>NC_012873.2:19537597-20140250 GCF_000003195.3 Sorghum bicolor | reverse complement strand
ATGGGTAGAAAACTCTTTTTTGGAAACCAGATATCTTTCCAAAAGAGAGTTTTCTACCCATTTTTGACTTTTATCTTTCTCCCTTGCAAAAAAATGGTTCTAATTTTCAGTAAGTCACACCATACTTTTCCCTGATTTATTTGCCATGTGTCAACAACTGGACTTGGCTGTTTCACAGTTCAAATCTGAACCTCAGTTGGTAACTTTCACAAGATGGTTAGTTGATATCTGGAAGGAAAACTAGGATAAAATTTTGATGGATGCTCATACAGCTATGTGAGGGTGACAATATAGTCACCTGGAGATTCGGTTGTCATGGGTATTTTACTGTTAAATCAATTTATAGCACTTTAACAAGAAATGATATTGGACCTTATCATAAGAAAGTTTGGAAGGGTAGAATTTCGGCTAAAATTAAGATCATTTTGTGGTTAGTTTTGAACAATGCCATCTTAACTAAAGATAACATGTTGAAACGAAAATGGTAGGGTGACCCATCTTGTTATTTCTGTAATCAAGCTGAAACTGTTAATAATCTTTTATTCTAGTGCAGTGTTGCTAAAGTCGTGTGGGATATTATTGCTTTAAGTTTAGAGGCAAACAATGTGCCGAAATCTATTGAACCCTAACAGACCTTAGGGATCTGAGAGCATGAACTCTCCATAGAGATGACAAGGAATATATATAGGTCTAGAGAGCCACATGGGCCAGATCGTATGGGCCTACAGGCCTATAATATGAGTCTTCACAGTTAACACCCCCTTCAAACTCAAGGTGAAAGCGGAGGATTGGAAGCATTGAGTTTGATCAAGTGAAGCCGATGCTACTCTCGAGTTTGTGCTTCAGTGAAAAAGTCAGCCAATTGCAACTCAGAAGGCACATACTGGAGAGAAATAGTCTTCTGTTGACAATGAGACCGAGTAAAGAAGGCATCCCCACCAATATGCTTTGTAAGTTCATGCTTCACAGGATCATTGGCAATTTGTATGGCTCCGGTATTATCACAGAGAAGAGCTGTGGCAACATCACAAGAAACACCAAAATCAGTCAACAACCATCGAAGCCAGACAATCTTTGTCGTATTAGTAGCAAGAGCTTGAAGTTCAGCCTCTGTACTAGAGAGAGATACAATAGCTTTTTTCTTGGACTTCCATGCAATAGGAGAAGAGCCAAGAAGAATGCAGTACACTGTGATTGAGCGTCGATCATTGGGGTCACTCGCCCAAGTGGAGTCTGAATAAGCATGAAGCTGAAGTGGACTGTCATGTGCATAGAACAAACTCTGAGATGATGTCCCCCGTAAATATTGCAGGACATGAAGTAGATGTCCAAAATGAACAGAAGTTGGGGCCACAAACAAACTAACTCAAAATATAAACTGCATGAGCAATGTCAGGCCTGCTGACAGTGAGATAAACAAGACTGCCCACTATATGTCGATATCGAGAGGGATCCTGAATAGGTACCCCATCAGGGAGACGAAGCTGCAAGTGAAGGTTCAGAGGTGTAGCAACAGTCCTATCATCAGTGATGCCTGAACGAGTAATAAGGTCCTAAATGTACTTAGACTAAGAAAGTTGATATCCCTTGGGGGATCGCTTGATCTCAATGCCTAAGAAATAACTGAGGGGACCCAAATCCGACATCTGAAATTCAGCACTAAGCTGCTGCTTCACATAAGAAATGTGATCCTCATTATCACCTGTAATCAACATATCATCAACATATAGAAGTAGCAAAGCTCGACCATGTGGGGACAAATGAACAAATAAGGCCGGATTATGGTCACTATGTGAAAAACCAGTAGCCCGTATGACAGATACAAAATGCTCATGCCAAGCACGAGGGACCTGTTTCAGGCCATATAAAGCACGACGAAGATGGCAAACATATCCTAGAGGAGCAATGACACCTGGAGGTGGTTGCATATAAACTTCGTCGGTCAAATCACCATGAAGAAAAGCATTCATAACATCCATTTGAGATATGGACCAAGAAAAAGCAGCTACTGCTGCAAGTAATGTATGAATTGTTGTCATATGAGCAACCGGTGCAAATGTCTCATCATAATCAAGACCTTGAGTCTGCTAAAACCTCTAGCAACAAGACGAGCTTTGTATCTTTCTATGGAGCCGTCTGACTTGGTTTTAACTTTGAATACCCATTTAGATGTAATAGGTACCACGTGTGATGGCAATGGAACAAGATCCCAAGTGCCTTGATGATCAAGAGCAGCAAGTTCCTCAGACATAGCTAGCTGCCATTCGGGAATACAAGCAGCTTCTTGATAAGTGGATGGCTCATCAACAATAGCATTGACATGAGGAAAACCATACTTGTCTGGAGGATGAATAGAGCTTTGATCTCGAAGATTATATCGTGGATCAACCTGTAACTCATCAGAAACAATAGATGGCTCATCAATAGTAGTATTATTAGAATCGTCAACAACGGGCTCATCAGGATTGGCCGAGGTGGTAGAACTAGAAGGAATGTGGGTGAGGTTTTTAGGACGACAACTGAAAACACGTGTGATAGGTGGTTTAGAAAAGGAGTGAGGTAGTGGAGTTGGTGCAGCAGATGAAGGTGGATTAGAAGGTAAGGGTGGTGTGATGAAAATAGGAACAGAAGGTATGGAGGCGTCATTGCTAGATGAAGAGGGAGGAAGACACAAAAAGGAGGTGGACTCTATGGGGGAATTTGAGGGCTTTATGGATGGATTATAAAAGAAAGGACGATCCTCAACAAAATTAACATCACGAGATATGCGTATGCGACTGGAAGAAGGATCATAACATCGATAGTCCTTATGCTCAGGACTATATCCCAAGAAAACACACTCAACGGACTGTGCAGTTAATTTCGTGTGCTCACGAGGGGCAAGCAGGACATAGCATGTGTATCCAAAAATACAAAGATGGTCATAGCTTGGAGGAGTACCATAAAGTACTTCACTAGGGCATCGATCAAACAACTTGGATGATGGTTGCCCATTGATGAGATAGACAGCAGTGGAAACAGCTTCACCACGAAAATGAGAAGGGACAAAAGATGAAATCAAAAGGGTGCGAGCTGTCTCTATGAGATGGCGATGTTTTTGTTTAGCGACGCCATTCTGAGCATGAGCACCTAGACAAGAAAGCTGTGCAAGTGTACCGTCAGATGACAAAAATTGTCGAAAAGCAACAGACAAATATTCACCCCCAGAGTCTGAGCGGAGAATTTTAATAGGAGTAGAAAACTGTGTGCGAACCATGCGAACAAAAGATTGATAAATGGAACACAACTGTGAACGATGTTTCATTAAATAAATCCATATATAGCGAGAATAATCATCAATGAAAATGACATAATATTTGTGGCCACCCTTTGTAGCAAAAGGTGCAGGACCCCCATACATCTGAATGAATAAGATCTAAAGGTCTAGCAGAATGAGAAACACCAGAAGCATATGAAAGTTGTCTTTGTTTTCCAAGTTTACAACTCTTGCAATGAACACTAGACTCAATAGATGTATGACCTAAACAACCTTTATTTATCATGGAGGACAAACGATACCCATAAATATGACCAAGACGATGATGCCACTTGGCAAATGAAGCGGAGAAGGATGCAGCGGATGAGGCATGAGCTGTAGATGCAGCAGACGAAGGAAGGCGTAGGGTGTCGAGAACATAGAGGCTGGAAGCACCTTTATGGCGATGGCCGGTCCCAATCACATTCCCACTGCAACGGTCCTGAATAAAACAAGATGAGTCATCAAAGCCAACAAAACAATTCTAGTCGGTAACTTGACCAACTGATAGAAGATTCATAGACAACTGAGGTACAAAGGACACATTTGGTACAGAAAAATAATTATTGCAAAGTGAACCCTGATGAGCAATATGACAAGAAGTACCATCAGTTGTCTGAATGGAAGTGCCATCAGTGACTAGCTTGCAAGCAACCAACTGGGACTGATCAGATGTCACATGAAAGGAGGCTTCAGAATCAAGCACCCAGGACGAGGGAGTACCAATAGTCGAGGAAGCAACAATAGAAACAGTACCACTAGCTGAACCTCTAGGAGTGGAAGAAGTACCACGACCACGAGCAGCACGACAAGCATGAAAGTCAGCTAGCTTCTCTGGATGTTTAGCAAAACAATTATTTGGACTATGATTAGTCCTGCCACAATGCTTACAGGGTTCTTTTAATGCAGTAGTTCGCTGATGAGAAGCTGCCAACACACTGTGAGAGTTAGGCACAGTAGACAGAGCCTAAAGAGTGTCTCTTCAACAAGCAGTTCAGACAATGCCTTTGTCATGGTGAGAGTAGAAGAAGTATGAAGTAATCTGGTACGAATAGAATCAAACTCTGCCTTCACTCCCATGAAAAATCTGCAGGTAAGGAACTGCTCAATAAATGAGAGTGTTGTACAGTTCTTACCTGCTGTACACTGAGGCACCATGGAAATCAAAGAACCCATCAAATGATCAAAGGTAGAATAATACTCATCAATAGACATGTCTTTTTGTTCAATAACATGAAGCTACTGCATAAGAGTATGTTGAAGAGCACCACTTTCCTAGACATAGCGGTCCTACAGATAAGACCACATAGGTTTGGCTTGCTTAAACGTGCGCAGGCTCATAATCATGGTTTGTTTAACATTGTTAACCATAGTAGCCATGACTTTCCCATCATTGATTTCCCAAGTTTTAACCGCAACAGCATTACTATTATCGGAGTTAAGAGTTGGTGGATCATCAGTCAAATGAAAATAAAGACGGTGACCCCATAATGTAGTTTCAATAGTAAAGGCCCACTCTAAATAGTTCTGACCATCTAGTGTGATGTTGATGACAATAGCAGATTGATGAGACTGAGATTGAGACATGATAGAATCTAAACAATAGCAGCTAAAGAAGAAGTGACAGGGATATCACCAGAAACTGAGCAATAACTCTGTTCCTAAGAAGACATGGGAGTTCCACGAAGACAGCCACGAAGACCGAAGAAGTCGCATCGCGTTCGCACGTGTAGGGCCGCACAGGAAGACGAGGCCACGCGTGGAGACCGCACGTCGCGTCCTAAAGAAGTTGTGTCGGTGTTTTGACCCCAGGGGTAACACTAACGAGTAAATTTCTGTGCGTGTTCCCTCTCCCAGATGGTGATGCAAGAATGACACAGAGATTTATCCTGGTTCGGGCAAGACAAGGCCATGCGTCCTGCGGGGGGAGGGGGGGTTTTTCTATTATCTTGCACCTAAGTGCTTGTACAGGGGTGAATACAGGTGAATGTTGCTGAAGGATTCTAAGTCCTAGACGGTAGTGATGTATGGGAGGTTGTTCTACACGTCGTGTCTTGCGTATCCCTTCCTCAGCCTCCCTTTTTATACGGGAGACCTAGGTTACATGGCGTAGGCAATAGAATAAGGCTCGATAGGGGCGCGGTGCGCTGACCTACTTGAGGCCTCCGTACCGGCGTGGCCTCGAGCCGTCTTATTACTGGGAACTTTGGTGATGATTGCGCATGCTTCTGAATTCGGCTCCTGTACATCGTCTTCGGATTGGCTTAACCGTGGGCACGCCTGTACGTCGTGGCAGTAGTCACATCCAGAGCGGTTGAGGTGCTGACTTTCGTTGTCTGACTCTTCCCTGGGAAGGAACGTGTTCGCTCGAGGGTCCGGCACTACGTATGACTTCTTTGAGCGGTGCGCTGACTCTGGGTGCCTCGAGGGACATCGTGATATGACATATCGACTGTCACACTGTGCTTAGTTGTACTCTTGCTTATCTGGGGGATGAAGCTGCGAAAAGTGGGGATTGGACGGGTGCTTGCTCCCTATCACGTTTCGCGTGACTGGGTTAGGTGAGAACATGGCAGGCGCATTAAATGCCCTGGCTCCCATACCCGCGACAGGAGGCGGATGGCGCCTTTGTGCTCGAGGCCTATCGGTTCGCCCGAGCCACTTCCATATTCGATGGTTGTTGTTTAGTCGAGCCTCTGTCGATTCGCACAACCTCATTTCCGTGTTCGAGGTTTGGCGATCACGCGTGAAAGCGGGGGCGTCGAGTTAGGGGCCTCGACTTATGTACGGGTCCTTCCGTTATCAGCGTCGGTTGGGGTACCCCTTACTGACACCCTCGACAGTAGCCCACGAGTCTCTACTCGAGAGCTTGCGCTCGAGTAGAGGCTCTTCGTTGGTCAAGTTTCCGTGGGGTCGCACGAGCGACCCCCGCGGGGGTAGCCCCCGAGCCCTTGGAGGAGTCTTTGACTCCTCCGAGAGCTATACTATTTTTTCTAATGGAATTGTTCTCGATCTCCCCTTTCTCCGAAAGTTCTTTGTTCTAGGAGAGGGGCTTTGGGTCCTTGATGACGGTTTTGCCTTTCCGAGGCAGGGATCGTGACGTACTCCCGTTGGAGCGAGCGTCATCGCCCCGGGATGAGCTTATATCGGGTAATCCAAGTGAGAACCCGTGCCCCGTTTGAGGGGGTCGGCTGCAGCCCGGAGGCGTTTTCATTAAAGCTAGGCTAGTGTGGTCGGGGTTACTGGTCTCATTCGATAGAGCCCAGCGGCTCGACGCCTCCCTCCGTGGGGATTCCTCTCGACCCTCTTGCCCCTGCCCTAGATACCCCCAGCGAGATCTCGAGGCTGGTCTTGTTTTCGACCCCTCGCCGGGTGTCACTTACTCAGGTACTCGAGGGCGACCGTCACACCAGTCCGGCGGGTCGGTCTGCGCTCCCTCGAGGTTCTTATTGCGGCGCGCGCCTATCTTACCATGTAGGGGAAGGAAGAGCCGTGGCGGTTCGTTTTCTTGCCCGTTGGGCGCGCCTTTTTAGGAGGGAGACGTTGCGGCACTGTGTCTTTGCGGATTCCGGAACGTCCTGTCAGGGGGAGTCATAAGACTGTCAGGCGGCGCATTTACTAAGGAGGTTACCGTATTTGTCGGATCCGTCCGTTGGGGTTGGGCATCTATAAATATCGCTGGATCCCTTGTCTGCTACCCCTTCCGCTTTCCGCCATTGCCAAGATGCCGGTGAGACTCGTCACCCCTGATGATTAGCACCCATCATCCACGGCTGATGGACCTCGAGAAGGAGGGACTCCTGCGCCCCCGCAATTCCTTGTCGCGGCCAGAGTGGATCGCGCTGACGGCGGACCACCGGGAGCCGAGACCGCCTAAAGGGTACGTTGTCTCCATCACAAAATTTCATCGCCACGGCCTCGGCTCTCCCCCAAGTCGCTTCATGCGGGCGCTCTGCCACCATTACGGTGTGGAGCTCCAGCACTTCTCGCCAAACGCCATTGTTGATATTTGGTAACGCCATCAGGAAATGATCCGCAAATGCACGGATATCGGGTAGCACTTCACCCGGGAGGTTATCCAGAGTATCGTATTTATATTTTTACCACTAGGAGAAAGCGTGCATCTGACTAACCAAATCTATTGCTACAACCCTTTAGGCTACAAACAATGTGATTCGATGTGAGCGATGTATAGAGAAGACTACAACTGCACTCTCGTTCTAACCTTGGTAAGGATGATCTACTGTTCTATTGGGGAGGCTTACGGAATCTAGACAACACAAAGGATGTTCGACCCACACCTATAAACCCTATCGATCCTGCTAATGGGATGTGGGATACAAAGGTAGCTCGGAAATGTCACATTCCTCACTACTACAACGGTCCGGCTAGACAGGGGATATCTATGAGTACCCTAGCCCAAACACCACGTTTATGCTAGCAATGATTACTCTAAACTCAACTGGAAGAGATTAAAGTAAACTCATAAATCAAAGAACAATAAGAACAAAGAACTTACTAGAATTTAGAAGTCGAAATAATGAAGAATCCTAGGAGCAAGCCTCGGGTTAGGAGACTTGATCCCGTAGGTACAACCTCGGAGTAGACACCGATAGGCCAGGCTTCCTCCGATCTACACCTCCACTCTATCTCTCTCAATCTAGTAGAACTAATTCTACTCTCACATTGGATGCTAAGCCCTATGAGGTTGGATCCCTAGAGGGACCTCTCTCTCTGAATCCTCTCTGGAAAATATGCTAATGAATAATGGGATTGCTCTCCTCCAGGGGCCAGGGGGCCTGCTTATATAGTCCCCTCAAGTGAATCTAGGCCGTCGGATCAAACCGACCTTAATCACACGGTTTTCCTTAATCCTTTAGGTCGGTGGAGCATAATCCGGGAGGTGGAGCCTGATTGGCTAATACACCTGGGCGGGTGCCCAACGGGGGAGGGCGGGCACCCTGTCCCCGGGCCCGCTCGGCCTCCCATTCGTTCCTGTGGCTTCTGGAGTCTTCTAGATGATAGAAAATTGCGCGGTACGTTAATATCTCTATGTAAATCTGACATGTGGGCCTTTCCTCCATATTTCCTGATGGAGTTCTGTCAGATAAAACACCAAAACTCATGGAATTCTGTCAGATAAAACCCTTAGTCTGGGTGTTGGTTGCATTTGGATCCTTTTCTTTATTTATTTGATGAATATTGTTGATATTTGGGAACACAATAAGGAATTGATCCGCAAGCGCACGGATATCGGTGAGCATTTCACCCGGAAGATTATCCAGAGTATCGTATTTATTTTTTTACCACTAGGAGAAAGAGTGCATCTGACTAACCCGTTCTATTACTACTAACCCTTTAGGTAACAAAGAATATTTCTCGATGTGAGTGATAAATAGAGAAGACTACAACCGTAATCTCCTTCTAACCTTGGTAAGGATGATCTACTATTATATTGGGGAGGCTAACGGAATCTAGACACCACAGAGGATGTTCAACCCGCACCTATAAACCCTATCCTTCCTGCTAACGAGATATGGTCTTCAAAGGTAACTCGGAAATGTCACGTTCTCCACTACTACCACGGTCCAGCTAGTCAGGGAATATCTATGAGTATCCTAGCCTAAACACCATGTCTACGCTAGAGATGATTACTCTAAACTCTACACGAAGAGATTAAAGTAAACTCATAAACCAAAGAACAATAAAACAAGAACTTACTAGAATTTAGAAGTCGAAATACTAAAGAATCCTTGGAGCAAGCTTCGGGTTAGGAGAACTTGATCCCGCAGGTACAAGCTCGGAGTAGACACCGACAGGCCGGGCTTCCTCCGATCTACACCTCCACTCTATCTCTCTCAATCTAGTAGAAACTATAAGATCTATTTCTACTCACATTGGTTGCTAAGCCTAAAAAGAAATTTTATTTAGAGGAGTGGTTTTCCTTCGAGGGCTCCTCTCAACTCTATGATGAACTTGTCTCCTCCAGGGGCCAGGGGGTCTGGTTTTATAGTCCCCTTAGGTGAACGTGGGCCGTTGGATCAAACGGATATTGATCCGACGGTTATCCTTGATCCTTTAGGTCGGTGGAGCGTCGTCCGTGAAAAGAGTCCCGAACCAAGTCTAGGAGGGGGCGGGCGCCCAGGTCAACTGGGCGGGCGCCCAGTGCCTGGCCCCGTTCGCCCTCCGCTTCCTTCCCGTGGCTTCTAGAGTCTTCTAGATGATAGAAAATTGCGCGGTGCGTTGATATCTCTATGTAATCCCGACATGTGGGTCTTTCTTCCTTATTTCCTGATAACCCCTGCAGAAACAGATAAACAACAAAACTCGTGGAATTCTGTCAGATTAAACCCTAATTCTAGGTGTTGTTTGCATATTGGTCCTTTCTCTTGTTTATTTGATAATTAAAATGATACTTAAGAACCGTCAACAATTATATTTGGTACTTAAGGACCGTCAACAACTCCCCCAAGCTTACTTCTTGCTCGTCTCTGAGCAAGGATGGACTCAAGAGTTTCTACAGTGTTTTCATGCCTTAAAAGTACACATGCGTTCAAGCAAGATCTCATCTCTGAGTTAGAGTAAACTGTTAAGACTTAAAACTTACTCATTTTACCTTTCACCATGGGGCTTGCAACCGTCACTTGTGTCTTGAGTAGTTAAAAGTTAGAACGGTCAAGTCAAGCACCATGTCTCTTGTTCTTTGATTAACTATAGCTCTGGAGTTTTTGCAGATTTTCAAATAAAACTCAGAGATTCTTTGTATGACTCTCTCAAATCTCTCTTTTGTGGTATTTCTAGATCCTTTCCAAGGCACTAATGGTATATGCCTTCTCTCAAAGTATGTGGTATTTTTGGTATGAGGCATAGTGATATTGCCTTCTATCTCACCCTACTCTAATAAGGTTTTGATATCTGGAGCTCATAGGTGGGAGACAACTGATACATACTTACAAGACATTTATTGCATACCCAAACCATGGATCCAGAAGAACAAGTCAATAAGTCAAATCAAGATGTGCATGTATGGCGAGTGAATGGTGTATGGTGATGATGGTGATAATGGTAAAAACAATGGTGAAAGTCTAATTCTACTTTTGCTCTTTTGAGGGGATACATACCTTCCTTGCACTTTGAAGCTTTTTGAGGGGGAATGAGATGCTCTACATTTTCTTTTTCTTTCCACTCAGGTGGGTATCTTGTACCCCTAATTCTATTGTCGGACACTTGTCCATTTTTACCTCTCGTCTCACTTTTTCTTTTCTTCGAGGTTCCGGGCACTTGCCCCTTTTTATTTCCTCGTATCTTTTTTTTTCCAGAGCATTCATCTCTTGAGATAATATAGCAAGTGGTAGTAACAAGATAACTTGAGCATTTATTTCACAAGGGGAAACAGATATCTTTTTTAGATCACTCATCTCGTGAAATAATATAGCAAGTGGTAGTAACCAAGATAACTTGAGCATTTATTTCACAGGGAAAAACAGAAATAGGAGAATGTTTTTGGCTATTCTCTCCTGGATTAGGAGTAGAAAACATTTAGGTGGCTCTGAAGATGGAAATGAGTGGATATATGTGGATGCGTACTTCCGGAGTAGAAGCAGCATGTGTGAAAGGATCAAGATGCCCAAGAGGGGTGGTGAATTGGGCTTCTCTAAAAATTTAAGCAACCTTTGAGCTCCAATTCGAGCCCTTGTGCCTAGTGTGACTAGAGAGCTACCGGATAAAAGTTTTGCAACCTAGTTCCAATCCTATTCGAGCATGGTAATTCTAAGAATGTAAATACACAAAGTAAATGCTAGAATGTAAAGGAGTAGTGGAAGAAAGTGCTCGGCGATGTTTTGCCGAGGTATCGGAGAGTCGCCACTCTCCACTAGTCCTCGTTGGAGCACCTGCGCAAGGGTCTTGCTCCCCCTTGGTCCGTGCAAGGACCAAGTGCTCTCTACGGGCTGATTCTTCGACACTCCGTCGCGGTGAATCGCCCAAAACCACTCACAAGCTTGACACGAGCCACCCACAAGAACTCCGGGCGGTCTTCGTGCCTCCAATCACCACCGAACTGTCTAGGTGATGGCGATCACCAAGAGTAACAAGCAAAGAACTCTCACTTGACCCAAACAAGGCACTAGAGAGTGGTGGATGCACACTTGACTCTTGGAAATCAACTAGAGTAGGATTCTCACTAGAAATCACTCAAATCTCAATCCTCTCTAGGCTCTTGCTACTCTCTTGCTCCACAACAAGTTTCTCTGATGTTAAAATGGGCAAGAGACCTCTCATGGACAAGGTGGAGGAGTATAAATACACCCCACGAAGTCCAAAGGTCAGCCAACCGATTTCCACTGAAAACGGGGTCACCGGACGCTGTTGATGTTGCACCGGACGCTCTGCACTGAGCGTCCGGTAACACCCAACGGCTAACTGTACTTGCGTCTGACAGGTCACCGGACGCTACTTCCCAGCGTCCGGTGGCACCGTCCGGTGCTCTGGGGAGTTTTACAAGCTCCCTGAGTTTAGAACCGGACGCTACCCGGTGCGTCTGGTGCTAGCGTCCGGTGCTAGGGGAAAGTTTACAACCTCCTGGGTATGGGACCGGACGCTGCCCGGTGAGTCCGGTGCCTAACCCTAAGCACCAAACCTTTCCAACAGTTAAGGACTTCACCGGACGCACTCACAGAGCGTCCGGTGCAGCGTCCGGTGCCTCCTTAGGCACCCTAACTTCGTCGAAACACGATCGTTCCAAAACGAAGTTGGTTCCTCTCGATCTAAGGACTATCTCTGAGCTGCCTAGTGCTAGGTTTACCAAGTGTGCACCACACCTAAACCTAAAGCCTTGCCTAAGTCAAGCTACTAGATCAAAGCCCCTCTTAATAGTATGGTCAAAGGACGTTGTCTATCCATCCTTTGAAAACCGAAACGTTTTCCACTATTAAGTAGGCATGTACGTCCCTGTCCATCGAGTACCTATTATCATGACCTCACTAATGACTTTGCCTATGCAAAACACATGTTAGTTATAGTAATCAACATTGTCATTAATCACCGAAGTCATTAGGGGCCTAGATGCTCTTTCAATCTCCCCCTTTTTGGTGACTGATGACAATAACCTCGAGTATGAAAGGAAATGAGGTTTTCAAATGACTTGGTTTCAATAAGCACGATACAATAAGAGCAAAGGGATTAGGCATGCTTATATCAACCAAGTCTACCATCCTGCATCCAAATATGTGAGATGTGTACAACAGGATATAATCACAAATGGCTCATAGTACATCGGAGTAAAATGCGGAAGCAAAGGTAATATAAGCCAAAACACATGACAGAAGGATATCACAAATAAGCATAAGGTCATGTCTCACAACCAAAAAGTATCTCACACAAGCAAAAGAGTATCTCACACAAATGTGATGCAAAAACGTAAACATGATGCATGGTGGAGTAGCACACAAAGTATATCAAAAGAATAGAACCCTCTCTAGCTCTCTAGCTCCCCCTAACTCTCATACTCAACTCTCTCCCCCTTTGGCATCAAGCGCCAAAAATCTAAGAAGACGGAGGTGGAGGCAGAGCAGTGGAGTCCCTCGGCACGGCCTGAAAATGAGCTGCATCGTTGGATCCATCGTCCGTCGAGTCAGAGGAGATGGAGTGACCCTCTAAAGCTGCACGTGCTGGTGAAGCGGTCTGGGTTGGCTCTGCGGGCTCTGTAGCTGTCACGGGCTGTGCTGGCTGCTCGAGTCCTGCTAACGAAGCTGGGACAGACTCGGTCGCTGTAGCTGACATCTCTGGCACGGTAGAAGAAGGTGCTAGCTGCTCAAACGAGGCTACCGACGACGACAAGCGCTCTGTGGTGGTAACTGGGACCGTAAAAGCTGCAGGAGCCTGCAGGGGTGGAGGCGTAGGGTCACCAGTCAGAGCACTGTACAAAAAACTGATGTGCTGGCATGTCGATGAGTCCAAGACGAGCTGTGACGCTGTCGCTGACTGTGGTGTGAACCCAGAGCGGAGAGGCATAAACTGCGGTACCTGCTCAAAGCCAGACGAAATAGCACCCTGGGAAACCTGGTGCTGTGGCGTCGAGAACGGCTGACTCTGAGCGGGGAGCTGAAGCTGTAGCTGGGATTGGCTCTGCGGTGTTGGAGTAGAGGGCCTGACTGATGATGTGCCTAGATCTGAATTTGAGGAAGCTGAATCCCTGAGGCGGCCATAAGAGCGGCCATCATCGCTGTCTGCTGAGCCTGAAAAGTTAGGAACTGCCTCTGAAGCTCATCCTGTCGGGCCTGAATAGCTGCATTGATGGCAGCCTGATCCCTGTCTCTCCTGGCCTGCTCCTCAGCTGTTCTGCGCTGATCTGCCCTCATCCCCTCTAAAATAGCTAGCAGTGCGGGGTCTGTAGCACTCGACGAGCCTCCTGCCTCATGGTCGTGCGTCCTCGGAGGAAGGTCTGGCACAGGAAGACGATAATCATCGTTCGAGCTGTTAGAAGCAAAGTCAAACTCCTCCTCAGCCTTTGCATCTGCAAACACCCCAATGGCGATATCCTGCTCCTCCTCAGTCTCCGGTATAGCTCCTGAACTGCGAGTGCCCCTAGGAGAAGGTGGGGGCACCGGGCCACGTGCTGCTAGAGGAGGTGGCGGAGCTCGAAGGTCGTAGTGTGCTCTCAACATCTGCCTGGGGTCATAGTGGGGGAACACCATGTCTGAGTCTGATAACTCTCTCTCTGCAGGTGAGCTGGAAGAGGTACGGGCCTAGCACGAAGAATGAGCATGGTGATCCAGTGTGCGTACGGCAACTGATGCTGACCCCTGAAGCTCTCTGAAATAGTATCCTTGATCTCTGAGACTATCAGATCCCACAAGTCAAAGGTGTCTTCGAGATGAGGTGGGCTACCAACCACTGCTGTATCCTGGTGAAGCCGTCTCTGTAGCCTGTCCTAGGAAAGAGCGTGTTCCTCAACACAAAGTCGAGGATCCTAGCTGGGCGAGTGAAAGGTCCAAATGGCTAGAGGGGGGTGAATAGCCTATTTAAAAATTTTACAAACTTCAACTAGACAAGTTGATTAGTAAAACAAAAGGCAAAGCTATTCTAGCACTAGCACAACTAAGCTATGCAAGCAACCTACACAAGTCTAGCAAGAAAGCTAAACACTAGTTACCACAAGAAAGCACAACTAGAAGCTTGCTACACTCCTAAACAAGAAAGCTAAGCTAAACACGCTACACAACTAGCTAAGTATGCACAAAGGTAAAGGAGAGGGGAGTGATTGTTACACCAGTGTTGTAGAGTAGAAATATATCCAATCAATCACATGCACAATCACAAGGGAGACCTCGGCAAGAGATGACACAAGATTTTTACCGACGTTCACTTGCTTCCCGGCAAGCTACTCCTCGTTGTGGCGATAAACCCACTTGACGGATCACGAGCTAATTGGCAATCCAAAGCCAAACCCTCAGCGGGTGCCGCACATCCACTCCCAAGGTGGGGATCCTCCAAGCCACGAGCAATCCACTAGAGTAGCCAATTGCGATCTCCCGCGGGGAAGGCTCAAGAACCCCTCACAAATCACTTGGTGAGGCTCGAAACAATCTCCAATCACGAGCTCAACACCACCGCTGCTCCAAGCCATCTAGGGTATCGGGAAACAGCCAAGAGTAACAAAAAATCCGCAGCAAACGCAAGAATCAAGTGCCACTAAATGCAACTCTCAAAGCAATGCACTTGAATCTCACTCAATCTCACTAGGATTAGCAATCGAGCAAGGAGATAAGTGGAGGGAGTGTTTTCTAGCTCAATGTATGTCTCAAGTAATCAAATGTGCAAGAGAGAACTGTTGATATTTGGGAACGCAATAAAGAATTGATCCGCAAACGCACGGATATCGGTGAGCACTTCACCCGGGAGATTATCTAGAGTATCGTATTTATTTTTTTACCACTAGGAGAAAGAGTGCATGTGACAAACCCGGTCTATTACTACTAACCCTTTAGGGAACAAAGAATGTTTCTCAATATGAGTGATAAATAGAGAAGACTACAACCGTAATCTCTTTCTAACCTTGGTAAGGATGATCTACTGTTCTATTGGAGAGGCTAACGGAATCTAGACACCACAAAGGATGTTCAACCCGCACCTATAAACCCTATCCTTCCTGCTAACGAGATATGGTATGCAAAGGTAACTCGAAAATGTCACGTTCCTCGCTACTACCATGGTCTAGCTAGTCAGGGAATATCTTTGAGTATCCTAGCTTAAACACCACGTCTACGCTAGAGATGATTACTCTAAACTCTACATGAAGAGATTAAAGTAAACTCATAAACCAAAAGAATAATAAAACAAGAACTTACTAGAATTTAGAAGTCGAAATACTGAAGAATCCTAGGAGCAAGCCTCGGGTTAGGAGAACTTGATCCCGCAGGTACAAGCTCGGAGTAGACACCGACAGGCCGGGCTTCCTCCGATCTACACCTCCACTCTATCTCTCTCAATCTAGTAGAAACTAGAAGATCTATTTCTACTCACATTGGTTGCTAAGCCTAAAAAGAAATTTTATTTAGAGGAGAGGTATTCCTTCGAGGGCTCCTCTCAACTCTATGATGAACTTGTCTCCTCCAGGGGCCAGGGGGTCAGGTTTTATAGTCCCCTCAAGTGAACGTGAGCCATTGGATCAAACCGACATCGATTGGACGGTTATCGTTGATCCTTTAGGTCAGTGGAGCGTCGTCCGCGAAAAGAGTCCCGAACCAAGTCCAGGAGGGGGCGGGCGCCTAGGTCAACTGGGCGGGCGCCCAGTGCCTGGCCCCGGTCGGCCTCTGCTTCCTTCCTGTGGCTTCTGGAGTCTTCTAGATGGTTGAAAATTGCACGGTGCGTTGTTATCTCTATGTAATCTCGACATGTGGGCCTTTCTTCCTTATTTCCTGATAACCCCCTGCAGAAACAGATAAACAACAACTCGTGGAATTCTGTCAGATCAAACCCTAATTCTAGGTGTTGGTTGCATATTGGTCCTTTCTCTTGTTTATTTGACAATTAAAATTGATACTTAAGAACCGTCAACAAATACCCCCATACTTAGGCTTTTACTCGTCCTCGAGAAAAGGATGGTTAAGAACAATATCTGGGGTAAAACATTTTCTTTATATTTGCAGGGTGTTAAAATCCACTGTGTACTATAGTCAGGGAAGTATATGGTTAAGAGTAAAGATCCTTTCTTCTTAATCCTGTCACTTTGAGTTTTTGTATATTTTTGAAAGAAAGTTAGCATACCTTTTATCCTCATAGGTTCTCTCAGATCACTCATTATCTTTTATATATCTCACTGAGGCTGTTTTAATTTGCAAAAAATTCTCAAGCATACTTACCTTGTATTTATTGCCTGATCAAAACGGGATCCGAGGAGCGGAATGACATACTCTTAGATCAAAGACTTTGGAAATTAAAATATTTGTCAACTCTTGCTGGCATATTGCTTATTAGAGGGACCATGGGCTATCATTTTCTTTCATTTTCTTCTCTTTTTTTAAGTGGATACCGAGGTATCCCTAATTCTACTGCTGGACGCTTGTCCATTTTTTTCTGCGAGGTTTATCGAGCACTTGCTCCTTTTTATTTCCTCGAAATATCTTTATTTTTGCATAGCCCATGCCTCTAATGCAATAATACTTCGGAAGAGTGAATCTTTCTGAATAAATGTCTTGATCTTAGGAGCATGACAAATCTCTCAACAAGGGTCTAACTCATTTTGAACAAACTCAATACAGAGTAGATAGCCTTTATAATCATAATTAATATTTTCAGTTTTATCAGGCATATAAAACACTGAGGATGGTAGCTAGAATTTTGAAGATTTTTGAAATAAATCCTCCAAGCAACAATGATATCAAGAATAAGAAACTCATACTTTACCATCTCACATTCCACACTAACTTAAGCAACACAGGGTTTTAAAATGATTTTTTTCAATAAGTGTAAGTTTCAGGAAATATCACAGAGTGAGATTAATCATGATTAGAAACATTTTAATCTTGTTAATTTATCATGTTAGAAACAATATTCTGCATAATCCAAGATACGTGTATGTGTAAAGTGTGCAGAGTGTGTACCTGAATCGTAGAGTGGTGTAGTCGAAGTGTGTTTGGCATGTCGAGGGATCTCCCCCATACTTGTTTTCTACTTTCTTTCACAAAGATAAAGTAGAGACATACAAGACATAATAATAATAATAATAATACTCTTTATTAATCTTGAGGCATTTATTACAAATGACTAGTAGCAAATCGACGATAATAGTAGCAAACTGACGATAATAGTAAACCTAAACCGAATTTAAAGATAGATAACTAAGATGCATTGCCTCAAGATCTAATCTAGATAACTTAGCGGCGCTCTAATTCCTTGATCTTCTTATTGGCACTGGCAAGATCCTGCCTAAGGCCTAGTATAACGGTGTTGTGGTTAGAGAGCTGCCTAGTGAGGGAATTAACTGAGGACTGGAGGTCTATGATGACTCTGTCTAGCCTACGAACGTCCTCATCAATATCTACTATAGTCTTGCGACGCTTGGGAGGTGTCTCAAAAGCATTGAGAGCATGCTTCAGGGGCTACCTTTGGAGGGATGAAACGGACTTTGGCTGCTCTAATCCCTTCAAAGTAAGGTCTCTCCTCCTTCGTAGTGTAGCGAATGCTGCTGATCTCGCCGCTTCGGTTGGTCTTTGACTCCAACGACCCTCTCATTGGGTCTAGGTGGAAGGATCCTCGTGCCGGTTGGCACCTTGATGGTAGTATTTGTCTTGGATGATGATCCCTTGAGGAGTAGGGGTTGTGGCGGTGCGGTGAGAACTGGTTGAGCATGATAGGATTGGGCGGAGCTGCGTTGGTGTAATGGCATGGCTTCTAGCTGTCGCCCTGTGTTGGCCGGGACGAGAGCACGGGCGTCGGGGTCTTCCTCAGGCTTCATGTTGAGGTTGAAGGGGACGACTTCCCAATCATCGTGGAACTTCTCGGCCATTGGAGCAGCGAGGGATTAAACTAGCTCTAATTGAAGAAGAAGAGAAGGCTTGGTGGATTGGTGTTTGAAAACTGATGTCAGGGGGCTGTTTATATAGGGGTCAAAAAGTGCCTCTAGGGGTTGTTCGGGTTGCTCCCGTCGATGTGCGTGAGAAACTTTCCATCTGAGGGATTATTCGGATTACCATAAGTGTGTTTTCCATAACAGAGAAAATTGGGACCGAGGGGGAACAGGAGCTGGGCGCCCGCCCACTTGATCAGGGCACCTGCCCTCTCTCTGTCTCCTCTGTGGGTCCGCTTCCTCGAGCGTGTTTCTAGATGCAAAACTATTTAGGAAAATATATGTATGACCCAAAAACGTCAAACTAAAAAGGTCGGGCTCTAATTCTCCATGGGAAGAAAAAAATGGATTACGTCTATTTCTTCTAATTCTTTATTGGGCTCTAAAAACAATTTAAGACGTTGACCATTTACCTTGAATAACGTATCTTCATCATTTTGAAGTGTGATAGCTCCGTGGGATGATGAATTAATTACCTTGAATGGTTCTTCCCATTTGCTTCGGAGTTTTCCATGCCTGAAAAGCTTCACCCTGGAATTAAAAAGTAATACCTTATCTCCGGGTGTGAACTCCTTGATTCTCTTGTCATGCCACCTTTTGACTCTTTCTTTGTAGATCTTTGAATTGTGATATGCTTTCTCTCGCCATTCTTCCAATTTTGATAGTTGCATTCTTCTATGATCTCCAGCAACATCTAGGTCCATATTCCATTTCTTTATGGCCCAGTATGCTTCGAACTCTAGTTCAACAGGTAGGTGGCAAGTCTTCCCGTACACCAATTGGTATGGAGACATTCCAATTGGAGTCTTGTATGCTGTCCGGTATGCCCAGAGTGCATCGGGTAACTTGTCTTTCCATGCCGTTCCCATTTCATTTAATGTCTTCTGAAGAATATTCTTGATTTGTTTGTTGGAAGTCTGCTTGGCCACTTGTCTGAGGATGATAGGGGGTAGCGACGTTGTGACGGATTCCATGTTTTGATAGATATTGCTTGAAGCGTTTATCGATGAAGTGTGCTCCTCAATCACTTATCACTACTCTGGGGACTCCAAATCTTAAAAATATAATTTCTTCAAACATCCTTTTTGAACTGATGTTGTCGGCATGCTTGCAAGGTAATGCCTCTACCCACTTGGAGACGTAGTCAACTGCCACCAAGATGTACTCACATTTCTTTGATGGAGGAAATGGACCCATATAGTCTATTCCCCAGACATCAAAGAGCTCAATTTGAAGGCTGTTGGTGAGTGGCATTGCATCCCTTGTATTTATGTTTCCGTGCCTTTGACATGGCCCACATCTTCTGATATATTGCTTCGTGTCTTCATACATTGTAGGCCAGTAGAATCCACACTGCCAGATCTTTGAATGTGTACGAAATGCTCCATAATGACCTCCATATGGTGATGAATGACATCTGTCGATGACCTTCCATCCTTCCTCAGTGGTCACACATCTCCTGAGTAAGCCATCAGAGCATACTCGGAAGAGGTATGGCTCATCCCATATATGTGAACGACTTTCTTGAATAAGCTTCTTCTTGTTTGCTCCTGGTGGTACATACCATGAAACCATAAAATTTACAATATCTGCATACCAGGGGTCAGACCTGTTAATCCCGTAGAGCATGTCGTCCCAGAGTGAATCATTGATGGGGGTTTCCTGTGGATTCTTAAAATACATTCTAGACAAGTGATCTGCAATAGAATTTTCTACTCCCTTTTTATCTTTTATTTCTAAGTCAAATTCTTGAAGTAATAAGATCCATCTAATCAGGTGAGGTTTAGCACCTCTTTTAGTGAGCAAATATTTTAGTGCAGCATGATCAGTGTAAACAATTATTTTAGCTCTAACTAAATAAGATCTAAATTTATCAATGGCAAAGACAATAGCCAGAAGCTCTTTTTCAGTGGTTGCATAGTTAAGTTGAGCTCCTGTCAAAGTTTTACTGGCATAAGCAATTGCATGATGCTTCTTATTTTTAGTTTGTCCCAATACTGCCCCCACAGCATAATCACTAGCATCACACATAATTTCAAAAGGCAACGACCAATCAGGGGGTTGAATGATTGGTGCAGAGATGAGTGCTTTCTTTAATAAATTAAAAGATGTTAGACATGCATCATCAAATTTGAAAGGAGCATCCTTGGCTAGCAAAAGGGTAAGTGGTCTAGCAATGAATGAAAAATATTTTATGAATCTACGATAAAACCAGCATGGCCAAGAAAGCTTTGAATTCCTTTTATATTCACCGGTGGAGGTAGTTGTTCAATTACTTCAATTTTAGCTTTGTCTACCTCAATACCTCTTTCAGACACTAGGTGTCCTAGCACTATTCCTTCCCTAACCATGAAATGACATTTTTCCCAATTAAGGACTAAGTGCTTTTCTTCACATCTTTGCAAAACCTTGTCTAAGTTTTCAAGACAACTATCAAAAGTTTTTCCATAAATAGAGAAATCATCCATGAAAACTTCCATAATCTCTTCAATCATATCAGAAAATATAGACATCATGCATCTTTGAAAAGAAGCTGGTGCATTACATAACCCAAAAGACATTCTACGATAAGCATAAGTTCCATACGAGCATGTAAAAGTGGTTTTGCTTTGATCATCGGGATGGATCGGGATCTGATGATACCCTGAATATCCATCTAAGAAATAGAAGAACGAATGGTTCGCTAATCGCTCTAGCATCTCATCTATGAAAGGTAAAGGAAAATGATCCTTTCTCGTGGCTTTGTTTAGTTTTCTATAGTCTATGCACATCCGCCATCCTGTGACGGTGCGTTGCGGAATTAGCTCATTCTTTTCATTCATAATAACAGTCATGCCTCCCTTTTTAGGCACAACTTGAACTGGGCTTACCCACTCACTGTGCGGCATAGGATATATAATCCCTGCATGCAGCAACTTTATAACTTCCTTTTTAACTACCTCTCTCATTGTGTTGTTAAGTCTACGTTGGGGTTCTCGAGAGGGTAAAACAGAAGGATCTGTCGGAATACGATGGGTACAAATCATAGGACTGATTCCTGTAAGATCTTGGAGTGAGTAGCCGAAAACTGAGTGATGTTTCTCAAGAATGGTCATTAATCGCAGAGTTTACTCCTATGTAAGTTTATCGCTAATGATCACAGGAAACTCTGGATTATTGTTTAGGAAAGCATAGATAAGACCGGGTGGTAAAGTTTTAAGCTCTATGGGGGGTCTAGGTGTTTCTGCAAACTCATCTAAGGGTTCAGGTTCAGAAGGTTCGGCTTCTTCTTCTATGAAGAAAGGAGTTTCGTCTTCTAAGTCTGATTCTTCTAAAAGTTCAAGAGATGCAGCCTTTACCTCCTCCGTAGGATCAGGCAAAAGATATGACTCGGCCTTATTGTTTAAGGAGTGTGAAATTGTTATTGGGATTTTAAAGGCTTTTCCAAAAGAAATGTGTAGCTTTCTAGTATGACCTTCATAAAGGAGTCTTCTAAAAGGTTGTCCTATCAATAGGTCAAAGTCCCATGTATCAAAGATATAGAAGTTCAAATGAACCATGGAGCCTTTTACTGTAAGAGGTAGGACATTAATAATTCCAAGACTAGGGACTAATCGTCCCGAAGATTCCTTTATGACCTTTGTTGTGAGGGTTAAGACAAGATTTTTAAATAGTTTAAGTGCAAAAGATTCAGACATGATGTTGATCCCCACAACAGAATTATAGAGAGCATTAAATTGATCAGAATTATAAGCACAACGTATAGTTATAGAGGGTGTGTGCAAACGGATCACATCAGAGGAAAGCTCTGATTCCTCCAACCACTCGCAACTCATGACTGAGATAAGCTCTCTTAATTGATATTCACTTGGTAAATAAATGCTAAACTGGCTGTTTTGGGGTTTGTCAATAGAATGGTAGTTTGAAATGTTTCCAAAATTGGCAAAAAGATCGGATTCTATATCCAGCATAAAGTCCGGTGGTGGAATTTCTTCCTTTTGTGGCTCAGAACCTAGGATAGCTAAAGTAGATGAAGAATTTGGTAGAGTGTCTACTTCGGCTTCGTGGGTTTCATCATGAAGGGTATTATCCATCTCAGCTTCTAGGATTCTATCTAGGATCACTCTAGCTTCATCAATAGGGATGTGAAAGAAAGAACCTCTAGACATTGTGTGTAGCATTTGTTTGTGATTTTTCTGAAGACCTCAAAAAAAGTGAAATAAAACAGGGTCTTCAAGATTAAGGTTTGGACCAGATTCTAAAAGATCAGAAAAATGTTTCTAGGATTTTCCCAAAGTTTCATTATCTTTTTGTTTAAAAGATAGGACTTCGAGTCTAAGGTCGCCGATACGGTCGAGAAAATAAAAATCTAGACAAAAGTTGGCTCGTAAAACTCCCCATTCACCTTGTTGTTGACTTACCTTCTGACTGTACCATTGTCTAGCTTATCCCCTTAAGGAAAAAGGAAAAAGCTTCCAACGTAAAGTTTTATCAGAAATGCCTTCAATGCGAAGACAATCACATGTTTGCTCAAAATCTCTAATATGAAGGTAAGGGTTTTCGTCTTCCTTTCCCGAAAAAGATAGGTTTTGAATCATGGCAATCAACCTAGAACTTAACTTATATATACTGGGATGTTTGGATAGGCTGTGATTACTCCCATGGTAAAAGGTCAGTTTCCGAAGGTGTTGCAAATTGGTAGATTGATTTAGAATCTTGGTTTTCCATAAGGTAAGAGTAAAGAAAATAAATACAGAATATAAAAGATAAGAAAAGATAAAAGTATAGATACAAGCTAGTAGTAAGACTCAAGGTTATCTCAGCAAACCGTCTTTCTCCCCGGCAACGGCGCCAGAAATGCTTGTTGATATTTGGGAACGCAATAAGGAATTGATCTGCAAGCGCACGGATATCGGTGAGCACTTCACCCAGGAGGTTATCCAGAGTATCGTATTTATTTTGTTACCACTAGGAGAAAGAGTGCATCTGACTAACTCGGTCTATTACTACTAACCCTTTAGGCAACAAAGAATGTTTCTCGATGTGAGTGATAAATAGAGAAGACTACAACCGTAATCTGTTTCTAACCTTGGTAAGGATGATCTACTGTTCTATTGGGGAGGCTAACGGAATCTAGACACCACAAAGGATGTTCAACCCGCACCTATAAACCCTATCCTTCCTGCTAACGAGATATGGTCTGCAAAGGTAACTCGGAAATGTCACGTTCCTCGCTACTACCACGGTCTAGCTAGTCAGGGAATATCTATGAGTATCCTAGCTTAAACACCACGTCTACGCTAGAGATGATTACTCTAAACTCTACACGAAGAGATTAAAGTAAACTCATAAACCAAAAGAACAATAAAACAAGAACTTACTAGAATTTAGAAGTCAAAATACTGAAGATTCATAGGAGCAAGCCTCGGGTTAGGAGAACTTGATCCCGCAGGTACAAGCTCGGAGTAGACACCGACAGGCCGGGCTTCCTCTGATCTACACCTCCACTCTATCTCTCTCAATCTAGTAGAAACTAGAAGATCTATTTCTACTCACATTGGTTGCTAAGCCTAAAAAGAAATTTTATTTAGAGGAGAGGTATTCCTTCGAGGGCTCCTCTCAACTCTATGATGAACTTGTCTCCTCTAGGGGCCAGGGGGTCTGGTTTTATAGTCCCCTCAAGTGAACGTGAGCCATTGGATCAAACCGACATTGATTGGACGGTTATCCTTGCTCCTTTAGGTCAGTGGAGCATCGTCCGCGAAAAGAGTCCCGAACCAAGTCCAGGAGGGGGCGGGCGCCCAGGTCAACTGGGCGGGTGCCCAGGTCAACTGGGCGGGCGCCCAGTGCCTGGCCCCGGTCGGCATCTGATTCCTTCCTGTGGCTTCTGGAGTCTTCTAGATGGTAGAAAATTGCGCGGTGTGTTGTTATCTCTATGTAATCCCGACATGTGGGACTTTCTTCCTTATTTCCTGATAACCCCCTGCAGAAACAGATAAACAACAAAACTCATGGAATTCTATCAGATCAAACCATAATTCTAGGTGTTGGTTGCATATTGGTCCTTTCTCTTGTTTATTTGATAATTAAAATTGATACTTAAGAACCGTCAACAAGAACCTCCCAAAGCCGGCCACCAACTATTTATAAGCCCCTCAAAGAAACTAGCCGTTGGCTACTTTCACTGGGCTGAAAACGGGGGCACTGGATGCTACTAAGTGAGCACCGGACGCTCGACTCCCTGCGTCTGGTGCAATAGAGTTGGCCACATGTCCATCCTGAATCTCGCGTGTCAGATCCTAACGGTCACCTGCGGATCACCGGACGCTCTGCAGGTCCACACCGGACTCATGCCCAGAGAGTTCCGCAAACCTGCGGGTCACCGGACGCTCTGTAGGTCCACACCGGACGTGTCCGGTGCACACCGGACTCATGCGTAGAGAGTTCCGCAAACCTGCGGGTCACCGAACGCTAAGCACCGGTAGCGTCCGGTGCTCACCGGACCCATGCGCAGAGAGGGTCGAAAAACACCTGCACACCGGACGCTAACCACCGGACGCTCTCAGAGTGCGTCCGGTGCTCAACCCTAGCAGGGTCAAGCACACCGGACTCTGAGGCCAGCGTCCGTTGCCTCCGCACTCAGCGTCCGGTGAGTGTTTCTCAGTGAGAAAACACTCCCGCGACTTCTCCAAATTTCCCACCGGCGCAATAGAAAATATACACCTATTTTTCTCAAAAGCGCTGAATGTGCAAATGTGCTAACACCAACAAGTGTCCACCACCAAAGTGCATGTGTGTTAGCTTTTCACAAACATTTTCACCAAAGGAGTTAAGTTAGCTCTCTACTAGATCCTAATGTATATGCTCAAGATATGGACCTAGTAGCACTTGATTCGAGAGATGACCATGATTTCCCCTCTTGATAGTCGGCTATCTATCCTAAACCCGGTCAATCACTTCTCTACTCATCTTAGACCGGCAAAAGTAAAACCCAATGTTTATACCTTTGCCTTGATAACTTTGCTCCTCGTCTATCATCATGATCTCCACATCAAGCTTCATCTCTTTGTAGTCATGTGGCCACCTCTCCATGCCACCATGCACCTTCATCACATGTGTTGCTATGCCTAACTCAAATCACTTAAACACAAGGCATTAGCAACTTGGTGTCATTAATTACCAAAACCAAACTTGGGCTTTCAGCGAGTCAAATCTCCCACTGTCCTGCTAGAGCCCTCTCCAAAAGGGTGACGGAAACAGGGAGCCACAAAGTCAACTGGTGGTATCTCACCACCGTGAGGACGTCGAGGACGCTCGAAGTTCCCGTAGCACAGCTGGTGAATCCTGGTGGGGTAGGCTCTCAAACCAAAGACCTCTCTAGCACTATGAGCTATCACCCTATAGTCTGTGCTTGATAGTGCGTAGTGGATATAGCTGTGATCAGGTTAAACCCACACTGAGGCATAGAACTCTCTGACCCACTCCTCACATTAAGTACCAGGGAGAGCAAGTAACTCTGGGAGACCACAGAGATAGGTGAAGTACTGTCTGATATCTGCACCGACCACGTTCCCTATAATCTCAAGTTCAAGCACCCTATGCTCCCTAAAGTGAGCCTGTGAGCGAACCAGAGCCTCGTAGATGTCCTCCTGAACTACTGTGTAGAACCTGGCACTGGCTCTCGGATCCTTGGCAGCTGGAAACCAAGTGGGAAAGGGAACAAAGCGTAGCTACTGGATCTCTCGAGTTGAAACCTGGGTGCAGTCCCTGTGTATCCTCACTGGGGCCTGACGAGGAGCTGGAGTGCCTCGAGCTGGAGTAGAGCGAGCAGCAGTGGTAGACTGACCCTGCGTACTAGTCCGGGGGATGGCCTAAGTACGAGCACAAGTCGACCTCCTGAGAGGCTGCTCCTGCTGCTGAGCCTCTACGGGCCCTCAGCTTGGGCCTCTGCCTCTGTCTCTATGTCTGGGTCCTCCTGAGCTGGGTCGTGGACTGCAATCCTGACACGCTGACCTCCTAGCATGATAGTGCCAGGAGGAGATCCATGTAGAGCCTCTGCCTCAAGAACTGCATGCCTCTGACGTGGCGTGAGATCGGCCCCAATCCTCAGGGCACCTGAACGTCCACCCCTCTCAGCTGCCTCAGCTGCTGCTGCAACTGCCTCTGCAACCTCTGCCTCTCTATCGCTAGCCTTCCTCTTTTTGGTGACTAGCTTCTTTCCCTTGCCTTTCTCTGCCACTGACAAGCGACGGGGAGAGTCACCTCCTCCATCACCACTTGGAGAACCACCAGCGCTGGCTGCTGGACCACTGACGTTCTTGCAACAAGCCATCGCAAGAAGAATTGCCTGAAACAACTGCCGACAACTGACAAACTGGCAAGAGAGATCAACGTGCTACAAGAGATAGAATAGATAAGATATATATAAGCAAACACAATAGCTAGAGGTGAGAAAACCCTATAGATCGCAAGATTAGATAAAGAACGGGCGCGAACTGCTTACAATCCGATGACGGGACGCGTTCGGGATGAAATATCACGATCGCTATCTGCCGGACAACGTGAGTCAACTCCTCTAGGTGCTACAGAGATTAAACGAAGCAAATCGAGGTGAGAAACTTCGTTTGGATCCATTGACAGAAAAGATCAAACACCTTAAGGGCGCTGCTCAGGAAACTCACCCTGGAATCCAAACTCCACGTGAGAAGAGGGCTCCTGCACGAGGGGAGGAAGAGGAGAGTCACTTGGAGAAGATCTAGCGTGGGGCAAAGGAGATCGCTGGAGGAAAACACGAAGTCAACGGCGGGGCGGCGGATCTAGGCGACTAGGGCACGGGCGGAGTCGGTGAAAACGCGGGGAGGAAGAAACCGTCTGCGGAAAACCCCCGGGGGCACGGGTTATATGCGCCTGATTCGGGGTCATCGGACGCACCTAATGTGGCACCGGACGCGTCCGGTGACCACCGAACTAAAACACAGAGAGGTTTTGAAATCGGCAAACCACCGGACGATGGCCACCGGACGCTAGCCTTAGCGTCCGGTGCCCTAGGGCACGCCTGGTGAGCATCGGACGCACCTCACCGGACGCTGTAGGGACACTGTTCCTGCGTCCGGTGAGTGCAAACCTGCATACTCACCGCACCGGACGCACCAAGACAGCGTCCGGTGCATCGTCCGGTGCACCTCTGGGTGCTTTTTGAACTTTGAACTTCGCCCGAGTTTTACCCAACCAAGTTCCAACTTCGAAGACACACAAATGAACACTAAGTGGAACTAGTATGAGTGACCTCTCTCAAACCCTCAATTTTTCACAAATATTTAGCCTTAGGCTTAGTAGTTTTTATGAAAATAGTCAAGTGAAATCGCCATGGAGCATCGTATGGCCATAAAGCTAGGGGTTTAAATCATAATGAGCTTTGAATGCTCCCCCTATCTATAGACGAACACAACGGATGCTCAAAACATAACCAAAAAGGTACGGTCAACTAACAAGCATGCACGTGATATGAGGTGAAATGCAATACTTGAAAGTAAACTAATGCTTGTCAAGTTTGATCCAAGGTTAAGCTTTTTCACACACACAAGGGGGTTATCTTAACCATGTTAGACAAGCCCTACACACAATCTTTTTGAATTTTAGTTTTAGTATGCATGATATGCAAAAGCAAAAGCTATTTACAAATTTCAACACACAACTTCATTTTTTAGTGAAGTTAGAGAGATCAAGCACATTAAGTTCATTTCTCAACATACAAAACCTAGCTTCATCTAGGGGTTTTGTGAAGATATCCGCCAATTGATTTTCCGTTCCCACATTCTCTAGAGATATGTCACCTTTAGCAACATGATCCCTAAGGAAGTGGTGGCGGATGTCAATATGTTTTGTGCGGGTGTGTTGAACCGGGTTGTTAGCAAGTTTTACGGCACTTTTGTTGTCACACAACAAAGGTACTTTGCCTGGTACTACTTCATAGTCTAGCAAAGTTTGTTTCATGTAGAGTATTTGTGCACAACAAGCACCTGCGGCAATGTATTCCACCTCAGCCGTTGACAAGGCAACACTATTTTGTTTCTTTGACATCCAAGAGACAAGAGATCTACCTATGAAGTGGCTCCATCTGGATGTGCTTTTTCTATCAATCCGGCACCCGGCATAATCCGAATCAGAATAGCCTACAAGTTGGAATCTTGCACCTTTGGGATGCCACAATCCTAGCCAAGGTGTGTATTCTAGATACCTAAGAATTCCCTTGACGGCAATCAAGTGAGATTCCATAGGCATTGCTTGATATCTAGCACACATACACACACTAAACATGATATCGGGCCAAGATGCGGTGAGGTAGAGTAGACTTCATATCATGGAGCGATAGAGAGTCTTGTCAATTGGGTTACCTCCCTCATCCAAGTTGAGATGCCCATTTGATGCCATGGGAGTCTTGAATTGGCTTGCAATCCATCATCTTGAACCTCTTGAGAAGATCTTGTGTGTACTTCTCTTGAGAGATGAAGACTCCTTCCTTCATTTGCTTGACTTGAAATCCTAGGAA
Source organism: Sorghum bicolor (assembly GCF_000003195.3). Taxonomy (NCBI): domain Eukaryota; kingdom Viridiplantae; phylum Streptophyta; class Magnoliopsida; order Poales; family Poaceae; genus Sorghum; species Sorghum bicolor. The sequence goes on along the minus strand of NC_012873.2, from coordinate 20,111,360 downwards.
GAAGGATAGCTCACCAATCATGGACATCTCAAACTCCTTGGACATCAAATCACCAAATTCCTTGCAAAAATCTTCATTAGTAGAGCCAAAAATAATATCATCAACATAAACTTGGCAAATGAAGATTTCCCCATTCATTTTCTTGGTGAAGAGTGTTGTGTCAACTTTCCCAATCTTGAAGCCCTTCTCAATGAGGAAGTCCCTAAGCCTCTCATAGCAAGCTCTAGGAGCTTGCTTTAGACCATAGAGAGCCTTGGACAACCGGTAGACATACTTGGGGTACCTAGGGTCTTCAAAACCGGGGGGTTGCTCCACATAGACAAGCTCATTAATATAGCCATTTAAAAAAGCACTTTTCACATCCATTTGAAATAACTTGATATCATGACTAGATGCATATGCAAGTAGGATACGGATTGCTTCAAGTCTTGCCACTGGTGCAAAGGTTTCACCGAAGTCAAGACCTTCCACTTGTGAAAAGCCTTTTGCCACAAGCCTTGCCTTGTTGTGCACCACTTTGCCTTGATCATCCTTCTTGTTCCGGAAGACCCATTTTGTTCCAATCACTCTTGCATCTTTGGGTCGCTCTTCAAGTGTCCACACTTGGTTGCGAGAGAAGTTGTTCAACTCCTCTTGCATGGCAATTGTTGGGGTATAAACCCCTATACCCTCACGGCTAGACTTGGGCCAGGAGGCTTGGCCCATTACGAGACAAGTTCGATGCTTGATTTGACCGCTCGGAGTTTCGCGCAAGGAAACAAGACGTGGAGATCAAGCAGGTTTCTAGTCGGTTAGAATAGGAATTGATATCGAACTATCTATGGCAATTGTAACCGACTAGGATTAGTTTCCAGATCTGTAACCCTGCCCTCCGGACTATATAAGGAGGGGCAAGGGACCCCCCTAGGACACATCATTATTCTCTCAATCCAATACAATCAGACGCAGGACGTAGGTGTTACGCCCACACGGCGGCCGAACCTGGATAAAAACCTTGTCTGTGTCTTGCGTCACCATCGAGTTCGTAGCTTGCGCACCGTCTACTGATAAACTACTACCGTGGGTATACCCCAAGGTAGACTGCCGACTAGCTTTCGTCGACAGTGGCGCGCCAGGTAGGGGGTGTGCGTACAGCTTTTTCGGCGAACAAGATGGTCATCGTTCCAGCTTCCGCGGCTGTGCCTGAAGGCCTCACGTTCACCGTCGGCCAGATTACACGGACAACTCGCGGCAGTGGCCTCACGGCCACGGTTTCGGAAGAAGCCCAGATCCAATCTGGGATGACGGCGGCATCGGCTCCGACCACACAGACACTGGCACCGAGCACCCGACCACCGCTTCCGCGCTACAAGGGAAAGAAGATCGATGGCTCGGACCTTCTCCGAGCCCTTGATCGCGCCGATCTCAAGCTTCTCGAAGCTTCCCGACTAGTAGATGGGATCTCGCGTCAGCCTGATCAAGCCACACCAACGGATTTTTTCAACTCCTATCGGCCAACTCGTGTCGTCACACATGAACGGCTGGGAACGTCTCTGACGATAACCTCCACCCCTCAGGACGGTCCGTCAAACTCGAGGCTGATCCAGAGCAAGATTATCCTTGTGGTCTCAACAACTCGGCCGTTCTCTACTCGTGGCACATCCAATCCCTTTTTAACGAGGCTGGTTGGTTGCCAAAATGGAGCAGTCGACCAGCTCGTCACTACGTCAACATGGTGACGATCCGAGAACTACAGGACGGCCAGGCTTCCAGCACAAACTCCAGCACTGGGTCCGTTCCCACTGAAGTCATAAACTCCGAGGACGAGGACTACGACCTGGATTTGCCACCGTATCATCCAGGTTTCTCTCGCTTCCTGGTCTTTCCACCCTGGCGAGGAGACCTCGTCTTCAATGTCAGCGCCGATTAGCCGGTCGTTGATGGAGAAACAGACGAGTAGAGGCTGCTCCGCGAGCAGCGCAATGCCGACCGCGCCCGACGACGCGCGGACGAGGAGCACCAACTCCCGCCGCATAATCTCACCGACGCTTTCGACATGGTCGGGGATCAGCCAGTCTACAAAACGCCAAGCGCCAACGTGGCTGTCGCCATGGCCAACTTAGATCGACTCCCTGATACTCCCGAATGCTAGGGCGTCCGATCCAGCGTTCGCGCACACCTGATCGCCGCGATGGGACAGACAGCCACTCTGCTCAAAAGAGTCCAAGCTATCTCCTATGCAGAGGTCTCCTCCGACCTGACCCATCGCAGCCGGACCTCACCACAACCCAGCGGGCACCACCACAACCGTTCCCCCAACAATCATCGAAAAGATTAACGGCGTGACGATGGCGGTCGGGATGCTGGTGGCTACCGCGAGCAGAATCACGGGCGTGGTCAGGAAGTAAACCAGCACAGGGATCTTCGATACAACATCCCTCCCAAATACGCCCGGGACCGCTTCAACAGGCGCACCACAGAGAGAGGAGTTCACGAAAACCTACGTCGTATTGAGTACGATGCAACGCATGGCCCCCCGGGCCTGAGACAGTTCTCCTCACACCTCCGCCAGGTCGTGTGGCCCCGCAATTTCAAGCTCGAGAAACTCAAAAAATACGACGGCAAGGAAAACCTAGAGAACTGGATCACTCTATACGAGATCGCTGTCCGGTCACCAGTAGGGGATGAGCACGTCATGGCGAACTACTTCCCAGTCGTCCTCGACTAGGCTTGTCACCAGTGGCTCCTAGGCCTGCCCGAGGACTCTTTCGACTCCTGGGAAGAACTACGCCAAGCATTCATCGACAATTTCATTGCTGCCTGCGAACAGCCTGGAAACAAGTACGACCTCGAAAGGATACGGGACAGGAAAAACGAGCCTCTGCGCGATTACATCCGACGATTCTCGGATATGCGCCTTAAGATCCCGAAAATTTCCCACGATGAGGCCATATCTGCTTTCATCAAGGGGCTGCGCTTCCACAAAGCACTGAGGAACAAGCTGCTGCGCAAGAGACCAACAACGATGGTCGAGCTCCTTGCCACGGCTAAAAATTACGCCGACGCCGACAACACAGAAAAACTCATCCGGGACGATGCCAGAGGTCTCAACCAGCCTCCTCGGCGAGATGACAGTCGAGGTCGTTTCGACAATAGGAACCATCATCGCCCCGCCAACCGGGACCACAGAGAAGGCTGGGACAGGCGGCGTGACAATCGCGATGACTTTAGAAGCAAGCGCCCTCGCGACCACGACCACGACCACGAGGTGAATACGGTCAAGCGTCCCAATGGGCGGCGAGACTAGCAGGAAGACTACAACAAGACGCTAAAGGGGCCATGCCAACTGCACCCAAAATCCAACCATACGATGGAGGAATGTCGCGTCCTCAAAAACATCTACACGTGGCGGGCTGCTCAAGCCGACCCCGCCAAGATAAACGGAAAACAGGACAAGCGCGATCACGAAGACGAGGACGAAGACCAGGATAGGGACCCACGACACCAGTATGTCCGTCCTACCGACGTGGTCCACTCCATCTTCGGAAAAGGTCTCCATCGAGTCAAAGCGAGAAAGTAAGCTCTTAAAAAGAGCCTACCTCAACATAGACAGCACAGATGGCCTGATCGCCGATCCGAAATTTCCCCCCTGGTCGCACAGGGAGATCTCCTTCAGCAGGAAAGATCAGTGGGCCGCCATCCCGGAGCCAGGATGTTTCCCTTTAATACTGGATCCTTGCATCAGCAGCATCAGATTTGAGCGCATGCTCATCGACGGGGGAAGCTCCATCGACATCCTCTTTCGCAATAGCTTGCCTGCTCTCAAGATAACCCCGGCACAGCTAAAGCCCTACGACGCTCAATTCTGGGGAGTCCTGCCAGGTCAAAGTTCAGTACCCCTCGGACAGATAACACTGCCTGTCCAGTTCGGAACATCCGACCCCTTTCGAACAGAGTTCGTCAACTTTGTGGTCGCCGACTTTGATGGAACTTACCACGCTATACTAGGCCGACCATCGCTGACAAAGTTCATGGCGGTTCCGCATTACTCATACCTGGTCCTCAAAATGCCTATAGAAAAGGGCGTCTTAACTGTTCGAGGCAATGTCTACACCGCATACACTTGCGAGGAGGAAAGCTTCAAGATCACCGAAGCAATCGATCTCTCAATCCGCATGGCAGAAACAGCAACCCAAGCTGCACAGCTCCCTCCTGACCAGCTCCGACTACCTGAGCAGGAGACCGCTAGGAAGAATTCAAAGTCCAAGGAATACAAGGAAGTACAGCTGGTCGACAGCAGCCCCGAGAAGACGGCTCTCATCGTGGACAATCTGGACCCTAAATAGGAAGACGCGCTCGTCAGGTTTCTAAGGGACAACATGAGCGTTTTTGCATGGAAACCCGCAGACATGCCCGGTGTCCCACGAAACCTGATTGAGCACTCCTTAAATGTCTCGAAGACTGCAAGACCCATCAAGCAAAAGCTGCGAACCAGGCAGCCAGATTTATAAAAGAAGTGTATCATCCCAATTGGCTCGCCAATCCGGTTCTTGTACGCAAAAAGAATAATGAATGGAGAATGTGCGTTGATTACACTGATCTCAATAAACACTGTCCTAAAGATCCTTTGGTCTCCCTCGCATCGACGAGGTGGTCGACTCAACGGCAGGATGCGAACTCCTCTCTTTTCTAGACTGCTACTCTGGTTATCACCAGATCTCGCTAAAGGAAGATGATCAGATCAAAACGTCTTTGATTACTCCTTTCGGCGCATACTGCTACACGACCATGTCCTTTGCACTCAAAAACGGCAGAGCCACCTATCAACGGGCCATCCAGCAATGCCTCCACGATGAGATTCGTGATGACCTCGTCGAGGCTTATGTAGATGAAGTCGTCGTCAAAACAATGGATGCAAGCACCCTAATCGACAACTTAGACCGAACCTTTAAGGCACTAAACAAATACAAGTGGAAGCTTAACCCCAAAAAATGCATCTTCGGGGTCCCTTCTGGTCTACTACTCGGCAACGTCGTCAGCCGCGACGGCATACGACCGAATCATTCAAAAGTAAAAGCAGTGCTCGACATGCGACCACCTAAGAATGTCAAGGATATTCAGAAGCTCACCGGATGTATGGCCGCTCTCAGCCGCTTCATCTCTAGACTAGGAGAAAAAGGCTTCCCTTTCTTCAAACTCTTGAAGGCATCGGAAAAATTCTCCTGGACAGAGGAAGCCGACGTTGCGTTCACCCAGCTCAAGGCTTTTCTCACCTCACCGCCTGTTCTCACAACGCCTCAGCCCAATAAAGACCTACTCCTTTACAATGCAGCAACCGACAGGGTTGTCTCCACGGCAATAGTGGTCGAGCGAGACGAGCCAGGTCACATCTACAAGGTCCAGAGACCCGTTTATTTCATAAGCGAAGTCTTAAACGAGTCCAAGGCCAGATACCCACAAATACAGAAGCTCATATACGCCATTCTAATAACGTCGAGGAAGCTAAAGCACTACTTGAACGGCCATCGGGTCTTGGTAACCACTAGTTTCCCTCTTGGGGATATTCTGCGCAATAAAGATGCCAACGGCAGAATTGTAAAATGGGCAATGGAATTATGCCCATTCTCCCTGGATTTCCAGAGCCGCACCACAGTCAAGTCTCAGGCCCTGGTCGATTTCATCGCGGAGTGGACGGATCTCAACGAGCCTCCCGTTTTCGACGCCTCCGACCACTGGTCAATGTTCTTCGACGGGTCCTTGAACATCAACGGCGCCGGCGCTGGGATACTTTTCGTGTCGCCTAACAAGGACAAACTGCGCTACGTCCTTAGGATCCTCTTTCCGGTGTCAAACAACGTCGCCGAGTACGAAGCATGCCTGCATGGCATACGACTAGCCGTTGAGTTGGGAGTCAAACGCCTCTACGTCCATGGCGAGTCCGCTATAGTTATCAACCAGCTCAACAAGGAATGGGACGCAACCCACGAGAAGATGGACCTCTACTGCAAAGAAATCCGCAAATGGGAATCCAACTTCTATGGCATAGAGTACATCCACGTGGTCCGAGATAAGAACCAGGCAGCGGATGTGCTGTCAAAGTTAGGGTCATCTCGGGCCCAGATCCCGCGAGGTGTTTTCGTCCAAGACATCCATGAGCCAAGTGTAGGCACAGACCTGGTCGAAAAGCAACCTAATGAGGCAATGCTCATAGATGACGCTACTCCGACAACCAGCAGCCATGATTGGCGCACCCCGTTCATCAGGTACATATCGGACGGGTCAGGCTTCCAGGATAAAACAGAGAACGAGCACCTCATTCGACGATCAAAGAATTACATACTGGTGGACGACAAACTTATGCGAAAAAATGCAAGTTCTGAAGTGCTGCTCAAATGCATATCCCAAGATGATGGCATCAAGCTCTTGGATGACATACACGCCGGATCCTGCGGCAACCACGTGGCCTCCAGAACACTGGTTGGGAAGGCTCTACGAGCAGGTTTTTACTGGCCAACCGCGGTCGCCGACGCAGAAAAGCTGGTCCGACATTGTGAAGGATGCCAGTTCTTCGCCAAGACGACCCACGTACCTACTCACGAGATTCAAACTATTCCGTCATCCTGGCCTTTCGCCTGCTGGGGCCTCGACATGATCGGGCCATTTAAACTGGCTCTCGGCAACTTCAAGTTCGTCTTCGTGTTAATCGACAAATTCTCGAAGTGGATCGAATACATGCCACTAGTCAAAGCAACCTCCGAGAAAGCTGTCGAGTTCCTCAATCAAATCATACACAGATTCAGGATCACCAACAGTATAATCACCGACCTGGGCACTCAGTTCACTGGCACTACGTTCTGGGAATTCTGCGATGACAGAGGCATAGTCATAAAATACGTGTCAGTAGCTCACCCACAAGCAAATGGTCAAGTAGAACACGCGAACGGGATGATTATTGATGCCCTAAAGAAAAGGTTGTACACCGAGAACGACAGAGCGCCTGGTCGATGGATGAAAGAGTTACCGGCCGTGGTCTGGGGTCTCTGAACACAGGCCAGTCACAATACAGGCGTATCACCTTACTTCATGGTTTATGGCTCCGAGGCAGTGCTCCCGTCTGATGTAACCTTCAGATCTCCAAGAGTTGAAAACTTCGACCAATCAACGGCTGACTACGCCAGGGAGCTGGAAATCAACTACATGGAGGAAAAGCGTCTAATTTCATGTCTTCGAACAGCAAAGTATCTCGAAGCCATCAGGCGATACCACAACAGGAACGTCAAAGACCGTTCTTTCGTGGTCGGTGATCTGGTACTCAAGTGGAAAACAAGCTAGGAAGGAACGCACAAGTTATCCACGCCTTGGGAAGGACCCTTTGTGGTCGCCGAAGTCACACGTCCTACATTCTACAGACTGGCGTATCCAGATGGAACACGCGTGCCTAATTCCTGGCACATAGACAAACTGCGCCTTTTTTATCCATAAGTTCCAGTACCTTTTGCTTGTAAGTTTCTTATACTTAGCAATAATAAAAGTTTTCCTTTCTCGCTATACATTGTTTACACGCAGAGCTTCCGACGAGCACAACAATCTTCCTCTGCGGCGAAGATTCTTAACAACTATCAATCAAACACAGTGATACATCACTCAGATAACATTACAGCGCTCAAAATCATGGTCATGACAAAATCAAACTTTATTACAAACTTTACATACAGAGTTTATAATAAACACCCCGCCGGGCGGTTACTAGTCTACTCCTACAGACTATCCTATAGGCCTACTGCTCGGGCTAATCACCCGCCTGGCCTTGCTGCCCAGACGGAGGGGTCGGGGCCACCGGCGCCTGGCTGGTCGAGACCGCAGGCGTCGACCGCCCATCTCCGGCAATGGACGCCCCCGACAACTCCCTGGCCGATCTGTCCGCCCCCGGCCGGTCGGGGGGAGTAGCCGTCCCGCATAGGTTGATGTCGCCGATCACCGTCGACGACAAGTCAAGCAGGCCAGCTCGAAGGTCGTCTGCCTCCTGCGGGCCAACTTCCTTGGGGTACCCCCTCTCCAGCCTGGACAGGTCGACCAGGGGATAGTGGGCGCGCACCATGCTGAGGACATGCACGCCGGCGAACTCCCCGGCGTCCTTGACGAACTGCTGGAGCCAGTCCCACGCCCATTGCGCCTTCTCGACAGGCGTCAGTCTCGGCGCGCGGGGCTGGTCTTCAGGAAGCTCGGGGCTGATCAAGTCCAGAACCGGGGCTACTCCTTTCCAAAGCTTAATTCAGTTGGTCTTCAAGGAGTCCGGATCCTTGACCAGATCGTCTAAATGCTTCTTGGTATTCACCTTGAGCACTACAAACCGAGCAGGAGATCAGCTCAAGAACAAGGAAAGGAACATTGAGCAACCAAATAAAAAGGGGGTGGCACGGTTATTACTAGACAACTCCCGATTCCTGTGGCTTAGCTCCTCGCCTGCTCGGCGCCCGGCCTCCAGCGCCCCGGCAAGCTCTTGGCCGAGCTGCTCGTTCTCTTGCCGGAGGCGCGCAACCTCCTCCTCCAAGTCTACAGGAACAATCCCCTGCTCAACAAAACTAACCACATGGCTACATACAGCTGCTCGGAGTACGCGACTGACCTGTCCTTTGCCGATACTGGTCGGCTAAATGCCGAGTGAGGTCGAGACGGCGCTCTTTCGGAGCACTCATCTCGGCCACCTTCTCCCCAACTTCCAACCGAAGCCAATCCACCTCCGCGGACAGGGCCTTGTTCTCGGCCACAATGCCCTCAATTTGGTCGAAGCACCTCTTCTGGTACTTCGCCATTTTCATCGCGCCCTGCAAGAAGAACACATGTCGAACACAGGAACATAGCGCATAAGCGTCGAGCAGCACAGAGAACCACTTACCTTAACCTCGTCTACGAGACGTTTTGCCGCACGCTCCACCCTTGCGGCCTCCTCCGTCCCCACGTTGGCGCCACACGTAGACGTGCTGGCGACCATCTCGGGGACGACCTTGGATCTCCTCCACATCGTCGTTAGAGGCCATTCGGGTCTCCTCGTCCGCCGCACTACCACCGGCTGCGGTTGTAGGCATCATTGGCCCCTGGTCCTGGCCAGGGGAGCCTATAGGCGACGAGGCCCCTCCTCGGGGCGGCGTTGGGACTCCCCTTTCTTCAACTGAAGGAGTCGGGGCTCTACTCTCCTCCTCCACAACATTGCTCCGGGGCCGGATGCTCCTCGGCACTCGTAGCATCGGCTGTCGCCGCGGGCTGCTCCGTGGTCTGCGGTGCGGCATCCCCAATGGCGGCTACAGGCTCGGCCGTCCTCTGGCCAGCAACATGGTCGGGGTTGACGTCCGATGCCGCGCTAAACAAAGAGACGACATTTTAATAATGTCAGAAACCACAACAAAACGTAGAATGTTGCAGTACGAAAGTAAGATTAAAAACTTACAGGTCAGATCGCCTGTGTGTCGCGGTGAACCTCCTCCTGGTCCTACCGGTCGGTGCCTGCGCCCCCGTCTCTATGACGCGCGTCGACTCGACGCGCGCCGCAGGAGGGTCGCTGGTCACCCAACCAGTGGTGGCCGACGCAACGTCCGGACGACTGCGCGGCCTCCGGACCAGAGAAGGCGCGGCCTCCGGACCAGAGAAGGCGCGGCCTCCTCCTCGTCGTCGTCATCGGTGATCCGGACGAGCCGACGGTGCTTAGGCGCCTGACTGCTCTCCGCCGGCAACGCTTCTGCAGGGGAGGGGTTCGCTCCCAGTGGCCTTTTCCCCGCCACTCGTTCTTCGGTGGTCGGGGCGGGATTGTCCTGCTCCTCCTCACTGCTGGTGTATCGAGCACACCGAGCAGCGTCGTCTTCCGCCGGGTCTACCCCCGCAGGGTTCTCCATGTTGTGCGCTAGTGATACGTACACTGTGCACCGGTCAACGTCCCCAATCTGCAGCAAAAATAAAAGACAAATCAACAACTAGGAGAACAAGTGTTCAGAAAGCAAAATCAGTTCGTAACGTTACCTTGGGAGCTGGTCGCCCCAGCTTGAAGGCCTGCACCCGATCACCACTACGGACGAAGTTGCCGTCCGCAAAGTTGAACAGCTCGTTCATTAGCTGTTGCACTTCCGCCTTCTCCAGGACCTCAGGGCTCATCCTGGTCGGGTCCTGGCTCCCAGCGTACTCGTACGCCGAGTGCACCCTCTTCTGGCAGGGCATCACTCGACGACAGATAAAGTTGCCGACCACTCCTAGCCCGTCTAAATGCGACCAGTCGATCAGCTTCATCAGGTCTTCTACCTGACCGGCGAACTCAGGGCGGTCTGTCCAACTGACCCTCTTCTCGGGAATGTACCCCACGTCGCAGAACGTGGAGCTGCCAGGCTCTTCCCTAACGTAGAACCACTTCTTGTACCATTCGGTGAGAGAAGTGTTCCACGGGTAGTTGAGATACCGGTTCTTCATCCCGTCACGAAGATTGAGGTATACTCCACCTGCAATCTTGGAGCCTCCAACTGCTCCCTTCTTTCTCAAACAGAAAAGATAGCAGAAAAGATCGAAGTGCGGCTCTATCCCAACATAGGCCTCGCACAGATGGATAAAAGTGGAAATAAGAAGAATCGAGTTCGGGTGCAGATTGCAGATCCCGATCTCATAGTAAAGAAGAAGCCCCTAGAGAAAAGGATGGACAGGAACCCCAAAACACCTCTTGTAAAAATCTTCGAAAACCACGATCTCACTGGCATGGGGGTCGGGGTAGCTTTCCCCCTCTGGCGCCCTCCAGCCGTCGAGCTCTTGACTGTGCAGTAGCCCCATGCCGACGAGGTCGTTGAGGGACCTCACGCTGCTCCGGGACTTCTTCCACTCCTTGGCCATCAGCTCGGCCCTCTTTTTGGAGTCGCTCTTCGCCATTGACGCTGCGGGAACGGTTGCGAGTTGGGTGAACTGGTGGCGATTGCAGAAGGCAAGAGTGGAAAGCTTGAAGGCAATGGCAGGGTAAGCAATACGGGGGCAATGTCAAGCTTTTATAAGCAACAACTCCACCCCTCCCACTTCCCGCATTCTTGGGAAGTGGGCGGGCCCAACAGCGGACGCGGCGTTTCAATTTTCAACAATTACCGGCAGTTAATACGGAGGCTTTTTCGTATAATTGATGGTTTCCGCTGTCTCGAACCGCACAAAGAGCGGCTGCACAGTTACCAGGCGCACCTTTTCACGCAACCATCTGACAATGCGTCAGGAGGTCTCGTCACATCACTCATTTATGTGGTAAGATGCTTTTTTCAAAATAACAGACAAAAATTGGTGGAGAATCAACATTCCTGGGGACTGCACCGACCACCGAGCATTGTATGCTCGGGGACTGGTCGCCCAGTCCGTCAGTTCGGAAATGTGGGGACTGCACCGACCACCGAGCACTTTATGCTCGGGGACTGGTCACCCAGTCCGCCAGTTCGGAGATCTGGAGGCCGCACCGACCACAGAGCACTGTACGCTCGGGGACTGGTCGACCAGCCCGCCAGTTTGGAAGAATTAGGGACTATACCAATCACCAAGGCATTATCTGCTCGGGACTGGTTGATAAGTCTATCCGATGGCAAACGAGCATGAGATGCTCGGGGACTGGATAATTTTAATTTTTTAGACCTTGCTACAAGGCTTATACTTCACCTTCCAGCAAGCTCGGGGACTACATCAGTACGATACATCTGGCGATGCATCTTAGTTTCAGAATTTCTATGAGGACTTTTCTTCTGACCCTGGCACCACGTGTCTACGCCACCTACTACCAGGCTCGGGGACTGAGTGGGCACACTTCACCTTACGGTGAATTTGCTTGCTTTTATGAGGTCTATACTTTTCAGAAAAGTAAAGTGGGCACACTTCATCAGGAAAGAAATCTTTTTTAATTTAGAACACCATGCATTCTTCGAACAACCTGCTTCTTCGACGTCAGTGTTGGTCAACTGTCTTTTGAGTTAGTCAAAACACCATTGCAACTGTTTGGGTGATTTTCCTGCTTATTGAAGACGTCAAGCCTGACTGATCGAAGAAGCTCAAGACGGCGTGCTACATCACAATACATGGTGTTCGGGGACTAACTGTGGGGGTATAAACCCCTATACCCTCACGGCTAGACTTGGGCCAGGAGGCTTGGCCCATTACGAGACAAGTTCGATGCTTGATTCGACTGCTCGGAGTTTCGCACAAGGAAACAAGACGTGGAGATCAAGCAGGATTCTAGTCAGTTAGAATAGGAATTGATATCGAACTATCTATGGCAATTGTAACCGACTAGGATTAGTTTCCAGATCTGTAACCCTGCCCTCCGGACTATATAAGGAGGGGCAAGGGACCCCCCTAGGACACATCATTATTCTCTCAATCCAATACAATTAGACGCAGGACGTAGGCGTTACACCCACACGGCGGCCGAACCTGGATAAAAACCTTGTCTGTGTCTTGCGTCACCATCGAGTTCGTAGCTTGCGCACCGTCTACCGATAAACTACTACCGTGGGTATACCCCAAGGTAGACTGCCGACTAGCTTTCGTCGACAGCAATGATCCAATCCGCATCACAAAGAGCTTCCTCTATAGTCTATAGTTCATCTTCAAGAGACACAAAAGCGTGATGTTCAATAAATAAAGCATGTCCAGAACGTGTAGTTACACCACGTGATGGACTCCCGATGATGAGATCTTGAGAGTGATCTTGGAGGAGATGTGATGATCTTCTTGGCGCCATTTGAGGGGTTGGTTGGGGAGCATCAACATCTTGTGCTTGTGCCACGGCTTGCTCATGAGTGACTTGGGTGTCTTCATGAGCATCTCTCACATCCTTGTCTTCATCTTGTGGTACATGTGAGGTGGATGGTGGCTCAATGACTTGCACATCATCATCTTCTTTTGGCTTGATGTCTCCCACCGGCATGTTCTTCATGGCATCCCTCAATGGTGCACCACCTACATCATCATGATTATCACTTGCTCCTTGGGAGCCAATAGTTTCATCAAATTCAACATCAAATGTTTCTTCAACAATGTTTGTGGCATGGTTAAAGACCCTATATGCCTTGGACTTTGATGAATAGCCAACCAAGTAGCCAATGTCACATCTTCTTTGGAACTTGCCCAAGTGTTGGCGCTTCTTGTAGATGTAGCACTTGCACCCAAACACTCTAAAGAATGAGACATCGGGCTTCTTCCCATTGAGCAACTCATATGGTGTCTTCTCTAGGAACTTGTGAGGAAAGAGCCGGTTTGATGCATAGCATGCGGTGTTGATTGCCTCGGCCCACATCTTCTCTGAAGTGTTGTACTCATCTAGCATTGTTCTTGCCAAGGTGATCAATGTCCGGTTCTTTCTTTCTACAACCCCATTTTGTTGTGGTGTGTATGTTGAGGAGAACTCATGTTTGATTCCCACTTCATCACAATACTCTTCACAAAACTCTTTGCCATTGTCACTTCTAATTTTCTTGATCTTGACTTCAAATTGATTTTGGGCATTCTTTGCAAACTTCTTGAATATTGATGCAACTTCGACCTTGTCTTGCAAGAAGGATGTCCAAGTATACCGGGTGAAATCATCAACTATGACCAAGCAATATTTGTGGCCTCCAAGACTAGCATATGTAGTTGGTCCAAATAAGTCCATGTGGAGTAGCTTAAGCACTCTTGAAGTAGAGAGATAGGCCTTGGTTGGATGAGTGATTGCAACTTGCTTGCTCGCTTGACATGCACTACAAAGCTTGTCTTTTTCAAATATCACATCCTTCAAGCCTCTAATCAATTCTTTCTTCATCAACTTCTTGAGTGTGCCCATTCCAACATGTGCTAACCTTCTATGCCACAACCAACCAAGTGAGGTCTTGGTGAATAAGCAAGTCTTGACATCAACTTCATCGGATGAGAAATCAACTACATATAAGTTGTTGTGCCGGAAGCCTTTGAATACCATTTCATTGTCATCCTCCTTGGTCACAATTACTTCCTTCTTCTTGAATAAGCATTCAAATCCAAGATCACAAAGTTGTCCAATCGAGAGCAAGTTGAAACTCAATGATTGCACATAGAGCACATTTGTGATGGAGTTGTCATTTGATATTGCAACTTTTCCTAGACCCTTGACCTTGCCTTTTGAGTTGTCACCAAATGTGATCTTCTCTTGGTTGTCAACATCTTCATCAAGAGAGGTGAACATCCGGGGATCTCTGGTCATATGTTGAGTGCAACCACTATCAATTACCCAATGTGATCCACTGGTCTTGTAGTTCACCTACACACAAGAGATCAAGCTTGAGATTTAGGGACCCACATTTGCTTAGGGCCCTTGACCTTCTCTACTAGTTGCTTTGGCACCCAAATCTTCTTTGGCCTTTGCTTGTTGGGCGGCCCCATGAAGCTAACCTTGACCTTGCCACTCTTGTCTTTCCTTACAATGTAGTGAGCATTGAAGGCAAATGGTCTTGCATGCTTGGGCAAGGGTGGTGGTAGTGGTGCCTTACACTCATGAGCAAAGTGTCCTTCTTGACCACATTCAAAGCATCTCTTTGGCTTTGGCTTGCTTGGTTGATCATGAGTGGCTAGTGACTTGATGGGCTTTGTTTGATGAGCCTTGTAGCCAATCCCACTCTTGTCCATCTTCATGATGGTGTTCATGAAAAGCTCACTTTGAAGCTCTTTCCCTTTTGTGAACTTTGCTAACCCCTTGGTTAGATGTTTCTTCTCTTTCTTGAGCTTGCTATTCTCTTGAGTTAGCTTCTTGATGATTGGGTCATTGTTGCTAGCTAACTCATCCAAGATGAATGTCTTATCTTCTTCTTGCTTGTCATACATCAAACCAAGCTTGAGATATTGATTTTCTTCCTTGAGCAACTTGTTCTCATATGCAAGCTTCTTGTCTTGATCAAGTGACTCAATCACAATTGTCTTGTGCTTGGCTTGTTCTTGCAACTCTTTCTTAAGCATGACAATTTATTCCTTGAGCTTGATAGTGTCCTCATAGCTCTCGGCCACTACCACTTTCTTGCCCTTGCAATCAACACATTTGCTTGTGCTCTCCACAAGTATGTCATCACAAGACGTGGCTACATCAAGCTTAGCAACATGGTTAGTAGCAACACGTGTTTCATCAATTGCAAGTTCATAAGCTATCTCAAGGTTTTCATAGTTTGCTTTTAGTGTTGTTAGTTCTTCTTTCATTGCTCTATATCTAGTGATAAGCTCATCATTAACACTCTGAAGTTTATCATGTTTTTCTTTGAGCTCTTTTAAAGAGAGTTTGTGCTCCTTGAGCTTAGTGGTCATGATTTCATTTTGGTCTCTAAGCTCATGACTAGATTTAAGGTTTGCTAGAAGTGTTTCATTTTCAAGTTCAAGCTTTTCATTTTCACTTCTAGTCTTTCTTATGACTTTTGTGTATTTGTTTAGCAATTTTACAAGTTCATCATAAGAAGGTGATTCATATTCACTATCACTTTCACTACTCTCATCCTCACTTTGTACCTTCCGGTCACCCTTAGCCATGAGGCATAGATGTGTAGAGGATGTAGATGGTGGTGAAGATGATGGTGATGAAGCATCAATAGCAACGGCGGCAACCTTCTCATCATCACTGTCATTGCCGGAGGAGTCACCACTTGAGCTTTCAATGTCGGTGAGCCAATCACCAACAATGTAGGCCTTGCCATTCTTCTTCTTGTGGTACTCATTCTTCTTGCCACCTTTCTTCTTGTATTGCTTCTTGTCATTCTTCTCATCATCACTTGAATCATCTTGCTCTTTATTCTTCTTCTTGTACTTGTCCTTCTTGGGCTTTGGACCTTGATGAGCAAGATGACCAAGCTCACCATAATTGTAGCAATCCATCTCGGAGATGGGCTTTCTCTTGCTACTAGTGAAGAACTTCTTCTTCTTGGAGTCAAAGTTGACTCCATTCTTGTTGAGCTTCTTCAACATCTTGGTGGTTCTTCTCACCAAGAGGGCAATGGAAGCATCATCATCACTTGAAGTTGATGATTCAACTTCAATCTTCTTGGCTTTGCCCTTGTGAGAAGCTTTGAGGGCCAAGTCCTTCTTCTCCTTCTTGGCCAATGAGGAGCCATCTTGGGGGTTCATGTGCATATACATCTCATGAGCATTGATCTTCCCCAATGTGGCGGTTGGTGTAGCGGTGGAGAGATCGCCTTGATGAAGCACGGTTACTATGTGCCCATATTTCTCAATGGGGAGCACACATAGTATCTTCCTTGCGACATCCGCCGCACTCATTTGAGTGAGCCCAAGTCCATTATCTCCTCTAAAATCACATTCATGCGAGAATACATTTCATTAGCATTTTCCTTGGGAAGCATTTCAAATGTATTAAGCTTGTTCATCACTAAGTGATAGCGTTCCTCGCGTTCACTCTTTGATCCCTCATGGAGCGCACAAAGTTCCTTCCATAGAGCATGGGCGGTTTTGTGGCTCCGAACGCGGTTGAACACCTCTTTGCAAAGACCTCTAAAGATGTGGTTTTGGCCTTTGCATTCCACTTCTCGTTTTCTTGCTCTTGTGGAGTAAGAGCGGTGTCTTTTGCCGGAGGGGTAAACCCTTCGGTCACGGCTTTTAGGCACTTTATGTCACATGCCTCAAGGTATGACTCCATCCGTATTTTCCAATATGGGAAGTCATCCCCATCGAACATGGGTGGCGGTCCATCCCCATTAGACATCTTTCTCTAGGCGGTGAAGCCTAAATAATGAGCACTAGGCTCCGATACCAATTGAAAGGATCAAGATGCCCAAGAGGGGGGGTGAATTGGGCTTCTCTAAAAATTTAAGCAACCTATGAGCTCCAATTCAACCCCTTGTGCCTAGTGTGACTAGAGAGCTATCGGATAAAAGTTTTGCAACCTAGTTCCAATCCTATTCTAGCATGGCAATTCTAAGAATGTAAATACACAAAGTAAATGCTAGAATGTAAAGGAGTAGTGGAAGAAAGTGCTCGGCGATGTTTTGCCGAGGTATCGGAGAGTCGCCACTCTCCACTAGTCCTCGTTGGAGCACCCGCGCAAGGGTCTTGCTCCCCCTTGGTCCGCGCAAGGACCAAGTGCTCTCTACAGGCTGATTCTTTGACACTCCGTCGCGGTGAATCGCCTAAAACCGCTCACAAGCTTGACACGAGCCACCCACAAGAACCCCGAGCGGTCTTCGTGCCTTCAATCACCACCGAACCGTATAGATGATGGCGATCACCAAGAGTAACAAGCAAAGAACTCTCACTTGACCCAAACAAGGCACTAGAGAGTGGTGGATGCACACTTGACTCTTGGAAATCAACTAGAGTAGGATTCTCACAAGAAATCACTCAAATCTCAATCCTCTCTAAGCTCTTGCTACTCTCTTGCTCCACAACAAGTTTCTCTGATGTTAAAATGGGCAAGAGACCTCTCATGGACGAGGTGGAGGAGTATAAATACACCCCACGAAGTCCAAAGGTCAGCCAACCGTTTTCCACTGAAAATGGGGTCACCAGACGCTGTTGATGTTGCACCGGACGCTCTGCACCGAGCGTCCGGTGACACACAACGGCTAACTATACCTGCGTCTGACAGGTCACCGGACGCTACCTCTCAGCATCCGGTGCTCCGGGGAGTTTTACAAACTCCCTGAGTTTAGGTCCGAACGCTACCCGGTGCGTCCGGTGCTAGGGGAAAGTTTACAACCTCCCTGGGTATGGGACCGGACACTATTCGGTGAGTTCGGTGCCAGCGTCTGGTGCCTAACCCTAAGACCAAACATTTCCAACGGTTAAGGACCTCACCGGACGCACTCACAGAGCGTCTGGTGCAGCGTCCGGTGCCTCCTTAGGCACCCTAACTTCGTCGAAACGCGATCGTTCCAAAACGAAGTTGGTTCCTCTCGATCTAAGGACTATCTCTGAGCTGCCTAGTGCTAGGTTTACCAAGTGTGCACCACACCTAAACCTAAAGCCTTGCCTAAGTCAAGCTACTAGATCAAAGCCCCTCTTAATAGTACGGTCAAAGGAAAACAAAGTCCTAAACTACTCTAAGTGCCCTTCTTCACTATATGGCACTTAGACCTAGTCTAGTCTTGACGATGTCCATCCATCCTTTGAAAACCGAAACGATTTCCACTATTAAGTAGGCATGTACATCCCTGTCCATCGAGTACCTATTACCATGACCTCACTAATGACTTTGCCTCTGCAAAACACACGTTAGTCATAGTAATCAACATTGTCATTAATCACCGGAATCATTAGGGGCCTAGATGCTCTTTCAATGTGTGAGTGAACGTGCAAGTGAATCTTGATTTTTAACCGCATGACAAGCTCCTAATTGTCTACATAGCTTGACCACACTCAATGCTCATAAGCAGTAAAAAAGTAAATATATGGTTCATAGTCTAATAAGCATGTATATATGGCTGTGGTAGGAATTTAAACTCTCATCATATAGGAACTCATCATGTGTTATTTTAAAGATTTTTAAAGATAAAATTCTCTAGAATTCTAGTATCTCTAGGAACAGATAAACAGCAGCTCAACCTTCCCATATCATATCCGTTAATAACTTAGACTTTAGATCAAGTACTCTTCCCACAAGTTTAGGTTTAGAGCAGGTTTAAATTATAACAGTTATGCCTAAACTTGAGACAGAGCTCAAACTTGAAAACTAGGTACATGGCAGAGCAACTATTTATCATATCCATGTAAGAGTTTATCATTTAAGTTCAGTTTGGCCTAGACACTTTATTTATTTATTTAGCAAACTAAGCAAAGATATATATAAGCACAAAATTTTTATTTGGGTTTTCATGATTATGCATCTTTTTATTATTTGAGTAAAGTATAAACACGAGTAGAAACACTTAGCTGGATAAATGGGGGTGCTCTCCCCCAAGCTGGATTTTGACGTAATTTCTTCTGATGTAGCTAGCAGGTGATGGAGGTGTATTTGAATGTCGGCAGCACCCTGACAGCGATTACTATGTCCTCCACCGGCTAGTCTTCTTTGATCCTTGAATTCTGTGGAGCTCAAAAAGACAACAAAGCTTTGTGGAACTTCTGGCAAGGATCCAATGTTTTAAGTCTTCTGGACAAGACTTCTCACCGTGTTCATCCTTTAGGTGCATCATTTGATTAGGTGTGGGCTGACATATGCACCTCTTGATACGGTGTCACCCATGTTCTTCGTTTGTCTAGCAGTTCGAGGTGCGGCATTGGCAGTATCTTGCTCAGTGTGTTTGTGCTCGTAGATCCACGTCCTTCACTTGGTAGAGTCTGGGAGTTGAAAAACTCCTTCAGGTTTTGCTCGAAGTGTACCTGCTCATAGAGACAAGGCAGAGATCAAGTGCATGGGCCTTGTTGGTGAAAAACACCAACAGAACCAAAAGTGTATTTGTTCTTCTCTAACCTTAAGCATAGTGAGCAAGACAAAGTTGATGGGTGATAAGTTCATGAGTGTAGCATTTAAAACATTTGTCAGATCAGATCGCTCAACCTTATGGAAAGATAATCTATCTATGTATATATCTTTTTCTCTTTTTTTATATCTTCCAGAGATTGAATGTGCAACATTTTAGCTTATATGATTAGGAGTGTGGAGGTAGTACTAGGAACAAAGATTACAGGACTAAACATGCTGAATCAGTTGGGTTGGTTAATTTGAGTTATAAATCATACATGTTTGTCTCTTTATTTATGTGAACGCCGGAACCAAGGAGAAGCTTATAAAAGTGATAGTCACATATCTTAAGATGTTACCTTAATTGAAGAGTGATGATACCATCTCACCTTGTGGAAGCTTCCCATTCATAATGGTTGTGTATCTTGTTTATGTACTTTGTTTCCTTCCATGGATCATCTCTCTATGATGAATGAGCTATGTCCTTCTTGTGCGAATTGTTAAACTTCATGTGTCTCTCTCTTTATATCTGATGTGAGTTTATCTCAGGACTTCCCAAATCGATATTGAAAGTTTTTCTGTAGGGGTTAGTCCGACAAAATATACCAATGTCTACACAAATAATTTTTAGTTCAATAACCGAACTAGACTCCATGTCTAATCAGATTAAGGAAGGCTGTTTAACCTAAGCACCATGCTTAATTTAAAAGCCAATAGAAGTATGTGCACTACTTTCAAACTAACACTTACTAGGATAAACAAAGGTAGCGTGATGGCTTTTATATAGATCTACTCAAGTGGAGATGAAGTAGTGGGATTAGTAATTAACAAATTGAGCATGTCTCAAAGGTAAGGACAACCAACATAGCAACATGGTAAATGATGTTTTTATATAAGGTATTTCCCCGAAGCTTGAATTTTGCAAAATTCAAGATTGGATGAATTTAATTCAATGTTGCATGATGATTGGTTGGGCATACCTTGTGCTTGTCATTCCTCAGATCTTCTTGCTCTAATTCTAGAAGGGTTAATGACACGAATACTCGAAGGAATATTTCTACAATTATCTTTATGTGCTCAACACACAAGGTAATGTTGCAAATAATTGAAAGTTCATGTTACGATCTGATAAGTGCTTGTTTTAGGACACTAAGCTTGTCCTTGGGAAACCATCAAATTATGTTGGTGAAGTGGTTTCCCCTCCAACACCAACCTAAGCGTGCCTATATCAAGATCGACTCAACGATATCTGCAATATTTATTATAGACATATGCATCGATAACCACCCCTTTAAAGTTTTTATAAATAAAAAGGAAGTGGGGGTTGGAGATCTCAAATGTGGTAAGGTTGTAGAGACCAATTGATTGGGGAGATGTTTTATATGAGCAAGGACTTGGTGAGGTATTTATGAAATAACTTCCATACTCACTGTTGTTTCTCTCATTCGCAAACTCCAAGGATGATTCTTCATGAATGCTTAAAATTCCTCTAGGATTGTCTCTCAAGTTTGTTTTATCCATCCATTCAATGGTGATAGCAGATGGATTTTTAATGCCCTCTAGCCATTGATGTTGCTCTTCTCTATCCTCCTTGTGATCTTGGTGACTCTTATGCATGGGATGTTTAGAGAGATTCATAGGATCATCGGGAGGTTCAAGAGAAAGAGCATAGTAGAAATTATTAGGCTCAAGGATGGGTTTAAAGATAGGTTCGAATGAGTCATCAAAAGAGGGCGTAGAAGGGGAGAAGATGAGATTGTCTTCTAAATGGCTTCGCTCTCCTTCTATTGCATCACTTAAGATGCCATCCTTGAGTCTTTCTAGATGTCCATCAAAGGGATTGGATTTGAGATGCTTTCTAAGAGATCCCTTCTTAGGAAGGTTCAGACTATATGATAGGTTACCGATATGAATCGGTACGAGGGTGGCCCGATCTTCACGACAGTAGATGAAAAGAACAAGGATAACTTACTGCGAACAAGGGATAACTAGCTTTATACCTGACAAAGGTTGGATGTGACCAAGCAATGGGGAGAGAGGCACCGAAACCACGAAGACTTCGACTCGATCTCCGAACGACCGTAGAACCATAATCCAGAACTAATCTACACAATACGGCGCAGCCGAACGGAAGCCGTAGAGCACGAAGTAGGGGAACCCAGAGGATTCACTTCACAAGTCCATGAAGAACAAGGAAGAACAAAGGTTGAGTAAGGCACTCAGCAGCGCGGCTGCAATATCATGTAGTTTATCAAATGACCAAAGGTTCCTAATAGCTTAGAGGTAGGGGAGATTTATACTAGCAACAACCCTGCTAGATGGGTATGAAAACGAAAGGGAATTTCTAAAGGAATGAAATGTGAAAGGTCCCCTCGGAATGGGTTCCCGAACTCGCTTTGCGTGACTGTTGGCCTCCAGAGCAGTTTCCAATAAACTGACCATAAGTTTTTATTGGGAAGTCCAAATGACGAACCGTTTCTTGGGTGTGAAACTAGACTCCTAGTGCTTCTCGGCAATGTATGCCATGCACCACGAAACATTGTAGATTGGTACAGTTTTGCACGGCAAGTTGTACCAACATTTTGTCACGACAGACTGTTGACCTTCTGAGCAGTCTTGACTAATTCAAGCATAACTCTTGATTGCGATGTCCAAATGAGATGAGACTTGAGGTATTGGAAAGCAAACTCGATATGCTTTCCAACAAGTCCTCATGGGCCTTCATTGCTTTTGTGAGTAAAAGGTTATGAATATTTCTTTACACTGGTCCGTTTTTGACTTCCACTGGTCCGTTTTTGACTCTATGGTCCGTTTTGTAGTGTCTTCTAGGACTTGCACTGGTCCGTTCTTCAGGGTCCGATTCATCCTTCTCTTCTTCTATATACCTGAGTATAATCAAGGAAGAACACTTAGGTAGTATATAATTCTCATTAATGTTAAAGTGAACCTCACAAAGTAGCGTGTGGACCTCTTGTTGTAGCTTCTTTGCTTGACTTCATGTAACTGGTCCATCGATGACTTGGGCTGGTGTCGGTGTAGGTAAAACTTGAGTGGTTGTAGCTTGACTTGGAGCTTGTGATATCTTGCTAGCTGGCATGGTCATATCATCCTCCCCCTCTTGAAAAGGAGTCGTCCTCGACTCTAACTCTTCTGATCCAAAGAGTTGTGCTAGGCCATCGGTTTGTAATGTTGTGATAACATCGCAATTTTCTTGTTCCATGATAGCAAGGTGTTTGAATCTATAATCATATAAACCAAGTAGTAGCCTTGAATGTGGAAACCTAAATGATGTGGACTTAAGTTTAGCTTTCACCTTGAGTGGATGCTTGAATGTTGATTGCCTTGGTATAGTCTCATCATCCTCCCTCCCTTCAAGAAAAGTCGTCCACGACTTTTGTTTACCTGAAAACAGCTTAGACAAAATAGAGGGTGGATGTACTTGATAATTCCAATAATCATTCCTTTTGTTTTGTTCATTTGTTCCATTATGAATTATTTTTGCATTATTTTCTTTTCCTTGTAAGAAACATTCTCTCAACTTTGGTGAACCTGCAAACAGTTTAGAGGATGGAAGCACAAAAATTTCTTCCAATCCAATCATTTGATTCATGTTATCATGTTTTATCTTTAGAAGATCAAACTTTTCATCAAATGGATGTTGAGAACTAATGTTATTCCACAAATTATCGTGGCAGCAAAATTTATTCAAGGGTTTAGAAGTATAATTTTTAAACTCAATGCTCCAAGGTGTAGATGAAGAACTTTTCAGTGTATAGGCTTTGCTTTGCACAAGATTTCTAACTTTAAGTGGATGGTACGAACATGCTGACAACATGAATTGATCGAAATCATAAGCACCAAGCATTTGTTGCATCTTAAAAGATTTCTCACTTTGTTTATCTCTCAACATTTTTTAGTCTAAATCAGCAAGCTTGTTATATGTTACACAAATGGTATGAACCTAGAAGGTATCTACAACATATTCTCCAATCAAGACAAATATAAACTGAAAGCTATGAGTAGTATTAAATGAAATCAAAGATGTTATGTCAGAAATTTTCTCAAACATTTGTTCAATATTGATAGACATGTTATCC
Source organism: Sorghum bicolor (assembly GCF_000003195.3). Classification (NCBI taxonomy): domain Eukaryota; kingdom Viridiplantae; phylum Streptophyta; class Magnoliopsida; order Poales; family Poaceae; genus Sorghum; species Sorghum bicolor. The sequence goes on along the minus strand of NC_012873.2, from coordinate 20,087,882 downwards.
TTGTAAACCAATCAGCACAAGTAACCGACTGGATGAGGTGTTGTTTGTTGTCATATGAAGTGTTGCAGGGATCATTCAAAGCACAAAGACTCTCATCAAAAAGAAATTCAGCACTTGTATCAACATGAGTTCCAGTCAAATCAGCACAAATGTTCTGGTTATGTTTTATTGCTGAAACAGTGATATCACAGGTACTCAGTGTGTGTTGAACAATCAGATTTGATTTATTTTTCATGTATTTTAAATCCAATGATTCTACATGTATCAAGGTTTGAATCTCTGAATTTTTACCTTCATTGTTGATCTTAGATGGTTTTGATGAATTAACTAAAGGGTTGAGAAATGTGCAGCCATCTCTAAGATGTATGAGCATAGAAACATAATGCATCATATCACACATATGAATGCAAATCATCATGTATATGAAGCATATCAAACCATAGAAAAGATCATGTATGACTGAACTTTGGTTATCAACTTGCAAAATTTCAGCACACGGGTGAACATGTGAAATAATCAAATCAGTGCAAATATTTTGTGTATTGTTAATCCCACTTGAACCATATGTATTATCATAATTACTAGCCACTTTATTTTGCAAAAATCAAATCTGATTTATTTTCAATAACTTTTAGACTTTTTAGTGGTGCAAGTACCAAGGATTGCACCGCTGAAATCTTACCGTTATCCTTGTCATGGTTCAGGTTTTGGGCAACACACAATGGGTTTAGTTGAATGGCTACCTTCTCATTTCTCTCAACAAGTATGGTGTTGTCTTCAGCATCCATCTCTTCCCTATTCTCATCAGCAACCTACACATTTGGAAAGACAAACTAGAAGTAGAGATGAGACTGTTAGTTTCAAAGATATCCTCACTTGGCCTGCATTCTAAATATCTATTTTTCTATGGTGTATCGCTCACACTCTCATTGTTGACACTCTCAACCTTATAGTGGGTGGAATCACTCAACTCACTTTTGTTTTCACTCTCTCTCATTTTGGCAATGTGGCTCTCATTCTCACATAGGTTTTGATGCACAATTACTTCAACGTCTTGTGAAGCCACATATGCATGTGTATCATTGTCATTGACAATCACTTGTTCTTCCTCATCGAAGATTGGGGGCTGATCATAATTCACAACATCATTTTCTTCATGAACCTGCATCGCAAAAGGAACAATAATAGAAGGTATTGTGATGTTAGAAGTAAATAATTCCTCACATGATTCATCTCTTTTTTCTCTCAATTTTTGTGGATCACTCTCACAAAGAATTTTGTTGCTCTCCTTAAATATTGTGGAATCTCTCATCTTCTTATTTTGAACTCTCTCACTGAATTTTGGTTGGTGCCACTCTTTCTCACGTATGGTGGAATGTCTCATCTTTTCCTTTTGATTTCTCTCACTCAATTTTGGTTGGTGGCACTCTTGCTGAATTTTTCTTTTGGGGGACACATAGTAATCTTCATCATCAATGAGTATACAGAGGCGAATGCTATGCCAATGAGCACCTCCACCATGCTGTCCACTGTGGCCAAAGAGACCACAACGAGAGTTGGCTGAGCTATGTTATTTAGCCCGACCGCGCACCACAGGAAGACGTTCATCAAACATCTTCTCCATGGCCTCCACTAGTGAGTTTTGTAGTTGGCATAACTCAGCCCCGGGAAACTGGTGTTTCTTTTGTCCATATCGACCACCACGAACGCTCGAATTGGATCCTAGCATGTTAGCACTTATGCAAGATATAGTGGAATGGGTAAATCTGTGGAATCACACAATCTCACCTCTTACTTACCAATGCTCTTTCTTGTTCTCAAGGATAGTGAATTGTGCTAGTGTAGCAGCTCAACAGAAGTGATTCCGAGATCGCAAGGATTATGAGTCGAATGTCCTAGTTTCAGTTTTTTTTTGGTGGAGCTATAGGTGGCTAAACAAGGGAGGCTACGGTACTGAAAATCAAGTGATTTGATGTGCTCACAAGATGTAATGTTGCTGGTATATAAATCACAAGGAATCTGAATATGTAAACTGAGTTTTTCAGTGAGCAAACCGTAATACAACCCCTTTCCTCTTCTTCTACTTTTTTTTTGTTCTTTCTCTTTTCTTTTCTCTGATTTTTTTTCTCTGATTTTTGTTAACTCTTTTTTTTACTAACAGGGGTGCGGATACAAATGAAACACGATACAAAATATGTAGAGATGGTGACTAGCAACTTGTTGAACACAATAAAACACAAGATAACAGTACCGACAAAGGTCTATAGGATTTTTTTGTGGCTTTTTCAGTGGACTATAGGTGATGAACAAATCAGTAACAAACGATAGATAAACTAAAGGTAGATATGTGGATGATTGTGAGACCTACCGTGACAACGAAAGCTTTGATACCAGTTGATAGGTTACCGATATGAATCGGTACGAGGGTGGCCCGATCTTCACGACAGTAGATCAAAAGAAAAAGGATAACTTGCTGCGAACAACGGATAACTAGCTTTATACCTGACAAAGGTTGGATGCGACCAAGCGACCGGGAGAGAGGCACCGAAACCGCGAAGACTTCGACTCGATCTCCGAACGACCGCAAAACCACAATCTGGAACTAATCCACACAATACGGCGCAGCCGAACGGAAGCCGTAGAGCACGAAGTAGGGGAACCGAGAGGATTCTCTTCACAAGTCCAAGAAGAACAAGGAAGAACAAAGGTTGAGTAAGGCACTCAGCAGCGCGGCTGCAATATCATGTAGTTTATCAAATGATCAAAGGTTCTTAATAGCTTAGAGGTAGGGGATATTTATACTAGCAACAACCCTGCTAGATGGGTATGAAAACGAAAGGGAATTTCTAAAGGAATGCAATGTGAAAGGTCCCCTCAGAATGGATTCCCGAACTCGCTTTGCGTGACTGTTGGCCTCCAGAGCAGTTTCCAATAAACTGACCATAACTTTTTGTTGGGAAGTCCAAATGACGAACCGTTACTTGGTTGTGAAACTAGACTCCAAGTGCTTTCCAGCAATGTATGCCATGCACCACGAAACGTTGTAGATTGGTACAGTTTTACACGGCAAGTTGTACCAACATTCTGTCATGACAGACTGTTGACCTTCTGAGCAGTCTTGACTAATTCAAGCATAACTCTTGACTGCGATGTCGAAATGAGATGAGACTTGAGGCATTTGAAAGCATACTCGATAAGCTTTCCAACAAGTCCCCATGGGCCTTCATAGCTTTTGTGAGTAAAAGGTTATGAAGATTTCTTCACACTGGTCCGTTTTTTACTTCCACTGGTCCGTTTTTGACTCTCTGGTCCGTTTTGTAGTGTCTTCTAGGACTTGCACTGGTCCGTTCTTCAGGTTCCGATTCATTCTTCTCTTCTTCTATATATCTTAGTACAATCAAGGTAGAACACTTATATAGTATATAATTCTCATTAATGTTAAATTGAACCTCACAAAGTAGAGTGTGGACCTCTTGTTGTAGCTTCTTTGGATGACTTCGTGTAACTGGTCCATCGATGACTTGGGCTGGTGTCGGTGTAGGTAAAACTTGAGTGGTTGTAGCTTGACTTGGAGCTTGTGACGTCTTTCTAGCTGGCATGGTCATATCACTATATGCACTCAAAGGTCTCTTATGAAGCAGGAAGTTTAAGCTCATCCCAAAATGAATTTCCAAAGGTAGAATTTCTTCTTCCCTTAGATGATTTTGGAGCACTACTAGTTTGGGTTGGATAGCCGAATCATGGGATTGAAATGTTTGGAAATCGACTATTGAAACTTCCTTTCCTCGTCTGGGAGATGATTCCTTCTCTATCTCTAGAAATTTTTTATGAAGAATAGTGCAAGTAGGATGTCCAAGAATGAAGACATACCTTGCTTTACTAACAGATAAAGAAAGAAAAACTCCACCAAAGGTTATATGATTAAGACCAATGTGAAAATATTGAGGAAAATAATGGTCTTGTAGGGCTAGGTCTAAACTATAATTTATAGAAAGATTAAAAGATTCCCTAGGTGTAGCTAAAAGTTCATTATCTTTTTGATTAAAAGATAGGACCTCGGATATAGAAAAGGGTTGGTTTTGACCTATTGCAATCAACTCCTGACACAAATCATAATTAGGGGCAAAGAAAGGACTTGTTGACTCCCATGGTCTATGGCTGGTGTGGCAGAACCTCCTAAGTGTTTGGGCCCACCGACACCTGTCATTGTCCTAAGGACCTCAGATGGTGATGCCGGGGATCCTCCCACTTTAGAAGTCCGATGAGCATCGCTGGACGCTCATTCCACTGCTACCTGTGGCATACTAAGCAGGCTCGTTCTGACCACTGGTGATGGTCAATTAACGAGAACTTCTTCTTCTCGCCCTTACAGGATAGCAAGTGGCCACCTTAACGCCAGGATCATTCGTTGCGAAGACATTGCAGTATCTCAAACGACATACGACCAAAATAATATTTCAGAGTAAAACAGCGGAAGTATTACATAACTTAGTTTACAAAAGGAGTTCTTCCAAATAGCAGATTGTTATTAAAAACCAGGTCCAGCGGAGCAACTTAAACTTTAGTACATTGATTACAAATTTACCGACCCTGCCCATGGGTCACGCTCACTCTTCTTCGTCGTCATCCTCGACGACGGTCACACAACAGGGTCCGAAACAAGTCGGCTCCTGAGCTTCACCTGCAACAGGGGTATTGAAACCCTGAGTACGGGAGTACTCAACAAGACTTACCCGGTGGAAAAGAGGAGAAGTTAGGGATGCAGGCTTAGGGTAGACAAGGAGTGGCTGAGCAAGGAGCTAAAGTGTTTTGCCAAAAAGCTTACTAATAGTGCATCCTTACTTTCAGGTTTTACCCGCGAATTCCTCTCCCGAAGAGGCCGAGGAGTTCGAAGACAGTCTATCTAGTTGCCTCCCACAGACATGTCTGTGAGTTCCTAGTCCTAATTTAAAGTTTTATACATCCAACGGCCAGAGTTTCATGTCACTCTGAGTCTGGGAATTGGGATCCGAATCTCATGAGACATTGCCCCTTTCTCATATTATCACTTAGTTGCGTAATTAACTACGATGAGGGTCGAAGGAATTGAGTCTCCCAATCGGGGAGCAACGACGATTCGAATCGCTTAGCAATCTAGCTGGAGTTCCTAGCCACCCGACATATGTAGAACCAAATCTTGCATATGTCAACCCAAATCAAGCTCTCCCCAAATTTGACCAGGTTCGCGGCACCCGAGAGCACTGTACCCCACCATCCTACAGCCGATCTAGATGTTTTCCGGTCGTCTCAGATCCGTAAGGTGGGTACACACTACTCTCGCCATCGCTCCACGCCCAGTGCGCGAGTAGCTGTTCGCGTCGAGGGATCACAAGATCGGGCTTACCGAGGGTAAGTGGCTAGTACTATAAATTCTCAACCCAGCAGGCCATCAACGGACCGGTCCTTAACCGACATAGTTGGAGACACTACTTCAAGACTCCATTCTTAAAGCAAGTCGACCGACTGGTCTCAAGTTGAAACATCATTGATCATAAGTGTATTTCACAACAACCCTTCAAACTTTCTTGTTTGAAAACCTATCTAGTAGCAGGGCTAAGCATCACTACGCAGTTTTAAAACAAAACAGGTGCCAAGGACAAGATAACAAATATCAAGGTAGTAAATGCAACAAGTAGGTTAACCCAATTCTCAACTACCTAATGCAGTATTTTCAATTCATAAGTGATAAAAGATTTAAAACATTCAAGGAGGGGTTAATGCATCCGGGGCTTGCCTTGGTTGCAGGGCAGAGAGGGACCCTCGGAGACTTCCCAAGTCTCGGATCTGACTTCCTCGAATGGAGCACCGACCTCGGGGTTCGGTTCAACGGTCGCTCCTTCGGTCACGTGCACTATACGCAGAATGATGAATGCTCATGATATGCGTATGACAATTATGCAAGAAGGACCAAGTCGAGTACAACTTGCCTTCTCGGTGCAATACAGAACAAACAATAAATAAAGTTGTTTAAAATATTAGTATTTTTACCCAAGAGGTTGCATCAGTAAATTAAAATTTCTCTTAATTCATTATTATCCTTAATTAACTAATTATTAATCCTTTTTACCTTAATTAATTATTAATGACAGTAATTAAGCATTAAGGCCAAACAATAATTAAATGCCAAAGGTCATTAGGGTTAATGACCTCAGGTCATCACATAATCCCAAAATCACTCAAATCCTAATCTTGAGCAATTAACTAATTATTATGTAATTATTCTAGAATTATTATTTAATTACTAAATAAGGATTTATTAATATTTTATTCAAACATTATCCAAATGCCACCAAATTTTGTGTGGAGCCAGGGAATAATAATCAGAGGCATCCCACAATTTTTGGTGATTTTTGGACATACTAATAAATTATTAAAATTCCTAGAAGCTTTATTTACTAATTAAAAGAGCCAATTTTTATAGACATGCAAACTACTTGAAAATAGAATCTAATATTTTTCTTGTTCTCTACTCATTTTATGGAACCCATACAAATTTTTCCCTGATTTTTGAATCAGTAACCAATTTTCTACACAATTTCAAACATAAAGCATTTTTAACTTGAAAAGGAAAAAGAAAACAAAAAGCAGCCGGGAGAGGCCCAGCCAAAAAGGCCCGCAGGCCGGCCCACTCCCGCTCGGCGCACGCGGACGCTGCGCGCGTTGCCCTCCTCTCTGCGCGGTCACTGACGAGCGGGTCCCGCTCGTCAGGCTCCCACTCCTCTCCCCTCTGCGACCGCTGACAGGCAGACCCCACTTGTCAGCTTCGCCTCCTTCACGCGCGACGGCACTGCCGTAGCTCCGGCGGCCGTTAGCGAGGTCCTCGGCCCCCGCGCGCGTGCGCATCAGCTCCTCCTCGACTTCGCGACCCCGTTGACACCTTCTACTCATGCTCTACCCTCCTTCTTGTACCTCGGCCACGCAAAAGGCGGGCGGCCGCCATGGCCGACCACGGACTGGTCACCCGGGCTCTGTAGAGCGTAAACCAACGTTACAGGGAGCTTCAAGGAGGGTTAAGGAGCACGGTGCTCACGTCACCAACGGCGGGAGAAGTAGTAGAAAGCTCTGGCACCGTTGGCCGTGTGGTCGGGCGGGGGCTTCGGCTCCGGCGAGATTGTTCCGGCGATCCTGTTCGCGTCCAGTGAGAAAGAGCGAGCGCATGAGCTTCTAGAACACGAATAGAACTTGAAACAGCTGCCAGAGAAGCGTGATACCGACTGGAACACCGTGGCCACGGGAAGAGCTCCACGGCGGCGGTTCTGGCCGGAGTTGGAGAAGAGAGAGGTGCCCCCGGCGATTGAGCGGGCTAGGGAGTGAGCTCGGGGGTGCACTGGGTTCGCAAGGAGGTGGCGGATGCTATGGACTGGTCAATTTGGCTCGGGAAGGATTGGTTGCAGTGAATTGAAGAGAGAAGCTCGTCGGGGTTCTTTGGCTCAGGACGGAGGAAACACGCGGCGGCGCCCACGCTGGTGCTCAAAGGGGAGAAGGGAGCGAGCCTGGGGCGTCCACGTCGCCTGGCGACGCTAGCAGGCAGGCAGGCTGCATGCTTGCACGCGCGCACGCGGCGCTGCGCGCGCGGCGGCCGTGCTGGACAGGGAGCCGGTGATCCTCATCGGGTCTCTACTGTAGCAGGCCCTATCCACTCCTTTTTGTTTTTTGCGAATTACTTCCAAAATTTGAACTGGAGTCAATTTTGTGCCAAAACAAAAGTTGTTCAAAATTTTATAAGCTTCAAAACTTCTTTTGGTGACCAAAGCCAATTCTGAGTGGAACAAGATGAGTTTGACAAAACAGTTTGAATTTCAAATCCCAATTCAAGGAAATTCAATTTTTTGAATTGGGGACAAATCAGAATTTCCAAAATTACTTTTGATTTTTCATAACAACTTGAAAAACTTTCAACATGAAAGTTGTTCAACTTTTTGTGCTCTACAACTTTCATGTTGACCACTTTTCAAAATTCCAAATGGATTTTGAATTGGAGGTTCAAATTGGAAAAGGGGACACTTTCTGGAAATCTGTATTTTCAAAATTACTTTGAATTTTATATTGAAACTTCAAAAACTCAAAACACCAAAGTTGTACATCTTGCCAAGATCTACAACTTTGCTTTTGAACTCATCCTCAAATTTTTCTTGGTTTTTGAATTGCACAAAAAGGGGCAATTCTAGGGTCCGGAAATCAGGGTTTCCCCCCTAGTCTTTCGAAAAACTTCCACCCTAGGGTTTTAGCAACCAACACAAGCATCGATACACAAGATAATCACACTTTAATTCCCTAAGCACATTCAACCAAATTAAACTTATTTGAAGGTGATGCATCAAAGTGTGCATAACAAATATGCGGTGCAATGCTGATGATGCCATGATCCGGATTTTAGTAACCGTAACATCGTGGATGTTACAGCCCTTCCCCATGAAAGAAATCTCGTCCCCGAGATTTAAAGCCTTAGGGTACGTAATGGAAAAGGAAATTTGTCAAAATTCTTTCATCTTCAACTTTCTCATAAGACAAGAAACTGTGGAAAGATTACTTAATTACAAACACATATGTACACTAAGTACATGACTTTTGCTACTCTTTTACTTCACTCCAGTACAACCCCTATTTATCAGATGTTGTCTTGAAGAGAAGCGTGAAACTCAGGAAAATTCTCCAGCAGATAATCTTCAGATTCCCAGGTGGCTTCCTCTTCAGAATGCTGGCTCCACTGTACCATGTACCACTTGGTAGTTGTTCTTCGAGTAACTCTATCTCTTTGGTCCAATACTCGGATAGGATACTCCGAATAAGTTAAATCCGGTTCAAGTTCCACATCTTCAATATCTTGGATTTGGTCCGGTACTCGAAGACACTGTTTCAATTGAGACACATGGAACACATTATGTATCCCGGATAATCGTTCGGGCAGTTTAAGGCGGTAAGCTACCTATCCACATCGGTCAATGATTGGAAAGGGACCAATGTAACGGGGCGCTAACTTGCCTTTAACACCAAAACGATTTACTCCTTTCATTGGGGATACTTTCAAATACACATGATCACCCTTGGCGAACCTTAATGGTCGACGTCTTTTATTGGCATAACTTTTCTGTCGGGACTGAGCAACTTTCAAGTTATTTTGAATTTGTCTAACTTTGTTCTCAGTCTCTTTCACTAAGTCAACCCCGAAGAACCATCTTTCTCTGGGTTCCGACCAGTGTAACGGAGTTCGACATTGACGGCCATATAGTGCCTCAAAGGGAGCCATCTTGATACTCTCTTGGCAACTATTGTTGTAAGAAAACTCTGCTAGAGGCAAGCAGTCATCCCACTTATCTGGAAAATTCAAGGCACAAGATCTTAATAGATCTTCTAGGGTTTGATTTACCCTTTCAGTTTGCCCACCTGTTTGAGGGTGGTAGGCGGTGCTGTATAAAAGTTTGGTGCCCAAGGACTCGTGTAAACATTTCCAGAATTGGGAGACAAATTGTGTGCCTCTATCTGACACTATTGCCTTTGGTACCCCATGCAGACTTAGGATACGATCAAAATAAATCTTAGCATAGGTGGAGGCAGGATACAATAGCTTTACAGGCAAGAAATGTGCTGTTTTGGTGAGACGATCCACTATAACCCAAATTGAATCAAAGCCTTTGGCTGTCTTGGGCAATCCTACTATGAAATCCATACTTATGTCATCCCATTTCCATGCTGGGATAGGCAAAGGTTGCAACTCCCCAGCGGACTTGAGATGAATAGCTTTGACCTTTCGGTAGGTGTCACATTGGGCCACGTAGCGAGCTATTTCTATCTTCATTTTTGTCCACCAAAACCTTTGCTTTAGGTCCTGATACATCTTATTGCTTCCCGGATGAATAGAATACCTCGTGGTATGAGCTTCATCCAAGATTTGTTGCCGTAGCTCACGTACCTTTGGAATCATTAACCGGTTCTTGAACCAAATTACTCCTGCATCATCCACCTTAAAGTCTGTGGGTGCTCTATTAGAAATTTTCTCTTTAAGATATTTCATACCTTTGTCTTCCTTTTGTGCCTCTATGATTTGAGCTTTGAGATTGAAATCAATCTTTAGATTGGCAAGGCTTCCTTGGGAAATCATTTCTATCCCCAAGTTCTCTAGCTCTTGGCACAAAGTTATATCTTTAGGCATCACTGTTAAACAATTACAGTGAGCCTTACGACTGAGGGCATCAGCTACTACATTGGCCTTGCCAGGGTGAGAATGCACCTCAAGGTCGTAATCTTTGATTAGTTCTAGCCACCTTCGTTGGCGTATATTAAGCTCAGCTTGATTAAAGATGTACTTCAAGCTTTTGTGGTCTGTGTATAGATGACATGTGTTCCCCAACAGATAATGGCGCCAAATTTTTAATGCATGAACCACGGCGTCTAGTTCAAGATCATGGGTCGGGTAATTCTCTTCATGTGGTTTAAGTTGTCTGGAAGCATATGCAATCACTCGACCCTCCTGCATTAGCACACAGCCTATCCCTATTCCTGATGCGTCACAATACACATCAAAGGGTTTTTCAATATCTGGCTGGGCTAAGACAGGTGCAGTTGTCAATAACCTTTTCAGAGTCTGAAAAGTTTGCTCACATTGCGGTGACCAAACAAATTTTGTCTGATTCTTGAGCAAGGTCGTGATTGGTTTGGCGACTCTTGAAAAGTCCGGGATAAAACGACGGTAATATCCCGCCATACCCAGAAAACTACGGACCTCATGTACCGTAGTCGGGGGTTTCCAATTCAACACATCTTCTACCTTGCCTGGGTCTACAGCGACTCCCTCCGCTGATAATACATGACCCAGGAAATGGACTTTGTCCAGCCAGAACTCACATTTGCTGAACTTGGCATATAGTTGATGCTCCCTGAGACGGGTCAGCACAATTCTCAGATGTTCAGCATGTTCCTTCTTGGTCTTGGAGTAGATCAAGATGTCATCGATAAAGACGACCACAAATTTGTCTAGTTCTGGCATGAAGACAGAGTTCATCAAGTACATGAAATGGGCCGGTGCATTGGTCAACCCAAAAGACATTACCAAGTATTCATACAGCCCATAACGGGTTGTAAAAGCTGTCTTGGGTACATCTTCCGGCCTAATTTTAATTTGGTGGTACCCGAATCTCAGATCAATTTTCGAGAATACCTTAGCCCCGGCTAACTGGTCAAATAGTAAGTCAATACGGGGCAATGGGTACTTATTTTTAATCGTCACCTCGTTCAGGGGACGATAATCGACACACAGCCTTAACGTTTGATCTTTCTTTTTCACGAATAAAGCTGGGCAACCCCATGGAGAAGAACTGGGCTGAATAAAACCTTTCTGCAACAGCTCTTGTAGTTGGGTTTTCAATTCGGGCAGCTCTTTCGGTGCCATTCTATAGGCCCTTCGAGATATTGGGGCTGTCCCTGGTTTCAATTCTATACTGAACTGGACATCCCGGTCCGGTGGCAGACCTGGTAGGTCTTCGGGAAATACATCCGGAAAATCCCGAACTACCGGGATATCTTGGACTGCAGGCACATTAGTGGCATGAACTTGCCCAATTGCCCGCTTGGGAGTAACTAATTGGATTAGCAGATAGGAATTCTCATTGGGCAATGGGATTTTAATGGTTCGATGCAAAGTGTCTAGCACAACCCCTCGTTGTGCCATCCAGTTCATGCCTAGTATGACATCAATCTCCTGGTCCTTAAGAACAATCATACTGGTGGGAAAACTATGCCCACCAAATTCGATGGGTATCTGGTGAACCATCTCTTTAGAACTCAGCCGTCCTCCTGGCTACTGTATAAAAATGATCTTGTGTTTCCCCAATGGGTATGCCATGCTTTAACACAAAGGTGCGATTGATGAATGTATGAGATGCACCAGAATCGAAAAGCATTAAAGTAGGATGTTTCGCAACAGGAAACGTACCCATCATTACTGGTTCACCCTCCGGAATTGTCTCCACCTCCGTATGGAAGACTTGTCCCACTTTCTTCGCTGGCTTCCCCCTTTGCACGTTTTGTCCCTTCTGAGCCCCAGTCCTGAATTGACTCAGCTGGGGTTGGCCCATAGGTGGCCTTTGGAAAGTTGGGTTGGTTTGGCGGGGGCAGGGGCACTCTTTGGAAAAATGCCCAGGCTTACCACAATTGAAACAAGGGTAATTGTGGTTGGGCGGAGCAATAGGGCGAACACCTGGGGCGTTCGGCTGGCGTGGTGCAATAGCGATGGCAGCAGGTCGAGGATATACCTGCTGCCCTGGTCTATATTGTGGAGGGGAAAAAGGACCACGATAAGGTGACGGCGCTTGAAAACGTCCGTGGCCTTGTGGATGATAAATGATTCTCTGGCGCTTTTGACCGCGACTAGAGAAGGAGGAAGAAGCAGCCTTCTTCTTGGCTTCTTTGAGCTTTCTATTCTTTTCTTCTGAGGCGATGGCAATATTTACCGCCTCGTAGAAGGTAGCATTTTGGCAGGTGGTCATCATAGTCTGAAGTTTGGTATTTAGACCACGCATGAAACAGGCTTTCTTCTTTCTATCGGTGTTCACATGGTCTGTGGCATATTGAGAGAGATGGTTGAATTTTGCCACGTACTCCATGACACTTTTATCGCCTTGCTGCAAGGCGAGAAATTCTTCGGCCTTCATGGCCATGAACCCTTCAGGGATGTAATGGGCGCGGAACGCGTCCTTAAACTCGGTCCAGGTAACCTGGTGTCCCGAAGCTTGGATAGCTAGGAAGTTCTCCCACCAGGCACCTGCAGCTCCCCGAAGCTGCTGAGCTGCGAACAGGGGCTTCTGAGTTTCTGAACATTGAATCAGACTAAACTTGTGCTCCATGGTCCGGAGCCAGTCATCCGCTTCTAACGGCTCATCAGCCTTAGTGAATACCGGAGGCCTTGTCTCGGTAAAGTCCACGTACCGAGCTTCTCCGTCCCCATTGTGCGGTGCTCTGAAGTTTGGGGCGGGGTGTGGTTGACGTTGTGCTAACTCGCGCAGCAAGCGAGCGTTGTCGGTAGTGGCACTCAAAAGAACAGCAATGGCATCAGCCAAAGAAGGTGGAGCAGGTAGAGGGTTGGGGATATCATCCCCTCCCTGAGATGTCCCGGCTCCATCAGATCCTCGTGTACGCATCGGCATCTGCTACAAGAGTCATAGGTACTTGTTACCAAATGAAATTTCATAACTCAGAACATATCTTACATACTTCCATTTATTTATTAAACATCAGTTCAACACACTAGGAACAAAAAAGTACAACTTCTTAAACTGAAAGAAAACTTTATATAACAAACCCGACCCTACTACATTAAGCTAGGAATCCTACAACGACGTTGCCCGCGGCTTCACCGAACTAGTCGGTGTGGCCAGAGCTGTAGCCCGGGTCGTCATTGCCATCATCCTGATTACCCCCCGGATTGTTATCATCGGGGTCGGACTCCTCTTCATCACTGAGGCCTTGATCGGGTTCCCCATCGTTAGCCAACTCCCCATCCGTGTCCATCTCTCCTTCACCTGGAGGTGGATGGAGCTGGTGATATAGGTCAAATGCAATATCACGATATTGCATTACCAAGTCATTAACGGTGTCTAAATGATGTGCCAGCTCCAGCTTCTCCAATTGGAGCTGGTCCTCTCGCTGCCACGCGACATCCCGCTGTGCGGTGACCGTGGCCACCATCTTCACGTACAGATCTTTAAGGTACGTGGCCTTGCCCAGCTTCGCATTCATCCTAGTCAGCTCGTGCCTGTGCGTGTTCCTGGCCTCTTCTCGGGCAATAGCGGCATTCCTCTCCTCCACCATACGGGACAACATGGCCTCACAGTTCTCGGTAGCTTGTTTTTCTTTGGCTAGTTGAGCTTTAAGTACGCCGATCTCCATGACGTTGTACATCCTTTCTCTCATCACTTCGGTCAACTCGGCGGACAACCTGTCCACCTCCTGCTGAGGCGGTGAATGGCTACTGCTTGCTTGATCGCTTCACGGGGCCAACTGATGTCTGGGGACCCCTTTTGGACCTGTCCTCTTGCGCGGGGTCTGTTTCCAACGGGCCATCCTGTAGAGGGTAAGTTTGGATTAGTAAGAGAGACCTTAAAGGTTAGCAAGAATAGGATTGATTCTATTCACCCAACCCAAACAAGGAGGAAGGAACTTAACCACTTAATACATCATGATGCATGCACGAGCCTACGATTCCTAACAACAATTCACAACGCTATTACTCAAAAATTTACAACATAGAGCAATAATTTATGTTGCTCCTCCATACCACTTCAAAAATTCTAAGAAAGCCTACAGACAGGGGTAAGTTAGGACTAAAGCACTTGGACTCAAAGTAGGCAAGTTTATAGTATTGGATCCAAACGAATTTTGAAGTTTTTCAAGAGGTACAGCAGTCATCCTAACAATGAATGCTCTGATACCAGCTGTGGCAGAACCTCCTAAGTGTTTGGGCCCACCGACACCTGTCATTGTCCTAAGGACCTCTGACGGTGATGCCGGGGATCCTCCCACTTTAGAAGTCCGATGAGCATCGCTGGACGCTCATTCCACTGCTACCTGTGGCGTACTAAGCAGGCTCGTTCTGACCACTGGTGATGGTCAATTAACGAGAACTTCTTCTTCTCGCCCTTACAGGATAGCAAGTGGCCACCTTAACGCCAGGATCATTCGTTGCGAAGACATTGCAGTATCTCAAACGACATACGACCAAAATAATATTTCAGAGTAAAACAGCGGAAGTATTACATAACTTAGTTTACAAAAGGAGTTCTTCCAAATAGCAGATTGTTATTAAAAACCAGGTCCAGCGGAGCAACTTAAACTTTAGTACATTGATTACAAATTTACCGACCCTGCCCATGGGTCACGCTCACTCTTCTTCGTCGTCAACCTCAACGACGGGCACACAACAGGGTCCGAAACAAGTCGGCTCCTGAGCTTCACCTGCAACAGGGGTATTGAAACCCTGAGTACGGGAGTACTCAACAAGACTTACCCGGTGGAAAAGAGGAGAAGTTAGGGATGTAGGCTTAGGGTAGACAAGGAGTGGCTGAGCAAGGAGCTAAAGTATTTTGCCAAAAAGCTTACTAATAGTGCATCCTTACTTTCAGGTTTTACCCACGAATTCCTCTCCCGAAGAGGCCGAGGAGTTCGAAGACAGTCTATCTAGTTGCCTCCCACAGACATGTCTGTGAGTTCCTAGTCCTAATTTAAAGTTTTATACATCCAACGGCCAGAGTTTCATGTCACTCTGAGTCCGGGAAATGGGATCCGAATCTCATGAGACATTTCCCCTTTCTCATATTATCACTTAGTTGCATAATTAACTACGATGAGGGTCGAAGGAATTGAGTCTCCCAATCGGGGAGCAACGACGATTCGAATCGCTTAGCAATCTAGCTGGAGTTCCTAGCCACCCGACATATGTAGAACCAAATCTTGCATATGTCAACCCAAATCAAGCTCTCCCCAAATTTGACCAGGTTCGCGGCACCCGAGAGCACAGTACCCCACCATCCTACAGCCGATCTAGATGTTTTCCGGTCGTCTCAGATCCGTAAGGTGGGTACACACTACTCTCGCCATCGCTCCACGCCCAGTGCGCGAGTAGCTGTTCGCGTCGAGGGATCACAAGATCGGGCTTACCGAGGGTAAGTGGCTAGTACTATAAATTCTCAACCCAGCAGGCCATCAACTGACCGGTCCTTAACCGACACAGTTGGAGACACTACTTTAAGACTCCATTCTTAAAGTAAGTCCACCGACCAGTCTCAAGTTGAAACATCATTGATCATAAGTGTATTTCACAACAACCCTTCAAACTTTCTTGTTTGAAAACCTATCTAGTAGCAGGGCTAAGCATCACTACGCAGTTTTAAAACAAAACAGGTGCCAAGGACAAGATAACAAATATCAAGGTAGTAAATGCAACAAGTAGGTTAACCCAATTCTCAACTACCTAATGCAGTATTTTCAATTCATAAGTGATAAAAGATTTAAAACATTCAAGGAGGGGTTAATGCATCCGGGGCTTGCCTTGGTTGCAGGGCAGAGAGGGACCCTCAGAGACTTCCCAAGTCTCGGATCCGACTTCCTCGAACGGAGCACCGACCTCGGGGTTCGGTTCAACGGTCGCTCCTTCGGTCACGTGCACTATACGCAAAATGATGGATGCTCATGATATGCGTATGACAATTATGCAAGAAGGACCAAGTCGAGTACAACTTGCCTTCTCGGTGCAATACAGAACAAACAATAAATAAAGTTGTTTAAAATATTAGTATTTTTACCCAAGAGGTTGCATCAGTAAATTAAAATTTCTCTTAATTCATTATTATCCTTAATTAACTAATTATTAATCCTTTTTACCTTAATTAATTATTAATGACAGTAATTAAGCATTAAGGCCAAACAATAATTAAATGCCAAAGGTCATTAGGGTTAATGACCTCAGGTCATCACATAATCGCAAAATCACTCAAATCCTAATCTTGAGCAATTAACTAATTATTATGTAATTATTCTAGAATTATTATTTAATTACTAAATAAAGATTTATTAATATTTTATTCAAACATTATCCAAATGCCACCAAATTTTGTGTGGAGCCAGGGAATAGTAATCAGAGGCATCCCACAATTTTTGGTGATTTTTGGACATACTAATAAATTATTAAAATTCCTAGAAGCTTTATTTACTAATTAAAAGAGCCAATTTTTATAGACATGCAAACTACTTGAAAATAGAATCTAATATTTTTCCTGTTCTCTACTCATTTTATGGAACCCATACAAATTCTTCCCTGATTTTTGAATCAGTAACCAATTTTCTACTCAATTTCAAACATAAAGCATTTTTAACTTGAAAAGGAAAAAGAAAACAAAAAGCAGCCGGGAGAGGCCCAGCCAAAAAGGCCCGCAGGCCGGCCCACTCCCGCTCGGCCCACGCGGACACTGCGCGTGTTGCCCTCCTCTCTGCGCGGTCACTGACGAGCGGGTCCCGCTCGTCAGGCTCCCACTCCTCTCCCCTCTGCGAGCCGCTGACAGGCAGACCCCACTTGTCACCTTCGCCTCCTTCACGCGCGACGGCACTGCCGTAGCTCCGGCGGCCGTTAGCGAGGTCCTCGGCCCCCGCGCGCGTGCGCATCAGCTCCTCCTCGACTTCGCGACCCCGTTGACACCTTCTACTCATGCTCTACCCTCCTTCTTCTACCTCGGCCACGCGAAAGGCGGGCGGCCGCCATGGCCGACCACGGACCGGTCACCCGGGCTCGGTAGAGCGTAAACCAACGGAACAGGGAGCTTCAAGGAGGGTTAAGGAGCACGGTGCTCACGTCACCACGGCGGGAGAAGCAGTAGAAAGCTCTGGCACCGTTGGCCGTGCGGTCGAGCGGGCGCTCCGGCTCCGGCGAGGTTGTTCCGGCGATCCTGTTCGCGTCCAGTGAGAAAGAGCGAGCGCATGAGCTACTAGAACACGAATAGAACTTGAAACAGTTGCCAGAGAAGCATGATACCGACTGGAACACCGTGGCCACGGGAAGAGCTCCACGGCGGCGGTTCTGGCCGGAGTTGGAGAAGAGAGAGGTGCCCCGGCGATTGAGCGGACTAGGGAGTGAGCTCGGGGGTGCACTGGGTTCGCAAGAAGGTGGCGGATGCTATGGACTGGTCAATTTGGCTCGGGAATGATTGGTTGCGGTGAATTAAAGAGAGAAGCTCATCGGGGTTCTTTGGCTCAGGACAGAGGAAACGCGCGGCAGCGCCCACGCTGGTGCTCAAAGGGGAGAAGGGAGCGAGCCTGGGGCGTCCACGTCGCCTGGCGACGATAGCAGGCAGGCTGCGTGCTTGCACGCGCGCACGCGGCGCTGCGCGCGCGGCAGCCGTGCTGGACAGGGAGCCGGTGATCCTCATCGGGTCTCTACTGTAGCAGGCCCTATCCACTTGTTTTTGTTTTTTTTGAATTACTTCCAAAATTTGAACTGAAGTCAATTTTGTGCCAAAACAAAAGTTGTTCAAAATTTTATAAGCTTCAAAACTTCTTTTGGTAACCAAAGCCAATTCTGAGTGGAACAAGATGAGTTTGACAAAACAGTTTGAATTTCAAATCCCAATTCAAGGAAATTCAATTTTTTGAATTGGGGACAAATCAGAATTTCCAAAATTACTTTTGATTTTTCATAACATGAAAGTTCTTCAACTTTTTGTGCTCCACAACTTTCATGTTGACCACTTTTCAAAATTCCAAATGGATTTTGAATTGGAGGTTCAAATTGGAAAAGGGGACACTTTTTGGAAATCTGTATTTTCAAAATTACTTTGATTTTTATATTGAAACTTCAAAAACTCAAAACACCAAAGTTGTACATCTTGCCAAGATCTACAACTTTGGTTTTGAACTCATCCTCAAATTTTGCTTGGTTTTTGAATTGCACAAAAAGGGGCAATTCTAGGGTTCGGAAATCAGGGTTTCCCCCCCTAGTCTTTCGGAAAACTTCCACCCTACGGTTTTAGCAACCAACACAAGCATCGATACACAAGATAATCACACTTTAATTCCCTAAGCACATTCAACCAAATTAAACTTATTTGAAGGTGATGCATCAAAGTGTGCTTAACAAATATGCGGTGCAATGCTGATGATGCCATGATCCGGATTTTAGTAACCGTAACATCGTGGATGTTACAGCTGGTCTCCGAAGGTGCAAAAATTTCAATAATAGGTGTGGAATTTGAGTTATCCATAAAGATGGAAAAAATAAAAAGATAAAAGAATAAAAGTATAATACAAGATAATAGCAAGACTCAAAGTTATCTCAGCAAACCGTCTTTCTCCCCAGCAACGGCGCCAGAAATGCTTGTTGATATTTGGTAACGCCATCGGGAAATGATCCGCAAGCGCACGGATATCGGTGAGCACTTCACCCGGGAGGTTATCCAGAGTATCGTATTTATATTTTTACCACTGGGAGAAAGCGTGCATCTGACTAACCAAATCTATTGCTACTACCCTTCAGGCTACAAACAATGTGATTCGATGTGAGCGATGTATAGAGAAGACTACAACCGCACTCTCGTTCTAACCTTGGTAAGGATGATATACTATTCTATTGGGGAGGCTTACGGAATCTAGACACCACAAAGGATGTTCGACCCGCACCTGTAAACTCTATCGATCCTGCTAACGGAATGTGGGATACAAAGGTAGCTCGGAAATGTCACGTTCCTCACTACTACCACGGTCTAGCTAGACAGGGGATATCTATGAGTACCCTAGCCCAAACACCACGTTTACGCTAGCAATGATTACTCTAAACTCAACCGGAAGAGATTAAAGTAAACTCATAAACCAAAGAACAATAACAACAAAGAACTTACTAGAATTTAGAAGTTGAAATACTGAAGAATCCTAGGAGCAAGCCTCGGGTTAGGAGACTTGATCCCATAGGTACAACCTCAGAGTAGACACCGACAGGCTGAGCTTCCTCCGATCTACACCTCCACTCTATCTCTCTCAATCTAGTAGAACTAATTATACTCTCACATTGGATGCTAAGCCCTATGAGGTTGGATCCCTAGAGGGACCTCTCTCTCTGAATCCTCTCTGGAAAATATTCTAATGAATAATGGGATTGCTCTCCTCCAGGGGCCAGGGGGCCTGCATATATAGTGCCCTCAAGTGAATCTGGGCCGTCGGATCAAACTGACCTTAATCGCACGGTTTTCCTTAATCCTTTAGGTTGGTGGAGCATAATTCATGAGGTGGAGCCTGATTGGCTAATACACCTGGGCGGGCGCCCAACGATGGAGGGCGAGCGCCCTGCCCCCAGGCCCGCTCGGCCTCCCGTTCGTTCCCGTGGCTTCTAGAGTCTTCTAGATGATAGAAAATTGCACGGTACGTTAATATCTGTATGTAAACCCGACATGTGTGCCTTTCCTCCATATTTTTTGATAACCCCCTGCAGAAATAGACAAACACCAAAACTCGTGGAATTTTGTCAGATAAAACCCTAAGTCTGGGTGTTGGTTGCATTTGGATCCTTTTTTTTATTTATTTGATGATTATATTTGGTACTTAAGGACCGTCAACAGCCATCACCGCCGTGGCGATTTTTGCCGTGGTGTGTGAAGGTTACCTTGGGATGATGCCGCACTGGGGTGAGGAAGCCAGTGCGGGCCGGCTGCCTCAACCTGGTGCAGAAGACTGGCCAGGCGGAGGAACCTCGAGAGTACATCCCGATCGGGCTGATGTTGAACCACGCCCAATGGGATTCTCAATGGTTCTACCTTTGTAACTGTTTACACTTGCTAACACCACTTGGATACTAGGTTGTCATCCCCAGCATGATGCCAGAGTGTACAAAGGTATTTATGAATATAAAGGCTCTCTAGAAAATAATCTATTCTATCCGCAAGCGCACAGATAAAATACCTCATTATAGCATTTCACCAGGAAAGTATTCTGGGTATCGTTATTTATAATTTTGCTTAAGAGAACGGTGAAAATGAATAAAATCTATCAAGGCATAAACTAGAGATAAACTTGCAAGAACATGATTACTAATGAGAAACTTGTCACACAGTCACTTGCTTTAGCAGGGGGTAAGCCATTGTTGACAGTCCTTAAGTATCAAATTTAATCATCAAATAAATAAAGAAAAGGATCCAAATGCAACCAACACCTAGACTTAGGGTTTTATCTGACAGAATTCCACAAGTTTTGGTGTTTGTCTTTTTTTTTGATGAACCGGTGAGGGAGTCCCTCACCCCTTTTTTTATATATATTATAATAGAATAAAAGAATCGATACAGGAGGTAAATACAAGGCACCCAGGCCCAAAAAGAAAGAAGTACAGTAGTTTAGAAGAAGCTATCTCTCCAAAGACTAATTAGTGTACTCTTGCTTCCTCTGGTTATGGTGCAAACCAAGCCAAGTTCATCCTTGAACTGTCTCTTCCACTGTGCTATACATTTTTGTCCGTTGTCGAAGATGACTTTGTTCCGTGTTTTCCAGATAATCCAGCAAGCTGTGATCATGATCTCCCTGAAAATGATGTTGTGGAAGTCCTCTTTGGCTTGGAGGATCATATCTAATGGGTTGTGGTTCAAATTCCAACTGATTGGAATGGTTGCCCAGCAATCCCTACTGAAAGGGAACTCAAAACAGATGAAAGCAAGTCTCTTCAGTGCCAAGATTGCATAGTACACAGTTGAAGTCATCTAGCTGCATATTTTTCCTTCTCAGGATGTTCCTGGTGTTAAGTCTGTCTCTGACCAACAGCCAGAAGAAGAATTTATGGGTGCCCAGGTTGCTTGATGCCCAAAGCCATTTGAAGATTGGCGGAGCAGGGCTATCTGTACTGATGGATTTATATGCTTTTTTGCTGCTGTAAGTTTCTGAACCCCACCTGTAAGCCCATTTATCCTTAGAGTCTGTCTCCCAGGATCTGTCTTGCATCATGCTGATTACTTCCACTAACTGAGCTTCTGCTATGGGTGAAACTGTTGTGTAGATGACTCTATTTATGGGCTGGTTTATAAAATAGCTGATGGAGCAATTCGGTTTTCTGGTGAAGGAGAAGAGTTGTGGGTATTTATCTTTCAGAAGTTCATCAATCCATATGTCTGTGCAGAGAGAGACCGTATTGCCTCTGTTGGGCTGGCAGATACTTATTTCCTTAAATTTCTCAAATAGTTTGATGATCTCTTTCCACCAAAAAGAGCCAACGGGGGATCTTTTGTGTGGTGGGGTTTGCTCATTCTGGTAGAACTTGTTCCAGGTTAGGTTGACCCATGGGATGTTATGATTGTTGTAGAATTTATCCAGGTGCTTCATTAGAAGTGCTTCATTTTGAGTTTTGAGATCGATAATGCCAAGTCCACCTTGATCTTTGGGCATGCAGGCAATTTCCCAGGCCACAAGAGATTTCCCTTTTCTGTCTACCTCTCCTTTGCTCCAAAGGCAGTTCTTTCTAAAGGTATCAATTTGTTTGATCACTTCTGGTGGCAATTTTAAACAGCACATATAGAAGGTAGGGAGGGCCGAGAGCACTGAGTTGACAAGAATGAGTTTCCCATTATAGGACATGAATTTGCTGATGCCAGCCATTCTTCTTTCTATTCTGCAGATGAGGGGACTAAAGTCTTGAACTGTGGGCTTGGTTATCCCTAAGGGTAACCCTAGATAGGTGAAAGGCATACTGCCAACTTGGCATCCAAATGTATTGGCTAGATGAAGTGCTTTCTCAGTACTCATATTGATAGGTACCAGAAATGACTTTGCAAAATTGACATGCAGCCCTGTTGAGTCTGAGAAGCTTCTTAGTAGCCCTTTCAGGTTGAAGAGGGTTCTGGCGTCCCCTGGCAGGATGAGAAGGGTGTCATCCGCATATTGGATGATTGGAAAATCTTCGCCAAAGTTGTCGCAAAGTGGATGTTTCAGGATGCCTCTCTGCCATGCCTTGTTTACTATGCTTTGTAATAGGTCAGTAGCTAGGACAAATAGAAGTGGAGAGAGTGGGTCTCCTTGTCTCACCCCTCTCTTACTGAAAAGTCTTTCCTGGGATGCCATTAAGGAGAACCGAGGAGGTTCCTGTGCTCAAGATGTTTTTGATCCAGCCTAGCCACTTTTCTGGGAATCCCTTGTGTTTGAGAACTTCTAGGATAGTCTGGTGCTCTATCTTGTCGAAAGCCTTCTCAAAGTCTAGCTTCAGAATAATTATCTCTTTTTTGGAGTGGTGACACAAGTGTAAGAACTGGAATGACCAGGCAAGACAATCTTGGATAGTTCTACCTTTTATGAAGCCATATTGATTTGCATGAACTAGCTGAAGGATGACATTTTGGAGTCTTGTGGAGAGAATTTTTGTGATGGCTTTCAGAGAATAGTTCAGCAGAGAGATGGGTCTGTAATCATTAACGCCTCTGCAGGGGGTTATCAGGGAATATGGAGGAAAGGCCCACATGTCGGGTTTACATAGAGATATTAACGTGCCGCGTAATTTTCTATCATCTATAAGACTCCAAAAGCCACACGAACGAACGGGAAGCCGAGCGGGCTCGGGGGCAGGGCGCCCGCCCAGCTACACAGTCCAATCAGGACTCGTTTCGCGAATTACGCTCCATCGACCTAAAGGATCAAGGATAACCATTCAATCAATGTTGGATTGATCCGACGGCCCAGATTCACTTGAGGGGACTATATAAGCAGACCCCCTGGCCCCTGGAGGAGGCACCCCTTGTTCCATATTCATTATTCATAGACAGAGCAAAAGCTAGGGTTTAGAGATGAGAGCTCTCCTCTCTTCTCTAAACTAGAGTAGATCTGGATAGTAGCGAGATGGAGAGCGAAGGAGGATTAGAGGAGAGGCCGGCCTGTCGGTTCTTCCTCCAGTTGTACTTCGCCATGATCAAGCTCTAATTAAGCTTGCTCATGGGATGACTCTGGTAATCTACTTCTAATTCATTATGCAATTACTAATCATGTATGTTCTGGTTCACAACTCTTTTGAGTACTTTAATCTATAGGACGCTATAGGTGAGAGTTGTAGTATAGGTGTAAGCGTGGTGCTTAGACCTAGATTACTTGTGGATATCCCATGTCTAGCTGGATCGTGTGGTAGGCTGCGTAGGTGACAGTTACGTTGGTCCCCTGTAGTCCACCTCTTGTTAGCAGGACGGGTAGGGTTTATCGGCCTACGGATAAGCATCCTTTGTGGTGTATTCTTATCACGTGGTTCGTCCCAAACATAGACATAACCCTTTGAAGTAGAGAAACCATAGTTATCCTCTCTATTCTGCTACCATCGCCCATATATTAGATTGCTCTACTCTCTATTCCCATATTATCACTCACTGTTATCTTACCCTTAATATTGTTCTTATTCAATTCAATCATCTTTCCTGTTTACACCTACCTATCTATCTAGGTTAAGTTAGAGCGCAGATCAGTTCTCCCGTTTCCCTGTGGATACGATAAAACCTTTAACCGGGAAAAAGCTACAACGGTATCCGTGCGCTTGCGGATTTATCTGTGTGCGTATAAATACCATAGTACACTCTAGTGCCATGCTGGGGATGACAACCTAGTATTCAAGTGGTGTTAGCAAGTGTCAACAGCCATAATAATAATGATAATGAAATATAAGCTCATGGGTACATAACACAGCGATAAGAAATAGACTACTCCATATAAATGTTAGGTGACGTCGGATTAGCTAGAGAATGGATTCTAAGTTATCTACTATCTACTAAGTCACAATCTACTCTAGTTATCTACAAGATCATATATAGCATAAAAGGCTCTTCAATCATGTATAAGGAACATTGCTAAAGTAAATTAGAACATCGCAAGACTTACTCCGCAATACAAATTCTGCCTGTCCTATCAACAGAGGGTGGACTATATAAGAATCAACGAAGCTGTCACCATCGCAAACTACCACACGATCCGACCAATAGGATACATTTGTAGGTAAATAACATCTAAGCACCACGCCCACATGTGATCTACCACTTAACTCCCGCGCGTCAAGAGCTAAGCGCTTTGCAAACACATACATAAACTTATTATCAATCATAACTATATCAAATATAGAACTAGAGCAAACTAAGAACATAATAAATAGAGACATAATGCAATTAAAATAAAGTAGTAGAGAAAGATATAAAATATTACCAATCTTTAGGCTCTACTTCTCTAATTCTATCTAATCAATCCTATAGAACTTGAAGGATTAGGGAGTAGCTAATTCTAATTCTGTGTGTGAGAGAAGTTCTAAACCCTAACTTTGATGGCTTCCTCTGATAATGATTTCTCCTCCCCCCTGGGGTGGAGAGGCCTTGCTTATATAGCCCCCTCAAGTGAATGTGGGCTGTCGGATCAAACTGACATTAATCGCACGGTTTTCCTTGTTCCTTTAGGTCGGTGGAGCATAATCCGCGAGGTTGGTTCTGATTGGTTGCCTGGCCAGGCCGGGCGCCCAAGGGGGAGGGCGGGCGCCCTGCCCCCGGGACCGATCGGCCTCCCGTTCGTTCCCGTGGCTTCTAGACTCTTCTAGATTA
Source organism: Sorghum bicolor (assembly GCF_000003195.3). Lineage (NCBI taxonomy): Eukaryota > Viridiplantae > Streptophyta > Magnoliopsida > Poales > Poaceae > Sorghum > Sorghum bicolor. Next base: position 20,062,785 of record NC_012873.2, on the reverse strand, counting down.
AGGAAAATTGCGCGGCACGTAATTATCTCATTGTAAACCTGACATGTGGGCCTTCTCTCCATATTTTCTAATAATCCCCTGCAGAAATAGATAAACACCAAAGCTCGTGGAATTCTGTCAGATAAAACCCTAATTCTAGATGTTTGGTGCATATTGATCCTTTTCCATGTTTAGTTGATGGTTAAATTTAGTACTTAAGGACCGTCAACAAACTCCCCCAAGATTACCCTTTGCTCGTCCCTGAGCAAATAGCTATACTCAGATAGATTAGGAGTTGCTTCGATGTTTTCTTTCCTGATAGGCACACATGCTTTCATATAAAATTCTCCTAGATTAGAGTGAAGTGTCAATGGGCTTAGTACTTGCACTTAAGTCTTGAGTAATCGAAAGACAAAATAATTAAGTCAAGCACTATTCTTCTTGTCTATACTTCACCTTTGTTCTGGAGTTTTGCATACGTTTTCAAAGATAAAACTCAGAGTTCTCAGCTATGATTCTCTCAAGTCTCTCTATATGTGGTATTTGTGGATCCTTACAAAGATATCACTTACCTATAGCTAATGGAATATTTAAGTGGAGCTCATAGGAGTGAAAAACAGCTCATACATATGTTGTCTAATCGAGCCATGGATCCAAAGGAACTCAGCATATAATTAAATCAAGATGTGCACGTGTGGTGGAGTGATGGTACAAATGTATAAGTGATGATAAAACTTAGTTCTTATTGCTCCTCATATTGCTATCTCTCCTCTTTTGATCTTTGCTTTTTGGGAGAACATGGGCTATCTTTTTCTTCCCTTTTTTTTAGGTTGGTAGTAAATACCCCTAATTCTACTGTCAGACACTTGTCCATTTTTTTCCGCTCAAGTGGGCATCTTTGTACCCCTAATTCTACTCCGGACACGTGTCCATTTTTACCTCTCGTCTCACTCTTTTTCTTTCTTTTTTGAGGTTCCGGGCACTTGCCCCTTTTTATTTCCTTGCATATTTTTGCATTACCCATGCCTCTTCTGCATTGAATCTTTTTTGAGATAGAGAATAACAACACTTGGGACAGTGAGTGATAATATTTTTAGCAATTTTATCAATGGAGTTGACAAAGACGTCATACTACTTCGCCTTTTTCCATTCTCACTAGAAGGGAAAGCGAGGAAGTGGTTCTACACTCATCAACATAACATCAACAACTGGACGAACTTGTCAGATGCCTTTCTATCAAAGTTTTTCCCTATAGGCAAAACAACTGCCTTAAGAGGAAATATTGTCAGTTTCCAACAGCAAAAGACAGAAACCATTTCAGAAGCATGGGAGCGTTTTCAAGGATACATATCAGATTGTCCTCACCATGGAATGGCCACATGGTTACTTATGCAGACATACTACCATGGATTAACCCAGAAGGCTCGTGAGTGCCTAGATGCATCTGCTAAAGGATCATTCTTGGAGCTTACAATTAGAAAAGTAGAGATACTTTTGGATAAGATAGCAGAAAACCAAAGCTGGTTCCAAGATAAAGCTCAACATTGTCATCAAACTGAAGAAATACCAGAAGAAGTAAATGCACTATCAACCAAGATGGAAAATTTGCTCCATTGGATTGACTAGAGGGCCAAGTTCAAAGAAGATCAAAGGGCCATTGAGACAGCATACAAATATCAGCCTACCTCGAGTCAACCCAATAGCAAAGGTATGAATTCAGGTAATACTTTCAAGCAACTTTCATTAAAAGAGATAATTGCTCAACAAACCAAAATTAATGATGAAGTTAAACAAAGGCTAGATACAAATGAATCATCTCTAAAAGATATACACAATAAAATGGATTTTCTATTAACTGCCTTTAATGAGCAAAACACTCTTAATAAAAGGGTAGAGCTTAAATTAATAAAGCTAGCTGCTGCACTGCCTGTTGCTACTAAGATTGAGCAGGTAAAGAACATAACTACTAGAGGAGGCAAAGCTACTAGAGATCTTTCATACCCAAAAGAGAAACAAAGAACATCAGCACCAGTGCAACCAGCAGTGATAGAAGAAGAAAGCCTAGTTGAAGCAGAAGATCTGCTACAACCACCAAGAACTGGAGAAATGAGGAAAGATTTTTACGACACCAACTATTTGCCATTTCCTAGAAGAAACAAAGGACTGCAGTCGGATGAGCAGTTTGGTAAGTTTGTAGAGGTCATTCAGAAATTGTATGTCAACATACCTCTGCTTGATGCCATACAGGTACCCACATATGCAAAGTACATCAGAGATATTCTTAACAAGAAGAGACCACTGCCCACCACTGAGGTCATCAAGCTGACAGAAGAATGTAGTTGGGCCATCCTCAACAAACCGCCAAGGAAGAAGAAAGATCCAAGATGCCCCACTATTGATTGCTCGATCGGAAACCAACACTTCAACAATGCACTTTGTGATCTCGGAGCAAGTGTCAGTGTGATGCCAGCATCAGTCTACAAAAAGCTTGAGCATATGACCCTAGAACCAACATCAATGTGCCTACAACTAGCAGATCAATCAGTTCGACACCCATTGGGCATCGCTGAAAACATTCCAGTCAAGATCAGAGATTTCCTGGTGCCAGTAGACTTCGTGGTACTAGACATGAGTCCTGACTCAAAAGTATCCATCATCCTTGGAAGGCCATTTCTGAGCACCGCCAATGCCCACATTGATGTCGGGAAAGGAGAAATCAAGTTCAACATACACGGAAAGGAAGAACACTTCACATTTAAACCCAGACCAGAGAGAGACTCTACAGTAAAGGAAGTTCATGAAGAAGAACCACTGGAGACACCATCTCCGGAGGAAGGAAATTCAGAAGATTAAAAGATTTGGAGGTCCAGCTTGGGGGACCTAAAAATCCCAAACCCTCACCGGGAGGTAAATCGGTATTTATCCGCATCATTAATTCTTGCATAATTAATTCTTGCATTAGTCATATATGTTCATAGCATTATTATAATAATAAAAACCCCATATAATAATATTTATGGTGTGTAACAACCCATATTTATTAATTATTGTGGAGGCACAAAAATATTTTCCATCATCATTTCAAATAAGTTTTAATTCTCATAGATTTTCCTGCATTATATTTAATTATAGCAATCTTCTAGAAGCATGACCCACACTCCTTGGGTCCCACATGTCATGGACCACACCTCACATACATCCCATCACATTATTTGATCCACCAACATATCTCCACTAACTAGCACTTTTCCACTGGCCAACCACCACCATTGATCCATTATTTTGCGTAAGAGATAAGCAAAGGAAGGAGTGGAGAAAGGGCAGCCAGGATGGGCACCACAAGTGGGCGCCCGCCTACCTATAGAGGGCGCCCGCCCTGCCCCCTCTTCCTCCTATAAATAGCCACCTTCTGCCTCCATCTTCTTGACACAAGCATTCCAGAAAACCACACAAGTTTCAGTTTCCAGAGAAGGAGCTTTTGTAGTGAAGAGAGAAGAGAGTAGAGAGGAAGAGAAGAGTGGGAAAGAAGTTGGTAGTTTTTGAGTGAGAGAGTGAGCTTCACCTAGTAAGTAGTGATCCCGCTGTCCAAAGCGGAAGTAAAAGTTGTTTAGGGGGAGGTGCTGCGAAAATAAAAACTTGTCTTGAACGACTAACCCCTGTACTACTGACATTCCGGACAGCTGACCACTAACATTTTCTCTCACATTTTCCACTAGTTGTGTTTTTGTCAACCTTTGTTTACAGGATGTTCAAGAAGGTGAAGAATGCAGGGAAGGCTCTCAAGAACATAGGTACAAGGAGTTCATCCCGACACTCCTCTCACCCGTCAGAGATGAGCGTCGACCCTACGCCTACACAAGCTCCGTCATCTTCATCTGATCAGCAAGTCAAGGTCCTTCTCAAGATAGGAGACCTTGGACTAAAGACTCGAAGGGAGAAGGATGTCTATCAGCAACTAAAGAACAAAGATTTCATTCGCACCCCTACTCTTGATCCAATCTTCCTACAAGAAACAGGTATGGACACTGAATTCAACTTAATTTTCTAGATGATAGGTTGGACAAATTTTTGGAATATAACTGAGCTGGGTTCTCATCTTCTCACCCTCGAATTTCTTTGCACTCAACAATATTATGAGGGGGGAGTTGTTTTTCGGATGTTCAAATAGGAGATTATGTTGTCTTGGAGAGAACTGAGCGACCATCTTGGTTTCTCTTCAAGATGCATCCTGAACATTGACTCCGACCTACCCAATTTTGAGAGACACCAGTTCTAGAGAGAGATATCTAGAGATAATTTTTATAGTCAAGCCCGAACAAGTGACATGGAACACCCCACTCTTAGGATGTTCCACAAATGGCTTGGGTACAATCTTTTCTATCTCGATGACATCAGGAAAGTAAGAGTAGGAGATTTACAACTTTTATATGCTGCTATTAATAAAGTACCCACTTCACCTGTTACACTTTTGGTTTCTCATTGGCTTAGTGTACCTAGTCTTCAGGGACCAGTAGGATGTACTTCACTTATCACTCTTCTAGCCTCTAATCTTCACTTGCTAGAAAACTTGTCATTGGAATTCATCGCTGAGTTAAGAATTTACCATGGCGATGACACATTTAGACAAGCTCGGATGTTGAAGAAAGAGGGGAATATAATGTATATGCTATATGATAATAAAGGCAAGATTCGGTTACATAACCCGAACTGTTGGCGGTTCTTAATGACATATTTACCCCGCCAACATAGTCCATGCAAAGGAAGAAAAACATGTATTTTACTCACATATACTTATTAAATGCTTACCAAGTTCCACATGTAGTGCAAGTTGTGTTTTGCAGATCATATACAGGCATATAGGTGGAAAGCAAATAAAAGGCGCAATCCGACATGTCAAAAAAATGCGCAAATAAACAAGTACCCAAAAGCCCAATATAGAAGTGCATCAATTTGCAGGTGGATCTGGACTCAGGGGCCCGAGAGGAAGGCAACGGGCTTCGGGCCGGGGCCAGCGGGGCCCACCAGGGGGCGGCCGCCCCCTAGGGTCGGCCGACCCTGGCCCAGCCCATCTCGGCACCGCCTTTCGCAGAGGCGGTGCTGAGCCTATCCTCCCGCAGTCCCCGCGTGCAAATTGCAGTTTACACCCTGGGGAACCGACCTTCCCCACCTATTTAAGGAGGGGGAGAGGGAGGCTCCATTCATCTCATCACATTCACAATCAACACTCCACCTTCAACGCATTTGGGCACTAGCTCTTCTTAGTTTTTCCTTTTAGCTTTTAGAGAGAGAGTTGGGTGAGCTATCAAGGAGGGCTTGGCTCCTTGGAGAGAAACTTGGGTATGAATAAAGAATATCTTTACTCCAAGTCCATGCCTTATCATGTCTGATATAGTTCTTCATATGAACTAGAGTATAGTTCTTATGCTATGGTATATGACATAGATCCCTGTTTTATGATGCTAGCATATGAACTAGAATATAATTCTAGTGAAAATGATATGACATACATTTTAGTATATAGTTCTTATAGTATAATGCTACCCTAGGGCTAGTAGTGTTTTATATGAACTAGTGCTAAGTGTATGTTGTATTATTCTCACTTAGGACTTTAGTCTAATTGCTTCATGTTAATTAATTGCCTAGAAATAGCTTTGTGTGAAGATGGGGGTTTATCATGCTCTTTTGAGTAAGCTCGGGCTTCTTACCTGTCGATCCGTAGGGTCGGGGACCCGGGGGAGTCCGAGTAGGTTCTTTGCATGTAAGCATGGTGCTTGGGTGTAAAGGCCGGGTAAATGCATTGTCCTAGTCCACGGTTGAGGGGATGGCGGCAGGTGGTGACAGCCCTGTCCGTCCTTGGCATTCCCCCACGTTCGGCTAGGGTGTAGGAGTCTAAATAGTTGCGGAGGTTGCTGGCAGACCAGTACTCGCGTAACCTCCCAAACCATCTAAACACAGGACTAGATCTAAGTAGTATAATTACATGATTAACTTGTTCTATGACATGATCTGTATCTAGGACCACACCTGCTCCAATAGGTTGTTCGTTTATTCTTTGATTCAATTCATTCTTTTAGTCTCTTTTTATTCCTTAGCCCATATGCCATGCCTAGATTGTGATGGATCACTATTCTACATATAAATGTTTATCACCTGCTATGACTTTTGATTCTATTATTTCTATCATAATTACTTTGATTTATGCTTATCTTAGAATCCTTAACATATTAAGCCTTCCATAGAGTGAACCTATAAATACGACACTCAGTAAATCCCTGGGTTGAAATGCTACACGATAATTCCCGTCCGCTTGCGGTACTTAAACTCCAAACCTAAGGAACTATCACCCCGGTATATACTTAACACTGTTGCTAGACATGCGTCGAGCTAGTTGTTGGGTATTCTTAACATCATTACTAAAAGTAGACTAAGTTCTCTAAATCTAGTAACGGTGCCAAAAATGCAAAACCTATCCCTCACACCACTTAAGCCAAGTTGTCATCCCCAGCATGATATAAGAGACGCGGTATTGAAATATGCAATTGCTCTTCTAAATAAATAATGAATGGGATCTGCAAGCGCACAGATTAATACCGATGCAGCATTTTAACCGGGAAGTATTCCAGGTATCGTTATTTATATTTTTACCACTGGGAAGGGATTAGCAATCATCACTATTGATTACAGAATAGAATATGAGATTGAGCATCTATCATTGCATGTATAATTGAGAACATTATATCTAACTCATCATACAGGGATAAGTGTCACATAAAAAATATATGAAATAACGAATAGTGACAAGGATAACTAGTCTGATCTAGCCACATAATAAATATGATAAGCACCTCAATTAGATACTCTAGAAAGTCATTAGCATGGTATTAGAACGAACTACAAGAATATTCCCTAAGTTATTCTTAACTATATAGTCTAGCATTATCATAATTAGTGCAAGCATACTTAGCAATCATTGCGAGACAAGACTACGCCCATGCATAGTGATATTAGCAAGGAATATGAGAAACATAGCAATCACTCCCCTGTAATAATGTTGCTCTGCCAGCCCAATACACGAGAGGGGGACTATATAAGAATCAATGAAGCTGTCACTATCACGAACCACCCCACGATCTGGCATATTGGGTACAATCGCAGATAAATACGGTATAAGCACCACGCCTACACAATATCTATCATTTACCCATGGATCCGATGGATAAACGCTATACGATCCTAAGCATGTATATAGATCGAATCTAACTAAGCCAAGTACATAACTATGATAAACTAAGAACAATATAATCTTGAATATAAGCAAGTAGAGCAAAGTCATAAGCAATATATTGAAGTAGAACAAAGTCATATTCATAATATTGAAGAACAAAGATAATTAGAAAGCAATTAGAAGCACAATTAGAGAATTACCAAGAATCCTCTTGACAGATCCGGAAACCAATCGAAGATTGACTCCTTCTAGTTCTAATCCTATGTAGCTATGCTAATCTAGATATCTAATTGATGTGGTGGCTCTAATCTTGATCAGAGGCTTCTTCTCCCTTGATGGAACAATGAATTAGGGTTGAGAGGCTCTCTCCTCCAGGGGCCAGGGGGTCTGGTTTTATAGTCCCTTCAAGTGAATATGGGCCCTTGGATCAAACCGACATAGATTGTATGGTTTAGATTCATCCTTTAGGTCGGTGGAGATCTCCCGCAAAGCAGAGTCCTGATTGGACTCAGGGAGGGGGCGGGCGCCCAGTAGGACAGGGCGGGCGCCCTGTCTCTGGCCCCGTTTCGCCTCCGCTTCGGTCTCGTGGCTTCTGGAGTCTTCTAGATGTAAGATAATTGCGCAGCACGTTAATATCTTTACGTAATCCTGACATGTGGGCCTTTCTTCCATATTTCCTGATAACCCCCTGCAGAAATAGACAAACACCAAAACTCGTGGAATTCTGTCAGATAAAACCCTAAGTCTAGATCTTGATTTCATTTGGATTCTTTTCTTTATTTATTTGATAATTAAATTTGATACTTAAGGACCGTCAACAAACTCCCCCAAGCTTACCTCTTGCTCGTCCCTGAGCAAGGATAAACTCAGCTATGGATCATAAGTTGTTGCAATATATTTAAAAATTGACAGTACACATGCTTTTAAATAAGATCTCATCTCTGAGTTAGAGTAAACTGTCAAGACTTAAAACTTACTTACTTTACCTTCACCATGGGACTTGTAACTGTCACTTCTGTCTTGAGTGGTTAAAAGATAGAACAGTCTAGCCAAGTGCCATGTCTCTTATTCTTGATCAGCTATAGCTCTGGGGTTTTTTGCAAATTTTCAAATAAAACTCAGAGATTCCTTGTATGATTCTCTCAGGTCTCTCTTTTATGGTATTTTTGGATCCTTACCAAGGCAATGATGGTATATGCCTTCTCTCAAGATATGTAGTATTTGTGGTATGAGGCATAGTGACATTGCCTTCTCTCTCATCCTACTCTAATAAGGCTTTAATATCTGGAGCTCATAGGTGGGAGATAAAGTATACATACTTACAAGACATTTATTGCATAGTCAAACCATGGATCCAAAGAAACAAATCAATAAGCCAAATCAAGATGTGCATGTGTGGCGAATGAATGGTGTATGGTGATGATGGTGATAACAATGGTGAAAACAATGGAGGTGGAAGTCTAATTCTACTTTGCTCTTTGAGGGGATACATACCTTCCTTGCTTTTGAAACTTTATGATGAGAATGAGATGCTCTATCTTTTTCTTTCCTCTCAGGTGGGTATCTTGTACCCCTAATTCTACTGTCGGACACTTGTCCATTTTTACCTCTCGTCTCACTTTTTCTTTTCTTTCGAGGTTCCGAGCACTTGCTCCTTTTTATTTCCTCGTATCTTTTTTATTCAGAGCATTCATCTCTTGAGATAATATAGCAAGTGGTAGTAACAAGATAACTTGAGCATTTATTTCACAAGGGGAAAACAGAAATATTTTTGGTTATTCTCTCCCGAATTAGGAGTAGAATATTTTTGGGTGATTCTGGAGATGGAATGGGTGGATATATGTGGATGGTACTTCCGGAGTAGAAGTAGCATATATGAGTGAACGTGCAAGTGAAATCTTGATTTAACCACATGACAAGCTCCTAAGGGTCAACACAGCTTGACCACACTCAATGCTCATAAGCATTAAATAATAAATGTGTGGCTCAAAGTCTAGCAAGCATGTATATATGGCTTTGGTAGGAATTTAAACTCTCATCATACAGGAACTCATCATGCAACATTTTAAAGATTTTCAAAGATAAAATTCTCCAGAATTCTAGCATCTCTAGGAACAGATAAACAGCAGCTCAACCTTCCCATATCGTATCCGTTAACAACTTAGACTTCAGATCAAGTTTTCATCCCACAAGTTTAGGTCTAGAGCAAGCTTTAAATTATAACAGTTATATCTAAACTTGAGAGAGAACTTAAAATTTGCAAATTAGGCAGAGCAACTATCATATCCATACTTAAGTTTTATTTAGATAAAGATTAGCATAGCCACTTGATTTATTAAACACACTAAGCAAAAGACATATATATATAAGCACAAACTCTTTATTTGGTTTTCCATAGTTATGTATATTTATATTCTAAAATAATATAAGTATAAAGATAGATAGATAGAAAGAAATACTTATCGAGATAAATGGGGGTGCTCTCCCCCAAGCTGAATTTTGACGTAATTTCTCTTGACGTAGCTAGCAGGTGGCACGTGTATTTGAAAGTCAGCAGCATTCTGACAGCGATTAGAATGTCCTCCGTCTGCTAGTCTTCTTGATTCTTAAATTCTGTGGAGCTCAAATAGACAACATAGCTTGTGGAACTGATTAAGTGTTAGCATAAATATCTAGCCTTTATCATGTTGAGACTCCTTAATAAATATTACTCCCTATTTTTATATTTTTATTTTTTATAGAGCAGAATTATTTATTTTTATGCCACCACAGTGAATGTACTTATGGGTTTTATGCCACTCGTCTACTCACATGGGGCTTACAGTTTTTTCATATTTTTATTTTCTTTTTAGGATAATACGAACATGATTAACTAAGTAAACTATTTGAAATAATTGAAATGATTAAAAGGGAAAGGATAACTTCCAAGTTTACCTCTTGGCAAGGCGTTCGGTGTTTTTAAGTTCTCCGAACGGGACTCTCCATTTTCTTAATCGTCCTGAGGTTCGTTGGGTGGCGTAGTCGGTACTTCCGGCAGCGCCTCCTCTTCATGTATAGTTATCTTCATTTTCCACACCTGACTCGGTGCTTCAATCTCCTCTGGATAATTCTGTTTAAACTCAACGTCTTCTGATCTTACAACTTCTCCTTCATAGTCTGCCCATCCATCCTTGATGATCTGCCTCCTCTGGTTGCGGTTGCGTCTCTTTCTGACCTGCTTAGATTCTTCAACAATATAGTTAGGGTCAGTAAAATAACAACGTACCTTCTCTCAGGGGAAGTGCATATGGACTTCTCCGGTTCCAATGTAGATAATTGCTTTAACGGTGCTGAGGAACGGTCTTCCAAGGATGATGGGTGGATCATCCTCGTCTTCTCCCATATCAATAACTTGAAAGTCTGTGTAAACAAAGTGATCGTCTATTTTGACTGGGACATCAGATACTATTCCTTTGACTTCTCGAAATGTCTGATCTGCCATCTGGAGCTGACTGTATGTTGGTCTTAGTGGCATGGTTCCGAACAAGAGCCGATAGGTGACTGCGGCCATTATGTTGACGCCTGATCCGGTGTCGCAAATCGTCTTGTAGAAGTTGTATCCATTTATGGAGCAGTAAATGCTTGGCATTCCTGGGTCGTCCTTCTTGGTCAAAAACGGTGACTTAAGTTGATGATCTTGGCCTTCATGAACTACAGTGACCATCTTAGCTGACTCGGTCCACACTTGCTTGTTCCTGTTTCTCCTGTTGGTCCTCTTCCTTGATTTACGTCTGGATTGATCTGGAATTTGTGTAGTCTTGTTCTTGCAGAAAAATGTCTCCTTCTTCCCTTTGACGTAGAAACTGATCTTGGCAGCACTGGCGTAGATGATAGCTCCCGTGGTATTCAAGAATGGCCTCCCTAAGATGATAGGTGCTCTCTCATCATTTCCGGTCTCTACCACTACGAAGTCTGCTGGGGCATATGAGGTACCAACTCGGACACAAAGATTCCTCACTATTCCTTTTGGAAAAGTTATCGTCTGATCTGCAAACTGCAAACACATGGTTGTTTCTAATAAAGGATATGTAAAGAATTTTTCATAGAGTACCCTGGGTATAATGTTGACACTGGAGCCAAAGTCGCAGAGTGCTTCTGGAACGTCCACCATGCCGATGGAGATCGGGACGACGGGGCGTCCTGGATCGCCTCTCTTGACCGGCAGACGGTCAGTAGAAAATTCAGTGACGGGTTTACTCCAATTACCTGCATCAAACATGTCTACAAGATTTGCAGATTCTAATCCTTCCGGTTGTGATGGTATACCGGGGTTAGTAGTAGGAACAGCAGCAGCTATTTGATTTAACTGGGATTCAATCATTTTATTAAAGCTAATTTGATTCTTGATGGCAGTAGAGAAATTATCCATTCTATTATTTATATTTTCTAGCATTTTATCATTAGATGCCAATTTCTTAGATAGATTATCCATTAGCTTTCCTTGATTAGACACTAACTCTCTCAAAGGTGGAAAATTACTATTGTTGTTGTAAGAATTGTTACCTTGATAATTACCTGAGTAGTTAGGCCTCTGTTGATTCCAACCTTGATTTTGTTGAGGACGGTTGTAGTAGTAGTTGTTGTTGTTGTTGATGTAGTTCACATCCTCAAGTATCTCAGGGCAGTGGTTGCCTGAGTGTCCAGTGTCTCCACACTCCTCACAAGTCATGTGAGAGTCGTAGATGTGCATGACTTCTTTCTTGTCTCCAGCTCTATCGTCGAGCTTCTTCATGAGCAGGTCTAGCTTTGCAGACAGCATGTCTACCTCCTTCAGCTGATGCATACCTCCACCTCTCTTGCGTGTCTGGGTCCTCTCTTCATTCCAGCTTTGATTGGATGCCATCTTCTCCACGAGAGCTGTGGCTTGTGGTATAGTAAGTGATAAGAATGCTCCTCCAGCTGCAGCATCCATAGTCTCTCGGGCACTGTTGCTGAGCCCATGATAAAACGTCTGCATCAATAGCCAACTCTCCATTCCATGATGGGGACATTCTAGGATGTAGTCTTGAAAGCGCTCCCATGCTTCTGGAACAGATTCATCATTTTGTTGCTGAAAACTCGTAATCTTCCCACGGAGAGCATTGGTCTTGCCCATGGGAAAGAACTTTGCCAGGAAGTTTGTTGAGCAGAGTGCCCACGTAGTATTCTTCTCCTTTCTAGCGTAGAACCACTGCTTCGCTCTTCCTAACAGTGAGAATGGGAATAGGCGAAGTAGTATAGCGTCTTTGGAAACTCCTGCTATGGTGAATGTGTTGCAAATCTCCAGGAAGTGTTGTAAATGAGCACTAGCATCTTCGTGTGCCTTCCCACAGAACTGGTTAGATTGCACCATGTTGATAAGTCCAGGCTTGAGCTCAAAGTTGCCATCGATCTCTGCAGCAGGTCCAGTGCGGATGTTGTCCATAGTGGGAGCTAAGAACTCGCGGATTGATTTGTTCGCCATGGCCTCGAACTCTGAAGACAAGTTCCGGTGATCTTCTTGATTGGATGAAGCTTCTTCGTGAAGTGTTGTTGATCTCTTCTTGAGCTTGGCCCTCGTCTTCTTGAATAATGCTTCAGGATTGTCAACAAAATTCCCTAAAAGATGTCTTCTATTCATACATTCCCCTGCATAAGATAAAATAGAAAAATATCGGGGTAAAACTGTATGAGAGAATAGATAAGCTCAATCATATTAGTGATGCGAATGATAACTCAAAATCTTTTATTCCATTCCTGATTGGTAATCAACCTTCCCCGGCAACGGCGCCAAAAATGCTTGTTGGGTATTCTTAACATCATTACTAAAAGTAGATTAAGTTCTCTAAATCTAGTAACGGTGCCAAAAATGCCAAACCTATCCCTCACACCACTTAAGCCAAGTTGTCATCCCCAGCATGATATAAGAGACGCGGTATTGAAATATGCAATTGCTCTTCTAAATAAATAATGAATGGGATCTGCAAGCGCACAGATTAATACCGATGCAGCATTTTAACTGGGAAGTATTCCAGGTATCGTTATTTATATTTTTACCACTGGGAAGGGATTAGCAATCATCGCTATTGATTACAGAATGGAATATGAGATTGAGCATCTATCATTGCATGTATAATTGAGAACATTATATCTAACTCATCATACAGGGATAAGTGTCACATAAAAAATATATGAAATAACCAATAGTGACAAGGATAACTAGTCTGATCTAGCCACATAATAAATATGATAAGCACCTCCATTAGATACTCTAGAAAGTCATTAGCATGGTATTAGAACGAACTACAAGAATATTCCCTAAGTTATTCTTAACTATATAGTCTAGCATTATCATAACTAGTGCAAGCATACTTAGCAATCATTGCGAGACAAGACTACGCCCATGCATAGTGATATTAGCAAGGAATATGAGAAACATAGCAATCACTCCCCTGTAATAATGTTGCTCTGCCAGCCCAATACACGAGAGGGGGACTATATAAGAATCAATGAAGCTGTCACTATCACGAACCACCCCACGATCTGGCATATTGGGTACAATCGCAGATAAATACGGTATAAGCACCACGCCTACACAATATCTAACATTTACCCATGGATCCGATGGATAAACGCTATACGATCCTAAGCATGTATATAGATCGAATCTAACTAAGCCAAGTACATAACTATGATAAACTAAGAACAATATAATCTTGAATATAAGCAAGTAGAGCAAAGTCATTAGCAATATATTGAAGTAGAACAAAGTCATATTCATAATATTGAAGAACAAAGATAATTAGAAAGCAATTAGAAGCACAATTAGAGAATTACCAAGAATCCTCTTGACAGATCCGGAAACCAATCGAAGATTGACTCCTTCTAGTTCTAATCCTATGTAGCTATGCTAATCTAGATATCTAATTGATGTGGTGGCTCTAATCTTGATCAGAGGCTTCTTCTCCCTTGATGGAACAATGAATTAGGGTTGAGAGGCTCTCTCCTCCAGGGGCCAGGGGGTCTGGTTTTATAGTCCCTTCAAGTGAATATGGGCCCTTGGATCAAACCGACATAGATTGTATGGTTTAGATTCATCCTTTAGGTCGGTGGAGATCTCCCGCAAAGCAGAGTCCTGATTGGACTCAGGGAGGGGGCGGGCGCCCAGTAGGACAGGGCGGGCGCCCTGTCTCTGGCCCCGTTTCGCCTCCGCTTCGGTCTCGTGGCTTCTGGAGTCTTCTAGATGTAAGATAATTGCGCAGCACGTTAATATCTTTACGTAATCCTGACATGTGGGCCTTTCTTCCATATTTCCTGATAACCCCTTGCAGAAATAGACAAACACCAAAACTCGTGGAATTCTGTGAGATAAAACCCTAAGTCTAGATCTTGATTTCATTTGGATCCTTTTCTTTATTTATTTGATAATTAAATTTGATACTTAAGGACCGTCAACACTAGTGACCTGTTAAGGAATACCAACATGGCAATCCTAGTGCCACTACCATGATTAAGAACTGGAACCCTACCCTAACGGTAATAAGGCGCCGTTATCAGGAAGGTAGATCTAGCTTCCTATTCAAGGTGGTGATGCTACGGATCTGTCAATATAACACGACCAATGTCATTATCATGAGTAGAGCAGAACCCTATTCCAGGTAGTGACGCTAAGAAACGCTAACAAGCATTTCTGGCACCGTTGCTTAGGATAGATTGATACTCTAATCTTGGTGATTGCATTAGTTAGTGTTATCACGACATTTCTGACATTGTTGCTGAGGACGGATTAAACCCTATTCTTAGTGATGACGTTAAGAAATGCCAACAAGCATTTCTGGCGCCGTTGCGGGGGAAGACTAATATGAAAATGATTCTAGATAAATATAATCAAGTAATCTGATGTGCGTAATGAGTCAATTGTTATGCAGGCTAACTCTGCCTGTTTTCTCCCTGTTGTGGATGAAACAGGAGGAATAGTGTATGCCTGCTTTCTCTTTGCCGGAAAACTACATCTCCGATCCCGAGGCACTCCTAAGGACTAGACGGTCTCGAACCGTTTCGTCTTCTGCTACTCCACCGACAAGTGAACCAGTCGGTACCGCACCAACCCCGAACGAACTCATGGCCACCGAGAAGACACTCCGCAAGTTCTCCATGCCCGCTGTCACCAACGTGGCCACTGGCCCCGCTGTTGACACGGCCGGCAAGAACTTCGAGCTACGCATCGGCCTGATCACCATGGTGCAGGCGAGCCCATTATGTGGCTTGCCAAGCGAGGATGCGAATGCACACCTTCAACACTACTTGGAGCTATGTGACACGATTGTCATCAAGGACATCACACCTGATGTCATTCGGCTCCGCCTCTTTCCTTTCTCCCTCGTGGGGAAGGCGAAGAGGTGATTCTATCAAGATAAGGAAGCTGTCACCACGTGGGCAAAATGCTCCGCGGCATTCCTCGCCAAGTTCTTCCCCATAAGCAAAACCAATGCTTTGAGGGGAAGGATTGCCAGTTTTCAACAAAATGCCAGCGAAACAATCCCTGAAGCATGGGAGCGGCTACAAGAGTACATCCTAAGCTGCCCCCATCACGGCATGGAGAACTGGATGGTGCTCCAGAACTTCTACAATGGGCTCACGCCCATGTCGAAGGGACACCTAGGCGCCGCCGCTGGAGGCACGTTCCTATCACTTACCACCGCCGGGGCCAAGTCCCTGATCGAGAAGATGGTAGAACACCTGAGCTAGGGGGAGGACAGAACTCAACCACCAGCTGCCAAAACACAAAAAGGCATGCATACCGTGAAGGAGACGGATATGCTTGCCGCAAAAATAGATTTATTGATGAAGCAACTCACCGAGAAGAACCAAGAGAACCCCTCGAACTCGGTGAAGGCCATAGACTCGCACATGACGTGCGAGGTTTGTGGAGAAGTTGGCCATTCGGGGAATGATTGCCCCGAAACCTGTGAAGACACTACCTACATCAACAACGGGTTCCGCCAACAAGGAGGCGCCAACCATGGTAATGGTTGGAATAATCAGTCACGCTCTTCATTCCAAGGTAATTCGAGTTTTAATTCGAATCAACCTTTATTAAAAGACCTAGTTCTTGGACAAGCTAAAATAAATGAAAACTTAACTAAAAAGTTGTTGTCCAATGATAAGGTTTTAGAAAACATAAATACAAAAATAGAAAACCTTGCCTCTTTCGTACAAAACCAACTGAGCTTTAATAGATCGCCGCTGCAATTCCTACTGAGAATGCGGGTAGACTCCCGGGGCAACCCGAGAACTTTCCCACTAACCATGCAGGGTGAAATTCAAACGACGGAAGAGAGTCCTTCTCAAAAAGGACTATAAACATTTTTTTTGAGCCTCCGCCGAAGGTAATCAGTAGTTATCTTAAATATATATATATATATAATTGAAAAATATTCAAAAATTCATTTTTAGCTAGGAAATAAAATAAAATAGTAGAAAAATAATTTTTCTAAATTTTTCGAAAATAATAATTTTACAAATAAATGTTAGAAATTGCAAAAGTCATTTTTTCACCTAGAAGTGCATCAATATGCCAACGGAAAACTTCAAAAACTAGCCGTTGGAAGATGGAGACAAAAGCTGGGGAGCAGCGGGGCCCACCAGGGGGTGGCCGCCCCTAGGGTCGGCCGACCCCCCCAACGGCTCTGGCCAACGGCCAGCTGGGGGAGGCTCCTAGCCGTTGCCCTCACCCCAAATCCACCTGCATTTTCGAACTATAAATACCAGGGGTTCGGGTGTGGCCCTCTCCACCCATTCTCACTTCACTTCATCACTTCCATCTTCACTCTCCAAGCAACACTTTCACATCTTTGCTATTTCCAACCAACCACCAGCAGAAACCTCACAAAAAAATCACCTATCCAAGCTAGCTATCCACTGGTGCAAGCATTGCACCATGAAAAGGTTCGGCAAAACAGTTTTGGGGGCGTTTAAAAGAGTCACGAGGTCATCCTCGAAGCGACCCTAGAGCACTTCCTCATACTACATCGATCCCCGATGGAGTCCTTCCACTGAGGAAGAATCCCCGGAGATCGAGGAGGTAGAGGAAGAGGTAGAGGAAGAAGAAGAGGAACAAGAGGAGGAACAACATGAAGGAGGAGCCCACCAATTCGACTTGGTGGGTGATCGAGAACATCAAGCCTACAACATGCTCAAGGACCGGATCTTCCTCCATACGCCGGTCTACGACGACTCGCTCCTCTCCAACATCGGTATGGACTCTGAATTCCTCTCCATATGGAAAGCCACCGGGTGGGACAACATTCACCCCATAACTGAGTATGGATCCTATACCCTTACCATTAAATTCATATGCACTTTAAGAGAAACATATGAAGGTATTTCTGTTCGTTTATTTGGAAATGAATATGCTATCTTTTGGAAAGACTTAAGCAAATACCTTGGTTTTCATCAAAGATGCTCTCTTGATTTAGTGCAAGCCACAAAAGGGTTTAATAAGGATATGGGAAGAAATCACGGGGCAAGTTCACACTGGAAAATACTATCCTAGAAATGCCCACATCCAACATCCCACTCTAAGGTTTTTACACCTTTGGCTATCCATAACAATGTTTCCTAGCCAGGATACCCGCGTTGTGCGAGTAAATGAAATGAGGTTACTTTACGCGGCTAGAATGAAAATAAAAGTTGCGCCTGTGCAAGAAATTGTAAGGCATTGGTTAGATATAATCAAGACAACCATCCCTATCTCTTTGACTTCACTCAAAACACGTGTGGCCACAGCCATTGGTGCGTTGGAAGGGAAAGATCTTGATTATATTCAAATTCCACGCACCATGATTAATGAAACCTATCTTATCCAAGGTCACCATTTGAAAAGAGATAATGCGGGCGGTCTTGTGTTTTATTTCCCATGGTATACAAACGTAATCCGGTTACCTAACCCGGGTCTATACTTGTATAACTCTGGGAGACTAACCTTTGACCTGCAGACAGCTGAAACTATGCGAAGGCGTAGTGTTTCTGGCAGGGACATCGGCAGATCCAGCTCCCAGTCACCACCCTCCTATACACAGCCGATCTACCAGTCGGGGTGGGACACACCCATGCCGACACAAGGTGTTGAGAGGTGGGCTGAGGCGGATTCCAGCGCTTGGGAACAACAATCGTGCTGGAGGGCCGAATCACCAGAAGAACATCCTTCGGCCTCCACAGTAGGCCGAACCGACTTGGAGCGCCTCCAAGCTCAGCTTGGGGGACTGGTGGTGCGCATGGATGAGATCCAAGATACTCTCCAAGAACACATCCAAACCACTGATGCGCACCACCAGCAGGCCGTGGAGTGGCACCAGCAAGGGTTGCTATGGCAACAGCAACAACAGGCCTGGCACCAGCAGCAGCAAGAAAAAATGCAAGCTCGCCAAGATCAGCTGCTGAAACAGTCCCAAGACTTCTGGCGGTACATGGGGTACAACCCCGATTAGTAGGCCAGAAGCTAGCTTGGGGGAGGACCCCCAATCCCGAGGTTATCTGCATTGCATATTTATTTTCATGCATCCTTAATTTTAAATTAGCATGTTTACTTTATGAAATTTCCATTAGTTAAATTCATGTTTTAGTTATTGCATATAAAAAAATGAAAAATGCTAAAAAGACAAAAATATAATTCCACTCTTATATGTGATGTAAGATATATGCTTCTTCCTTGCTGAAATGATGAATAGTTGCTCTATCGTAATTTCTTTCCAGTATCTAGTTTCAACCTTGAATTCTCCAAATTAATAAAATGATTAAATGCGTGGGTTACAAAATGCTCTATCTAAAGTCTAAAGTAATTAATGGATATATTTGTGATGATCTGAGCTGCTAGTATCCTGTTCTAAACAACGCTAGAGTTCTGGAGTTTTTACAAAAATAAAATAATCACATTGAGTTAGATTAAGCTTTGTTGACCCTTTGAGAGGTTGTCATACCATTGAAAACAAAAATATTTTATTATGTTATCATCTCAAAAGTTTGTTAGAAGGCATATGGCTATGAAAAAGAAAAAAAAGCATCCGAGGAAATAAAAAGGGACATGTGTCCGAAACCTCAAAAAGAAAGGTCACGAGGAAATAAAAAGGGACATGTGTCCGGAACCTCGAAAAAATAAAAATAAAAAAATGGGCAAGTGCCCAACAGTAGAATTAGCCACATAGCCATGTGTCTCTAATAGACAAAAAGGGAATGATGGAAAAGAAAAAGTTTTCAAAAATTCAATGGTATGATTAACTTTCTCTTTGGATCCATTGTTTAATTTGACAAATAAATGTGCTAAGTTTTGAAAATCAAAAAACTCCAAAACAAAAGTGAAGTAAAGAACTGGGGACATAGCGCTCGATCTGATCAAATCCATCCTGCAAATGCTTAAGGACCAAAGGTATGAGCAATAAGCCCCATGACATATCTATTCAAAATTCAAAGGACAATTCTTGTTTGAAGGTATGTACTGGATAGAAGTGAAAATATTGTAGCAACTCCTGATCAACAACCAAGATCTTAGCTTCTTGCTCGAGGACGAGCAAGGGGTAAGCTTGGGGGAGTTTGTTGGCGGTTCTTAATGACATATTTACCCCGCCAACATAGTACATGCAAAGGAAGAAAAGCATGTATTTTACTCACATATACTTATTAAATGCTTACCAAGTTCCACATGTAGTGCAAGTTGTGTTTTGCAGATCATATAGAGGCATACAGGTGGAAAGCAAATAAAAAGGCCCAATCCGACACGTCAAAAAAATGCGCAAATAAACAAGTACCCAAAAGCCCAATATAGAAGTGCATCAATTTGCAGGTGGATCTGGACTCAGGGGCCTGAGAGGAAGGCAACGGGCTTCGGGCCGGGGCCAGCGGGGCCCACCAGGGGGCGGCCGCCCCCTAGGGTCGGCCGACCCTGGCCTAGTCCATCTCGGCACCGCCTTTCGCAGAGGCGGTGCTGAGCCTATCCTCCCGCAGTCCCCGCGTGCAAATTGTAGTTTACACCCTGGGGAACCGACCTTCCTCACCTATTTAAGGAGGGTGAGAGGGAGGCTCCATTCATCTCATCACATTCACAATCAACACTCCACCTTCAAGGCATTTGGGCACTACCTCTTCTTAGTTTTTCCTTTTAGCTTTTAGAGAGAGAGTTGGGTGAGCTATCAAGGAGGGCTTGGCTCCTTGGAGAGAAACTTGGGTATGATTAAAGAATATCCTTACTCCAAGTCCATGCCTTATCATGTCCGATATAGTTCATCATATGAACTAGAGTATAGTTCTTATGCTATGGTATATGACATAGATCACAGGCCCTGTTTTATGATGCTAGCATATGAACTAGAATATAGTTCTAGTGAAAATGATATGACATACATTTTAGTATATAGTTCTTATAGTATAATGCTACCCTAGGGCTAGTAGTGTATTATATGAACTAGTGCTAAGTGTATGTTCTATTATTCTCACTTAGGACTTTATTCTAATTGCTTCATCTTAATTAATTGCCTAGAAATAGCTTTGTGTGAAGATGGTGGTTTATCATGCTCTTTTGAGTAAGCTCGGGCTTCTTACCTGTCGATCCGTAGGGTCAGGGACCCGGGGGAGTCCGAGTAGGTTCTTTGCACGTAAGCATGATGCTTGGGTGTAAAGGCTGGGTAAATGCATTGTCCTAGTCCACGGTTGAGGGGATGGCGGCAGGTGGTGACAGCCCTGTCCGTCCTTGGCATTCCCCCACGTTCGGCTAGGGTGTAGGAGTCTAAATAGTTGCGGAGGTTGATGGCAGACCAGTACTCACGTAACCTCCCAAACCATCTAAACACAGGACTAGATCTAAGTAGTATAATTACATGATCAACTTGTTCTATGACATGATCTGTATCTAGGACCACACCGCTCCAATAGGTTGTTTGTTTATTCTTTGATTCAATTCATTGTTTTAGTCTCTTTTTATTCCTTAGCCCATATGCCATGCCTAGATTGTGATGGATCACTATTCTACATATAATGTTTATCACCTGCTATGACTTTTGATTCCATTATTGCTATCATAATTACTTTGATCTATGCTTATCTTAGAATCCTTAACATATTAAGCCTTCCTTAGAGCGAACCTATAAATACGACACTCGGTAAATCCCCGGGTTGAAATACTACACGATAATTCCCGTCCGCTTGCGGTACTTAAACTCCAAACCTAAGGAACTATCACCCCAGTATATACTTAACACTGTTGCTAGACATGCGCCGAGCTAGTGACTTGTTAAGGAATACCAACATGGCAATCCTAGTGCCACTACCATGATCAAGAATTGGAACCCTACCCTAACGGTAATAAGGCGCCGTTATCGGGAAGGTAGATCTAGCTTCCTATTTAAGGTGGTGATGCTACGGATCTGCCAATATAACACTGCCAATGTCATTATCATGAGTAGAGCAGAACCCTATTCTAGGTAGCAACGCTAAGAAACACTAACCAGCATTTCTGGCACCGTTGCTTAGGATAGATTTATACTCTAATCTTGGTGATTGCATTAGTAAGTGTTATCACGACATTTCTGACATCGTTGCTGAGGACGGATTAAACCCTATTCTTAGTGATGACGTTAAGAAATGCCAACACGAACCGTGGCCTCTACGTTGTTCAAAATTTTTTGATTGAGATTGCAGCAACACCGGTGAATCAGAGAGATCCACAACGAGTGGCATCCGAAAGGATGACCACCCATCAAGAATGCACATGGTATGGAGCTGATCCCGGGCCAGAAGAAGCAGCACACTTGCATTATAGCGACTACAACCCCCTAGTCCTTCGAGACCCATGGGTTCGACATGCGCAACCACAAGAACCAACACAAGAGACATGGCCGGAGAGTCAAGATCACCAGTGGACAAACCCGCCTTTCCATACGGGCAGGTACTCCACTGATCCATATGGAGCTTCAGGATCCAGGCCTCCGCCCCAATTCGATGCAGGATGATATTCCGACACCTCCTATGCTTTCACAAATGACTACTACCAAGAGGCCAGCGCTTTCTTCAACCGCACCGACAACACCCTTCTCGACATCCAGAATACGCAAGCAGAACATGGACGACTCTTGGAAGAACAACAAAAATAGAATCAGGACCACACCACTGCAGTACAAGAGCCGAGACAAGATACAACAACAATGAACTACAACATCACAACCATGATGCGGTTCTGGAACATCGGGTAAGACCGACATCAACATCCAGCTTGGGGGAGTTCCTCCCCAATTTATCAAGTAAGTTTTTATTAGCTCTTCTTAATTGTTTTTTTTCTGTTTTAGTGTTTTACTTATCTTAAAGAGAAAAACTTAGAAAACCCAATAAATATTTTCTTGTTTTAATTTACTGCATTATATAAACATGAAAACAAAATAAAAAGAGTGTGTAGATAAGTGTGCTTTATTTATCTGCTAAGTGTTAATCTCTAGAAAAAAAATAAAAAGACCAAAAAGATGTATGATGGAAATAATGAACAGTTCCTCTGTTGCTTACTTTCAAGTACCTAGCTTTTATATTAGAGTTCTTCCAGGAATTATTAAAACTAAAATTACTATCTTTGGGAAGCATAAAACTAAAGTCTAGGTAAGAGAAAGGCATGATATAAAGTTGAGCTACTGTTTATCTTGTTCCTACTCCACTAAGTTCTGGAGATTTATTTTGAAAACTTACAAATCACATGATGAGTTCCTAGCATAACAAACTACCTACCACAGCCATACTTGCTATAAAATTTTTTACTTATATTCACATTGAGTTTGATCGAGCTGTGTAGACCCTTAGGAGCATTTCATGTGATTGAATTAAGATATTAACTTACACACATCTACTACACCATCCATGACCATTTATTAAAATTGCTAAAAATATTATCACTCACTGTCCCAAATATTGTTATTCTCTCTCTCTCTAAAAAGATTCAATGCAGAAGAGGCATGGCTTATGCAAAAATATGTGAGGAAATAAAAAGGGGTAAGTGCCTGGAACCTCGAAAAAGAAAGAAAAAGAGTGAGACGAGAGGTAAAAATGGACAAGTGTCTGGAGTAGAATTAGGGGTACAAAGATGTCCACTTGAGCGGAAAAAA
Source organism: Sorghum bicolor (assembly GCF_000003195.3). NCBI lineage: Eukaryota > Viridiplantae > Streptophyta > Magnoliopsida > Poales > Poaceae > Sorghum > Sorghum bicolor. Next base: position 20,039,451 of record NC_012873.2, on the reverse strand, counting down.
TGGACAAGTGTCCGACAGTACAATTAAGGGTATCTACTACCCACCTAAAAAAAAGAGAGATAGCCCATGTTCTCCCAAAGCAAAGATCAAAGAAGAGGAGAGGTAGCAATATAAGGAGCAATGAGAAGTAAGTTTTACTATCACTTATACATTTTTACCATCACTATCATTTACTCCACCACACATGCACATCTTGATTTAATTATATGCTGAGTTCCTTTGGATCCATGGCTCGATTAGACAACATATGTATGAGTTGTTTTTCACACCTATGAGCTCCACTTGAATATTCCATTAGCTATAGGTAAGTGACATTTTTGGTAAGGATCCATAAATACCACATATAGAGAGACTTGAGAGAATCATTGCTGGGAACTCTGAGTTTTATTTTGAAAACTTATGAAAAACTCTAGCACAAAGGTGAAGTATAGGCAGGAAGAATAGTGCTTGACTTAATTATTTTGTCTTTCAATTACTTAAGACTTAGGTACAGGTACTAAGCTCCATGACACTTCACTCTAATCTGGAAGAATTTTATGTAAAAGCATGTGTGCCTGTCAGGAAAGAAAACATCGAAGCAACTCCTGATCCATCTGAGTTTAGCTGTTTGCTCAGGGATGAGCAAAGGGTAAGCTTGGAGGAGTTTGTTGACGGTCCTTAAGTACTAAAATTAACAATCAAATAAACATGAAAAAGGATCAATATGCACCAAACATCTAGAATTAGTATTTTATCTGACAGAATTCCACGAGCTTTGGTGTTTATCTATTTCTACAGGGGGTTATCAGAAAATATGGAGAGAAGGCCCACATGTCATGTTTACAACAAGATAATTACGTGCCGCGCAATTTTCCTCAATCTAGAAGAGTCCAGAAGCCACGGGAACAAACGAGAAGACAATCGGGCTCAGGGGCAGGGCGGCCGCCCACCCCCCTTGGGCGCCCGCTCAGGGTTAGAGTCCAATCAGGACTCTCTTTCGGGACTACGCTCCACCGACCTAAATGATGAATCTAAACCATACAATCAATGTCGGTTTGATCTGACGGCCCAAATTCACTTGAAAGGACTATATAACCAAGGCCTCTCCACTCCTTGAGGAGAGACGAGAAGGGAAGAAATCATTATCAGAGGTAGCTATCAAAGTTAGGGTTTAGAGCTTCTCTCCCACAGAGAATAAGAATTAGCTACTTCCTAATCCTTCAAGTTTAGAGGTTTGATTAGATAGCAATTAGAGAAGTAGAGCACTACGCTCTGGATTCGGATCTTCGGTAATAAAGATTGGTATTATTCATATCTTTCTCTAATACTTTGTTCTAATTGCATTATGTCTCTATTTATTATGCTCTTAGTTTACTCTAGTTCTATATTTGATATAGATGATTGATAATGAGTTTATGTATAAGTTTGCAAAGCGCTTAGCTCTTGACGCGAGGGAGTTAAGTGGTAGATCACATGTGGGCATGGTGCTTAGATGTTATTTACCTGCAAATATATCCTATTGGCCGGGTTGTGTGGTAGTTCGCGATAGTGACAGCTTCGTTGATTATTATATAGTCCACCCTCCATTGATAGGACAGGCAGAACTTGTATTGCGGAGTAAGTCTTGCGATGCTCTGATTTACTTTATCAATGTTCCTTATACATGAATGAAGAGTCTTTTATGCTATATATGATCTTGTAGATAACTAGAGTAGATTATGACTTAGTAGATAGTAGATAACTTAGAATCTATTCTCTAGCTAATCCGACGTCACCTACATATATGAGGAGTAGTCTATTTTCTAATCGCTGTGTTATTTACCCATGAACTTATAATTCATTATCATTATCTTTATGGTTTACCCCCTGCCAAAGTAAGTGACTGTGTGACGAGTTTCTCATTAGTAATCATGTTCTTACAAGTTTATCTCTAGTCTATGCCTTGATAGATTTTGTCCTTATTTTAATTTCATCCCTTTTGTTCTCTTAAGCAAAATTATAAATAACGATACCTGAAATACTTATCATGGTGAAATGCTACAATGAGGTGTTTTATCTGTGCGCTTGCGGATAGAATAGATTATTTTCTAGAGAGTCTTTACATTTATAAATACCTTTGTACACTCTTGCACCATGCTGGGGATGACAACCTAGTATCTAAGTGGTGTTAGCTAGTGTCAACAATACTCTCTCACTCAAAGACTACCAACCTCCCTTTCACTCTTCTCTTTCTCTCCTCTGTCCTTTTTACTTCACTACTAGAGCTCCTTCTCTTGAAACTGAAAACTGAAACTTGCGTGGTTTTCTGGAATGCTTGTGTGGAGAAATTGGAGGCAGGAGGTGGCCTTTTATAGGCTCAAGGAGGGACAGGGCGGGCGCCCTCTGTAGGTGGGCGGGCGCCCACCTTTGGTGGCCATACTGGCTGCTTTTTCTCCACTCCCTCCATTGCTCAGCTCTCACGCAGAATAATGTTGAGTGGGTGGTGGTTGGTGGAAAAATGCTGGTGAGTGGAAACATGGTGGATCACAAGATTTGGTGTATGACATGTGGGACCCAAGGAGTGTGGGTCATGCTTCTAGAAGGTTGCTATAATATAATGCAGAAAAAACTATGAGAATTGAAACTTATTTGAATGATAATGGAAAATATTTTTGTGCCTCCACAATAATTAATAAATATGGGTTGTTAGACACCATAAATATTATTTATATGAGGCTTTTGATTATTATAATAATGCTATGAATAAATATGACTAATGCAAGAATTAATTATGCAAGAAATTAAACAATATGGATAAATACCGATTTTCCTCCCGGCGAGGGTTTGAGATTTTTAGGTCCCCCAAGGTGGACCTCCAAATCTTTTAATCTTCTGAATTACCTTCCTCCAGAGATGGTGTCTCTAGTGATTCTTCTTCATAAACTTCCTTCACTATAGAGTCTCTCTCTGATCTGGGCTTGAATGTGAAGTGTTCTTCTTGTCCGTTTATGTTGAACTTGATTTCTCCTTTCCCGACATCAATGTGGGCATTGGCAGTGATCAGAAATGACCTTCCAAGGATAATGACACTTTTGAGTCGGGACACATGTCCAGTACCACGAAGTCTACTGGCACAAGGAAGTCTCTTATCTTGACTGGAATGTTTTCGGCGATGCCCAACGAGTGTCGAACTAATTGATCTGCTAGTTGTAAGCACATTGATGTTGGTTATAGGGTTCCATGCTCAAGCTTCTTGTATGAAAGGATCAAGATGCCCAAGAGGGGGGGTGAATTGGGCTTCTCTAAAAATTTAAGCAACCTATAAGCTCCAATTCAACCCCTTGTGCCTAGTGTGACTAGAGAGCTACCGGATAAAAGTTTTGCAACCTAGTTCCAATCCTATTCTAGAATGGCAATTCTAAGAATGTAAAAACACAAAGTAAATGCTAGAATGTAAAGGAGTAGTGGAAGAAAGTGCTCGGCGATGTTTTGCCGAGGGATCGGAGAGTCGCCACTCTCCACTAGTCCTCGTTGGAGCACCCGCGCAAGGGTCTTGGTCGCCCTTGGTCCGCGCAAGGACCAAGTGCTCTCTACGGGCTGATTCTTCGACACTCCGTCGCAGTGAATCGCCCAAAACCGCTCACAAGCTTGACACGAGCCACTCACAAGAACTCCGGGCGGTCTTCGTGCCTCCAATCACCACCGAACCGTCTAGGTGATGGCGATCACCAAAAGTAACAAGCAAAGAACTCTCACTTGACCCAAACAAGGCACTAGAGAGTGGTGGATGCACACTTGACTCTTGGAATTCACTAGAGAAGGATTCTCTCAAGAAATCACTCAAAACTCAATCCTCTCTAGGCTCTTGCTAGTCTCTTGCTCCACAACAAGTTTCTCTGATGTTCAAATGGGCAAGAGACCTCTCATGGACGAGTTGGAGGAGTATAAATACACCCCACGAAGTCCAAAGGTTAGCCAACCGTTTTCCACTGAAAACGGGGTCACCGGACGCTATTGATGTTGCACCGGACGCTCTGCACCGAGCCTCCGGTGACACAACGGCTTACTATACCTGCGTCTGACAGGTCACCAGACGCTACCTCTCAGCGTCTGGTGGCACCGTCCGGTGCTCCAGGGAGTTTTACAAACTCCCTGAGTTTAGGACCGGACGCTACCCGGTGCGTCTTGTGCTAGCGTCCAGTGCTCAAGGGAAGATTACAACCACCCTGGGTGTGGGACCGGACGCTGCCCGGTGAGTCCAGTGCCAGCGTCCGGTGCCTAACCCTAAGCACCAAAACCCTCCAACGGCTAAGGACCTCACCGGACGCACTCACATAGCGTCCGGTGCAGCATCTGATGCCTACTTAGGCACCCCAACTTCGTCGAAACACGATCGCTCCAAAATGAAGTTGGTTCCTCTCGATCTAAGGACTATCTTTGAGCTGCCTAGTGCTAGGTTTACCAAGTGTGCACCACACCTAAACCTAAAGCCTTGCCTAAGTCAAGCTACTAGATCAAAGCCCCTCTTAATAGTACGGTCAAAGGAAAATAGAGTCCTAAACTACTCTAAGTGCCCTTCTTCACCATATGGCACTTAGACCTAGTCTAGTCTTGACGATGTCCATCCATCCTTTGAAAGCCAAAACGATTTCCACTATTAAGTAGGCATGTACGTCCCTGTCCATTGAGTACCTATTACCATGACCTCACTAATGACTTTGGCTCTGCAAAACACACGTTAGTCATAGTAATCAACATTGTCATTAATCACCGAAATCACTAGGGGCCTAGATGCTCTTTCAATCTCCCCCTTTTTGGTGATTGATGACAACAACCTCGAGTATGAAAGGAAATGAGGTTTTCAAATGACTTTGTTTCTATAAGCATGATACAATAAGAGCAAAGGGATTAGACACGCTTATATGAACCAAGTCTAACATCCTGCATCTAAATATGTGAGATGTATAAAACAGGATATAAACACAAATGGCTCATAATACATTGGAGTAAAACGCGGAAGCAAAGGTAATATCAGCCAAAACACATGACATAAAGATATCACAAATAAGCATAAGTCATGTCTCACAACCATAGAGTATCTCACAAAAGTATCTCACACAAGTGCAATGCATAAAAGTAAACATGATGCATACAAAAGAATAAAAAAACTCTCTAGCTCTCTAGCTCCCACTAACTCTCATACTCAACCCTCTCCCCCTTTGGCATCAAGCACCAAAAACCTGAGAAGACGGAGGTGGAGGCGGAGCAGTGGAGTCCCTCGGCATGGCCTCAAAACGAGCTGCATCGTCTGATCCATCGACCGTCGAGGTGGAGGAGGTGGAGTGACCCTCTGAAGCTGCAGGTGCTGGTGAAGCGGTCTGGGTCTGCTCTGGGGGTGCTGAAGCTGTCACGCGCTGAGGTGGCTGCTCAAGTCCTACTGACGAGGCTGGCACGGACTCGGTCGCTGTAGCGGATGTCTCTGGCACGGTAAAAGACAGTGCAAGCTGCTCAGATGAGGCTACTGACGATGACAGGCGCTCTGTGGTAATAACTGGGACCATAAAGGCTGCAGGAGCCTGCAGGGGTGGAGGCGTAGGGTCACCAGTCAGAGCACTGTACGAGAAACTGATGTGCTGACCTGCCGATGAGTCCAACACGAGCTGTGACGCTGACGCTGACTGAGGTGTGAATCCAGAGCGGAGAGGCGTGAACTGAGGTACCTGCTCAAAGCCAGACGAGATAGCACCCTGAGAAACCTGGTGCTAGGGCATTGAGAATGGCTGACTCTAAGCGGCGAGCTAAAGCGGCTACTGAGACTGACTCTGAGGCGCTGGAGTGGGAGGCCTGATTGACGACGTGCCTGGGAGCTGAATCTGTGGAAGATGAATCCCTGAGGCGGCCATAAGAGCGGCCATCATCGCTGTCTGCTGAGCCTGGAACGCAAGCTCCTGCTCCTAGAAGGTCAGAAGCTGTCGCTGGAGCTCGTCCTGCCTAGCCTGCATGGCTGCATTGATGGCAGCCTGGTCCCTGTCTCTCCTCTCCTGCTCCTCAGCTGCCCGCCGCTGATCGGCTCTCATCCCCTCTAGAATCGCAAGCAGAGCGGGGTCTCGAGGAACCTCCAACCTCATGGTCGTGCGGCCTCGGAGGAAGGTCTGGCACTGGAATACGATAATCATCGTATGAGCTGTCTGAAGCAAAGTCAAACTCCTCCTCGGCCTCCGCATCTGCAAACGCCCCAATGGCGATATCCTGCACCTCCTCAGTCTTTGGGACTACTCCTGAACTGCAAGTGCCCCTAGGAGAAGTTGGAGGCACCTGACCACGTGGTGCACTAGGTGATGGTGGACCTCTGAGGTCGTGGTGTGCTCTCAGCATCTGCCTGGGGTCGTAGTGGGGGAACACAGTGTCTGAGTCTGACAACTCTCTCTGTAGGTGAGCTAGAAGGGGTACGGGCCTAGCACGAAGAATAATCATAGTGATCCAGTGTGCGTACGGCAACTGACGCCGGCCCCTGAAGCTCTCTGAAATAGTATCCTCAATCTCTGAGACTATCAGATCCCATAAGTCAAAAGGAGTCTTCGAGATGAGGTGGGCTACCAACCACTACTAGATCCTGGTGAAGCCGTCTCTGTAGCCTGTCCTGGGAAAGAGCGTCTTCCTCAACACAAAGTCGAGGATCCTGGCTGGGCGTGTCAAGTCTCCAACTGTCCTGCTAGAGCCCTCTCCGAAAGGCTGATGGAAACAGGGGGCCACAAAGTCAACCGGTGGTGTCTCACCACTGTGAGGACGTCGAGGGGGCTCGAAGTGCCCGTAGCACAGCCGGTGAATCCTGGTGGGGTAGGCTCTCAAACCAAGAACCTCTCTGGCAGTCTAAGCTGTCACCCTGTAGTCTGTCCCTGCCAGTGAGTAGTGGATATAGCTGTGATCCGGAGAAACCCACACTGAATCATAGAACTCTCTGACCCACTCCTCATAATAAGTACTAGGCAAGGTAAGCAACTCTGGGAGACCGTGGAGGTACGTGAAGTACTGCCTGATATCTGCACCAACCACGTTCCCTAGAATCTAAATATCGAGCACCCTGTGCTCCCTGAACTGAGCCTGTGAGCGAACTAGTGCCTCGTAGATGTCCTCCTGGACCACTGTGTAGAACCTGGCACTGGCTCTCGGATCCCTGGCAGCTGGAAACCAAGTAGGAAATGGAACAAACCGCAGCTGCTGGATCTCCCGAGCTGAAAGCTAAATGTAGTCTCTGTGTATCCTCACTGGTGCCTGATGAGGAGCTGGAGTGCCACGAGCTGGAGTAGAGCGAGCAGCGGAGGTAGACTGACCCTGTGTACCAGTCCAGGGGATGACATGAGTACGAGCACGAGTCGACCTCCTGAGGGGCTGCTCCTACTACTGAGCCTCTATCGGGCCCTCTGCCTGGGCCTCTGCCTCTGTGTCTGTGTCAGGGTTCTCCTGAGCTGGGTCACGGACGACAATCCTGACACGCTGACCTCCTAGCATGATAGTGGCAGGAGGAGATCCATGTAGAGCCTCTGCCTCAAGGACTGCACGCCTCTGACGTGGCGTGAGATCGGCCCCGATCCTCAGGGCACCTGAACGACCACCCCTCTCAGCTGCCTCAGCTGCTACTACAACTACCTATGCTATCTTTGCCTCTCGGTCGCTGGTCTTCCGCTTCTTGGTGGCTAGCTTCTTTCCTTTGCCCTTCTCTGCCACGGACAAGCGATGAGAAGGATCACCTCCACCATCACCACCTGGAGAACCACCAGTGCTGGCTGCCGGACCACTGACGTTCTTGCCATGAGCCATCGCAAGAACAACTGTCTGAACCAAGTGCCGGCAACTGACAAAATGGCATGAGAGATCAACGCGCTACAAGAGATGGAATAGATAGGATATATATAAGCAAACACAATAGCTAGAGGTGAGAAAACCCTATAGATCGCAAGATTAGATAAAGAATGGGCGCGAACTGCTTACGATCCGATGACGGGACACGTTACGGATGAAAGATCGCGATCGAGAACCACCAGAGAATACGAATCGACTCCTCAAGATGCTGCACAGATGAAACGGAGCAAATCGAGGTTAAAAACCTCGTTCTAATCCATTGACACAAAAGATCGAGCACCTTAAGTGCGTAGAAAAGAAGGCTCACCCCAAACCCTAGAAGTTCGTGAGATTGAGAGGATCACGGCGCGAAGGAGGATGGGGGAGACGCTCTTGGGGCGGATCTGCGCGAGAAGGAGGAGTTCGTCGGAGATCGACTCCGGCGGCGACCTTCTCGGTGTCTAGGGCACGGGCGGCGGAGTTCCTAGGCTCGGGCGAGATTGGGAGAAAGACTCCTTCCTAGGGACACTGTTCCTACATCCGGTGCGTGCAATCCTGCATACTCACCACACCGGACGCACCGAGACAGCGTCCGGTGCATCGTCCGATGCACCTCTGGGTGCTTTTTTAACTTTGAACTTTGCGCGACTTTGACCCAACTAAGTTCCGACTTCAAAGACACACAAATAAACACCAAGTGGAACTGGTATGAGTGACCTCTCTCAAACCCTCAAATTTTCACAAATATTTCGCCTTAGGCTTAGTAGTTTTTATGAAAATAGTCGCGAGAAATTGCCAAGGAGCATCTTATGGCCATAAAACTAGGGGTTCAAATCATAATGAGCTTTGAATGCTCCCCCTATCTATGGACGAACACAGTGGATGCTCAAAACATAACAAAAAAGAAACGGTCAACTAACAAGCATGCATATGATATGAGGTGAAATGCAATACTTAAAAGTAAACTAATGGTTGTCAAGTTTGATCCAAGGTTAAGCTTTTTCACACACACAAGGGGGTTATCTTAACCATGTTAGACAAGCCCTACACACTATCTTTTTGGATTTTAGTTTTAGTATGCATGATATGCAAAACAAAAACTATTTACAAGTTTCAACACACAACTTCATTTTTTAGTGAAGTTAGAGAGATCGAGCACATTAAGTTCATTTCTTAACATACAAAACCTAGCTTCATCTAGGGGTTTTGTGAAGATATCCGCCAATTGATTTTCCGTTCCCACATTCTCTAGAGAGATGTCACCTTTAGCAACATGATCCCTAAGGAAGTGGTGGCGGATGTCAATGTGTTTTGTGCGGGTGTGTTGAACCGGGTTATTAGCAAGTTTTACGGCACTTTCGCTGTCACACAACAAAGGTACTTTGTCTAGTACTACTTCATAATCTAGCAAAGTTTGTTTCATGTAGAGTATTTGTGCACAACAAGCACCGGCGGCAATGTATTCCGCCTCGGCCGTTGACAAAGCAACACTATTTTGTTTCTTTGACATCCAAGAGACAAGTGATCTACCTAGAAAGTAGCACCCTCCGGATGTGCTTTTTCTATCAATCCGGCACCCGGCATAATCCGAATCGGAATAGCCTACAAGTTGGAATCTTGCACCTTTGGGATACCACAAGCCTAGGCAAGGTGTCTATTTTAGATACCTAAGAATTCTCTTGACGGCAATCAAGTGAGATTCCATAGTCATTGCTTGATATCTTGCACACATACACACACTAAACATGATATCGGGCCTAGATGTGGTGAGGTAGAGTAGACTTCCTATCATGGAACGATACAGAGTCTTGTCAATTGGGTTACCTCCCTCATCCAAGTCAAGATGCCCATTTGATGCCATGGGAGTCTTGATTGGCTTGCAATCCATCATCTTGAATCTCTTGAGAAGATCTTGTGTGTACTTCTCTTGAGAGATGAAGACCCCTTCCTTCATTTGCTTGACTTGAAATCCTAGGAAGAAGGATAGCTCGCCAATCATGGACATCTCAAACTCCTTGGACATCAAATCACCAAATTTCTTGCAAAAATCTTCATTAGTAGAGCCAAAAATAATATCATCAACATAAACTTGGCAAATGAAGATTTCCCCATTCATTTTCTTGGTGAAGAGTGTTGTGTCAACGTTCCCAATCTTGAAGCCCTTCTCAATGAGGAAGTCCCTAAGCCTCTCATACCAAGCACTAGGAGCTTGCTTGAGACCATAGAGAGCCTTGGACAACCAGTAGACATGCTTGGGGTACCTAGGGTCTTCAAAACCGGGGGGTTGCTCAACATAGACAAGCTCATTAATATAGCCATTCAAAAAAGCACTTTTCACATCCATTTGAAATAACTTGATATCATGACTAGATGCATATGCAAGTAGGATACGGATTGCTTCAAGTCTTGCTACCGGTGCAAAGGTTTCACCGAAGTCAAGACCTTCCACTTGTGAAAATCCTTTTGCCATGAGCCTTGCCTTGTTGCGCACCACTTTGCCTTGATCATCCTTCTTGTTCCGGAAGACCCACTTTGTTCCAATCACTCTTGCATCTTTGGGTCGCTCTTCAAGTGTCCATACTTGGTTGTGAGAGAAGTTGTTCAACTCTTCTTGCATGGCCATGATCCAATCCGCATCACGAAGAGCTTCCTCTATAGTCTTTGGTTCATCTTCAAGAGACACAAAAGCGTGGTGTTCAATATATAAAGCATGTCTAGAGCGTGTAGTTACACCACGTGATGGACTCCCGATGATGAGATCTTGAGAGTGATCTTGGAGGAGATGTGATGTTCTTCTTGGCGCCACTTGAGGGGTTGGTTGGGGAGCATCAACATCTTGTGCTTGTGCCACCGCTTGCTCATGAGTGACTTGGGTGTCTTCATGAGCATCTCTCACATCCTTGTCTTCATCTTGTGGTACATGTGAGGTGGATGGTGGCTCAAAGACTTGCACATCATCATCTTCTTTTGGCTTGATGTCTCCCATCGGCATGTTCTTCATAGCATCCCTCAATGGTTCACCACCTACATCATCAAGATTATCACTTGCTCCTTGGGAGCCATTAGTTTCATCAAATTCAACATCAAAAGTTTCTTCAACCATGTTTGTGGCATGGTTAAAGACCCTATATGCCTTGGACTTTGATGAATAGCCAACCAAGTAGCAAATGTCACATCTTCTTTGGAACTTGCCCAAGTGTTGGCGCTTCTTGTAGATGTAGCACTTGCACCCAAACACTCTAAAGAATGAGACATCGGGCTTCTTCCCATTGAACAAGTCATATGGTGTCTTCTCTAGGAACTTGTGAGGAAAGAGCCGGTTTGATGCATAGCATGCGGTGTTGATTGCCTCGGCCCACATCTTCTCCGAAGTGTTGTACTCATCTAGCATTGTTCTTGCCAAGGTGATCAATGTCTGGTTCTTTCTTTCTACAACCCCATTTTGTTGTGGTGTGTATGTTGAAGAGAACTCATGTTTGATTCCCACTTCATCACAATACTCTTCAATGTTGGTGTTGTCAAACTCTTTACCATTGTCACTTCTAATTTTCTTGATCTTGACATCAAATTGATTTTGGGCATTCTTTGCAAACTTCTTGAATATTTATGCAACTTCGGCCTTGTCTTGCAAGAAGAATGTCCAAGTATACCGGGAGAAATCATCAACTATGACCAAGCAATATTTGTTGCCTCCAAGACTAGCATATGTGGTTGGTCCAAATAAGTCCATGTGGAGTAGCTCAACCACTCTTGAAGTAGAGAGATAGGCCTTGGTTGGATGAGTGTTTGCAACTTGCTTGCCCGCTTGACATGCACTACAAGGCTTGTATTTTTCAAATGTCACATCTTTCAAGTCTCTAATCAATTCTTTCTTCATCAACTTCTTGAGTGTGCCCATTCCAACATGTGCTAACCTTCTATGCCACAACCAACCAAGGGAGTTCTTGGTGAATAAGCAAGTCTTGACATCAACTTCATCGGATGAGAAATCAACTACATATAAGTTGTTGTGTCGGAAGCCTTTGAATATCATTTCATTGTCATCCTCCTTGGTCACTATTTCTTCTTTCTTCTTGAATAAGCACACAAAGTTGTCCAACCGAGAGCAAGTTGAAACTCAATGATTGCACATAGAGCACATTGGTGATGGAGTTGTCATTAGATATAGCAACCTTTCCTAGTCCCTTGACCTTGCCTTTTGAATTGTCGCCAAATGTGATCTTCTCTTGGTTGACAACATCTTCATCAAGAGAGGTGAACATCCGGGGATCTCCGGTCATATGTTGAGTGCAACCACTATCAATTACCCAATGTGATCCACCAGTCTTGTAGTTCACCTACACACAAGAGATCAAGCTTGAGATTTAGGGACCCACATTTGCTAAAGGCCCTTGACCTTCTCTACTAGTTGCTTTGGCACCCAAATCTTCTTTGGCCTTTGCTTGTTGGGTGGCCCCATGAAGCTAACCTTGACCTTGCCACTCTTGTCTTTCCTTACAATGTAGTGAGCATTGAAGGCAAATGGTCTTGCATGCTTAGGCAAGGGTGGTGGTAGTGGTGCCTTACACTCATGAGCAAAGTGTCCTTCTTGACCACATTCAAAGCATCTCTTTGGCTTTGGCTTGCTTGGTTGATCATGAGTGGCTAGTGACTTGATGAGCTTTGTTTGATGAGCCTTGTAGCCAATCCCACTCTTATCCATCTTCATGACGGTGTTCATGAAAAGCTCACTTTGAAGGTCTTTCCCTTTTGTGAACTTTGCTAACCCCATGGTTAGATGTTCCTTCTCTTTCTTGAGCTTGCTATTCTCTTGAGTTAGCTTCTTGATGATTGGGCATTGTTGCTAGCTAACTCATCCAAGATGAATTTCCCATCTTCTTCTTGCTTGTCATACATCAAACCAAGCTTGAGATATTGGTTTTCTTCCTTGAGCAACTTGTTCTCATATGCAAGCTTCTTGTCTTGATCAAGTGACTCAATCACAATTGTCTTGTGCTTAGCTTGTTCTTGCAACTCTTTCTTAAGCATAACAATTTCTTCCTTGAGCTTGATAGTGTCCTCATAGCTCTCGGCCACTACCACTTTCTTGCCCTTGCAATCAACACATTTGCTTGTGCTCTCCACAAGTAAGTCATCACAAGATGTGGCTACATCAAGCTTAGCAACATGGTTAGTAGCAACATGTGTTTCATCAATTGCAAGTTCATAAGCTATCTCAAGGTTGTCATAGTTTGCTTTTAGAGTTGTTAGCTCTTCTTTCATTGCTCTATATCTAGTGATAAGCTCATCATGAACACTCTCAAGTTTATCATGTTTTTCTTTGAGCTCTTTTAATGAGAGTTTGAGCTCCTTGAGCTTAGTGGTCATGATCTCATTTTGATCTCTAAGCTCATCACTAGATTTAAGCTTTGCTAGAAGTGTTTCATTTTCAAGTTCAAGCTTTTCATTTTCACTTCTAGATTTTCTTGTCACTTTTGTATATTTGTTTAGCAATTTTACAAGTTCATCATAAGAGGGTGATTCATATTCACTATCACTCTCACTACTCTCATCCTCACTTTGTACCTTCCGGTCACCTTTAGCCATGAAGCATAGGTGTGTAGAGGATGTAGATGGTGGCGAAGATGATGGTGATGGAGCATCGATGGCAATGGCGGCAACCTTCTCATCATCACTCTCATTGCCGGAGGAGTCACCACTTGAGCTCTCAATGTCGGTGAGCCAATCACCAACAATGTAAGCCTTGCCATTCTTCTTCCTATAATGCTCCTTCTTCTTGCCACCTTTCTTCTTGTATGGCTTCTTTTCATTCTTCTCATCATCACTTGAATCATCTTGCTCTTTGTTCTTCTTCTTGTATTTGTCCTTCTTGGGCTTTGGACATCTATGAGCAAGATGGCCAAGCTCACCACAATTGTAGCAATCCATCTCGGAGATGGGCTTTCTCTTGCTACTTGTGAAGAACCTCTTCTTCTTGGAGTCAAAGTTGACTCCATTCTTGTTGAGCTTCTTCAACATCTTGGTGGTTCTTCTCACCATGAGGGCAATGGATGCATCATCATCACTTGAAGTTGATGACTCAACTTCAATCTTCTTGGCTTTGCCCTTGTGATAAGCTTTGAGGGCCAAGTCCTTCTTCTCCTTCTTGGCCGATGAGTAGCCATCTTGGGGGTTCATGTGCATATACATCTCATGAGCATTGATCTTCCCCAATATGGCGGTTGGTGTAGCGGTGGAGAGATCGCCTTGATGAAGCACCGTTACTATGTGCCCATATTTCTCAATGGGAAGCACACATAGTATCTTCCTTGCGACATCTGCCGCACTCATTTGAGTGAGCCCAAGTCCATTAAGCTCCTCTACAATGACATTCAAGTGAGAATACATTTCATTAGCATTTTCTTTGGGAAGCATTTCGAAAGTGTTAAGCTTGTTCATCACTAAGTGATAGCGTTCCTCGCGTTCACTCTTTGATCCCTCATGGAGCGCACAAAGTTCCTTCCATAGAGCATGGGTGGTTTTGTGGCTCCGAATGCGGTTGAACACCTCTTTGCAAAGACCTCTAAAGATGTGGTTTTTGGCCTTTGCATTCCACTTCTCATTTTCTTGCTCTTGTGTAGTAAGAGCGGTGTCCTTTACCGGAGGGGTAAACCCTTCGGTCGCGGCTTTTAGGCATTTTACATCACATGCCTCAAGGTATGACTCCATCCGTATTTTCCAATACGGGAAGTCATCCCCATCGAACATGGGTGGCGGTCCATCCCCGTTAGACATCTTTCTCTAGGCGGTGAAGCCTAAGTAATGAGCACTAGGCTACAATACCAATTGAAAGGATCAAGATGCCCAAGAGGGGGGTGAATTGGGATTCTCTAAAAATTTAAGCAACCTATAAGCTACAAATTCAACCCCTTGTGCCTAGTGTGACTAGAGAGCTACCGGATAAAAGTTTTGCAACCTAGTTCCAATCCTATTCTAGCATGGCAATTCTAAGAATGTAAAAACACAAAGTAAATGCTAAAATGTAAAGGAGTAGTGGAAGAAAGTGCTCGGCGATGTTTTGCCGAGGTATCGGAGAGTCGCCACTCTCCACTAGTCCTCGTTGGAGCACCCGCGCAAGGGTCTTGCTCCCCCTTGGTCCGCGCAAGGACCAAGTGCTCTCTACGGGCTGATTCTTCGACACTCCGTCGCGGTGAATCGCCCAAAACCGCTCACATGCTTGACACGAGCCACCCACAAGAACTCCGGGCGGTCTTCGTGCCTCCAATCACCACTGAACTGTCTAGGTGATGGTGATCACCAAGAGTAACAAGCAAAGAACTCTCACTTAACCCAAACAAGGCACTAGAGAGTGGTGGATGCACACTTGACTTTTGGAATTCACTAGAGAAGGATTCTCTCAAGAAATCACTCAAAACTCAATCCTCTCTAGGCTCTTGCTAGTCTCTTGCTCCACAACAAGTTTCTCTGATGTTCAAATGGGCAAGAGACCTCTCATGGATGAGGTGGAGGAGTATAAATACACCCCACGAAGTCCAAAGGTTAGCCAACCGTTTTCCACTGAAAACGGGGTCACCGGACGCTGTTGATGTTGCACCGGACGCTCTGCACCGAACGTCCGGTGACACACAACGGCTAACTATACCTGCGTCTGACAGGTCACCGGACGCTACCTCTCAGCGTCCGGTGCTCCGAGGAGTTTTACAAACTCCCTGAGTGTGGGGCCGGATCCTACCCGGTGAGTCCGGTACCAGCGTCCGGTGCCTAACCCTAAGCACCGAAACCCTCCAACGGCTAAGGACCTCACCTGACACACTCATAGAGCGTCCGGTGCCTACTTAGGCACCCTAACTTCGTCGAAACGCGATCGCTCCAAAACGAAGTTGGTTCCTCTCGATCTAAGGACTATCTCTGAGCTGCCTAGTGCTAGGTTTACCAAGTGTGCACTACACCTAAACCTAAAGCCTTTCCTAAGTCAAGCTACTAGATCAAAGTCCCTCTTAATAGTACGGTCAAAGGAAAACAAAGTCCTAAACTACTCTAAGTGCCCTTCTTCACCATATGGTACTTAGACCTAGTCTAGTATTGACAATGTCCATCCATCCTTTGAAAACCGAAACGATTTCCACTATTTAGTAGAAATGTACATCCCTATCCATCGAGTACCTGTTACCATGACCTCACTAATGACTTTGCCTCTGCAAAACACACGTTAGTCATAGTAATCAATATTGTCATTAATCACCAAAATCACTAGGGGCCTAGATGCTCGTAGACTGATGCTGGCATCACAGTGACACTTGCTCCAAGATCACAAAGTGCATTGTTGAAGTGTTGGTTTCCGATCGAACAATCAATGGTGGGACATCCTGGATCCTTCTTCTGTCAGCTTGATAACCTCAGTGGTGGGCAGTGGTCTCTTCTTGTTAAGAATATCTCTGATGTACTTTGCATATGTGGGTACCTGTATGGCATCAAGTACAGGTATGTTGACATATAATTTTTGAATAACCTCTACAAACTTACCAAACTGCTCATTCGACTGCAGTCCTCTGTTTCTCCTGGGAAATGGCAAGTAGTTGGTGTCGTAAAAATCTTTCCTCATTTCTCCAGCTCTTGGTGGTTGTAGCAGATCTTCTGCTTCAACTGGGCTTTCTTCTTCTATCAATACTGGTTGCACTGGTGCTGATATTCTCTGTTTCTCTTTTAGGTATGGGGGATCCCTGGTGGTTTTGCCTCCTCTAGTAGTTATGTTCTTTAC
This sequence comes from Sorghum bicolor, assembly GCF_000003195.3. Taxonomy (NCBI): domain Eukaryota; kingdom Viridiplantae; phylum Streptophyta; class Magnoliopsida; order Poales; family Poaceae; genus Sorghum; species Sorghum bicolor. The sequence goes on along the minus strand of NC_012873.2, from coordinate 20,022,896 downwards.
CTGCTCATTGTTAGTGACCACAGGCAATGCAGCAGCTAGGTTTATTAATTTAAGCTCTACCCTCTTATTAAGAGTGTTTTGCTCATCAAAGGCAGTTAATAGAAAATCCATTTTACTGTGTATATCTTTTAGAGATGATTCATTTGTATCTAACCTTTGTTTAACTTCATCATTGGTTTTGGTTTGTTGAGCAATTATCTCTTTTAATGAAAGTTGCTTGAAAGTGTTACCTGAATTCACACCTTTGCTATCGGGTTGACTCGAAGTGGTTTGGTATTTGTATGCTGTCTCAATGGCCCTTTGATCCTCTTTGAACTTGGCCCTTTGGTCAATCCAATGGAGCAAATCTTCCATCTTGGTTGATAGTGCATTTACTTCTTCTAGTATTTCTTCAGTCTGATGACAATGTTGAGCTTTATCTTGGAACCAGCTTTGGTTTTCTCCTATCTTATCCAAAAGTATCTCTGCTTTTCCAATTGTAAGCTCCAAGAATGATCATTTAGCAGATGCATCCAGGCACTCACGAGCCTTTTGGGTTAATCCATGGTAAAAGGTCTGCATGAGTAACCATCTGGCCATTCCATGGTGAGGAAAATCTTATATGTATCCTTGAAAACGCTCCCATGCTTCTGGAATGGTTTCTGTCTTCTGTTGTTGGAAACTGACAATATTTCCTCTTAAGGCAGCTATTTTGCCTATAGGGAAAAACTTTGATAGACAGGCATCTGACAAGTTTGTCCAGCTGTTGATGTTATCTTGATGGGTGTAGAACCACTTCCTCACCTTCCCTTCTAGTGAGAATGGAAAAAGGCAAAGCAGTATGACGTCTTTGTCAATTCCGTTGATGCGGATTGTGCTTCCAATCTCCAAGAAATTCTGCAAGTGTGCACTAGCATCTTCATGTGCCTTTCCACTAAATTGTGTAGCTTGCACCAAATTGATGAGGCTTGACTTGAGCTCAAACACGGGTGCTCCTTCTTCTACTGCAAATCTTAGACCAGTTGGAATGTTCTCAAGACTTGGAGCAGAGAATTCTTGCAAGGTCTTTTGTGCCATAGCTTCAACAATTGGTAGGTAGCTTCTTCTTTCTTTCATGACTGCTTTGGTTCTGATGATGAAGAGTTGAATGTACCAAAGTCAATCCTGATATACCCTGTATAAAAATATAAACATAGAAAAACAACAGGGTGAACCTGCTGTTGGGTATTCTTAACGTCATTACCAAAAGTAGACTTAGTTTTCTAATTCTGATAACGGCGCCAAAAATGCCAAACCTATCCCTCATACCACTTAAGCCAAGTTGTCATCCCTAGCATGACATGAGAGCCGCAGTATTGAAATATGCAATTGCTCATCTAAATAAATAAAAAAATGGGATCTGCAAGCGCACAGATTAATACCGATGTAGCATTTTAACCGAGAAGTATTCCAGGTATCGTTATTTATATTTTTACCACTGGGAAGGTATTAGCAATCATCAATGTTGATTATAGAATAGAATATAAGATTGAGTATCTATCATTGCATGTATAATTGAGAACATTTATCTATCTCTTTCATACAGGGATAAGTGTCACATAAAGGATATATAGAGTAATGAATAGTGACAAAGATAATTAATCTGATCAGCATAACTTAGCCACATATAAATATGATAAGCACCTCAATTAGATATTCTAGCAAGTCATTAGAATGGAATTAGGACGAACTACAAGAATATTTCCAAAGTTATTCTTAACTATACAGCATAGCATATCATAGTTAGTGCAATTATACTTAGCAATCATTGTGAGACAGGACTACGCCAATGCATAGTGATATTATGAAGGAATATAAGAAACATCGCAATCACTCCCCTGTAATAATGTTGCTCTGCCAGCCCAATACACGAGAGGGGGACTATATAAGAATCAATGGAGCTGTCACTACCACGAAGTACCCCGCGATCTGGCATATAGGGTACAATCGCAGATAAATACGGTATAAGCACCACGCCTACACAATATCTATCATTTACCCATGGATCCAATGGATAAACGCTATACGATCCTAAACATGTATATAGATCCAATCTAACTAAGCCAAGTATATAACTATGATAAACTAAGAACAATATAATTGCGAATATAAACAAGTAGAGCAAAGTCATAATCAATATATTGAAGTAGAACAAAGTCATATTCATAATATTGAAGAACAAAGATGAATAATTGAAGAACAAAAGAGAATTACCAAGAATCCTCTTGACAGATCTGGAAACCAATCGAAGATTGACTCCTTCTAGTTCTAATCCTATGTAGCTATGCTAATCTAGATATCTAATTGATGTGGTGGCTCTAGGCTTGATCAGAGGCTTCTTCTCCCTTGATGAATAATGAATTAGGGTTGAGAGGTCCTCTCCTCCAGGGGCTATGGGGTCTGGTTTTATAGTCCTTCCAAGTGAATATGGGATGTCGGATCAAACCAGCATATATTGATCGGTTATCCTTGATCCTTTAGGTCGGTGGAGCGTAATCCCGAAAGAGAGTCCTGATTGGGCACCAACAGGGGGCGGGCGCCCTGGTCCCTAGGGCTGGCGCCCTGGGCCAGGTTCCGTTTTGCCTTTGCTTCGTTTCTGTGGCTTCTGGAGTCTTCTAGATGTAAGATAATTGCGCGGCACGTTAATATCTCTATGTAATTCCGACGTGTGGGCCTTTCCTCTATATTTCCTGATAACTCCCTGCAGAAATAGACAAACACCAAAACTCGTGGAATTCTGTCAGATAAAACCCTAAGCCTGGATGTTGATTCCATTTAGATCATTTTCTTTGTTTATTTGTTAATTAAATTTGATACTTAAGGACCGTCAACAAACTCCCCCAAGCTTACCTCTTGCTCGTCCCTGAGCAAGGATAATCTCAGCGATGGATCAGAAGTTGCTGCAATACTTTTAAAAATTGACGGTACACATACTTTTAAATAAGGTCTCGTATCTAAGTTAGAGTAAACTGTCAAGACTTAAAACTTACTTACTTTACCTTTCACCATGGGACTTGTAACCGTCACTTCCGTCTTGAGTAGTTAAAAGATAGAACAGTCTAATCAAGTGCCATGTTTCTTATTCTTGATCAGCTATAGCTCTGGACTTTTTGCAGATTTTCAAATAAAACTCAGATATTCCTTGTATGACTCTCTTAGATCTCTCTTTTGTGGTATTTCTGGATCCTTATGAAGGCTGTGATGGTATATGCCTTCTCTCAAAGTGTGTAGTATTTGTGGTATAAGGCATAGTGACATTGCCTTCTCTCTCACCCTACTCTAATACGGCTTTTGATATCTGGAGCTCATAGGTGGGAGATAAAGTATACATACTTACAAGACATTTATTGTATAGTCAAACCATGGATCCAAAGTAACAAGCCAATAAGTCAAATCAAGATGTGCATGTGTGGTGAATGAATGGTATATGATGATGATGGTGATAACAATGCTGAAAACAATGGTGAAAGTCTAATTCTACTTTTGCTCTTTTAGGGGATACATACCTTCCTTGATTTTGAAACTTTGTGATGAGAAGGAGATGCTCTTCTTTTTCTTTTCTCTCAGGTGGGTATTTTGTACCCCTAATTCTACTGTCGGAAACTTGTCCATTTTTACCTCTCGTCTCACTTTTTCTTTTCTTTCGAGGTTCCGGGCACTTGCTCCTTTCTATTTCCTCGTATCTTTTTCTTCTTTCTCTTTTTTTAGAGCACTCTTCTCATGAGATAATGTAGCAAGTGGTAGTAACCAAGATAACTTGAGCATTTATTTCATAGGGGAACACAGAAATGTTTTTGCCTATTCTCTCCCGGATTAGGAGTAGAATATTTTTGGGTGGTTCTGGAGATGGAAATGAGTGGATATATGTGGATGCGTACTTCCAGAGTAGAAGCAGCATATGTGAGTGAACGTGCAAGTGAATCTTGATTTAACCACATAACAAGCTCCTAAGGGTCTACACAGCTTGACCACACTCAATGCTCATAAGCAGTAAAAAGTAAATGTGTGGCTCAATGTCTAGCAAGCATGTATATATGGCTGTGGTAGAAATTTAAACTCTCATCATACAGAAACTCATCATGCAATATTTTATAGATTTTTTAAAGAAAAAATTCTCCAGAATTCTAGCATCTCTAGGAACAGATAAACAGCAGCTGAACCTTCCCATATCATATCCGTTAACAACCTAGACTTCAGATCAAGTTTTCTTCCCACAAGTTCAGGTTTAGAGCAAGCTTTAAATTATAACAGTTATGTCTAAACTTGAGAGAGAACTTCAAATTTTAAAATTAGGCAGAGAAACTATTCATCATATCCATGCTACAGTTTTAGTTAGATTCAGTTTAGCATAGCCACTTTATTTATTTATTAAACACACTGAGCAAAAGATATATATATATATATAAGCACAAAATATTTATTTGGTTTTTCATAGTTATGTATATTTATATTTTAATATAGTATAAGTATAAATGTAGATAGAAATACTTATTGGGATAAATGTGGGTGCTCTCCCCCAAGCTGAATTTTGACGTAATTTCTTTTGATGTAGCAAGCAGGTGGCAGAGGTGTATTTGAAAGTCGGCAGTATCCTGACAGCGATTAGAATGTCCTCTGTCTGCTAGTCTTCTTGATTCTTAAATTCTGTGGAGCTCAAATAGACAACAAAGCTTTGTGGAACTGATTAAGTGTTAGCATAAATATCTAGCCTTTATCATGTTGAGCCTCCTCAATAAATATTACTCCCTATTTTTATATTTTCATTTTATAAAGCAGAAAAGAAATATTTATTTTATTTTTATGCCACCACAGTGAATGTACTTATGGGTTTTATGCCACTCGTATACTCACATGGGGCTTACTATTTTTTAACATTTTTATTTTCTTTTTAAGATAGTATGAACATGATTAACTAAGTAAACTACTTTAGATATTTGAAAGGGAAAGGATAAACCTTCTTGGCAAGGAGTTCGGTGTTTTTAAGTCCTCTGAACAGGACTCTCCGCTTTCTTAATTGTCCTGGGATTCGTTGGGTGGCGTAGTCGGTGCTTCCGGCAGCGCCTCCTCTTCATGTATAGTTATCTTCTCTTTAAACACCTGACTCGGTGCTACGGTCTCCTCTGGATAATTCTGTTTAAACTGTGTGTCTTCTGACGTTACCACTTCTCCTTCATAGTCTGCCCATCCGTCCTTGATAATCTACCTCTTTTGGTTGCAGTTGCGTCATCTTCTTCTTGTCCTGACCTGCTTAGTCTTCAACTATATAGTTAGGGTCAGTAAAATAGCGGCGTACCTTCTCTGAGGGGAAGTGCATGTGGACTTCTCCAGTTCCAATGTAGATGATTGCTTTAACGGTGCTGAGGAACGGTCTTCCAAGGATGATGGGTGGATCGTACTCGTCTTCTCCCATGTCAAAAAGCTAAAAGTCTGTGTAGACAAAATAATCGTCTATTTTGATAGGGACATCAGTCACTATACCTTTAACCTCTCGAAATGTCTGATCTGCCATCTGGATCTGAATGTATGTTGGTTTTAAGGGCATGGTTCCAAACAAGAGCCAATAGGTGACTGCAGCCATTATGTTGACGCCCGATCCGGTGTCGCAAGTCGTCTTGTAGAAGTTGTATCCATTTATGGAACAATAGATGCTTGGCATTCCTGGGTCGTCCTTCTTAGTCAGAAACGGTGACTTAAGTCGATGATCTTGACCTCCATGAACTGCAGTGACCATCTTAGCTGACTCGGTCCACACTTGCTTGTTCCTGTTCCTCCTGTTGGTCCTCTTCCTTGATTCATGTCGAGATTGCTCTGGGATTTGTGTAGTATTGTTCTTGAAGGAAAATGTCTCCTTCCTCCTTTTGATATAGAAACTGATCTTGGCAGCACTAGCGTAGATGACAGCTCCCGAGGTGTTTAAGAATGGCCTCCCTAAGATGATGGGTGCCCTCTCATCATTACCGGTCTCTATCACCACGAAGTCTGCTGGGGCGTACAAGGTACCAACTCGGACGCAAAGGTTCTTCAATATTCCCTTTGGAAAACTTATCGTCTGATCTGCAAACTACAAACACATGGTTGTTTCTACTAAAGGATATGTAAAGAATTTTTCATAGAGTACCCTGGGCATAATGTTGACGCTGGAGCCAAAGTCGCAGAGTGGTTCTGGGAAGTCCACCATGCCGATGGAGATCGGGATGACGGGGCATCCTGGATCGCCTCTCTTGACCGGTAGAAGGTCAGTAGTAACTTCAGTGATGGGGTTACTCCAGTAGTTACCTGCATCAAACATGTCTACAAGAGTTGCAGATTCTAATCCTTCCGGTTGTGATGGTATACAGGGGTTAGTAGCAGGAACAGCAGCAGCTATTTGATTTAACTGAGATTCAATCATTTTATTAAAGCTAAATTGATTCTTGATGGCAGTAGAGAAATTATCCATTCTATTATTTATATTTTCTAGCATTTTATCATTAGATGCCAATTTCTTGGATAGGTTATCCATTAGCTTTCCTTGATTAGACACTAACTCTCTCAAAGGTGGAAAATTATTAGTATTGTTGTAAGAATTGTTACCTTGATAATTACCTAAGTAGTTAGGCCTCTATTGATTCCAACCTTGATTTTGTTGAAGACGGTTGTAGTAGTTGTTGTTGTTATTGTTGATGTAGTTCACATCCTCAAGCATCTCAGGGCAGTGATTGCTTGAGTGTCCAGTATCTCCACACTCCTCACAAGTCATGTGAGAGTCGTAGATGTGCATAACTTCTTTCTTATCTCCAGCTCTATCATCGAGCTTCTTCATGAGCAGGTCTAGCTTTGCAGACAGCATGTCTACCTCCTTGAGCTGATGCATACCTCCACCTTTCTTGCGTGTCTGGATCCTTTCTTCATTCCAGCCTTGGTTGGATGCCATCTTCTTTACAAGAGCTGTGGCTTGTGATATGGTAAGTGTTGACGGTCCTTAAGTACCAAATATAATCATCAAATAAACAAAGAAAAGGATCCAAATACAACCAACACCTAAACTTAGGGTTTTATCTGACAGAATTCCACGAGTTTTGGTGTTTGTCTATTTCTGCAGGGGGTTATCAGGAAATATGGAGGAAGGCACACATGTCGGGTTTACATAGAGATATGAACGTGCCGCACAATTTTGTATCATCTAGAAGACTCCAAAAGCCATGAGAACGAACGGGAGGCCGAGCGGGCTCGGGGGCAGGGCGCCCGCCCAGCTACAGAGTCCAATCAGGACTCGTTTCGCGGATTACGCTCCACCGACCTAAAGGATCAACAATAACCGTTCAATCAATGTCGGTTTGATCCGACGACCCAGATTCACTTGAGGGGACTATATAAGCAGACCCCTTGGCCCCTGGAGGAGGCACCCCCTTGATCATTATTCACTATTCATAGACAGATCAAAAGCTAGGGTTTGGAGATGAGAGCTCTCCTCTCTTCTCTAAACTAGACTAGATCTAGATAGTTGCGAGATGGAGAGCGAGGGAGGATTGGAGGAGAGGCCGGCCTGTCGGTTCTTCCTCCGGTTGTACTTCGTCATGATCAAGCTCTAATCAAGCTTGCTCATGGGATGACTCTGGTAATCTACTTCTAATTCATTATGCAATTACTAATCATGTATGTTCTGGTTCACAACTCTTTTGAGTACTTCTAATCTATAGGACCCTATAGGTTAGAGTTGTAGTATAGGTGTAAGCGTGGTGCTTAGACCTAGATTACTTGTGGATATCCCCTGTCTAGCTGGATCGTGTGGTAGGCCGCGTAGGTGACAGTTACGTTGGTCCCTTGTAGTCAACCTCTTGATAGCAGGACGGGTAGGGTTTATCGGCCTATGGATAAGCATCCTTTGTGGTGTATTCTTATCACGTGGTTCGTCCCAGACCAATGTTTTAAATAGCGGGCTATAGAAAATAGCGTCTTCCTATCCCAGACGCTATTTGCGCTATAGTGAACGCTATAGTGGCGCTATAGTTCCGCTATAGCGACTGCTGTACACAACAGCGTGTTGTAGTTATCCACGCTATAGCGGCGCTATAGCGCGCTATTTATTTGGAAACAGGCAAAATATATAATAGACAACAACAAGTTCAAACAACCATCATATTTCATAATCACAAATCACAAATCACAGGTGTTTCACAGTTTAAATGTTTAATACATAACTAACTCATAAGCATAATGCATGACTGCATAGTGCATAATCACAAGTGCATAAGCACAACACAACAAATAAGTGCATGACAACATGATCACAGATAAACAGCAATAGCGCGCAAATAGCGGCGCTATGGCGCTATTTCAGTTTAGCGGCGCTATAGCGCGCTATAGCGCCAATAGCGATGATAGCGTAAAAATGAGGTATAGCTTCGCGTCGACTTATTCTGGCCGCTATAGCGGCGCTATAGCGTGAAAATAGCATGCTATTTAAAACATTGCCAGACATAGACATACCCTTTGAAGTAGAGAAACCATAGTTATTCTCTCTATTCTGCTACCATCGCCCATATATTAGATTGCTCTACTCTCTATTCCCATATTATCACTCACTGTTATCTTACTTTTAATATTGTTCTTATTCAATTCTAGCATCTTTCCTATTTACACCTACCTATCTATCTAGGTTAAGTTAGAGCATAGATCAGTTCTCCCGTTTCCCTGTGGATACGATAAAACCTTTAATCGTGTAAAAGCTACAACGGTATCCGTGCGCTTGCGGATTTATCTGTGTGCATATAAATACCATAGTACACTCTAGTGCCATGCTGGGGATGACAGCTTAGTATTCAAGTGGTGTTAGCAAGTGTCAACAGTAAGTGATAGGAATCCTCCTCCAGTTGCAGCATCCATGGTCTCTCGGGCACTGTTGCCGAGCCCATTATAAAACGTCTGCATTAATAGCCAACTCTCCATTCCATGATGGGGACATTCTGGGATGTAGTCTTGGAAGCGCTCCCATGCTTCTAGAACGGATTCATCATGTTGTTGCTGAAAACTTGTAATTTTCCCACGGAGAGCATTGGTCTTGCCCATGGGAAATAACTTAGCCAGAAAGTTCGTGGAGCAGAGTGCCCACGTAGTATTCTTCTCCTTTGTAGCGTAGAACCACTGCTTCGCTCTCCCCAACAGTGAGAACGGGAAGAGGCGAAGTAGTATAGCATCTCTGGGGACTCCTGATATGGTAAATGTGTTGCAAATCTCCAGGAAGTGTTGGAGATGAGCACTAGCATCTTCATGTGCCTTCCCGCAGAACTGGTTGGATTGCACCATGTTGATAAGTCCAGGCTTGAGCTCAAAGTTGCCATCGATCTCTGCAGCAGGTCCAGTGCGGATGTTGTCCGTAGTGGGAGCTGAGAACTCACGGATCGATTTGTTCGCCATGGCTTCGAACTCTGAAGACAAGTTCCGGTGATCTTCATGATTGGATGAAGCTTCTTGCTGAAGTGTTGATGATCTCTTCTTGAGCTTGGCTCTTGTTTTTCTAAATAACGCTCGGGATTGTCAACAAAATTATCTGGAAGATGTCTTCTATTCATACATTACCCTACATAAGATAAAATAGAAAAATATCGGGGTAAAACCGTATGAGAGAATTGATAAGCTCAATCATATTAGTGATACGAATGATGACTCAAAATCCATATTCATTCATGATTAGTAATCAACCTTCCCCGGCAATGGCGCCAAAAATGCTTGTTGGGTATTCTTAACGTCATTACCAAAAGTAGACTTAGTTTTCTAATTCTGATAACGGCGCCAAAAATGCCAAACCTATCTCTCATACCACTTAAGCCAAGTTGTCATCCCTAGCATGACATGAGAGCCGCAGTATTGAAATATGCAATTGCTCATCTAAATAAATAAAAAAATGGGATCTGCAAGCGCACAGATTAATACCGATGTAGCATTTTAACCGAGAAGTATTCCAGGTATCGTTATTTATATTTTTACCACTGGGAAGGTATTAGCAATCATCAATGTTGATTATAGAATAGAATATAAGATTGAGTATCTATCATTGCATGTATAATTGAGAACATTTATCTATCTCTTTCATACAGGGATAAGTGTCACATAAAGGATATATAGAGTAATGAATAGTGACAAAGATAATTAATCTGATCAGCATAACTTAGCCACATATAAATATGATAAGCACCTCAATTAGATATTCTAGCAAGTCATTAGAATGGAATTAGGACGAACTACAAGAATATTTCCAAAGTTATTCTTAACTATACAGCCTAGCATATCATAGTTAGTGCAATTATACTTAGCAATCATTGTGAGACAGGACTACGCCAATGCATAGTGATATTATGAAGGAATATAAGAAACATCGCAATCACTCCCCTGTAATAATGTTGCTCTGCCAGCCCAATACACGAGAGGGGGACTATATAAGAATCAATGGAGCTGTCACTACCACGAAGTACCCCGCGATCTGGCATATAGGGTACAATCGCAGATAAATACGGTATAAGCACCACGCCTACACAATATCTATCATTTACCCATGGATCCAATGGATAAACGCTATACGATCCTAAACATGTATATAGATCCAATCTAACTAAGCCAAGTATATAACTATGATAAACTAAGAACAATATAATTGCGAATATAAACAAGTAGAGCAAAGTCATAAGCAATATATTGAAGTAGAACAAAGTCATATTCATAATATTGAAGAACAAAGATGAATAATTGAAGAACAAAATAGAATTACCAAGAATCCTCTTGACAGATCTGGAAACCAATCGAAGATTGACTCCTTCTAGTTCTAATCCTATGTAGCTATGCTAATCTAGATATCTAATTGATGTGGTGGCTCTAGGCTTGATCAGAGGCTTCTTCTCCCGTGATGAATAATGAATTAGGGTTGGGAGGTCCTCTCCTCCAGGGGCTATGGGGTCTGGTTTTATAGTCCTTCCAAGTGAATATGGGCTGTCGGATCAAACCAGCATTGATTGATCGGTTATCCTTGATCCTTTAGGTCGGTGGAGCGTAATCCCGAAAGAGAGTCCTGATTGGGCACCAACAGGGGGCGGGCGCCCTGGTCCCTAGGGCGGGCGCCCTGGGCCAGGCTCCGTTTTGCCTTTGCTTCGTTTCCGTGGCTTCTGGAGTCTTCTAGATGTAAGATAATTGCGCGGCACGTTAATATCTCTATGTAATTCCGACGTGTGGGCCTTTCTTCTGTATTTCCTGATAACTCCCTGCAGAAATAGACAAACACCAAAACTCGTGGAATTCTGTCAGATAAAACCCTAAGCCTGGATGTTGATTCCATTTAGATCATTTTCTTTGTTTATTTGTTAATTATTGATACTTAAGGACCGTCAACAAACTCTCCCAAGCTTACCTCTTGCTCGTCCCTGAGCAAGGATAATCTCAGCGATGGATCAGAAGTTGCTGCAATACTTTTAAAAATTGACGGTACACATACTTTTAAATAAGGTCTCATATCTAAGTTAGAGTAAACTGTCAAGACTTAAAACTTACTTACTTTACCTTTCACCATGGGACTTGTAACCGTCACTTCCGTCTTGAGTAGTTAAAAGATAGAACAGTCTAATCAAGTGCCATGTTTCTTATTCTTGATCAGCTATAGCTCTGGACTTTTTGCAGATTTTCAAATAAAACTCAGAGATTCCTTGTATGACTCTCTTAACTATACAGTCTAGCATTATCATAGTTAGTGCAAGCATACTTAGCAATCATTGCGAGAAAGGACTACACCCATGCATAGTGATATTAGCAAGGAAAATGAGAAATATCGCAATCACTGTCCTGTAATAATGTTGCTCTGCCAGCCCAATACACGAGAGGGAGACTATATAAGAATCAATGAAGCTGTCACTATCACGAGCTACCCCACGATCTGGCATATTGGGTACAATCGTAGATAAATACGGTATAAGCACCACGCCTACAAAATATCTATCATTTACCCATGGATCCGATGGATAAACGCTATACGATCCTAAACATGTATATAAATCCAATCTAACTAAGCTAAGTATATAACCACGAAAAACTAAGAACAATATAATCTTGAATATAAACAAGTAGAGCAAAGTCATAAGGAATATATTGAAGTAAAACAAAGTCATATTCATAATATTGAAGAACAAAGATGAACAATTAGAAGAACAATTAGAGAATTACCAAGAATCCTCTTGACAGATCTGGAAGCCAATCGAAGAATGACTCCTTCTAGTTCTAATCCTATGTAGCTATGCTAATCTAGATGTCTAATTGATGTGGTGGCTCTAGGCTCGATCGGAGGCTTCTTCTCCCTTGAGGAATAATGAATTAGGGTTGAGAGGCTCTCTCCTCCAGGGGCCGGGGGGTCTGGTTTTATAGTCCCTCCAAGTGAATATGGGCCATTGGATCAAACCGACATTGATTGAACGGTTATCCTTGATCCTTTAGGTCGGTGGAGCTTGATCCCAAAAGAGAGTTCTGATTGGACTCCTGGCCAGGGCGGGTGCCCAAGGGGGGAGGGCGGGCGCCCTACCCCCGAGCCAGTCCGGTCTCCCATTCGTTCCCGTGGCTTCTGGACTATTCTAGATGTAAGATAATTGCGCGGCTTGTTAATATCTCTATGTAATCCCGACGTGTGAGCCTTTCTTCCATATTTCCTGATAACCCCCTACAGAAATAGACAAACACTAAAACTCGTAGAATTCTATCAGATAAAACCCTAAGTCTAGATGTTGATTTCATTTGGATCCTTTTCTTTGTTTATTTGTTAATTAAATTTGATACTTAAGGACCGTCAACAAACTCCCCCAAGCTTACCTCTTGCTCATCCCTGAGCAAGGATAATCTCAGCGATGGATCAGAAGGTGTTGTAATGCCTTTAAAAGTTGACGGTACACATGCTTTTAAATGAGGTCTCATCTCTGAGTTAGAGTTAACTGTCAAGACTTAAAACTTATTCATTTTACCTTTCACCATGGGACTTGTAACCGTCACTTCTGTCTTGAGTAGTTAAAAGATAGAACGGTCTAATCAAGTGTCATGTCTCTTATTCTTGATCAGCTATAGCTCTAGAGTTTTTACATATTTTCAAATAAAACTCAGAGATTCCTTGTATGACTCTCTCAGATCTCTCTTTTGTGGTATTTTTGGATCCTTACCAAGGCAGTGATGGTATATGCCTTCTCTCAAAATATGTGGTATTTGTGGTATACGGCATAATAACATTGCCTTCTCTCTCTCACCCCACTCTAATAAGGCTTTAATATCTGGAGCTCATAGGTGGGATATAAAGTATACATACTCACAAGACATTTATTGTATAGTCAAACCATGGATCCAAAGAAACAAATCAATAAGTCAAATCAAGATGTGCATGTGTGGCGAATGAATAGCGTATGGTGATGATGGTGATAACAATGGTGAAAGTCTAATTCTTTTGCTCTTTGAGGGGATACATACCTTCCTTGCTTTTTGAAACTTTTTAAGGAGAATGAGATGCTCTATCTTTACTTTTTCTTTCCTCTCAGGTGAGTATCTTGTACCCCTAATTCTACTGTTGGACACTTGTCCATTTTTACCTCTCGTCTCACTTTTTCTTTTCTTTCGAGGTTCCGGGCACTTGCCCCTTTTTATTTCCTCGTATTTTTTTAGAGCACTCATCTCTTGAGATAATATAGCAAGTGGTAGTAACAAGATAACTTGAGCATTTATTTCATAGGGAAAAAATAGAAATATTTTTGGCTATTCTCTCCCGGATTAGGAGTAGAATATTTTTGGGTTGTTCTGAAGATGGAAATGAGTGGGTATATGTGGATGGTACTTCCAGAGTAGAAGCAACATATGTGAGTGAACGTGCAAGTGAATCTTGATTTTAACCACATGACAAGCTCCTAAGGGTCTACACAGCTTGACCACACTCAATGCTCATAAGCAGTAAAAGTAAATGTGTGGCTCAAAATCTAGCAAGCATGTATATATGGCTGTGGTAGGAATTTAAACTCTCATCATACAGAAACTCATCATGCAATATTTTAAAGAGTTTTCAAAGATAAAATTCTCCAGAATTCTAGCATCTCTAGGAACAGATAAATAGCAGCTCAACCTTCCTATATCATATCCGTTAACAACTTAGACTTCAGATCAAGTTTTCTTCCCACAAATTTAGGTTTAGAGCAAGCTTTAAATTATAACAGTTATGTCTAAACTTGAGAGAGAACTTCAATTTTGAAAATTAGGCAGAGCAACTATTCATCATATCCATGCTAGAGTTTTATTATTAAGATTCAGTTTACCATAGCTACTTTATTTATTTATTAAGCATACTAAGTAAAAGATATATATATATAAGTATAAAATCTTTATTTGGTTTTTCATAGTAATGTATATTTATATTTTAATATAGTATAAGTATAAAGATAGATAGAAATACTTAGCAGGATAAATGGGGGTGCTCTCCCCCAAGCTAAATTTTGACGTAATTTCTTTTGATGTAGCTAGCAGGTAGCAGAGGTCTATTTGAAAGTTGGCAGTATCTTGACAGCGATTAGAATGTCCTCCGTCTGCTAGTCTTCTTGATTCTTAAATTATGTGGAGCTCAAATAGACAACAAAGCTTTGTGGAACTGATTAAGTGTTAGCATAAATATCTAGCCTTTATCATGTTGAGACTCCTCAATAACTATTACTCCCTATTTTTATATTTTCATTTTATAAAGCAGAAAAAATATTTATTTTATTTTTATGACACCATAGTGAATGTACTTATGGCTTTTATGCCACTCATATACTCACATGGGGCTTACTGTTTTTTAACATTTTTATTTCCTTTTTTAGATAGTATAAACATGATTAACTAAGCAAACTATTTTAAATAATTGAAAGGGAAAGGATAACTATCAAGTTTACCTCTTGGCAAGGCGTTCGGTGTTTTTAAGTCCTCCGAACGGGACTCTCCGTTTTCTCGTTGTCCTGTGTCGACAAAAGCTAGTCGGCAGTCTACCTTGGGGTATACCCACGGTAGTAGATTATCGGTAGACGGTGCGCAAGCTACGAACTTGATGGTGACGCAAGACACAGACAAGGTTTTTATCCAGGTTCGGCCGGCGTGTGGGCGTAATACCTACGTCCTGCGTCTGATTGTATTGGATCATGTTGAGATGAATTGCCTAGGGGGTCCCTTGCCTCTCTTTATATAGTCCAAAGGGCAGGGTTACAAATCTTGAAACTAGTCCTAGTTGGTTACAATTGCCATAGATAGCACAATATCAATTCCTATCCTAACCGACTAGAATCTGGCTTGATCTCCACCCCTTGTCTCCTTGCGCGAAACTCCAAGCAGTTGGATCAAGCCTCGGACTGTCTTCGTGATGGGCCAAGTCTCCTAGCCCAAGTCTAGCCGTAAGGGTATAGGGGTTTATACCCCCACAGCTAGTCCCCGAGCACCATGTATTGTGATGTAACACGCCGTCTTGAGCTTCTTCGACTAGTGAAGCTTGACGTCTTCAATAAGAAGGAAAGTCGCCCAAACGGTTGCGAAGTATGAGCCTTGTAGCAAGGTCTAAAAAATTGAATTTACCAGTCCCCGAGCATATCATGCTTGTCTGCAACTGAATAGACTAATCGACCAGTCCCCGAGCATATCATGCTCGTCTGCAATGGAACAGACTAGTCGACCAGTCCCCGAGCATATAACGCTCGGTGATCGGTACAGTCCCCGAACTCTCAAACTGGTGGGCTGGTCGACCAGTCTCCAAGCGTATAGTGCTCGGTGGTCGGTACAGTCCCCGAACTCTCAAATTAGTGGGCTGGTCGACCAGTCCCCGAGCGTATAGTGCTCGGTGGTCGGAACAGTCCCCGAACTCTCAAATTGGTGAGCTGGTCGACCAGTTCCCTAGCATATAGTGCTCGGTGGTCGGTGCAGTCCCCAGGTATGTCATACAGTCGTCCACCAGATCTACTTGTCTTTTGGAAAAAGTATGTCGCCACATTAATGCATGATGTGACAAGGCATCTAGGCATATTGTCAGACGGTTGCGTAAAAAGGTGTGCCTGGTAACTGTGCAGCCGCTCTTTGCGTGGTTCAAGAAAAGGAAACCACCAATTATGCAGAAAAGCCACCATATTAACAGCCGATAATTATTGAAAACCGAAACACCGCATCCGCCGCAGGGCCCGCCCACTTCCCTAGAATGCAGGAAGTGGAAGAGGTGGAGCTGTTGTTATAAAAGGCTCAATGCAGCGCCCATATTCTTTACCCTGCCTTTGCCTACAAACCTTCTGCTCTTGCCATTCCTGCCTCATGCGACTTCCATCTTTAACTTCCAACTCAAAGTCTTTTCTACGACGTCAATGGCGAAGAGTGACTCGAAGAAAAGGGCCGAGCTAACGGTGAAGGAGTGTAAGAAATCCCGGAGCAGCACGAGGTCCCTCAACGACCTCGTCGGAATGGGTCTGCTTCATAATTAAGAGCTCGGCGGCTCGAGGGCACCGGAAGGGGAAAGCTACCCCGACCCCCGCGCCGGTGAGATTGTCGTTTTTGAAGATTTCTTCAAGAGGGGCTTTGGGATTCCTATCCATCCTTTCCTCTAGGGCCTTCTTCTTTACTATGAGATCGGGATCTGCAACCTGCACCCAAACTCTGTTCTTCTCATCTCCACCTTTATTCATTTGTGCGAGGCCTATGTTGGAATAGAGCCACACTTCGACCTCTTCCGTTATCTTTTTTGTCTGAGGAAGAAAGGGGCGGTTGGAGGCTCCAAGATTGCAGGTGGAGTATACCTCAATCTGCGTGATGGAATGAAGAACCGGTACCTCAGCTGCCCATGGAACACTTCTCTCACCGAATGGTACAAGAAGTGGTTCTATATCACGGAAGAGCCGGGCAGCACCATGTTCTGCGACGTGGGCTACATCCCCGAGAAGAGGGTCAGCTGGATGGATCGCCCAGAATTCGCTGGGCAGGTGGCAGACCTGATGAGCCTGATCGACTAGTCCTGCTTAGACGGGCCAGGAGTGGTCGGGAACTTCATTGTGCGTTGGGTGATGCCCTGCCAGAGGAGGGTACACTCGGCGTACGAGTACGCGGTGTGCCAGGACCCGACCAGAATGTGCCCTGATGGTCTGGAGAAGGCAGAGGTCTAGCAGCTGATGAACGAGTTGTTCAACTTATCGGATGACAATTTCGTTCGAAGCAGTGATCGGATGCACGCCTTCAAGCTGGGACGGCCAGCTCCTAAGGTAAATAAATATTGTTATTGACTAGTATTGCCATGTGAATACTGTTTCTTCCTAGTTGATGACTTGTCGTAGGTTCCATTGCAGATTGGAGACATTGACCGGTGTGTAGTGTACGTGTCACTGGCACCTGGTATGGAAAATCCTGCGGGGATGGACCCGCCGAAAGGCGTTGCTGCTCGGTGTCCTCAATACACCAGCAGTGAGGAGGAACAGAACCGCCCCGCCCCGACCACCGAGGACAGGGTGGCAGGGAAAAGGCCAATGGCGGTGGATCCATCTCCTGCGGAGGCGCTGCCGGCGGAGACCAGCCAAGCTCCGAAGCGTCGTCGACTCGTTAGGATCACCGACGACGACGACGACGAGGAGGAAGCTGCACCTTCTTTGGTCCGAAGGCCGCGCAGTCGTCCAGACGTCGCGCCGGCCACTACTGGTCGGGTGACAAGTGACCCTCCTGCCCCACATGCCGAGCCGACGAGTCTTGGAGAGACAGGGGCGGCGGCGACGACTGGTAGGACCAGGAGGAGGTTCTTCACAGCGACACACAGGCGCTCCGATCTGTAAGTTTTCCAATCTCACTTTTGCACTTCCTCCTATTTGTTTTTTGTTTTGTTGCTGCTACTTTTGACATTGGTAAAATGTCATATTTTTGTTAGTGCGGCGTCTGACGTTGATCCAGACAACGTCGCTGGCCAGAAGACGGTCGAGCCGATGGTTGTCGTCGAAGATGCCGCGCGGCAAACCACCCAGGAGCACACCGAGGGACAGCCCACGGCAGTGAGCGTGGTGGAGACTGCTGAGGAGGACCCAGCTCAGGCGAGGAACGGAGCGAGCACCCCTACAAGGGATGAAGAGGCTGCGAGGATGCCTCCCCTGAGCAGTGTCGCAGAGGAGGGAGATAGAGCCCCGACTCCACCGCCTGCCGAAGAAAGGAGGGCCCCAACTCCACCCCGAGTAGAAACCTCTTCGCCAAAGGGCTCCCCTGGCCGGGATAAGGGTCCTGTGATACCTGTGACCATGGCTGGGGGTAGCGCAGAGGGCGAGGAGGCCCAAGCGGCCTCCGATGACGAAGTAGAAGAAATCCAAGGTCACCCCCATGATGGTCGCCAGCACGTTTATGTGTGGCGCCAACGTGGGGACCATTTCATTGGTCATGAAGAACTCGCGGAGACGGAGGAGGCCACGAGGGTGGAGCGCACAGCTAAGCGGCTTGTTGATGAGGTTAAGGTAAGTGGTCTTGCGCTCTGCTCGAAATGTATATGCACTGTCGCTTGCTTCAATATGTGTGATTCCTGTAGGGCGCAATGAAGACGGCGAAGTACCGGAAAAGGTGCTTCGACCAGATTGAAGGGATCGTGGCCGAGAATAAGGCCCTGGCCGCGGAAGTAGACCGTCTTCGGTCGGAGGCCGAGGAGAAGACGACCGAGATGGGTGCTCAGGAAGAGCGCCTGCTCGATCTCAATCGGCGACTAGCCGACAGGGATCGATAAAGGAAAGGTCACTTAGGCATTCCGAGCAGTTGTATATAACCGCGTAGTCGTTTTGTTAACCAGCAATTGCTCCTGCAGACTTGGAGGAGGAGGTTGCACTCCTCCAACAAGAAAAGGAGAGGCTCGACCAGGAGCGTGCCGACGCGCTGGAGGCCGGGCACCAAGCTAACGAGGAGCTAAGGAACAAGAGTCGGGAGTTGTCTGGTGAGAACAGTGTCACCCTCTTTTTGGATTACGCAACGTTCCTTTTCTTGTGTTTACACTGACTTCCTGCTTGGTTCATAGTGCTTAAAGTCAATGCTAAGAAGCACCTCGACGAGCTGATCATGGACCGGGACTCCTGGAAGGCCAACTGTATCAAGATCTGGAAAGGAGTGGCCCCGGTTCTCGACTTGATCAGCCCCGAGCTCCCTGAAGACCAACCCCGCGCACCGAGGCTGACACCAGTCGAGAAGGCGCAACGAGCGTGGGACTGGCTTCAGCAGTTTATCAAGGACACCGAGGAATTTGCCGGTGCGCACGTCCTCAGCATGGTGCGCGCCTACTACCCCTTGGTCGACTTGTCCCGGCTGAAGAGGGGGTATCCCAAGGAGGTTGGTCCGCAGGAGGCATATGACCTTCGTGTTGGTCTGCTCAATCTGTCATCGACAGTGATCGGCGACATCAACCTCTGTTGGACAACAACTCCCCCTGACCAGCCCAGGTCAGATAGGTCGGCCAGGGAGTTGTCGGGGGCGTCCATTGCAGGAGATGGGCGGTCGACGCCTGAGGTCTCGACCAGCCAGATGCCGGTGGCCCCGACCCCTTCGACTGGACAGCAGGGCCGTGCGGGTGATCAGCCCGAGCAGTAGACCTGTAGAGTGGTCCGTAGGAGTAGACTAGGGACCGCCCAGAGGAGTGTTGATTGTAAACTTTGTATATAAAGTTTGTAATAAAGGTTGATTTATCATAACAATGGTTTTGAGCGCTGCAATTGTCGAGGGTATCTACAAGGGGTACCCTCACCAACACATATAACGAGACCATCCGCACGTAAAACTAGCCCCTCGATTCGACCGCACACACGCACGGCCATCGACGACCGTAGCCTCGAAGACGGAAACAGCGTCGAGCGAATCAATCAGGCGTCGAGCTCTGGCTAACGTCGAATACGGAACAGGCTCACGCGAATTGGGAGGCGTCGAGCGCAAGGACGCCGCAGCCGCCTAACGCGCGCACGCGAGCCGGAGCATTAAATGCGCCTGGCGCCTCCCCACCTAACACATGGGTCACGGGAGGTGTGATAGGGAACAGGCATCTGTCCCATCGGTCCTTTTGCAGCCTTCCCCACCAAACGGCCCAGGGTGTGTCAGGATGCGGGAAACGGAGATGGAGTGTCTAATCAAGACCCCCTCGAGATGGCCAAGGTCAGCGCTTCAACATCAGGACGTCGTACGACGTCCGACCCTCGACCAGACAGGGATCCTTCCAGGAGACGAGTTGGGCGTCGACTGACTACATCCCAACCACTCCGCCGGATTTGCCGTCGGATCGTACGGACGTACATCCAGTAAACCAATCCAGGACGGCGCGCAGAGCAGAATGCAAGGGCACGCGTAATCATCACCAGGCTACTAAGACGGGACGGCTCGAGGCCATGCCAGTACGGAAGCCTCGAGTAGGTCAGCGCCCCATGCTGCTATCGACTCCTATTCTGACACCTATACATGTACCCTGGGTCTCTCCTTGGAACTATAAAAGGAGGGACTCAGGAATAGAATGGACAACACCACGCTCACACGTAGTAGAGCTCCACACTTCATACGGCACTTGTATTCACCCCTGTACAAGCACTTAGGTGCAAGATAATACAAACTCTCTCCGCCCCCCGCTGGACGTAGGGCTTTCTCTTGCCCGAACCAGGATAAATCTCCGTGTCTTCTTGCATCACCATCTGGGAAAGGGAGCACGCATACAAATTTACTCGTTGGTGTGACTCCCCGGGGGGAAAACACCGACAGTTGGCGCGCCAGGTAGGGGTCCTGCGTGTTTTTCATCGATTTCCCACTCCTTTCCAGATGGCCACTCTTGCCTCGCCGTCTCCACGCTCCACGGTGATTTGGTTTGGGAGTCTCGAGTTCATGTCTACGGGCTCCGGCTACGACATGATCTTGCTCTCAGTCAGAGGACCAGGAGGAGCCCGCGTTGCGCCAGCACGGTTGAAGGCCCCGAGACGCCCTCACCACCACGCCTCCCCGCCTAAGAAGAGGCGCGGACAGCACCACCGCGGCCCCTCTGCCTCATCACGACCAACAACTCGTGCGAGGCAGGAAGTGGGCCACAGGTCGGCAGCACCGTGTGGCGGAGCAACAAGCGCGACGACTCAGCACCGCGCAACGACGGGAGGGGACGCGTCTCACGCGCTCTCCCCCACCGCTGCTAGGCTACTTCCACACGGGTTGTTCACTCCAAGAGCGGCACTGCCATTCAGATTGGACAACGCCGCGGCGTCGCTCGCCAGAGCGATATGCCCAGACGCCCGGACGTACGTGGAAAGACCAATGGTCCTCCCACGTAGCTCTGAAGCGCAGCAACCGGCGCCCGAGCTGCCGGACCTTTCCCGGGTACGAGGCCTCCGTCGTCTAGGCCCTGGACGTTACACAATCACCTCCCTCAGGCAGCGATTGCTGGAGGAGGGGCGTGGGCGTTTCTACGTCGCCGAACCAGGCTCCGACTCCGAGACTGATAGCTACGACCTTACGAGGGAATGCTATCACATCGACGGAGCGGTAGAAACTACCGATGAGACACAGGATGCCGCTGCGGGCAGGCGAGCCCCCGCGGCATGAGAAGACCCCAGGACGCCAGGGAACGACGGACAAGTCGACCCCCCTCCGCGGGAAGACAGAACTGCGCAGCTCGCGCAGCTGCGGGAGCTCAAGATGAAGCTCGACGAAGACTGCGAGCGCCTCATCCTGCTCGAGCAAACCCTCGAACAAGACCTGCCATACCCGCCGGGCGGAAGTGTCCGCAGACGCGCTCGAGAGGTACATCGTCAGATCGTCGGCGACGCGGAGCCAGAGCAACCCGTCAACCGTTTCCCTCGAGCAGGCCAGAATGTAGTGGCAGCAATGATGCTGCTACGTAACATGCCAGAGCCGTCGAATTCCCAGGCCCGACGCATTCGAGATGAGGTACAGACATTGCTCCAGGTGGCGGCAGTCCAACAAGCCGAAAGCTCGGCATCTCGACGACGAGGAGCTGCCACAGAGAAACGCGACGAACAGCCTCAAAACGAAAAGGAGGTGTCAGTCCATCAACAACCTCCCCCTCGAGGCAGAAAGACCGCTCTCATCCTCCCCGTCGACAATCAGCGTCGACACGACGCGCGGCACGACATCGAAGAAAATCGACGCCGCCGGCACGGAGACGCGGAAGAGCGCGGTTACAGCGCGCATCGCGGCGGGAGATACGACAGCGACGAGGACCGAGTGGCCCCTGGGTGTTCAGCAGGACGATGGGTGTTCAGCAGGGCGATCCGCAGCACGCCCCTGCCCAATCCATTCCGACCCCCGACCAGCATCGCAAAGTACAACGGCGAAACCAAACCAGAATTGTGGTTAGCCGATTTTAGGCTAGCCTGTCAGTTGGGGGGAGCTCGAGGAGACGATCGAGCTATCATCAGGCAACTCCCGCTTTTCCTCTCCGACACCGCGCGTCGATGGCTCGAGGAACTCCCCGCTGATCAGATCCACAACTGGGTTGATCTGGTCAGAGTCTTCGAGGGTAACTTCAAAGGGACCTACATACGGCCAGGGAACTCGTGGGATCTTAGCAAATGCAAGCAGAAGTCAGGAGAAACTCTTCGGGAGTATGCTCGACGCTTCTCGAAGCAGCGCACTGAGCTGCCGCACATCCCTGACCACGACGTCATCTTGGCGTTCGTCTCGGGCACCACCAGTCGAGACTTGGTGTGGGAATTAGGTCGCAATCGACCTCAGACCGTCGACGAGCTGATGGACGTAGTAGCCAACTACGCGGCAGGGGAGGAGGCAGTCGGCGCCTTCTTCAGCTCTGAAGGAAGGAAAGGCAAGCAGCCCATCGATGAAGACGGGACCCCCAGTCGAGGCCTTAAGAAAAATAAAAAGAAGCAGAAGGTACGGCAGTTCCACCGGGAGGATTCCGATGACAACCTTGTCGCCGCCATGGATCGAAAGAAACCTCGAGGCCCTCCAGATGGAGGCATCTTCGACAAAATGTTGGAGGAACCGTGCCCTTACCATAAGGGAGGCGCCAACCACAAGCTCAAAGATTGCCGTATGCTGAGAAAGCATTTCGACGGCCTGGGATTCAAAAAAGATGCGCGTGACGACTCCAAGAAAGAGAAGGGTGGCAGCAAGGAGGACAACAAAGATGACGACGGTTTCCCCGCCGTCCACGACTGCTACATGGTCTATGGCAGACCCTCGACTCAATTAACCACGAGGCAGCGCAAAAGGGAGCGTCGTGAGGTCTTCGCGGCAAGAATGGCGGTACCCCAGTACCTTAGCTGGTCAAGCACTCCTATCACTTTCGACCGAGAGGACCACCCCAACAAGGTAGTCGCCCCAGGCGTCTACCCGCTCGCCGTCGACCCCATCATCGTCAACACCCGGCTCTCGAAAGTGCTGATGGATGGTGGCAGC
Organism: Sorghum bicolor; assembly: GCF_000003195.3. Classification (NCBI taxonomy): domain Eukaryota; kingdom Viridiplantae; phylum Streptophyta; class Magnoliopsida; order Poales; family Poaceae; genus Sorghum; species Sorghum bicolor. The sequence goes on along the minus strand of NC_012873.2, from coordinate 19,999,490 downwards.
AGCCTCAACATCATCTACCTCGAGACCCTCGACCTCCTCGGCATAGATAGAGGGAAGCTCCAACCAAGTGCCGGTGGTTTCCATGGCGTCGTGCCGGGAAAAAAGGCGCTGCCAGTAGGTCGAATTGACTTGCCGGTCTGCTTCGGCACGGCGGCCAACTTCAGGAAGGAGACCCTCACCTTCGAGGTGGTTGGGTTCCGAGGCACGTACCACGCCATCATCGGGCGCCCAGGCTACGCCAAGTTCATGGCTATACCCAACTACACCTACTTGAAGCTGAAGATGCCCGGTCCCAAAGGCGTCATCACTGTCAGTTCCTCCTTCGAGCACGCGTACGAGTGCGACGTCGAGTGCGTCGAGTACGGGGAGGCGGTCGAGAACTCCACCGAGCTCGTCGCGAAGCTCGAGGCCCTGGTCGCTGAGGCTCCAGAGCCTAAGCGCCACGCGGGCAGCTTCGAGGCGGCGGAAGGAACCAAGAAGATCCCGCTCGACCCCAACAACTCCGACGGCAAAGTGCTGACGATCAGCACCGACCTCGACCCCAAATAGGAAGCTGTGCTCGTCGACTTTCTCCGTGCAAATGCCGACATGTTTGCATGGAGTCCCTCGGACATGCCAGGCATACCGAGGAAAGTCGCCGAGCACTCCTTGGAGATTCGAGCCGGTTCCAAGCCAGTGAAGCAGCGGTTGCGCCGATTCGACGAGGAGAAGCGCAAGATCATTGGCGAGGAAGTCCACAAGCTTTTGACGGCCGGATTCATCAAGGAGGTTCATCATCCCGACTCGTTAGCAAACCCTGTATTAGTTAAGAAAAAGAATGGGAAAATGAGGATGTGTGTCGATTATACTAGTCTAAATAAAGCATGTCCAAAAGTTCCTTTTCCATTGCCACGTATTGATCAGATTGTCGATTCTACCGCGGGATGTGAAACCCTTTCTTTCCTCGATGCATATTCTGGTTACCACCAAATAAAAATGAAGGAGTCCGACCAGCTCGCGACCTCTTTCATCACACCTTTTGGGATGTATTGCTACGTGACCATGCCATTTGGGCTTCGAAACGCGGGAGCCACGTACCAACGTTGCATGCTCCATGTATTTGGCGAACACATAGGGTCAACGGTCGAGGCCTACGTCGATGACATTGTCGTCAAGTCAAAGCGACGAGGGGACCTAATCCAGGACCTCGAGATTGCTTTTAGCTGTCTACGTGCCAACCGGATCAAGCTCAATCCCGAGAAGTGCGTTTTCGGTGTGCCTCGAGGCATGCTCCTAGGCTACATCGTTTCGCAGCGCGGCATCGAGGCCAACCCCGAGAAAGTCTCGGCCATCACGAGAATGGGGCCGATCCGAGACATCAAGGGTGTGCAGAGAGTCACGGGATGCCTGGCAGCTCTGAGCCGTTTCATCTCGAGACTAGGAGAAAAGGCGTTACCATTGTATCGACTCCTGAAGAAGGCCGAGCGCTTTTCTTGGACCCCCGAGGCCGAGGAAGCACTTGAAAGGCTGAAGAAGACGCTGACCTCGGCATCAGTCCTGGTTCCACCTCAACCTGCAGAGCCGCTACTCCTCTACGTCGCATCGACGACTCAGGTCGTCAGTGCGGCAGTGGTGGTTGAAAGACAAGAGGAGGGTCATGCGTTGCCGGTCCAAAGGCCAGTCTATTTCGTCAGCGAGGTGCTTTCGGAGACCAAGGCGCGTTATCCCCAAATCCAGAAGCTGATCTACGCCGTAATCCTTGCCCGCTGCAAGCTGCAGCATTACTTCCTCGGTCACCCCATCACGGTGGTTTCGTCTTTCCCTTTAGGCGAAATAATCCAGAGCAAAGAGGCCACGGGAAGAATAGCAAAATGGTCGGTCGAGCTCATGAGTGAGACTCTCACTTACGCGCCTCGGAAGGCCATCAAATCGCAAGCCCTGGTAGACTTCGTCGCGGAATGGACGGACTCCCAGCTTCCCCCGACTCAGGTCCAGGCGGAGCTGTGGACAATGTATTTCGACGGGTCACTCATGAAAACTGGGGCCGGGGCCGGCCTGCTGTTCATCTCACCCTTAGGCGTCCACATGAGGTATGTAATCAGGATTCATTTTGCCGCATCTAACAATGTCGCAGAATATGAGGCCCTCGTCAATGGTCTCAAGATCGCTATCGAGTTAGGAGTCCGACGCCTCGACGTCCGAGGTGACTCCCAACTCGTCATTGACCAAGTAATGAAAACCTCGAGCTGCCACGACCCGAAAATGGAAGCGTACTGCAAAGAAGTCCGTCGACTCGAGGACAAATTCCACGGTCTCGAGCTTCTCCATGTCGCCCGACGCTACAACGAGGCAGCCGACGAACTCGCCAAGATCGCATCGACTCGAGGCACGGTGCCACCTGACGCGTTCTCAAGAGATCTCCACGAGCCGTCCGTCGACTTAGGCTCGGGGCCTGGCATCGACGCTGCTCCTTCCCAGCCAACCAACATCGTCGACACGCTCTTAATGGCAGCTGAAGTCATGGAGGTAGAACGGCGGCCAGGTCGACCATTCGACCGGCGCACGCCATTCCTCGACTGCCTAATCCGCGGCGAGTTGCCAGAAGATCGGTCAGAGGCCCGTCGTATCGCTCGACGGGCCAAGTCATATGTGACCTATGGTGAAGACAATGAGCTATATCGACGGAGCCCGACGGGGGTCTTACAACGTTGCATCACCGTAGAAGAAGGCCGAAAACTCCTCGATGACCTGCACTCGGGGGCTTGTGGCCACCACGCCGCTCCACGGACCCTTGTAGGGAACGCTTTTCGGCAAGGCTTCTACTGGCCAACGGCCGTGGCGGATGCCATCGAGCTCGTACGCTCGTGTCATGGGTGCCAGTTCTACGCCAAGCAGACGCATCTGCCCGCCCACGCTCTTCAGATGATCCCCATCACCTGGCCGTTTGCGGTATGGGGGCTCGATTTAGTAGGACCTCTACAAAAGGCGAAAGGAGGATACACCCATTTGCTGGTGGCCATTGACAAGTTCTCCAAATGGATCGAGGCTCGACCCATCACCAACATCCGCTCCGAGCAGGCCGTCCTCTTCTTCACCGACATCATCCATCGATTTGGGATCCCCAATGTCATCATCACCGACAACGGCACCCAGTTCACCGGCAGAAAGTTCTTGGATTTCTGCGATCAGCATCATATCCGTGTGAACTGGTCTGCAGTAGCCCACCCTCGAACTAACGGCCAGGTCGAGCGTGCCAACGGCATGATTTTGCAAGGACTCAAGCCAAGGATCTACAATCGATTGAAGAAATTCGGCAAGAAATGGGTCGAGGAGCTTTCCTCAGTCCTATGGAGCCTTAGGACAACGCCAAGCAGGGCCACAAAATACACCCCGTCCTTCATGGTCTACGGCTCTGAGGCTATCCTCCCCAACAGACCTCGAGTATGGGTCACCTCGACTCAAGGCTTACAACGAGCAATCGAGCAAAGAAACTCAAGAAAATGCTGTCGACCAACTCGAGGAGGCTCCAGACATGGCCCTCCTCAACTCTGCCAGATATCAGCAGAAACTCCGACGCTACCACGACAAGCACGTGCGCAAGAGGGACCTCAACGTAGGCGACCTTGTCCTACGACGCCGGCAAAGCAATCAAGGACGCCACAAGCTGACTCCACCTTGGGAAGGCCCGTATGTGGTGGCCGAGGTCCTTAAGCCGGGAACGTACAAGTTGGCGGACGAAAAGGGGGCAATCTTCACCAACGCATGGAACATCGAACAGCTACGTCGATTCTACCCCTAGAAGTCCTAAACTTACGTTCCTACATTTTGTACGAAGACTTTGTAAACGAACGCATGAATAAATAAAGTCTTTCCCTCGAGCGACTTCTTTTTGTGCCAAAAATAGTTACAAGTCATAGTCTCGACGTTAAAAGGGGATGCCGACCATGACCCATCATAGTCAACACCCCCTCGGGGGCTGCCAGGGGGACGACCCCCCCAAACGTCGACAAAGCCAAGAAACTTTCAACTTTCTTTTCTTATTTAGTAAACCTTGCGCGGTTCGAGTAGCAGAGGCGCCTCGAGCCCCTCAAAGGCCGAGGAACAACGAGCCGGAGAACTCCTACGCCCCCGGGCTACGGAAACTCTACTCACTTCCTCACCATTAAGGTGATCGAGGTTGTTTCTGACGAAAGATTGAGCAGCGGGTACAAACGTAGGAACAAAGAGAAATAAAAGGACCTCGAGCGGAAAGACAAATGAGCATTTAACAATTACAAAAAGACATTGTATCACTTAGCAACAGAATTAACAAAATATCATACAAGGGGCCCCAGGCGCCCTGAGCAGGCTCGCAGGCCTCAGTCCGCGGCACGATCCTCACCGCCCTCGCCTCCACCCGAGCTAACCTCAGGAGGGAGCACCTCAGGCTCAAAAAGCTTAGCCAACCTTTCCCCAGGAGCCTCCGCGTCGTCGATCAAGGCGTGGAGCCTCTCCTCGTTCTCCGCGTCGGTCTTGGAGATGTCGGTGACGAAGCCATGAGACACCACCTCCATGTCCTAGGAGAAGCCCGAGCAGACAACCGCCATCGCCCGCTTCACCCCGATGTGGAGGGCATCCCGCACCCGATCTCGCAGCGTCGCGCCTATATAGCACAGCTGGTCGACCAGGGCGTCGCCTCGAGCGTCCTCCCTCGACTCATCCATAGGCTCGACCTCCCAAGAGGTCGAGAGATCACTTATCGCCGTCCGAACTCGACGGTTCAAAGCAACCTCCGCCTCGAGCTGAGCCTTGGCGTTGCGAGCCTCGGCTTGGGCGGCCAAGAGTTCGCCCTTGAGCCCTGTAAAAGCCAATACAAAGAGACCTTAGGAAAAACTAAGCACACCTCGGAAAAAGAAATCTGATAGAGGAAACATACCGCGTACGGTCTCCTCGAGGGTCGTGTTCTCGCCGACCAGCCTGGTGTTGGCCCCCTCGATCTCTTTGTTGGAGCGTGGCAGCTCGGTGTTGGCAACGCGGAGATCCTCGATCGCCTTGCCAGCCTGAGCAATGGCCCCACTCTTCTCCAGCAATTCTCCCTTCAGACGCTCGACGTCGTTAGAGAGACTGCGGGATCGAGCCCGCTCCGCCTCGAGATCTTTGAGGGCCTTCTTCTTGGCTTCCTCCGCGGCGCCCCTGGCGACCTCGCCGTTCACATGCTCCACCTTCATCTTTCGGAAGGACTCTCGGAGAGAGTCCAGGTCGGATTTAAGGAGGCCCTTCTCCTTGTCCAGATCCGTGATAACGCTCTTGTAGGACAGGGCCTCCTCCCGGGCTCTGGACGCGGCCTCCTCGACCGTAAGAGCCTGCTCCCGTAGCTGCATCGTCTCCTCCTCCGCCTTCTTCGAGGCTTCTCGGGCCTCGGCCAAGGCAGCCTCCCTCGCCTTCTTCTCCTCCTCGAGTGCTATGAGATCCTTATAAGCTTTAAGGAGCTTTTCCTGCGACTCGAGGAGTTGATCCTTGAGGAGGGGAAGCTGCTCCCAGCCGCCTCTCGTGGCGTGAATGAAACTGGACTTGATGCGGGAGGTCTCTTTCATGTCCTGCGAACCAAGGGTAGAATGGTTAGAACACGAAAACCAAAAGGCACCACAAGGATTGAAGTTCGAAAAGCACTTACGAAATAAGCCGTGCCGAGCCCATTGTTGATGACGTCTGTGAGGAGCCCCACCACGTGCTTCATCCAAAGGCGGAGCTCCTCAACGTGTTCCCACTTCTCTGCCTCCTTCCGATCGTCGAGGAAGATGTTAGGCTCAGACGGGTCGTGGGAGGCCCGGATGCGGATGCGATCGGGGCACCAGTGCTCCATCTCCCGGTCGGCCCGCGCCTTTACGCCGCGGATGAGATCCTCGACGGTCTCGAGGGAGCCCCCATGGCGCAGGAACAGGTCGACAAGGCACGGGAACCGCCCGTCGTCATCCACCGTCTTCCAGGTACCGTCCTTGGTCCCCGACGTCCCGACCTCATCCTCTTCAGAAGGGAAGCGGTCCTCCCACGCCCGACGCTCCCGGAGGAACCCTGGGGCGATCCCGTCCATGCCGTAGATCGTCCTCTTGATCTCGGACTCGGGGTCGGTCGGAGTGCGCATCATGCAAGCGAGCGCCACCACTCCATCCGCTCGCCCCGGCTCTGCCCGGATCGCGGCAGGTGCCCCCGGGAGGAGCCACGCTGGGGTCGGGGGACCGTACACCGGCAGATCCTCTTCTTGCTCACCAGGCTCTTGCGGCTCCGACGGCGCCAGTTGGGCCGGACCTTGGGGCGGGGGTTCGAGCAGCCCCTCCTCATGGCCCCCCTGCTGTTGCTGCTGTTGCTCCTGCTGCTGTTGCTGCTGCTCCTGCTGCTGCTGCTGTTGCTGACGCTCCTGCGGTTGCCGTGCCGCCTCGCGCTCCCGCTGTTCATCCTCCTCCCTCTTCTTCTTCTGCTCCTCGAGGGCGCGGAGGCCGGCGGGCCAGGGAGTCGACCCCGCGACGTGAGGGGTCGACGTTTCTTCTTCCATAGGACGGGCACCCCCAGAAGCTTCGTTACCATCAGACGTATCGCTGATGGTAATGGGTTCCCCCTCGACCCCCAATCTAGGGGGCTCGGGGGCTCCCTCTGACGCTTGCGTCTAGGGTGCCTCATCACAAGTCGGCGGCGACGGAGTAGGCGCGGGACGAGACGGAGCCCTCTCAACGCCGGCTGGAGGTTGGGAACTGGAGGAGCCTACAAAACAAAGGGTAAAAAGGTCAGACGTTATAATAACCGACACAAGAACATCGCAAGGCCCAGAAATAAACTACGAACCTGGTTCCTTGGAGGCGGCGCCCGTTTTGAGCCTCTTTGCCATGGATGGCTGGGCCTGCTCGAGGGTCCGCTTTAGCCTGAGTAAAGATCGGTATATGAGAAAAGATCGGCAGAGGGACAGGAAAACGGAAGCCACAACATCGAAAGGGCTTACCCCACAGGGAGAACAGCTCGCCTCCCGCCGCCCCGACTAGCGGGCCTCGAGCCACCCCGCGTTAGGTCTCCAGGTCCCTCGAGGGCAGGCGCCGGCCTAGGCACGTCGGTTCCCGCCTGACGGGCACCAGGACTGGCACTCCTGCGGCCGGCCTCTCCTTTCTCGGAGGCCGCGGCGCGACCGCGAGTCAGTGGCACCTTCGCCTGGGGCCTAGCCTGACCGCTCTCTCTGGGCGCCGGGGGAGGGCGCGGTGCGTCTCGACCCGTCTTGGGCGCAGGAGGTGTGTCGGCCCGGGGGCGATGAGATCCACTTGGAACCTCCCTTGACATCTCCGTCCGGGGGGCGTCGACGTCGCCTCGAGACGGTCCCTCGAGGATCCGGTCGAGACGCGACGCCATCCCCTCGGAATCATCGCTGTCGTCGTCGTCGTCATCATCATCGTTGGGGGATTCTTCCTCAGGCTCCCCCCTCTGCCTGGATTTGGCCCGACGCGCCTCTAACGCTTGACGGTCGAGGTTCTTCTTCTTCTCCCCCTTCTTGGCAGAGTCCTTGGCGGACTTTAGCTTTTCGGCGGATTGGCGCCGTTTGTCACGATCGGCCTCGTCCTCCTTTACCGGAGGCCTCGAGGACCGGACGTCGATCCGTCCCTGTCAAAATGAAGGCAGACTTAGAAAAGAAAAGGAGAGGGGAAGAAAAGAAACCCAGGATCGAGGTTGCGCGCAAGAAGAAAACAAACCAGGTCTATCGAGCCGGCATCTGGCCTCATGGGGAAGCCGTTAACACGCTCCGGCTGAAAATCGCCGGCAATTGCGGCCCTGACCCGGGCCGCGACTTCGTCATCCGCCGGAGCCTCGTTGGACATCCGGCACGCCTCGAGGTCCCGAGATGGAACGACGGGGCCCATCTCATCCATCCTCAACGGCCGAGACATCAAAGGGAGAACTCTCCGGTGATGAACGGCCGAGAGAACGAGGGCGGCGGTCAAGCCCTCCGAACGCAGCCTCTTCATGACGTCGAGGAGGGGGTCGAGCCGAGATTGGTGAACTTGGACGACGCCGTACGTCCAATTCTCCGGTCGCTCCGTGATCAAACGCCCAGTATAGGCGGGCAGCAGGTCGTCGTCGTTCCTCAGGTAGAACCATTGGGAGTCCCCGCCGGCGTGGTTAGTCGACAGTCCCACCGGGATGTACTCGCGCGGCCTCTCCGAGTTCCCCGTCTTCAGCACGAGATTGAGGCAACCCGCCCACACAGGTTTCCTCACGCCGGTGGTCCCAGTGGGGGCGTTGAAGAGCTCACCCCTGTAGAGATGGAGCCACAGCTCCCAGTGCGGCATCATCCCCAAGTAGCCCTCACACACGGCGGTGAAGACCGCCGCGACGGTGATGGCGTTCGGGGAGAAGTGCTGGAGCTCCACCCCGTAGTGGAAGCAGAGGGCCCGCATGAAGCGACTCGGGGGAGCACCCAGGCCGTGGCGGTGGAACTTGGCAAACGACACCACGTAACCCTCGGGCGGCTGGGGCTCCCTGTGACTCGCCGGCGGCGCGATCCACTCCGGCGACGATAGTGAGGTACGGTGGCGCAGCCATCCCTCTTTCTCAAGCTCTAACAACCGGCGCTCCGTCATCGACGACGGGCGCCAGTCGTCGGCGGCGATGAGTCTTACAGGCATCTTGGCTGGAGAGGCGGTGGATCCGCTACTGCACGAGGAGGCGTGTGCGCGTAAGACGGCGAGAGAGCTAAGGCGGCGAGAAGGCAAAGGCAACGAGAGAATGGAAGTGAGAACGCGGAAGGAAGAGGAACGGCGACGGCGCCACGACGTATTTGTAGGCCGCAATCCGCCAACGGACAGATCCGGGAAATGAGGTAACGTCCCCCCATTAATGCGCTACCTAACAGTCTTTCCCCCTTCAAAGGCCGGGCGTTCCGAATTCCACGCCGATACAGTGTAGTAACGTCACCCGCCTAAAAAGACGCGCCCAACGGGCAGAAAGGCGAACAGTCATGGCCACTTCCTTCCCTTGTAAGCCTAGGGGCGTACCCGCGAGAGTCTCGAGAAGTCGATGGCTGGCCCGCCGAAAGGGTTCGACAGCCGATCTCGAGCACCAGAGTCAGGGATCTCCAGCGAGCGGTCGAAGATCGAGGTCTGCCTCGAAAACTCGCTGGCGATGTCCAAGGTAGGGTCGAGACAGTCGAGAGGAATCCCCCCGACGGGAGGCATCGAGCCACTGGACTCTATCGAATGAGACCGGTATCCCCGACCACGTCGACCCAGCTTTATGAGAACGCCTCCGGGCTACAACTGACCCCCTCGAAAGGGGCACAGGTTCTCACTTGGATTACCCGCTAGGAACTCGATCTGGAGTGGAAGACGCTCGCTCTATCGAGAGTACGTCGAAACCTACTCGCAAGGCAAAGCCGATGAGAACCTTCCACCACTGGTGTCGACAGTGTCTCTGCAAATTAGGCAAAATAACCCTCGAAGGAGTTAAATACTCCCTCGAGGGCTCGGGGGCTACCCCCGCGGGGTCGCTCGCGCGCCCCCACGGAACCTCGACTGTAAAAACAAAAGTCTCCACTCGAGCGCCAGCGCTCAAATGGAGACTCGGGGGCTACTGTCGAGGGTATCTACAAGGGGTACCCTCACCAACACATATAACGAGACCATCCGCACGTAAAACTAGCCCCTCGATTCGACCGCACACACGCACGGCCATCGACGACCGTAGCCTCGAAGACGGAAACAGCGTCGAGCGAATCAATCAGGCGTCGAGCTCTGGCTAACGTCGAATACGGAACAGGCTCACGCGAATTGGGAGGCGTCGAGCGCAAGGACGCCGCAGCCGCCTAACGCGCGCACGCGAGCCGGAGCATTAAATGCGCCTGGCGCCTCCCCACCTAACACATGGGTCACGGGAGGTGTGATAGGGAACAGGCATCTGTCCCATCGGTCTTTTTGCAGCCTTCCCCACCAAACGGCCCAGGGTGTGTCAGGACACGGGAAACGGAGATGGAGTGTCTAATCAAGACCCCCTCGAGATGGCCAAGGTCAGCGCTTCAACATCAGGACGTCGTACGACGTCCGACCCTCGACCAGACAGGGATCCTTCCAGGAGACAAGTTGGGCGTCGACTGACTACATCCCAACCACTCCGCCGGATTTGCCGTCGGATCATACGGACGTACATCCAGTAAACTAATCCAGGACGGCGCGCAGAGCAGAATGCAAGGGCACGCGTAATCATCACCGGGCTACTAAGACGAGACGGCTCGAGGCCATGCCAGTACGGAAGCCTCGAGTAGGTCAGCGCCCCATGCTGCTATCGACTCCTATTCTGACACCTATACATGTATCCTGGGTCTCTCCTTGGAACTATAAAAGGAGGGACTCAGGAATAGAATGGACAACACCACGCTCACACGTAGTAGAGCTCCACACTTCATACGGCACTTGTATTCACCCCTGTACAAGCACTTAGGTGCAAGATAATACAAACTCTCTCCCCCCCCGCTGGACGTAGGGCCTTCTCTTGCCCGAACCAGGATAAATCTCCGTGTCTTCTTGCATCACCATCTAGGAAAGGGAGCACGCATACAAATTTTCTCGTTGGTGTGACCCCCCGGGGGGAAAACACCGACAGCAATGTTGTCTGAGTGATGTATCACTGATTCGGGTTAATAACCCTTAAGGACCTTCTCCTAAAAGAAGATTGTGGCACTTGTCGGAAGTTCTGCATATAAAAGAAGTATATAGCAAGAAAGAAAAAAAATTTATTACTACTGATCATAAGAGATTTACAAACGAAATGTACTGGAACTTATGGATAGAAATGGCGCAGTTTGTCTATGTGCCAAGAATTAGGTAGGCATGTTCCGTCTGGGTACGCCAGTCTGTAAGATGTAGGGCATGTGACTTCGGTGACCACAAAGGGTCCTTCCCATGGTGTGGATAACTTGTGCGTTCCTTCTTGGCTTGTTTTCCACTTGAGCACCAGATCACCGACCACGAAGGAACGGTCTTTGAGGTTCCTGTTGTGGTACCGCCTAATGGCTTCGAGATACTTTGCTGTTCGAAGGCACGAGATTAGGCGCTTTTCTTCTGTGCAGTTGATCTCGAGCTCTCTGGCGAGGTCAGCCGAAGACTGGTCGAAATTTTTGACTCTTGGAGATCCAAAGGTCACGTCGGATGGAAGCACTGCTTCGGTGCTGTAAACCATGAAGTAGGGTGATACACCCGTGTTGCGACTAGCCTGTGTTCGGAGACCCCAGACCACAGCCGGTAACTCCTTCATCCATCGTCCTGGTGCTCTGTCATTCTCAGTGTACAGCCTTTTCTTCAGAGCATCGATAATCATTCCATTCGCTCGCTCTACTTGATCGTTGGTTCGTGGGAGAGCTACCGACACATACTTTATCATTATGCCCCTGTCATCTCAGAAGTCCCAAAATGTTGTGCCGGTGAACTGAGTGCCCAGGTCAGTGATATGCTATTGGGGATCCCAAATCTGTGTATGATTTGATTCAGGAACTCCACGGCCTTCTCGGAGGTTGCTTTGACTAGTGGCATGTACTCGATCCACTTCGAGAATTTGTCGATTAGCACGAAGATGAACTTGAAGTTGCTGGGGGCCGGCTTAAATGGACCGATCATGTCAAGGCCCCAGCAGGCGAAAGGCCAGGACGACGGAATAGTTTGAATCTCGTGAGCAGGAACGTGGGTCCTCTTGGCAAAGAACTGACATCCTTCACAGTGTCGGACCAGTTTCTCGGCGTCGGCGACTGCGGTTGGCCAGAAAAAGCCTGCTCGGAAGGCGTTCCCGACCAGTGTTTTGGAGGTAGCGTGGTTGCCACAGGACCCGGCGTGTATGTCATCTAAGAGCTTGACGCCATCATCTTGGGATATGCATTTCAGCAACACTTCTGAGCTTGCATTCTTTCGCTTAAGTTTACCATCAACCAATATGTAATTCTTAGACCGCCTGGTGAGGCGCTCGTTCTCCATTTTATCTCAAAAACCCGATCCATCCGATATATACTTGATGAAGGGAGCACGCCAATCATGGCTGCTGGTTCTCGGAGTAGTATCATCTATGAGCATAGCCTCATTGGGTTGCTTGTCGACTAGGTCTGTACCGACACTTGGCGTGTGGATGTCTTGAACAAAAACGCCTTGCGGAATCTGGGCCCGAGATGACCCTATCTTTGACAATGCACCTGCTACCTTGTTCCTATCCTGGACCACGTGGATGTATTCTATGCCGTAGAAGATGGATTCCCATTTCCGAATTACTTTGCAATAGAGGTACATCTTTTCGTGGGTTATGTCCCATTCCTTGTTTAATTGGTTGATGACCAGGGCAGAGTCATCGTGGACGTAAAGGCGTTTGACTCCCAGCTCGACGGCCAGTCGTAGGCCATGTAGGCATGCTTCGTACTCGGTGACATTGTTAGATGCCGGAAAGAGGATTCTAAGGACGTAGCGAAGTTTGTCCTTGTTAGGCGACACAAAGAGTATTCCGGCGCCGGCGCCATTGATATTTAGTGACCCGTCGAAGAACATTGACCAGTGGTCGGAGGTGTCTAGAGAAGGGGGTTCGTTGAGGTCCGTCCAATCCACGATGAAATCGACCAGGGCTCGAGACTTGATGGTAGTGCGACTCTAGAAATCCAAGGAGAATGGGCACAATTCCATTGCCCATTTTATGATTCTGCCGTTAGCGTCCTTGTTGTGCAAAATGTCCCCCAGAGGGAAACTGGTGGTTACCAAGACCTGATTTCCGTCGAAGTAATGCTTCAGCTTCCTTGAGGTTATCAGGATGGCATAGATTAACTTTTGTATCTGGGGATACCTGGTCTTAGATTCATTTAAGACTTCACTTATGAAGTAAACAGGCCTCTGGACTCTGTAGACGTGGCCTGGCTCGTCCCGCTCGACCACCATTGCCATGGAGACGACCCGATCGGTTGCTGCTATGTAAAGGAGTAGGTTCTCGTTAGGTTGAGGCACCATGAGGACGGGTGGTGAGGTGAGGAAAGTTTTGAGCTGGGTAAACGCAGCGTCGGCTTCCTCTGTCCAGGAGAATTTTTCCGACGCCATTAGAAGTTAGAAGAAGGGGAGGCCCTTTTCTCCCAGTCTAGAGATAAACCGGCTGAGAGCAGCCATACATCCGGTGAGATTTTGAATATCCTTGACATTCTTGGGTGGTCGCATATCGAGTACTGCCTTTACTTTTGAAGGATTCGGTCGTATGCCATCACGGCTGACGACGTTGCCGAGTAGTAGTCTAGAGGGGACCCCAAAGATACATTTTTTGGGGTTAAGTTTCCACTTGTATTTATTTAGCGCCTTAAAGGTTCGGTCTAGGTTGTCGATTAGAGTGCTCGCGTCCCTTGTTTTGACGACAACGTCGTCTACATAAGCCTCGACGAGGTCGTCACGAATCTCGTCGTGGAGGCATTGCTGAATAGCCCGTTGATAAGTAGCTCCAGCATTTTTGAGTCCGAAGGACATGGTCGTGTAGCAATATGCACCGAAAGGAGTGATAAAAGATGTTTTGATCTGGTCGTCTTCTTTTAGTGAGATATGGTGGTAACCAGAGTAGCAATCTAAAAAGGAGAGGAGTTCGCATCCGGCCGTTGAGTCGACTACCTCGTCGATGCGAGGGAGACCAAAAGGATCTTTAGGACAGTGTTTATTGAGATCAGTGTAATCAACGCACATTCTCCATTCATTGTTCTTTTTTCTTACAAGAACCGGATTGGCAAGCCAATCGGGATGATACACTTCTTTAATGTATCCGACTGCTAGAAGCCGTGTTATTTCTGTCCTAATAGCTTCCTTTTTGTCATGAGCGAACCGTCGTAGCTTCTGCTTGATAGGTCTTGCGGTCTTCGAGATGTTTAAGGAGTGCTCGATCAGGTTTCGTGGGACGCCGGGCATGTCTGCGGGTTTTCATGCAAAAACGCTCACGTCGTCCCTTAGAAACTTGACGAGTGCGTCTTCCTATTTAGGGTCCAGATTGGCCCCGATGAGAGCCGTCTTCTCGGGGCTGCCGTCGACTAGCTGTACCTCTTTGTGCTCTTTGGACTTTGAATTTTTCCTCGGAGTCTCCTGCTCGGGTGGTCGAAGCTGGTCGGGTGGAACCTGCATAGCTTGGGCTACGGTTTCTGCCATGCGGATCGAGAGATCGATTGCCTCAGTGATCCTGAAGCTTTCCTCCATGCAAGTGTATGCGATGTAGACATTGCCTCTGACAGTTAGGAAGCCCTTCTCTTTTGGCATCTTGAGGACCAGGTATGAGTAGTGTGGAACTGCCATGAACTTTGTCAGCGATGGTCGGCCCAGAATTGTGTGGTAAGTGTCGTCGAAGTTGGTGACCACAAAGTTGACAAACTCTGTTCGAAAGTGGTCAGGTGTTCCAAATTGGACAGGCAGCGTTATCTGTCTGAGGGGTACTGAACTTTGACTTGGCAGGACTCCCCAGAATTGGGCGTCATACGGCTTTAGTTGCGCTAGGGTTATCTTGAGAGCAGGCAGGCTGTTGCGGAAAAGGATGTCAATGGAGCTGCCCCCGTCAATGAGCACGCGCTCGAATCTGACGCTGTTGATGCAAGGATCCAGGATCAGAGGGAAACGTCCTGGCTCTGGGATGGCAGCCCATTGGTCCTTCCTGTTGAAGGAGATCTCCCTGTCCGACTAGGGAGGAAATTTCGGATCGGCAACCAGACCGTCTGCGCTATCTACGTTGAGGCAGGCTCTCTTCAGGAGCTTTCTCTCTCATTTAGACTCGATGGAAACTTTGCCTCCGAAGATGGAGTGGACCATGTCGGTGGGACTGACATACTGGTGTCGTGGGTCCCTATCCTGGTCGTCGTCTTCGTCTTCGTGACCACGCCTGTCCTGCTTCCCGTTTTTCTTGGCAGATTCATCTTGAGCGGCCCGCTGTGTGTAGATGCTTTTGAGGACATGGCATTCTTCCATCGTGTGATTGGACTCGGGATGGAGTAGGCACGGTCCTTTCAACGTCTTGTTGTAGTCTTCCTAGTAGTCTCGCCGCCCATTGTGGCGCTTGACCGTATTCACCTCATGGTCATGGTCACGAGGTCGCTTGCCCCTGAAGTCATCGCAATTGTCACGCCGCCTGTCCCAACCTTCTCTATGGTCGTGGTTGTCAGTGCGACGAGGGTTCCTGTTGTCAAAGCGTCCATGACTGTCATCTCGTCGTGGAGGCTAGTCGGCACCTCTCGCATCCTCTCGGATGAGCTTTTCTGCGTCATCAGCGTCAGCGTAGTTTTTTGCCGTGGCGAGGAGCTCAGCCATCGTGGTCGGCCTTTTGCGTAGTAGCTTATTCCTTAGTACTTCGTGGAAGCATAGCCCTTTGATGAAGGCTGATATAGCCTCGTCGTGAGAGATTTTTGGAATCTTATGGCGCATATCCGAGAACCATCGGATGTAATCACGGAAAGGCTCGTTTTTCCTGTCCCTTATTCTCTCGAGATCATACTTGTTCCCAGGTTGCTCGCAGGTAGCGATGAAATTGTCAATAAACGCCTGGTGCAGTTCTTCCCAAGAGTCAAAAGAGTCCTCGGGCAGGCCGAGGAGCCACTGATGGCCAGCCTGGTCAAGGATGACTGGGAAGTAGTTTGCCATGACGTGCTCGTCTCCTGCTGCTGACCGAACTGCAATCTCGTAGAGAGTGATCCAGTTTTCAGGGTTTTCCTTGCTGTCATATTTTTTAAGCTTCTCGAGTTTAAAGTTGTGGGGCCATACACCTTGGCGAAGGTGTGAAGAAAACTGTCTTAGGCCGGGAGGGCCGTGCGCGGCATCGTACTCAATGCGTCGCAAGTTTTGGTGTACCGCTCTTTCCGTGGCGCGCCTGTTGATGCGGTCACGGGCATCTTTGGGAGGGATGTTGTATCGTAGATCCCTATCCTGGTTTACTTCCTGACCACGCCCACGCTTTTGCTCGCGGTAGTCGCCGGTGTCCCGACCATGGTTGTCGCGCCCCATGTCCTTCCTGCGGTTGTTGGGAGAGCGGCTACGATGGCGCTCGCTGGGTTGTGGTGAAGTCCACTGAGATGAGTCTGGTCGGAAGAGACCTCTGTGTAGGAGACGGCTTGGACCCTTTTGAGTAAGGCGGCTGTCTGTCCCATCGCGGCGATTGGGTGTGCGCGTATACTGGATCGGACGCCCTGGCACCCAGGAGTATCAGGGAGTCGGTCCAGGTTTGCCATAGCAACAGCCACGTTAGCACTCGGCGTCTTGTAGACTGGCTGATCTCCGACCATTTCGAAAGCATCACTGAGGTTATGCGGCGCAAGTTCCCGTTCCTCATCCACGCGCCGTCGAGCACGATCGGCATGGCGCTGTTCGCGGAGCTGCTTCTGCTCGTCTGTTTCTCCTTCGACAACCGGTTCATCGTTGCTGACATTGAAGATAAGATCTCCTCGTCGAGGTGGAAAGACTGGGAAGTGAGAGAAGCCCGGAGGATACGGTGGTAAATCCAGGTCGTATTCTTCGTCCTCGGAGTTCAGAACCTCGGTAGGGACAGACCCTGTGCTGGAGTTCGTACTGGTAGCCTTGTCGTTCAGCAGTACTTGGATTGATACCATGTTGACGTAATGGCGAGCTGCTTGGCTGCTCTGTCTCGGCGACCAGCCCGCCCTGTTGAAAAGCGATTGGGTGTGCCGTGAGTAGTGATCGGCCGAGTTGTTTAGTCCATAAGGAGGACTCTGGTCTTGAGCTGTCTTGAGCTTGACAGACCGCCCCGTGGGGGTGGACGTTATTGTCAGAGACGTCCCTAGCTGTTCGTGTGTGATGACATGAGTTGGCCGGCAGGAGTCGAAAGAGTTTGTCGACGCCGCATGATCAGACTACCATGAGATCCAATCTACCAGTTTGGAAGCTTCGAGGAGCCTGAGATCGGCGCGATCAAGAGCTCGGAAAAGATCCGAGTCGTCGACCTTTTTTCCCCTGTAATGAGGGAGTGGAGGTCGGGTGCTCAGTGCCGGCGTGATCGGAATCGATGCCCCTACTGTCCCATATTAGATCTGGGTTCCTTCCGAGGTCGTGGTCATGAGGCCGTAGCCATGAGTCGTCCACGTGATCTGGCCGATGGTGAACGTGAGGCCTTCAGCCACTGCCGCAGAAGCTGGAACGATGACCATCTTGTTCGTCGAGAGAGATGTACGCACACCCCCTACCTGGCGCGCCACTGTCGACGAAAGCTAGTCGGCAGTCTACCTTGGGGTATACCCACGGTAGTAGTTTATCGGTAGACAGTGCGCAAGCTACAAACTTGATGGTGACACAAGACACAGACAAGGTTTTTATCCAGGTTCGGCCGCTGTGTGGGCGTAATACCTACGTCTTGCGTCTGATTGTATTGGATCGTGTTGAGATGAATTGCCTAGGGGGGTCCCTTGCCTCTCTTTATATAGTCCAGAGGGTAGGGTTACAAATTTGGAAACTAATCCTAGTCGGTTACAATTGCCATAGATAGCACAATTTTAATTCCTATCCTAACCGACTAGAATCAGGCTTGATCTCCACCCCTTGTTTCCTTGCGCGAAACTCCGAGCAGTTGGATCAAGCCTCGGACTGTCTTCGTGATGGGCCAAGTCTCCTGGCCCAAGTCTAGCCGTAATGCTATAGGGGTTTATACCCCCACATTGGGTGGCGTAGTCGGTGCTTCCGGCAGCGCCTCCTCTTCATGTATAGTTATCTTCTCTTTTCATACCTGACTCGGTGCTACGGTCTCCTCTAGATAATTCTGTTTAAACTATATGTCTTCAGACCTTATCACTTCTCCTTCATAGTCTGCCCATCCGTCGTTGATGATTTGCCTCCTCTGGATGCGGTTGCATCATTTCCTGACCTACTTAGAGTCTTCAACGATATAGTTAGGGTCAGTAAAATAGCGGCGTACCTTCTCTAAGGGAAAGTGCATATAGACTTCTCGAGTTCCAATGTAGATGATTGCTTTAACAGTGCTGAGGAACGGTCTTCCAAGGATGATGGGTGGATCATATTCGTCTTCTCCCATGTCAATAACCTGAAAGTCTGTGTAGACAAAATGATCGTCTATTTTGACAGGGGCATCAGTTACTATTCCTTTAACCTCTCGAAACGTCTGATCTACCATCTGGAGTTGAATGTATGTTGGTTTTAGGGGCATGGTTCCGAACAAGAGCTTATAGGTGATTGCGGCCATTATGTTGACGCCCGATCCGGTGTCGCAAAACGTCTTGTAGAAGTTGTATCCATTTATGGAGCAATAGATGCTTGGCATTCCTAGGTCGTCCTTCTTGGTCAGAAACTTAAGTTGATGATCTTGACCTCCACGAACTGTAGTGACCATCTTAGCTGACTCGGTTCACACTTGCTTGTTCCTGTTCCTCCTGATGGTCCTCTTCCTTGATTCATGTCGAGATTGATCTGGAATTTGTGTAGTCTTGTTCTTGAAGGAAAACGTCTCCTTCCTCCCTTTGATGTAGAAACTGATCTTGGCAGCACTGGCATAGATGACAGCTCCCAAGGTGTTTAAGAATGGCCTCCCTAAGATGATGGGTGCCCTCTCATCATTACCGGTCTCTATCACCATGAAGTCTGCTGGGGCGTACAAGGTACCAACTCGGACACAAAGGTTCTTCAATATTCCCTTGGGGAAACTTAATGTCTGATCTGCAAACTACAAACACATGGTTGTTTCTAATAAAGGATATGTAAAGAATTTTTCATAGAGTACCCTGGGCATAATGTTGACGCTAGAGCCAAAGTCACAGAGTGCTTCTGGGAAGTCCACAATGCCGATGGAGATCGGGATGACGGGGCATCCTGGATCGCCTCTCTTGACCGGCAGAAAGTCAGTAGTAACTTCAGTGACGGGGTTACTCCAGTAATTACCTGCATCAAACATGTCTACAAGATTTGCAGATTCTAATCCTTCCGGTTGTGATGATATACCGGGGTTAGTAGCAGGAACAACAACAGCTATTTGATTTAACTATGATTTAATCATTTTTCTAAAGCTAATTTTATTCTTGATGGCAGTAGAGAAATTATCCATTCTGTTATTTATATTTTCTAGCATTTTATCATTAGATGCCAATTTCTTAGATAGGTTATCCATTAGCTTTCCTTGATTAGACACTAACTCTCTCAGGGGTGGAAAATTATTATTGTTGTTGTAAGCATTGTTACCTTGATAATTACCTTAGTAGTTAGGCCTTTGTTGATTCCAACCTTGATTTTGTTGAGGATGGTTGTACCAGTTGTTGTTGTTGTTGTTGATGTAGTTCACATCCTCAAGCATCTCAGGGCAGTGATTGCCTGAGTGTCCAGTATCTCCACACTCCTCACAAGTCATGTGAGAGTCGTAGATGTGCATAACTTCTTTCTTATCTCCAACTCTATCTTCGAACTTCTTCATAAGTAGGTCTAGCTTTGCAGACAACATGTCTACCTCCTTGAGCTGATGCATACCTCCACCTCTCTTGCGTGTCTGGGTCCTTTCTTCATTCTAGCTTTGGTTGGACGCCATCTTTTCCACAAGAGCTGTTGCTTGTGATATGGTAAGTGATAAGAATGCTCCTCCAGCTGCAGCATCCAAGGTTTCTCGGGCACTGTTGCCGAGCCCATGATAAAACGTCTGCATTAGTAGCCAACTCTCCATTCCATGATGGGGACATTCTAGGATGTAGTCTTGGAAGCGCTCCCATGCTTCTGGAATGGATTCATCATGTTGTTGCTGAAAACTTGTAATTTTCCCACGGAGAGCATTGGCCTTGCCCATGGGAAAGAACATAGCCAGGAAGTTCATGGAGCAGAGTGCCCATGTAGTATTCTTCTCCTTTGTAGCATAGAACCACTGCTTCGCTCTTCCTAACAGTGAGAATGGGAAGAGGCGAAGTAGTATAGCATCTCTGGGGACTCCTGATATGGTGAATGTGCTGCAAATCTCCAGAAATTGTTGGAGATGAGCACTAGCATCTTTGTGTGCCTTCCCACAGAACTGGTTGGATTGCACCATGTTGATAAGTCCGGGCTTGAGCTCAAAGTTGCCATTGATCTCTGCAGCAGGTCCAGTGCGGATGTTGTCCGTAGTGGGAGCTGAGAACTCACGGATCGATTTGTTCGCCATAACTTCGAACTCTGAAGACAAGTTCTAGTGATCTTCTTGATTGGATGAAGCTTCTTGCTGAAGTGTTGATGATCTATTCTTGAGCTTGGCTCTTGTTTTTCTGAATAATGCTTCGGGATTGTCAACAAAATTTCCTGGAAGATGTCTTCTATTCATACATTACCCTGCATAAGATAAAATAGAAAAATATCGGGGTAAAACTATATGAGAGAATTGATAAGCTCAATCATATTAGTTATGCGAATGATGACTCAAAATCCTATATTCATTCCTGATTAGTAATCAACCTTCCCTGGCAACGGCGCCAAAATGCTTGTTGGGTATTCTTAACGTCATTACCAAAAGTAGACTTAGTTTTCTAATTCTGATAACGGCGCCAAAAATGCCAAACGTATCCCTCATACCACATAAGCCAAGTTGTCATCTCCAGCATGACATGAGAGACGTGGTATTGAAATATGCAATTGCTCATCTAAATAAATAATAAATGGGATCTGCAAGCGCACAGATTAATACTGATGTAGCATTTTAACCGGGAAGTATTCTAGGTATCATTATTTATATTTTTACCACTGGGAAGGGATTAACAATCATCAATGTTGATTATAGAATGGAATATAAGATTGAGTATCTATCATTGCATGTATAATTGAGAACATTTATCTAACTCTTTCATACAGGGATAAGTGTCACATAAAAGATATATGAAGTAATGAATAGCGACAAAGATAATTAATCTGATCAGCATAACTTAGCCACATATAAATATGATAAGCACCTCAATTAGATATTCTAGCAAGTCATTAGCATAGAATTAGGATGAACTACAAGAATATTTCCTAATTTATTCTTAACTATACAGTCTAGCATTATCATAGTTAGTGCAAGCATACTTAGCAATCATTGCGAGAAAGGACTACACCCATGCATAGTGATATTAGCAAGGAAAATGAGAAACATCGCAATCACTCTCCTGTAATAATATTGCTCTGCCAGCCCAATACATGAGAGGGGGACTATATAAGAATCAATGAAGCTATCACTATCACGAACTACCCCACGATCTGGCATATTGGGTACAATCGCAGATAAATATGGTATCATTTACCCATGGATCCAATGGATAAACGCTATACGATCCTAAACATGTATATAACCATGATAAACTAAGAACAATATAATCTTGAATATAAACAAGTAGAGCAAAGTCATAAGCAATATATTGACTAAGTCATACTCATAATATTGATGAATAAAGATGAACAATTAAAAGAACAATTAGAGAATTACCAAGAATCCTCATTACAGATCCGGAAACCAATCGAAGATTGACTCCTTCTAGTTCTAATCCTATGTAGCTATGCTAATCTAGATGTCTAATTGATGTGGTGGCTCTAGGCATGATCAGAGGCTTCTTCTCCCTTAAGGAATAATGAATTAGGATTGAGAGGCTCTCTCCTCCAGGGGCCGGGGGGTCTAGTTTTATAGTCAATCCAAGTGAATATGGGCCGTTGGATCAAACCGACATCGATTGAACGGTTATCCTTGATCCTTTAGGTCGGTGGAGCTTGATCCCGAAAGAGAGTTCTGATTGGACTCCTGGTCAGGGTGGGCGCCCAAGGGGGGAGGGCGGGCGCCCTGCCCCTGAGCCCGTCCGGTCTCCCGTTCGTTCCCGTGGCTTCTGGACTCTTCTAGATGTAAGATAATTGCGCGGCTCGTTAATATCTCTATGTAATCCAGACGTGTGGGCCTTTCTTCCGTATTTCCTGATAACCCCCTGCAGAAATAGACAAACATCAAAACTCATGGAATTCTGTCAGATAAAACCCTAAGTCTAGATGTTGATTTCATTTGGATCCTTTTCTTTGTTTATTTGTTAATTAAATTTGATACTCAAGGACCATCAACAGTCCCTAGGGCGGGCGCCCTGGGCCAGGCTCCGTTCTGCCTCTTCTTCGTTTCCATGGCTTCTAGAGTCTTCTAAATGTAAGATAATTGTGTAGCACATTAATATCTCTATGTAATTCCGACGTGTGGGCCTTTCTTCCGTATTTCCTGATAACCCCCTGCAGAAATAGACAAACACCAAAACTCATGGAATTCTGTTAGATAAAACCCTAAGTTTGGATGTTGATTCCATTTAGATCCTTTTCTTTGTTTATTTGTTAATTAAATTTGATACTTAAGGACCGTCAACACCTGCCAAAGCAGAGGTGCCTTGTTATGATTTCTCACATAGTAGCTGTTTTATGCAATTATTTCTCTATAGTCTAGTCTAATATTTTATGTGAATAACCTTGACTGACTCCCTGACATTCATTACCGTTCCCCGAGAACGGCGCCAGAAATGCTTGTTGACACTTGCTAACACCACTTGGATACTAGGTTGTCATCCCCAGCATGGTGCTAGAGTGTACAAAGGTATTTATGAATATAAAGGCTCTCTAGAAAATAATATATTCTATCCTGAAGTGCACAGATAAAATACCTCATTGTATTCCGGGTATCGTTATTTATAATTTTGCTTAAGAGAACTGTGAAAATGAATAAAATCTATCAAGGCATAAACTAGAGATAAACTTGCAAGAACATGATTACTAATGAGAAACTCGTCACACAGTCACTTGCTTTAGCAGGGGGTAAGCCATAATAATAATGGTAATGAAATATAAGCTCATGGGTAAATAACACAGCGATTAGAAATAGACTATTCCATATAAATGTTAGGTGACGTTGGATTAGCTAGAGAATGGATTCTAAGTTATCTACTATCTACTAAGTCATAATCTACTCTAGTTATCTACAAGATCATATAAAGCATAAAAGACTCTTCATTCATGTATAAGGAACATTGCTAAAGTAAATCAGAACATCGCAAGACTTACTCCGCAATACAAATTCAGCCTGTCCTATCAACGGAGGGTGGACTATATAAGAATCAACGAAGCTGTCACCATCGCAAACTACCACACGACCCGTCCAATAGGATACATTTGCAGGTAAATAACATCTAAGCACCACGCCCACATGTGATCTACCACTTAAGTCCCGCACGTCAAGAGCTAAGCGCTTTGCAAACTTATACATAAACTCATTATCAATCATGAATAAAGTAGAGACATAATGCAATTAGAATAAAGTAGTAGAGAAAGATATGAAATAATATCAATCTTTATTGATGAAGATCCGAATCCAGAGCGCTAGGCTCTACTTCTCTAATTCTATCTAATCAATCCTATAGAACTTGAAGAATTAGGGAGTATCTAATTCTAATTCTCTGTGGGAGAGAAGTTCTAAATCCTAATTTTGATGGCTTCCTCTGATAATGATTTCTCCTCCTCCCCTAGGGTGGAGAGGCCTTGCTTGTATAGCCCCCTCAAGTGAATGTGGGCCATCAGATCAAACCGACATTAATCACACAATTTTCCTTGATCCTTTAGGTCGGTGGAGCATAATCCGCAAGGTTGGTTCTGATTGGTTGCCTGGCCAGGGCAGGCGCCCAAGGGGGGAGGGCGGGCGCCCTGCCCCCGGGCGCGATCAGCCTCCCGTTCGTTCCTGTGGCTTCTGGACTCTTCTAGATTAAGGAAAATTGCGCGGCACGTAATTATCTTGTTGTAAACCTGAGATGTGGGCCTTCTCTCTATATTTTCTAATAACCCCCTTGAAAGCCCTAGTTTGGTTTTGGATAATTGATGAAACCCAAGTACTAACCTCTATGCTAAGTGTGTGTAGACTTAATGAGGTTGGTACATGCCAAGTGATGGAGCAAGTGATGATCGTGGTGATGATGGTTGTTGATGCAAAACTGATTATCGGCAAAGGTGATAACTCGAATACTTTAGTCCTGACAACAGCGATGCGCCCGGATGTCACGGCTAAGAGGTACTCACGCGGAACTCGAGAACACGCCGAGCTTAAGTCGACAAATTCTTAAGAACTCGTAATAAAAGGAAAAAGTATGACGAAGTCGTCGAAAAGTAGATGCTGGAATATGAGTAAAAACGTGTGTTTGATTTCTTGATTGCTTATCTATTACAAGGCCCTAGGGTCTATATTTATACCCTGCTCAAAGAGCTACAACCAGACACGATTAGAATTCGAATTCCAAATTACACGGAATCCGCATACAAAACGACGCAAATAATTAAGGTAATAACAAAACTATCCCTCGTGGCAAACCGAAACTCCTCCACATAACGACCGGCAGCTCCCGGACTCCCTCTTTGCATCATCGGCAGACCCTTTGCCATAGTCATCGGCAGACTTCCTTATCTAGCCATCGGCACCATATTACTGCCTGTGGACTTAGGCACATTCAACTTCTCCCTCATCGGCAACCATCCTCATCGGCAACCCACTTTGTAAACATCGTACTGCCACCTTATCCTACCATCCTAGACACGTGCCCAAAAACGGTGTCAACACATGCCCCCCAGTTTCGGAGTATAAAACTATTAATGCTCCAAAATTCTCTGCAGTAATGATGCCTTTTCCCGCAATTAATGCTCCTAATCTGGTAACCGACAACCTCAATCTGAACAACTCTGATCCTATTCCTCCGCAGATTCCTCGAAATCCCCAACCTCCTAAACGGGCATTCTTCTCAGTCGTACATCGGCAACAATACCGTTACAAAGATCTGCCGATGTTCTGACCAGGATATTCGCACAAACGGTTCCTTCCCCTCTATCCGCCCATCGGCAATATGACCGTTATAGAATATTGCCGATGGACCGACCAGGAGATCTCGCATAGTAAAATATCTTCAGATAATGACCGCTTCCCGTCAAATCACCTGCACAATCCCTGGATTACCGTGCGAACAGTTACCATATCCACCTGAGTACCCTCGGATTTCTCGGATGCGGCAAGGAGATAAGTCGGATTTGCCCTTGCCCATTTTGTCCTATAAATAGTTCATTCTTGAGCACTCCTTCTCCATCACACCATTCTACTACCCAACTTTACTTTTCCAGCGGCGGCGCCACCAAAAACTCCCAAGGTTTCCGACAAGTACCCCTCTTCACCAACTCCGGCGCTTCCTTCGCAGCAAGATGGCCGTCGGGTTCGTCGTCCCTGAGGTCAACTCTCCACCCCGTCTTCTGTATTTTTCTTCATATCCCTGTTCATTCGCAACTCATTTTACTGAACATCTTCCTTTTCTTTCCTCTTTGTATTTCTTTTTGCGCCCAAAATCACTAGGAATTGTCCAACAAAATTGTCATCCCCACCGATCAACCACACCTTCAATGCCTCGGCCCTCTAGGGGACCCAGATCCAACCGACCTTATCAACGCAGAAACCAACAGGATTCCCTTCAGAGCTGAAAATTTTTCCTTAGATCTGTGGAAGGACACCTTCCGCTCTTGGCCCAGCCCAACTGTAGGGTGGAAAGACTGGTTCTTGAGGGTCAGCAACTCTAATGAAGTTCAGTGGGGTGAAAGGAATCTAGCCCAATGCATTAGATTATCCATTGCCGATATGCATAGGAACGAGTCACTGCTGATAGCAGCATCCTACTTTTGGTCAGACACCCTCAATGCTTTTGCCTTTGGCCATGGCCCGGCTTCTCCTACTCTTGCCGATGTAGCCATGCTTACTGGTCTTGATATATCTTCTGCCGATAGCACCCACTTTTTTGATACTGCCCCTAGTGCCAAAGTGGAGACTCGCGCTATCGGCGGTTGGTCGGGGTACATTCAGAAGTACCGTGGGAAAGGATCTGTCACCATAAAGGAACAAACCACCTTTCTGAACATGTGGCTGGACAAGTTTGTCTTCTGTGGCCGATCGGCAGGACCGACTTCTGTCTACCTATCGGCAGCAGAAAGACTGGCTAACGGTGGCCGATTCCCTCTCGGCCGATACTTGCTTGGCGCTGCTTACCACCTTCTCCATCGAGTAGCCCAGAAACTTCTGCTCGGCCAATCCACTGGCAACTTGCGAGGCCCCTGGTGGTTTGTCAACATGTGGCTCAATCTGCATCTGCACAAGCGTCTCAACTTCAACCTGTTCACACAGCATTTCCCAAGAGATATAGCTGAAAACCATGTATTGGGTGAAGAGGAGTCGGCAACACGCGCCCCCTTGAACTTTGGCGAAGCTGTCATAGTTCTGCCTGGTTCAGGGGGTAATCCGGATCAGATCGGCCGATTCTTCCAGACTCTGTATGAGGGTTTGACCAGAGACGAACGACCATGGTTGGCTTATGATGACCCAGATAGCATGCTCCCTCTGACCTTCAATCCATTTGATGAAGCTCTCGACAGGGACAATGAGGTGATGATGGCAATTGTGACTCCCAGAATCATTCCAGTGAATTTCTTTGGTAGCACAAAAACCTCCCCTCAAACTTACGAATTTTACAATCCATCGGCATTAGCTCGCCAGTTAGCTTTCGGCCAGTTGCCGATTGCACTTCCTTATGCCGATGTGATAAAACCCAGAGAAACTATCAACAACCTTCTTGAGTGGACTCGAGCAGCCCAATTACCACCAAACGCCGATATAGATGTAGATCTGTCAGAATGGGTTCCAGCTGCTTTTATCACTCAGGCATACAAGTTATGGTGGGCAGAATGGAAAGAGCATCTATTCTGCAGATCGGCACTCTCATACCGCGGCGTGATTGACTCCGAATACGAAGTCCCCGATGACACTGTAAGTAACTCAAACCAACGTTTCATTTTCTCAATATTACCTCCATCGGCAGCTTACCCTTGCATTCCTTTTGCAGGTTGACAATATTCCTCCATTGGTTAGCAGGAGTGGCAGGCCGATCGACTTGTTTCCATCAGGCCCGATTTCCTCAATCGGCCACAATGCGCCCACTCTAGCTTCCATCGTGCATCGGGGTGTACGCCTCAGGAAAGTCACCACCAGAAGAGCCCAGACGTCACCAACGGTTGCTGCTCCCACTCTTGCGTGGGCTTTCAAGGCAATTTGTCAAATCTTTTCCTTTATGCTGACCATCTTTATATCGGCTATATTTATGCTTATAAACTCTTGTTCATTATTGCAGCCAACCGGCGCATCGGCGAAAGCTAGGTGCGAGAGTACCGATGCCCCCCAGTCTAGTCAACCCAAGAGAAAGGGCACCACGGGTGCTAAGACTGGAACAAAGCGCCAGAAGGTAGCAACTCCCCCTCCTCCTCCGGTATCTCCAATTCCGGTGGAGTCTTCTCCTTCTTCTCCAGAAGCCCAGCGACAGCAAGCACCATCTCCCCCACCTATGCAGGAAGCACCACAGATAGAAGAACCCCAACAGGAAGGATCTCAAACAGAAGATACATCAGCTGACATGGGTGAACAAACAACTGGCCCGACGGGTCCAGTTATACCATCGGCAGTTCTCCCGATTCAGACAACCGTTGTCCCTCCTCTAGGTAACATACTTTAACATCTTCGCTACCAATGAACTTATTCTTATTTAGTCTCACAACTCCTTTTGTCTTCTTTCAGTTGATATCGTTCCATCAGCAATCTCAGCCAACCAACCTGTAGCTCCATCGGCACTTCTCAGTCAAAGGCAAGAGATCGCCTTGAAGCAAGTAAGTCACCGTTTACCGTTAGTACTATTTGCCGATTCTCTGAGTATGAGCTAATCTTGCTTTCCTTCCCAGGAACAAGATTCTCCCGACAGCCTGTTCTCCTTCGCCATCGATCTCTCTGAAGAAGAAGGTGAAGAAGCAAGCTCTTCTCAGACGGTCGGCATCACATCGGCAGAGATCAGGGTTAGGCTGGAAGAATTGTCAGCTCTCCTTCACCAGGACACAGCGCAATTGGTTGATGATTCCGACCCCACCAAGACCCTGTTCAGAACTCTCAGAGGCCAAATCCCAGCCGATGTTGAAGAAATCCTGTTCCAAGCCGCTCATCTGGAGAGTCGCCAGCTGCAGTACCAAAGAGCTTCTCGGCGTCTTGCCGATAGAGCCGCTCAGACTCAACTCTCCGATGAAATGAGGAGAGAGAAGCTTTTGACCGATGAGAAGCACAAGAACATCAGTATCCTGAGATCTTCTGGAGACGCGCTGAAGCAGAAGATATCCGATCTATCGGCAAGAAAAGAATCCCTGTTGGCGGAGCTCAAGGAAGTAGAGAACGCTCTGTCCCAAGCCCAACAGGAAGAGAGCCAATTGCCAGGGACCATCAGGCTTCTTGAGCACGAGCGAAATGCTCATGGTCGCAAAGCACTTCAACTGAAGAAGAAGCTGAAGCCGATAGAAGGTTCTGCCGATGATGATATCAAGGAGATAGAAGCAGCCAACCAAATTCGGCTACGCGCTATATCGGCAATCCAGACGCTGCTTAACACAAAGAGTTTCCATCGGCATTGTATCTACGCTTTCCTGCTTCCTCAGCTTTTAGTCTAGCCGATAGGACTGTTATCGGCGCCTAAACTTTCGAAACACCAAGTCTTGTCCCCAAGCATTCGGATCCAGCCGATAGGAGTGTTATCGGCACCTAAACTTTTATGCATCGACCCATATACTGGGGTAGTACTTCTTTAAATATTTGCCGTTTAATGCTCTGGGAAATTCAATTCCTTCGAGGGTTTCTAGAATGTAGGCATTACCAGGAGCCGATCGACTTATCCGATAAGGACCCTCCCAATTAGGAGACCACTTTCCAAACTTCGAACTTTTGGTCCCAATTGGTAAAATTAATTTCCATACCAAATCCCCATCGGCAAACTCTTTAGCCTTCACTTTCTTATCATACCATCTAGCAACTCTCTTCTTATTTTCTTCTATACTCATTAAAGCTTTTAACCGATGCCCTGCTAGATCGTCCAATTCATCGGTCATCAAAGTGGCATAACCATCGGAAGTTAATTGATCTTGAAAAGATAATCGCCTAGATCCAGCTTTAATTTCCCAAGGCAACACTGCATCATGTCCATACACCAATTGATAGGGTGATACATTGGTCGATCCATGACAAGCCATCCGATAAGACCACAATGCTTCATTTAATAATGTATGCCACCGCTTAGGATTTTCTTCAATCTTTCGTTTAATAAGTTTGATAATTCCTTTGTTAGACGCTTCGGCCTGCCCATTGGATTGAGCATAATAAGGAGAAGAATTCAACACTTTAATTCCCATACCGATTGCGAATTCATCGAACTCCCCCGATGTGAACATGGTGCCCTGATCGGTAGTAATCGTTTGGGGAATCCCAAATCGGTAAATAATGTGCTCCTTCACAAAATCAATCATATTGGCCGATGTGACTTTCTTCAAAGGAATAGCTTCAACCCACTTAGTGAAATAGTCAGTGGCAACTAGAATGAACTTATGCCCTTTGCTAGATGGTGGATAAATCTGGCCGATCAGATCGATGGCCCATCCCCGGAACGGCCAAGGCTTTATTATAGGATTCATAGCCGATGCGGGTGCTCTCTGGATATTACCAAACTTTTGACAACCTTGACATCCCTTGAAATATTTAAAACAATCCTCAAGTATGGTTGGCCAAAAATATCCATTCCTTCGAATCATCCACTTCATCTTAAAAGCTGACTGATGCGCTCCACACACTCCTTCATGGATTTCCCCCATCAAACTTCTAGCTTCATCATCACCCAAGCATCGGAGAAGAATTCCTTCGATAGTCCGATAATACAATTCATTTTCAAGGAGCACATACTTGGTTGCTTGAAATCGAACCCGCCTCTCAACTTTTTTGGATGGATCTTTTAGATAATCAATAATTTCTTTCCTCCAATCACCGGCACCGACTGCCGATGTTGCATTAATCATTGGCTGATATCCCGAGGCATGCTGAGCTAACCGATTAGCGTCTTCATTATGCAATCGGGGAACATGCTCCAATCGGACATCCTTGAATTCCTTTAACAGTTGCACACTTCTCTCGAAATAAGTTATGAGAACTTCACTTCGGCATTCATAGCTTCCGGCCAATTGATATATAACCAACATAGAATCCCCGAATATCTCAACAGCATCAGCACGAACTTCTCTTAACAACTCCAATCCCTTGATCAGAGCCTGATACTCAGCCTGATTGTTTGTTGATGTGGCAACAATCGGCAAGGAAAACTCATACCTCCTCCCCTTAGGGGAAACTAATACTATGCCGATTTCTGCCCCCCGGTCACAGGTAGATCCATCAAAGAAGAGCGTCCAGGGTACAATTTCCAAGGTTTCCACTAGACCGCAATGCTGAGTCACAAAATCGGCCATAATCTGCCCTTTGACGGCCTTAGCCGATTCGTAACGCAAATCGAACTCCGACAGCGCTAAAATCCATTTACCGATCCTACCACTCATAATCGGCATAGATAGCATGTATCGGACCACGTCATCTTTGCAAACAACAGTGCATTCGGCCGATAACAGGTAATGTCTCAGCTTGATACATGAAAAATATAAGCATAAGCATAGTTTCTCAATGGCCGAATATCTGGTTTCAGCATCAATCAACCTCCTACTCAAATAATAAATTACCCTTTCTTTCCCTTCAAATTCTTGAACTAAAGCTGAACCGATAACCGATCCATCGGTAGATAAATACAATCAGAAGGGCTTCCCTTGTTGAGGTGGAACTAGAACTGGAGGATTTACTAGATACTTCTTGATTTCATCCAAAGCCAACTGCTGTTCTTCTCCCCAAATAAACTCTTGATCAGTTTTCAATTTAAGAAGAGGACTGAAAGCACGAATTCTACCAGATAAATTCGATATAAATCTCCTGATAAAATTTACCTTGCCGATCAAGGATTGGAGCTCGGTTTTGTTGGTAGGGGCCACTATTTTATTGATGGCATCAATAGATCTTCGACTAATTTCAATACCCCTCTGATGTACCATGAAACCAAGAAACTGCCCTGCCGATACACCAAATGCACACTTGTTGGGATTCATCTTCAATCCGTGCTTCCTTGTGCACTCTAACACTTTTTGTAAATCGGCAAGATGCTTTGAGAAATCTCCAGACTTAACCACCACATCATCAATATAAATCTCTACGAGCTTGCCGATGAACTCATGAAATATAAAATTCATAGCCCTTTGATAAGTAGCACCAGCGTTCTTCAACCCAAAAGTCATGACTATCCATTCAAATAGCCCAACATGACCAGGACACCTGAATGCGGTTTTTGGAATATCCTCCTCCGCCATGAATATTTGATTGTAACCTGCATTACCATCCATGAAGCTGATGACCCGATGACCAGCCGCAGCATCAACCAGTAGATCGGCGACAGGCATTGGGTATCCATCCATTGGCGTAGCTTTATTGAGATTCCTGAAATCAATGCACACCCAAAGCTTCCCATTCTTCTTGTAAACCGGAACAACATTGGAAATCCATTCGGCATACCGACACTGCCGAATAAACTTAGCTTCAATAAGTTTAGTGATTTCGGCCTTAATATCAGGTAGAATGTTAGGATTACATCGGCGGGCTGGTTGCTGATGTGGCCGAAATCCAGACTTGATGGGTAACCGATGTTCAACAATTGATCGGTCTAAACCAGGCATCTCGGTATAATCCCAAGCAAAGCAATCTTTATATTCCTTTAACAAACTAGTCAATTGTTGCTTACTCTCAAGATCTAATTTAGCGGTAATAAAAGTAGGCCTAGGCTTATCACCACTACCTATATCTACTTCTACCAAATCATCGGCCGATGTGAATCCCTGGCCTAATTTTCCATCATCGGCGAATCTATCCATTAAAAATCGTCGTCAGAACCGACTACTTGGATCGGTGGAATCTCATAATTGGCAACTTTGAGAAAATCTTTCTCCCAAACTTCTCCTGAAATGCACCTGGTCCTTTCGTAAGTATCCGCTTCTGCCGATGCAATAACATAAGAAGAATCTCCTGGGACAATCTCAATCTTGTCACCTACCCACTGAACCAAGCATTGATGCATTGTAGATGGGATACAACAATTGGCATGAATCCAATCTCTTCCCAATAACAAGTTGTAAGCACCTTTTCCGCTGATCACGAAAAAGGTCGTCGGCAAGGTTTTGCTGCCGATGGTCAACTCTGCACATATCGCCCCCTTGACTGGAGACACGTTTCCTTCAAAGTCTTTGAGCATCATATCGGTCTTGGTCAAATCTTGATCTCCTTTCCCAAGCTTCCGATATACTGCATACGGCATAATATTAATAGCAGCCCCACCATCAACTAGGATCTTGGTCATTGGCTGCCCATCAACCCTTCCTTTGAGGAACAGAGCTTTAAGATGCTGCCTCTCGTCATCGGCAGGTTTCTCAAAGATAGCCGTCATCGGATCCAAAGCCAACTGAGCTATCTGATCAGAAAATTCTAACTCATCATCACTGGCTGGTGCAAGAAACTCCATCGGCAACATGAAGACCATGTTGACGCCTGCCGATGGACCTTCCCTCTTAGTGTCTGACGGCTGTCGACTTCCAGAGTTCTCTCCCTTGTTTAGCTCTTCTTGCCTTTCACGTTGCAATCTCCTTTTCTGTGTCTTGGTCAATCCTCCGGGGCACCATGGAGGAAGTGGCCTTTGCCTTGCCGTCGGGCGTCGGTTCTCCCTTGACTCCATACGATGCGTGTTAGCATCCCTGCAAAATATGAATTCATCGGGAACCCGCGCATCAGCCATTTCCTCGAGCTCTTCTTGGTTCCTGGGAAAATACTGGACACGGTCACTAAGTCTATCGTGCCCACTAAATCTGCCCCCCAGCCGGTCATGAACTGACACCCTTCCTCTGATCGGCCCATTAAATCGCCGTTCATCATCATGATAATGCCGATCGATCCTATCGTACCGATCATAACCGTTGCACTCAGGGCAGTCTCTGACAGTAGGAAGCTTGATATTTTCCTCCCAACAATGGACGAAGAATGGACAATTCCAATGATCCCTGTGCCGATTCCACTCCTGCCGGCGCCTTTCTTCTTCCCGGCGATAATCTTCCTGCTGGCGCCAATACCGATCTTCCCGTTGTCGCCAATTTTCTCGAGGCCTTCTATGAGTTATGACGATACCAGATCGAGGAGGCTTTCCTGAGCTAGTTCCTTCCTGGACCAAGCCCTTACTTTTTGCATCGGCAGTAGTAACTTGTTGCTGAGGATCTACCGATGCACTCTTCTCAGCTGTCTCCGATGTTAAGACCTTAGCCTTCCCCTTAGCATCCAACATGTTTGTCGGGAAAGGATGTTGGTCTATCTTCATCGGCTTCTGGGCTTTGGAACTGTCAAACTTGATTCTCCCTGACTCTATAGCCGATTGCAGCTGCTGTCTGAATACTTTGCACTCGTTGGTGTCATGGGAAGTTGCATTATGCCACTTGCAATACCTCATCCTCTTCAACTCTTCTGCCGATGGGATCACATGGTGAGGTGACAGTTTGATCTGACCTTCCTGAAGTAGAAAGTCAAATATCCTATCAGCCTTAGCGGTGTCAAAAGCAAACTTCTCCGGTTCCTTCTGCCCAAAGGGACAAGACATCGGCTTCTTGTTTTTTACCCACTCTGCCAAGCCGATTACTGGTTCTTCATCAGAATCTGAGCTTGTTGCTTCATCGACAAATGACACTTTCTTATTCCATGCTCTTTTAGGCTCGAAAGGCTTGATGTCTTGATCAGAAATCCTCTGCACCAAATGACTTAAACTTTCGAACTCCTGAGAGGCATACTTGTCCCTAATATGTGGCAACAAACCCTGGAAAGCCAAATCGGCCAGCTGCCGATCATCCAGAACCAAGCTATAGCATTTATTCTTGACCTCTCGTATCCTCTGCACAAAACCCTCAACCGACTCATCATTACGTTGCCTCAACTTGACCAAGTCGGTGATCTTCTTCTCATGAACCCCCGAAAAGAAGTATTTGTGTAATTGTTTCTCTAGATCGGCCCAAGTAATTACTGAGTTGGGAGGTAATGATATGAACCAAGTGAAGGCCGATCCAGACAATGATGATGAAAATAGACGAACCCTCAATTCGTCCCTGTTACCAGCCTCTCCACATTGAATGATGAACCTGTTGACATGCTCCATGGTTGACGTGTCGTCCTGCCCGGAAAACTTTGTAAAATCCGGTACCTTGTACCGATGTGGAAGCGGGATCAAATCATACGCGGGAGGATACGGTGTCCGATAAGAGTAAGTGTTGACTTTGGGTTTTATCCCAAATTGTTCCCTCATTACTTCAGCAATCTTATCGGCCCAATACGCATCGGCATCTTGCCGATGAGGCGGCTGCGGATCTGGCACTTGGTGGCGAACCTCCACGTGTCTGTTCGGGACGTGATCTGCACGGAACATTGTATTGATCACCTGTCCTCCAATCTGCGGACCACCAAACTGCTGTCCACCGATTGGTTGTCCTCCGAGTTGCTGTCCAAAATTCATTGGCTGGTTGGGAATCCCGTGACCTTGGAACCCGGGATAGACCTGCCCTTGCTGGAACCCTGTAGCCTGGTAACTCTGCTGGGGCGATTGTGGGAAGGCTGGCTGTCCAAACCATCCATTATTAGCGTTCATCAGCATAGGTGCCGCCGATGATTGGTAATTGGGTACCGTCGTTGAATTGACATACCCCGACTGGGCCATAGACCTCTGTTGCATCAGCATTGACTCTGCCGATGCGTTGGGCATCTGGAACATTGAATCTTGAGGATTTCCAGTGTGAGGCCTTGCAGTAGTAGTTGTGGTATACCGAGGACTCTGGTTCACCGGCGCATTGGGAGGTGCCGATGTCATAGGAGTTTTGCCCCTCACGTCAGTTATTTGTGATGTTCCCGGCGTCAACTCTGGAGGCATACCGTAACCCCACCAGTTGGGAGGAAGAGTCAACCCTGACATTGCCGATGCCAACATATCTGTTGTCAGTTTATGCTGCCCAACTGAAATTTGTGGGTTGGTTGCCATCGGCATAGATAGTGCACCAGTAGTCCCCGATGTACTTGGAGGGACGGCGGATTGTGCACTTGCATTCGTCAAGGCAGCCGATGGAGCCGTGACCTCTGGTGCCGTTGGCTGATGATGGGAGGGACCCACATAATCTGGTGGGATTTGTCCTTCCTTGAAAGTTCTTGCCACGGCATTGAAAACCGTATTAGACAGTACACCAGCTTGGTTAATCAACGCTCGATTGATGGCATTGTCAACCATATCTTGAAGCTTGCCAGGATTGGCGTCAAAGGTAACCTGCCGTGGTGCCGGCAGTGCATCTTTCTGGACCACTTCGCCGCTCCTGTTTATGCTGAAAGACCTCAGGCATTGCTGCTTGAACTCTTCCATGGCTTGGGCAATAGCTTGCTTCTGCTCATCCTTGAGGTTGGCCTCCATCACGGGGATAACGTTCTCTTGATCGAGGTCAGAGATCGACATGTTGATCTTGATCTTGAATCTTGTCCCACCGGGCGTGCCAAAAGATGTGTTGATGCAAAACTGATTATCGGCAAAGGTGATAACTCGAATACTTTAGTCCTGACAACAGCGATGCGCCCGGATGTCATGGCTAAGAGGTACTCACGCGGAACTCGAGAACACGCCGAGCTTAAGTCGACAAATTCTTAAGAACTCGTAATAAAAGGAAAAAGTATGACGAAGTCGTCGAAAAGTAGATGCTGGAATATGAGTAAAAACGTGTGTTTGATTTCTTGATTGCTTATCTATTACAAGGCCCTAGGGTCTATATTTATACCCTGCTCAAAGAGCTACAACCAGACACGATTAGAATTCGAATTCCAAATTACACGGAATCCGCATACAAAACGACGCAAATAATTAAGGTAATAACAAAACTATCCCTCGTGGCAAACCGAAACTCCTCCACATAACGACCGGCAGCTCCCGGACTCCCTCTTTGCATCATCGGTAGACCCTTTGCCATAGTCATCGGCAGACTTCCTTATCTAGCCATCGGCACCATATTACTGCCTGTGGACTTAGGCACATTCAACTTCTCCCTCATCGGCAACCATCCTCATCGGCAACCCACTTTGTAAACATCGTACTGCCACCTTATCCTACCATCCTAGACACGTGCCCAAAAACGGTGTCAACAATGGTGATGACCACAAGATGATCAAATGCTCAACTTGGAAAAGAAGAAAGAGAAAAACAAAACCCTATGGAGATCAAGGCAAAGGTATTGCTTAGGGTTTTGGTTTTGGTGATCAAGACACCATAGAGGGTGTGATCACATTTAGGATAGATAGCCGTACTATAAAGAGGGGAATTCTTTGGCTAAGCGGTTATCAAGTGCCACAAGGTGTCTTTGTTCATGTGCATGCATTTAGAACCTAGTGAGCTAACTTAACTCCTTCGAAGAAAATGTTTGTGAAAATGCTAACACACGTGCACTTGTTGGTACACACTTTGTGGTGTTGGCACACTTTGAGAAGTGAGTTGGAGTTTGACGGGTAGAGAGAGGATGGGTTCCTCTCTCCCTCCCGCCAAGCTTGCTCGGCGGGATTCGGCGCTTTTCGAGAAAATGAAGTGCTTATTTTCTATTGCGCCGGTGGGAAATTTGGTCTTGTCACGGGAGTGTTTCTCGCCGAGGAACACTCACCGGATGCTGACTCAGAAGCACCGGACGCTATTCCTGTGCGTCCGTGAGCAGGCAGCCTGACTCGGTTAGGGTTAGACACCGGACGATAGGCACCGGACGCAGCTTGGAGCGTCCGGTGGTGTGCGTCCGGTGTGAGGAGGTTTTGCAAACCTCTCTGCGCATGAGTCCGGTGAGCACCGGACGCTAAGGGTGCGTCCGGTGACCCTGCAAGTTTGCGGAGCTCTCTGCGCATGAGTCCGGTGTACACCGGACGCGTCCGGTGCTAACTTGCTCAGCGTCCGGTGCTCTGCAGGTTACCGTTAGAATCTGACACACGGCTGACGTTGGAGCACCGGACGCTGGTGTTGAGCGTCCGGTGCCCCTTTAAGAGCGTCCGGTGACCCCGTATTTCGCCCAGTGAAAGAGCCAACGGCTCTATTTGTTTGAGGGGCTATAAATACGTGTTTGGCTGGCTTGGGGCTCACTCTCTTGGCATTCTAACATACTTGACATCCTTGTGAGCCTAAGCAAACACCTCCCACTCATCTCCTTCATAGATTATACATCTTTGTGAGATTGGGAGTGATTCCAAGTGCATTTTCTTGAGTGATTGGATCTAGTGGCACTTGGGGATCGTTCTAGCTGCGGTTTTCTTGTTACTCTTGGTGGTTGCCACCACCTAGACGGCTTGGAGCAGCGGAGGAGGATTGGCACGAGTTGGTGATTGTTCGTGGCCATCTCCAGGTGATTGTGAGGGGTCTTGTACCTTCCCCGGTGGAGAGCCGAAAGGTAACTCTAGTGGATTGCTCGTGTCATTGAGCTACCTCACTTGTGGGTGGGTTCTTGTGGTGTCCTAGTGAGGACGAGGTTCGTGCTACACCTCTTAGATACCGAACCACCAAGTGTTGGTCGACACAACGGGGACGTAGCGTGCCGGCAAGCACGTGAACCTCGGGAGAAAATCGTGTGTCTCCTTTGTGATTGTACTTTGGATTTCTCCCAGTGGTTGGACTTCATATTTTTGATTGGTTCATCCCCTCTACGCGGTGGTATAAAGATCAAACCTTCTCTCTTACTTTCTTGCAAACTAGAGTAGCTTACTTACTTGTATAGAAACTTTAGGTAGCTCTCTAGTGTAAGTAGAGACTTAGCTCTTGTGTGCCTAGTGATCATATCAACTAGAATTGTTGGATAGGTGGCTTGCAAACACCCCTTTAGAGCTAGAGCAAAAAGCTTCGCTTTGTTATTTACTAACCTCTTGCTCTAGTGATTTTGTAGAATTCTAAATAGGCTATTCACCCCCCCCCTCTAGCCATATTAGGACCTTTCAAGTGGTATCAGAGCCGTGGTCACCGTTTGTGAAGGCTTAACAACCTCGGTGCTCAAATTATGGCTCAAATAGTGTTTAACCATGTTGGGGGCAAACCACCATTCTTTGATGGCACAAGTTCGTTTGACTATTGGAAGAGAAAAATAAAGATGTACCTTGGATCAATCAATGATAGAGTGTGGGAAGTCACGGAGAATGACATTGTAATCCTTGACCCCGCCAACCCCACCGACAATGAGAGAGCAAACAAGCAATGTAACACCATGGCTCTCAACACAATTTATAATGGCATTGATTCAAAGGTGTTTGAACAAGTCAAAGATCTTGAGAAGGCAAGTGAAGTGTGGACAAGACTAGAAGAAACATATGAGGGCACTACAACGGTAAAAAGTGCCAAATTGTATATGCTCAAGGACAAGCTATCCAACTTCAAGATGAAGGATGATGAGTCTATACCGGAGATGTTCTATAGGCTCCAAGTCATCATCAATGATCTCAAGGGCCTTGGTGAGAAAGTGAAGGATAAGGAGAAACCCAACCATGTTTACAAGCTAAGAAAGGCATTGTATGGTTTGAAGCAAGCACCAAGAGCATGGTATGAGAGATTGAGAGATTTTTTACTCTCTAAAGGTTTCAAGATGGGCAAGGTTGACACCACTCTCTTCACCAAGAGGATTGGCAAAGACTTGTTTGTGTTGCAAATATATGTTGATGATATCATATTTGGATCAACCAACCAAGAATTTTGTGAGGAGTTTGGCAACATGATGGCTAATGAGTTTGAGATGTCAATGATTGGAGAACTTAGTTACTTCCTTGGTCTTCAAATCAAGCAATTGAAGAATGGCATATTTGTGAGTCAAGGAAAGTACATAAAAGACATGCTCAAGAAGTTTGGAATGGATGATGCAAAGGCAATTAGCACTTCAATGGGAACAAATGGAAGCCTAGATAGTGATACAAGTGGAAATATGGTGGATCAAAAGTTATATCGGTCTATGATTGGAAGCCTACTCTATGTAACCGCATCAAGACCGGATGTCATGTTTAGTGTATGTATGTGTGCAAGATTCCAAGCCTCACCAAGAGAAAGTCATTTGAAAGCAACAAAGAGAATATTGAGGTACTTGAAGCATACACAAAATGTTGGTTTGTGGTATCCCAAAGGTGCAAAGTTTGAACTTGTTGGATATTCCGACTCGGACTATGCAGGATGCAAAGTTGAGAGAAGAATCACATCAGGCACATGTCAACTATTGGGAAGATCACTTGTCTCATGGTCATCCAAGAAGCAAAATAGTGTTCCACTATCAACCGCCGAAGCGGAGTACATTGCGGCCGGTAGTTGCTGTGCACAAATTCTATGGATGAAGGCAACATTGAAAGATTTTGGAATCAATTTCAAAGAAGTGCCATTGCTATGTGACAATGAAAGTGCCGTGAAGCTCACCAACAATCCGGTTCAACACTCAAGAACAAAGCACATAGATGTCCGCCATCATTTCATAAGAGATCATCAACAAAAAGGGGACATTTGTATTGAAAGTATAGGCACCAATGATCAACTTGCCGATATATTCACCAAGCCACTTGATGAGAAGAGGTTTTGCAAGCTAAGGAATGAATTGAACATACTTGACTTCTCAAATATGTGTTGATGCACCCCCAATATATGACATGCCTCTCCTTCGAGCAAAGCAAGGTAAATTTGATTGACATGTCATCCATCTTTGCTAAGGACTTGTTTAGTGCATCTAGTCATTCCTTACATGTCTTAGGATCTTTCATGAAAACCAAATGTTTTTGATGCTTACATGGTACCACTATTGCTTCTATGCTTGACTTGATCTAGTGGTAGCATATGACATGTTTATGGGCTTGCAATCCTAGTGTTTGATCTAGAATATGAGCTATAAGTGTTTAACTCAACATGGTACAAGATAACCCTTATTTGGAGGTGTGAAGAAACTTATCCTTGGATCAAACCGAGTTAAATATCTTAGGCAAGTAATCTGGATTGAACCAATTTGGTAAAATGATCTCACTTCACATGGTTTCACACTAACCTATCTAAAATTTGAGCTCACCTTTTGTGGTCATTGATGACAAAGGGGGAGAGAATTTCCCAAAGATTCTAAGATAAGGGGAGTAACATGATAAAAGAAAGGGATCAATTAAAATTTTGAAGCACACAAGTAGGGGGAGCAAGCTCATAAACTTGTTTGTTGCATATTGAATGTGCATCACATATGTATGCTTGCATTTGCATGGGGAGTAACATGATAAAAGAAGGGGATCAATTAAAATTTTGAAGCACACAAGTAGGGGGAGCAAGCTCATAAACTTGTTTGTTGCATATTGAATGTGCATCACATATGTATGCTTGCATTTGCATTAGCTTTAGAAGCTTTCTCTCCAATATCTTGCTTGTGTGGTGTATGCTAGTTATAGGTTTGATTGATGAAATGACGAACTAGCATGCATAGGTAGTGTAACTAGACTATTATTTGCTTCACAAGTGGTACTAGAACCTTATTTATAATGTTGATCTCACGCGGTGTGCTAGTTTTGTGAATGTCTAGTTACTATTGGTGCTAAGGATGGTGTATATTGGCAACTCCGATTGGTATCACGCTTCAAAGGTCCATTCTTTACACCTTAGCATAATTTGGTAGAAATTGACTCCTATATTTCCTATTTAAGCATATGTGCAAGCTTTCAAATCCAAACTCTTAGCACATATGTAGGGGGAGCAATTGCTACCAATTTGGGTTTCTGAAACTTGTCCATAACCTTTGCACATGGTAAAATGCTTGGGCAAGCAACATGAATCCAAGAAAAAAATTTATTGAAAATCTTTGTAAAAAGGGTTGTCATCAATTACCAAAAAGGGGGAGATTGAAAGCCCTAGTTTGGTTTTGGATAATTGATGAAACCCTAGTACTAACCTCTATGCTAAGTGTGTGTAGACTTAATGAGGTTGGTACATGCCAAGTGATGGAGCAAGTGATGATTGTGGTGCTGATGGTGATGACCACAAGATGATCAAATGCTCAACTTGGAAAAGAAGAAAGAGAAAAACAAAACCCTATGGAGATCAAGGCAAAGGTATTGCTTAGGGTTTTGGTTTTGGTGATCAAGACACCATAGAGGGTGTGATCACATTTAGGATAGATAGCCGTACTATAAAGAGGGGAATTCTTTGGCTAAGCGGTTATCAAGTGCCACAAGGTGTCTTTGTTCATGTGCATGCATTTAGAACCTAGTGAGCTAACTTAACTCCTTCGAAGAAAATGTTTGTGAAAATGCTAACACACGTGCACTTGTTGGTACACACTTTGTGGTGTTGGCACACTTTGAGAAGGGAGTTGGAGTTTGAAGGGTAGAGAGAGGATGGGTTCCTCTCTCCCTCCCGCCAAGCTTGCTCGGCGGGATTCGGCGCTTTTCGAGAAAATGAAGTGCTTATTTTCTATTGCGCCGGTGGGAAATTTGGTCTTGTCGCGGGAGTGTTTCTCGCTGAGGAACACTCACCGGACGCTGACTCAGAAGCACCGGACGCTGTTCCTGTGCGTCCGTGAGCAGGCAGCCTGACTCGGTTAGGGTTAGACATCGGACGATAGGCACCGGACGCAGCTTGGAGCGTCCGGTGGTGTGCGTCTGGTGTGAGGAGGTTTTGCAAACCTCTCTGCGCATGAGTCCGGTGAGCACCGGACGCTAAGGGTGCGTCCGGTGACCCTGCAAGTTTGCGGAGCTCTCTGCGCATGAGTCCGGTGTACACCGGATGCGTCCGGTGCTAACTTGCTCAGCGTCCGGTGCTCTACAGGTTACCGTTAGAATCTGACACACGGCTGACGTTGGAGCACCGGACGCTGGTGTTGAGCGTCTGGTGCCCCTTTAAGAGTGTCCGGTGACCCCGTATTTCGCCCAGTGAAAGAGCCAACGGCTCTATTTGTTTGAGGGGCTATAAATACGTGTTTGGCTGGCTTGGGGCTCACTCTCTTGGCATTCTAACATACTTGACATCCTTGTGAGCCTAAGCAAACACCTCCCACTCATCTCCTTCATAGATTATACATCTTTGTGAGATTGGGAGTGATTCCAAGTGCATTTTCTTGAGTGATTGCATCTAGTGGCACTTGGGGATCGTTCTAGCTGCGGTTTTCTTGTTACTCTTGGTGGTTGCCACCAACTAGACGGCTTGGAGCAGCGGAGGAGGATTGGCACGAGTTGGTGATTGTTCGTGGCCATCTCCAGGTGATTGTGAGGGGTCTTGTACCTTCCCCGGTGGAGAGCCGAAAGGTAACTCTAGTGGATTGCTCGTGTCATTGAGCTACCTCACTTGTGGGTGGGTTCTTGTGGTGTCCTAGTGAGGACGAGGTTCGTGCTACACCTCTTAGCCACCGAACCACCAAGTGTTGGTCGACACAACGGGGACGTAGCGTGCCGGCAAGCACGTGAACCTCGGGAGAAAATCGTGTGTCTCCTTTGTGATTGTACTTTGGATTTCTCCCAGTGGTTGGACTTCATATTATTGATTGGTTCATCCCCTCTACGCGGTGGTATAAAGATCAAACCTTCTCTCTTACTTTCTTGCAAACTAGAGTAGCTTACTTACTTGTATAGAAACTTTAGGTAGCTCTCTAGTGTAAGTAGAGACTTAGCTCTTGTGTGCCTAGTGATCATATCAACTAGAATTGTTGGATAGGTGGCTTGCAAACACCCCTTTAGAGCTAGAGCAAAAAGCTTCGCTTTGTTATTTACTAACCTCTTGCTCTAGTGATTTTGTAGAATTTTAAATAGGCTATTCACCCCCCTCTAGCCATATTAGGACCTTTCAAGTGGTATCAGAGCCGTGGTCACCGTTTGTGAAGGCTTAACAACCTCGATGCTCAAATTATGGCTCAAATAGTGTTCAACCATGTTGGGGGCAAACCACCATTCTTTGATGGCACAAGTTCGTTTGACTATTGGAAGAGAAAAATAAAGATGTACCTTGGATCAATCAATGATAGAGTGTGGGAAGTCACGGAGAATGACTTTGTAATCCTTGACCCCGCCAACCCCACCGACAATGAGAGAGCAAACAAGCAATGTAACACCATGGCTCTCAACACAATTTATAATGGCATTGATTCAAAGGTGTTTGAACAAGTCAAAGATCTTGAGAAGGCAAGTGAAGTGTGGACAAGACTAGAAGAAACATATGAGGGCACTACAACGGTAAAAAGTGCCAAATTGTATATGTTCAAGGACAAGCTATCCAACTTCAAGATGAAGGATGATGAGTCTATACCGGAGATGTTCTATAGGCTCCAAGTCATCATCAATGATCTCAAGGGCCTTGGTGAGAAAGTGAAGGATGAGGAGAAACCCAACCATGTTTACAAGCTAAGAAAGGCATTGTATGGTTTGAAGCAAGCACCAAGAGCATGGTATGAGAGATTGAGACATTTTTTACTCTCTAAAGGTTTCAAGATGGGCAAGGTTGACACCACTCTCTTCACCAAGAGGATTGGCAAAGACTTGTTTGTGTTGCAAATATATGTTGATGATATCATATTTGGATCAACCAACCAAGAATTTTGTGAGGAGTTTGGCAACATGATGGCTAATGAGTTTGGGATGTCAATGATTGGAGAACTTAGTTACTTCCTTGGTCTTCAAATCAAGCAATTGAAGAATGGCACATTTGTGAGTCAAGGCAAGTACATAAAAGACATGCTCAAGAAGTTTGGAATGGATGATGCAAAGGCAATTAGCACTCCAATGGGAACAAATGGAAGCCTAGATAGTGATAGAAGTGGAAATATGGTGGATCAAAAGTTATATCGGTCTATGATTGGAAGCCTACTCTATGTAACCGCATCAAGACCGGATGTCATGTTTAGTGTATGTATGTGTGCAAGATTCCAAGCCTCACCAAGAGAAAGTCATTTGAAAGCAACAAAGAGAATATTGAGGTACTTGAAGCATACATAAAATGTTGGTTTGTGGTATCCCAAAGGTGCAAAGTTTGAACTTGTTGGATATTCCGACTCGGACTATGCGGGATGCAAAGTTGAGAGAAGAAGCACATCAGGCACATGTCAACTATTGGAGTTTGAAGGGTAGAGAGAGGATGGGCAAGCTCGGCGGGATTCGGCGCTTTTCGAGAAAATGAAGTGCTTATTTTCTATTGCGCCGGTGGGAAATTTGGTCTTGTCGCGGGAGTGTTTCTCGCTGAGGAACACTCACCGGACGCTGACTCAGAAGCACCGGACGCTGTTCCTGTGCGTCCGTGAGCAGGCAGCTTGACTCGGTTAGGGTTAGGCACCGGATGATAGGCACCGGACACAGCTTGGAGCGTCCGGTGGTGTGCGTCCGGTGTGAGGAGGTTTTGCAAACCTCTCTGCGCATGAGTCCGGTGAGCACCGGACGCTAAGGGTGCGTCCGGTGGCTTGCGTCCGGTGACCCTGCAAGTTTGCAGAGCTCTCTGCGCATGAGTGTTGACGGTTCTTAAGGATCAATTTTAATTATCAAATAAACAAGAGAAAGGACCAATATGCAA
The DNA here is from genome assembly GCF_000003195.3 of Sorghum bicolor. NCBI lineage: Eukaryota > Viridiplantae > Streptophyta > Magnoliopsida > Poales > Poaceae > Sorghum > Sorghum bicolor. The sequence continues at coordinate 19,955,008 of NC_012873.2, read as the reverse complement.
CCAACACCTAGAATTAGGGTTTGATCTGACAGAATTCCATGAGTTTTGTTGTTTATCTGTTTCTGTAGGGTGTTATTAGGAAATAAGGAAGACCTTTCTCTAATTAATATTTCTTTTTAGGCTTAGCAACCAATGTAAAGTAGAAATAGATCTTCTAGTTTCTACTAGATTGAGAGCGATAGAGTGGAGGTGTAGATTGGAGGAAGCCCGGCCTGTCGGTGTCTACTCCAAGCTTGTACCTGCGGGATCAAGTTCTCCTAACCCGAAGCTTGCTCCTAGGATTCTTCAGTATTTCGACTTCTAAATTCTAGTAAGTTCTTGTTTTATTGTTCTTATGGTTTATGAGTTTACTTTAATCTCTTTGCGTAGAGTTTAGAGTAATCATTACTGGCATAAATGTGGTGTTTAGGCTGGGGTACTCATAGATATTCCCTGACTAGGTGGACCGTGGTAGTAGCGAGGAACGTGACAATTCCGAGTTACCTTTGCAGATCACATCTCGTTAGCAGGAAGGATAGGGTTTATAGGTGCGGGTTGAACATCCTTTGTGGTGTCTAGATTCCGTTAGCCTTCCCATTAGAACAGTAGATCATCCTTACTAAGGTTAGAAGGAGACTACGGTTGCAGTCTTCTCTATTTATCACTCACATCGAGAGACATTCTTTGTAGCCTAAAGGGATAGTAGCAATAGATTTGGTTAGTCAGATGCACCCTTTCTCCCAGTGGTAAAAATATAAATACGATAACTCTGGATAATCTCCCGGGTGAAATGCTCACCGATATCCGTGCGCTTGCGGATCAATTCCTTGTTGCATTCCCAAATATCAACAAGCATTTCTGGCGCCGTTGCCAGGGAGAAAGACGGTTGCTGAGATAACCTGAGTCTTACTATTAGCTTGTATCTATACTTTTATCTTTTCTTATCTTTTATATTCTTTATTTATTTTCTTTCTTACCTTATGGAAAACCAAAATTCTAAATCGATCCATGAGTCTGCAATCCCTTTAGCAACTGACCTTTTACCATGGGAATCATCACAGCCTATCCAAACATCCCAGTATAAGTTAAGTTCTAGGTTGATTGCCATGATTCAAAACCTATCTTTTTCGGGAAAGGAAGACGAAAACCCTTACCTTCATATTAGAGATTTTGAGCAAACATGTGATTGTCTTCGCATTGAAGGCATTTCTGATAAGACTTTACGTTGGAAGCTTTTTCCTTTTTCCTTAAGAGGAGAAGCTAGACAATGGTACAGTCAGAAGGTAAGTCAACAACAAGGTGAATGGGGAGTTTTACGAGCCAACTTTTGTCTAGATTTCTATTCCCTTGACCGTATAGCCGACCTTAGACTAAAAGTCCTATCTTTTAAACAAAAAGATAATGAAACTTTGGAAAAATCCTAGAAACGTTTTTCTGATCTTTTAGAATCTGGTCCAAACCTTAATCTTGAAGACCCTGTTCTTCTATTTCACTTTTTTCGAGGTCTTCAGAAAAATCACAAACAAATGCTTCACACAATGTCTAGAGGTTCTTTCTTTCGCATCCCTGCTGATGAAGCTAGAGTGATCCTAGATAGAATCCTAGAACCTGAGATGGATAATACCCTTCATGATGAAACCTACGAAGCCGAAGTAGACACTCTGCCAAATTCTTCATCTACTTTAGCTATTCCAAGTTCTGAGCCACAAGAGGAAGAAATTCCACTACCGAACTTCATGCTGGATATAGAATTCGATCTTTTTGCCGATTTTGGAAATATTTCAAACTACCATTCTATTGACAAACCCCAAAACGGCCAGTTTAGCATTTATTTACCAAGTGAATATCAATTGAGAGAGCTTATCTCAGTCATGAGTAGCGAATGGTTGGAGGAATCAGAGCTTTCCTCTGATGTGATCCGTTTGGACACACCCTCTATAACTATACGCTGTGCTTATAATTCTGATCGATTTAATGCTCTCTATAATCCTGTTGTGGGGATCAACATTATGTCTGAATCCTTTGCACTTAAACTATTTAAAAATATTGTCTTAACCCCCACAACAAAGGTCATAAAGGAATCTTCGGGACGATTAGTCCCCAGTCTTGGAATTATCAATGTCCTACCCCTTACGGTAGAAGGCTCCATGGTTCATTTGAACTTCTATATCTTTGATACATGGGACTTCGACGTGTTGATAGGACAACCTTTTAGAAGACTCCTTTATGAAGGTCATACTGGAAAGCTACACATTTCTTTTGGAAAAACTTTTAAATTCCCAATAACAATTTCACACTCCTTAAATAATAAGGCCGAGTCATATCTTTTGCCTGATCCTTTGGAGGAAGTAAAGGCTGCATCTCTAGAGCTTTTAAATGAACCAGACTTAGAAGACGAAACTCCTTTCTTCACAGAAGAAGAAGACGAACCTTCCGAACCTGAACCCTTAGATGATTTTGCAGAAACACCTAGACCCCCCATAGAACTTAAAACTTTACCACCCGGTCTTACCTATGCTTTCCTAAACAATAATCCAGAGTTCCCTGTCATCATTAGCGATAAACTCACTCAGGATCAAACTCTGCGATTAATGACCATTCTTGAGAAACATCACTCAGTTTTCGGCTACTCACTTCAAGATCTTACAGGAATCAGTCCTATGATTTGTACCCATCGTATTCCAACAGATCCTTCTGTTACACCCTCTCGAGAACCCCAATGTAGACTTAACAACACTATGAGAGAGGTAGTTAAAAAAGAAGTTATAAAGTTGCTGCATGCAGGGATTATATATCCTGTGCCGCACAGTGAGTGGGTGATCCCAGTACAAGTTGTGCCCAAAAAGGGAGGCATGATAGTTATTATGAATGAAAAGAACGAGCTAATTCCGCAACGCACCGTCACAGGATGGCGGATGTGCATAGACTATAGAAAACTAAACAAAGCCATGAGAAAGGATCACTTTCCTTTACCTTTTATAGATGAGATGCTAGAGCGGTTAGCAAACCATTCGTTCTTTTGTTTCTTAGATGGATATTCAGGGTATCATCAGATCCCGATCCATCCTGATGATCAAAGCAAAACCACTTTTACTTGCCCTTATGGAACTTATGCTTATCGTAGAATGTCTTTTGGGTTATGTAATGCACCAGCTTCTTTTCAAAGATGCATGATGTCTATATTTTCTGATATGATTGAAGAGATTATGGAAGTTTCCATGGATGATTTCTCTGTTTATGGAAAAACTTTTGATAGTTGTCTTGAAAACTTAGACAAGGTTTTGCAAAGATGTGAAGAAAAGCACTTAATCCTTAATTGGGAAAAATGTCATTTTATGGTTAGGGAGGGAATAGTGCTAGGACACTTAGTGTCTGAAAGAGGTATTGAGGTAGACAAAGCTAAAATTGAAGTAATTGAACAACTACCTCCACCTGTGAATATAAAAGGAATTCGAAGCTTTCTTGGCCATGCTGGTTTTTATCGTAGATTCATAAAAGATTTTTCATTTATTGCTAGACCACTTACTCTTTTGCTAGCCAAGGATGCTCCTTTCGAATTTGATGATGCATGTCTAACATCTTTCAATTTATTAAAGAAAGCACTCATCTCTGCACCAATCATTCAACCCCCTGATTGGTCGTTGCCTTTTGAAATTATGTGTGATGCTAGTGATTATGCTGTGGGGGCAGTATTGGGACAAACTAAAGATAAGAAGCATCATGCAATTGCTTATGCCAGTAAAACTTTGACAGGAGCTCAACTTAACTATGCAACCACTGAAAAAGAGCTTCTGGCTGTTGTCTTTGCCATTGATAAATTTAGATCTTATTTAGTTGGAGCTAAAATAATTGTTTACACTCATCATGCTGCATTAAAATATTTGCTCACTAAAAAAGATGCTAAACCTCGCCTGATTAGATGGATTTTATTACTCCAAGAATTTGACTTAGAAATAAAAGATAAAAAGGGAGTAGAAAATTCTGTTGCTGATCACTTGTCTAGAATGTATTTTAAGAGTCCACAGGAAACCCCCATCAATGATTCACTCCGGGACGACATGCTCTACGGGATTAACAGGTCTGACCCCTGGTATGCAGATATTGTTAATTTTATGGTTTGAGGGTATGTACCACCAGGAGCAAATAAGAAGAAGCTTATTCAAGAAAGTCGTTCACATATATGGGATGAGCCATACCTCTTCCGAGTATGCTCTGATGGCTTACTTAGGAGATGTGTGACCACTGAGGAAGGATGGAAGATCATCGACAGATGTCATTCATCACCATATGGAAGTCACTATGGAGCATTTCATACACATTCAAAGATCTGGCAGTGTGGATTCTATTGGCCTACAATGTATGAAGACACAAAGCAATATATCAGAAGATGTGGGCCATGTCAAAGACACAGAAACATAAATACAAGGGATGCAATGCCACTCACCAACAACCTTCAGATTGAGCTCTTTGATGTCTGGGGAATAGACTACATGGGTCCATTTCCTCCATCAAAGAAGTGCGAGTACATCTTGGTGGCAGTTGACTATGTCTCCATGTGGGTAGAAGCATTACCTTGCAAGCATGCCGACAACGTCAGTTCAAAGAGGATGTTTGAAGAAATTATATTTCCAAGATTTGGAGTCCCCAGAGTAGTGATAAGTGATGGAGGAGCACACTTCATCGACAAACGCTTCAAGCAATATCTATCAAGACATGGAATCCGTCACAACGTCGCTACCCCCTATCATCCTCAGACAAGTGGCCAAGTAGAGACTTCCAACAAACAAATCAAGAATATTCTTCAGAAGACAGTAAATGAAATGGGAACGGCATGGAAAGACAAGTTACCCGATGCACTCTGGGCATACCGGACAGCATACAAGACCCCAATTGGAAGTCTCCATACCAATTGGTGTACGGGAAGACTTGCCATCTGCCTGTTGAACTAGAGTTCAAAGCACACTGGGCCATAAAGAGATGGAATATGGACCTAGATGTTGCTGGAGATTTTAGAAGAATGCAACTATCAGAATTGGAAGAATGGCGAGAGAAGGCATATAACAATTCAAAGATCTACAAAGAAAGAGTCAAAAGGTGGCATGACAAGAGAATCAAGAAGAAGGAGTTCACACCCGGAGATAAGGTATTACTTTTTAATTCCAAGGTGAAGCTTTTCGGGCATGGAAAACTCCAGAGCAAATGGGAAGGACCATTCAAGGTAATCAATTCATCATCCCACGGAGCTATCACACTTCAAAATAGTGAAGGTACGTTATTCAAGGTAAATGGTCAACGTCTTAAATTATTTTTAGAGCCCAATGAGGAATTTGAAGAAATAGACGTAGTCCATTTTTACCTTCCCATGGAGAATTAGAGCCCGACACTTTGGTCTGATGGTTTTGGGTCATATATATATATTTTTCTAAATAATTCCGCATCTAGAAACACGCTCGGAGAAGTGGGCCCACAGAGGGCCAGAGAGAGGGCGGGCGCCCAGATCAAGTGGGCGGGCGCCCAGCCCCTGCTCCCCCTCGGTCCCGACTTTCTTTGTTATGGAAAATGCACTTAGGGTGATCCGAATAATCCCTCGGATGGAAAGTTTCGCACGCATGTCGACGGGAGCAACCCGAACAACCCAAAGAGGCACCCTTTTGACCCCTATATAAAGAGACCCCTGACCTCAGTTTTCAAACACCAAGCCACCAAGCCTTCTCTCCTTCAATTAGAGCTTGATTAGCTCTCCTTCAATTAAAATGTGATTTGTTCCTTGCTGCTCCAATGGCCGAGAAGTACCACGATGATTGGGAAGTCGTCCCCTTCAACCTCAACATGGAGCCTGTGGAGGACCCCGATGCCCGTGCTCTCGTCCCGGCCAACACAGAGCGACAGCTAGAAGCCATGCCATTACGCCAACGCAGCTCCGCCCAATCTTACCATGCTCAACCAGTTCTCACCGCACCGCCACAACCCCTACTCCTCAAAGGATCATCATCCAAGATGAAGACCACTATCAAGGTGCCAATCGGCACAAGGATCCTTCCACCTAGACCCAATGAGAGGGTCGTTGGAGTCAAGACCAACCGAAGCGGCGAGATCAGCAGTATTCGCTACACTACAGAGGAGGAAAGGCCTTACTTTGAAGGGATTAGAGCATCCAAAGTCCGTTTCATCCCTCCAAAGGCAGCCCCGAAGCACTCTCTCAATGCTTTTGAGACACCTCCCAAGCGTCGCAAGACTATAATGGATATTGATGAGGAAGTTCACAGGCTAGATAGAGTTATCATAGACCTCCAGTCCTCGATTAATTCCCTCACTAGGCAGCTCTCTAACCACAACACCATTATACTAGGCCTTAGGCAGGATCTTGCCAGTGCCAACAAGAAGATCAAGGAATTAGAGCGCCGCTAAGTTATCTAGATTAGACCTTGAGGCAATGCATCTTAGTCATCTATCTTTAAATTCGGTTTAAGTTTGCTATTATCATCAGTTTGCTATTATCAGTTTGCTATCAGTTTGCTATCAGTCTTTTGTAATAAATGCCTCAAGATCAATAAAGAGTATTATTATTATTATTATTATTATGTCTTGTGCGTCTCTACTTTATTTTTGTGGAAGAAAGCAGAAAACAAGTATGGGGGAGATCCCTCAACATGCCAAACACACTCCAACTACACCACTCCACGATTCAGGTACACACTCTGCACACTTTACACATACATATATATTTTTGGATTTTGCAGAATATTGTTTCCGACATGATAAAACAAAACGATTAAAATATTTCTAATCATGATTAATCTCAATCTATTATATTTCCTGAAAATTTGCAATTATTATAAAATCATTTTAAAACCCTGTGTTACTTAAGTCAATATGAAATATGTGATGGTAGAGTATGAGTTTCTTATTCTTGATATCATTGTTGCTTGGAGAACTTATTTCAAAATATTCAAAATTCTTGCTACCATCCTTAGTGTTTTATATGCCTGATAAAACTGAAAAAAATATTAATTATAAAAGCTATCTGCTCTGTATTGAGTTTGTTCAAAATGAGTTAGACCCTTGTTGAGAGATTTATCATGCTCCCAAGGTCAAGACATTATTTCAGAAAGATTCACTCTTCCGAAGTATTATTGCATTAGAGGCATGGGCTATGCAAAAATAGAAATATTTCGAGGAAATAAAAAGGAGCAAGTGCTCGATAACCTCGCAGAAAAAATGGACAAGTGTCCGGCAGTAGAATTAGGGTACCTCGGTATCCATTTAAAAAAATGATAGCCCATGGTCCCTCTAATAAGCAATATGCCAGCAAGAGTTGACAAAGATTTTAATTTCCAAAGTCTTTGATCTAAGAGTATGACATTCCCCTCCTCGGATCCCGTTTTGATCAAGCAATAAATGCAAAGTAAGTATGCTTGAGAATTTTTGCAAAATAAAACAGCCTCAGTGAGATATATATAAAAGATAATGAGTGATCTGAGAGAACCTATGAGGATAAAAAGGTATGCTAACTTTCTTTCAAAAATATACAAAAACTCCAAGTGACACGATTGAGAAGAAAGGATCTTTACTCTTAACCATATACTTCCCTGACTATGGTACACAGTGGAATTTTAACACCCTGCAATTATAAAGAGAATGTTTTAAATGTTTACCCCAGATATTGTTCTTAACCATCCTTTTCTCGAGGACGAGTAAGAGCCTAAGTATGGGGGTATTTGTTGACGGTTCTTAAGTATCAATTTTAATTATCAAATAAACAAGAGAAAGGACCAATATGCAACCAACACCTAGAATTAGGGTTTGATCTGATAGAATTCCATGAGTTTTGTTGTTTATCTGTTTCTGCCGGGGGTTATCAGGAAATAAGGAAGAAAGGCCCACATGTCGGGATTACATAGAGATATCAACGCACCACACGATTTTACACCATCTAGAAGACTCCAGAAGCCACGAGACCGAAGCGGAGGCGAAACGAGGCCAGGCCCAGGGCGCCCGCCCTGGTGACCTGGGCGCCCACCCCCTGCTGGAGCCAGATCAGGACTCTCTTCGCTCGGGATATTCCACCGACCTATTGGATCAAGAAAAACATAGTACCACCTCGCCTATCGACCCAAAAACGCATAGAAGGGGAGGACTATATAAGGAGACCCCCTTGGCCCCTGGAGGAGACATGAAGAAATTATCATAGAGACTGAGGGGTGCCCTCAAAGGAAAACGTCTTCTCTAATTAATATTTCTTTTTAGGCTTAGCAACTAATGTAAAGTAGAAATAGATCTTCTAGTTTCTACTAGATTGAGAGAGATAGAGTGGAGGTGTAGATTGGAGGAAGCCCGGCCTGTCGGTGTCTACTCCAAGCTTGTACCTGCGGGATCAAGTTCTCCTAACCCGAAGCTTGCTCCTAGGATTCTTCAGTATTTCGACTTCTAAATTCTAGTAAGTTCTTGTTTTATTGTTCTTATGGTTTATGAGTTTACTTTAATCTCTTCGCGTAGAGTTTAGAGTAATCATTACTGGCGTAAACGTGGTGTTTAGGCTAGGGTACTCATAGATATTCCCTGACTAGCTGGACCGTGGTAGTAGCGAGGAACGTGACAATTTCGAGTTACCTTTGCAGATCACATCTCGTTAGCAGGAAGGATAGGGTTTATAGGTGCGGGTTGAACATCCTTTGTGGTGTCTAGATTCCGTTAGCCTCCCCATTAGAACAGTAGATCATCCTTACTAAGGTTAGAAGGAGACTACGGTTGCAGTCTTCTCTATTTATCACTCACATCGAGAGACATTCTTTGTAGCCTAAAGGGATAGTAGCAATAGATTTGGTTAGTCAGATGCACCCTTTCTCCCAGTGGTAAAAATATAAATACGATAACTCTGGATAATCTCCCGGGTGAAATGCTCACCGATATCCGTGCGCTTGCGGATCAATTCCTTATTGCGTTCCCAAATATCAACAATGAGTCCGGTGTACACCGGACGCGTCCGGTGCTAACTTGTTCAGCGTCCGGTGCTCTGCAGGTTACTGTTAGAATCTGACACACGGCTAACGTTGGAGCACCGGACGCTGGTGTTGAGCGTCCGGTGACCCCGTATTTCGCCCAGTGAAAGAGCCAACGGCTCTATTTGTTTGAGGGGCTATAAATACGTGTTTGGCTGGCTTGGGGCTCACTCTCTTGGCATTCTAACATACTTGACATCCTTGTGAGCCTAAGCAAACACCTCCCACTCATCTCCTTCATAGATTATACATCTTTGTGAGATTGGGAGTGATTCCAAGTGCATTTGCTTGAGTGATTGCATCTAGTGGCACTTGGGGATCGTTTTAGCTACGGTTTTCTTGTTACTCTTGGTGGTTGCCGCCTCCTAGACGGCTTGGAGCAGCGGAGGAGGATTGGCACGAGTTGGTGATTGTTCGTGGCCATCTCCCGGTGATTGTGAGGGGTCTTGTACCTTCCTCGGCGGAGAGCCGAAAGGTAACTCTAGTGGATTGCTCGTGTCATTGAGCTACCTCACTTGTGGGTGGGTTCTTGTGGTGTCCTAGTGAGGACGAGGTTCGTGCTACACCTCTTAGCCACCGAACCACCAAGTGTTGGTCGACACAACGGGGACGTAGCGTGCCGGCAAGCACATGAACCTCGGGAGAAAATCGTGTGTCTCCTTTGTGATTGTACTTTGGATTTCTCCTAGTGGTTGGACTTCATATTATTGATTGGTTCATCCCCTCTACGCGGTGGTATAAAGATCAAACCTTCTCTCTTACTTTCTTGCAAACTAGAGTAGCTTACTTACTTGTATAGAAACTTTTGGTAGCTCTCTAGTGTAAGTAGAGACTTAGCTCTTGTGTGCCTAGTGATCATATCAACTAGAATTGTTGGATAGGTGGCTTGCAAACACCCCTTTAGAGCTAGAGCAAAAAGCTTCGCTTTGTTATTTACTAACCTCTTGCTCTAGTGATTTTGTAGAATTTTAAATAGGCTATTCACCCCCCCTCTTGCCATATTAGGACCTTTCACCCCTGCAGAAATAGATAAAAACCAAAGCTCATGGAATTCTGTCACATAAAACCCTAATTCTAGATGTTTGGTGCATATTGATCCTTTTCCATGTTTAGTTGATGGTTAAATTTAGTACTTAAGGACCGTCAATAGTAACGACGACGACCTCTTCCCTGACTACACCGGGCGCTTGATCTCGGAGAGCCTGGAGAACTGAAACTACGGCGACGTCAAGACGCTTTAGTCGCAGCTCCGCCCCATCCTCGACGCCATGAAGACGCTACGCGAGAAAGGTCCGACCGTCGCGCTCGTTCTCTCAGTGGTGCACCATCGACGGGTACTCCCGTTGATGTCTCGATCGCTGAGAATGGACGAGATGGGTCTCAGCATCTCGTCTCGCGACCTTGAGGCATGCCGGATGTCCAACGAGGCACCTACGGACGAGGAGGTCGCCGCTAGGGTCAGGGCGGCTGTCGCCGGCGATTTTCAGCCCGAGCACGTCAATAGCTTTCCCATGAAGCCCGAGGAGGGCTACTGCAACCAGGTGAGTTCTTCTTATCGCCATTACTCGGTTTTTGACCTTTCCGATCTTCCCCGGGACTTACGCTTGCTCCAACAGGGATCGATCGACGCTCGGTCCTCAAGGCCTCTAGTAAAGGAGGACGACGTCGATCGTGAAAGGAGGCACGAGTTTGCAGAAAAGCAAAAGTCCACAAAGGACTTGGAGAAGAAAAAAGAGAAGAAGAAGAACCTTGAGCGGCAAGCGCTCGAGAAACGCCGCGTGAAGTCGAGGCAGAGGGGGAGTCCGAGGAGGACTCTCCTGACGAGGACAATGGGAACGAGGGCGACGACGATAGCGACGACTCCGAGGGGATGGCGGCTCACCTTGACAGGATCCTTGAAGACCCGTCGTGAGCCGACGTCGATACCTCGTGGGCGGGGCTTCCAAGAAGTCATTAGGTGGTGCTCGCGACGGGCAACAAAAGGAGGCATCACCGCGCCGCCCTCGTGCCGAGACTCCTCCAGCGCCCACGCGAGGCCGGGCCATTTCCCTGCCGCAACCTCCTCTAGCGTTCGAAGCAGGCCACCGGGTTAAGACCATGGCGACGGGGCCATTGACTCGTGGTCGCGCCGCCGTGGCGGCTTCAAGTCAGTGGGAAGGAGGCTGTGGGAGCTCTAGCCCCGGCGCTCGCCAGGCGGGAGGCATGGAGCCGAGGCCCGCGCCTGCCCAGGAGAAGCCCGGGGTCTCGACGCGGGGTGGCTCGAGGCCGGCAGGTCGAGGGAGCGGTAGGCGGGTTGTTCTTCCCGTGGGGTAAGATTTTCATGTTGTAATTTTTGTTTCCGATGTCTTGTGCCCCTGTTAGTTTCTGTCTTTCCTAAGCTATTTCCCCTTTTTCCCAGGTTAAAGAGGCCGTTGGAATAGGCCCAACCCTCGATGGCCAAGAAACTTAAGGTGGGGGCGGACTCCGGAGGCTCGGGTGAGTAATTTATGCTTCTTTTCGTGGTTCTAGAGTTGGGCCGGTCTTGTGCTAAATCCCTTTGCGACTAACGTATTGTCTTGGGGTGCGCACACGTTCCTCTGATCCTCGACTGTCAGCGGATATCGAGGGGACCCCGCCTCGTCTGTCGGAGGGGGACGACGTCTCTGGAACCGCCTTGCCGTCACCTGGCTGGGTCGAGACGCCTCGTCTCCAGGGTCAGGAGGGAGCCCCCAAGCCTCCCCAGTCTGGATGCGTGGGTGTCCCTATCACCATCAGCGACGGGTCCGTTGGTGATCCGCTCTCGAAGGACGCTCGTACCACGGATAAGGAGGCCGAGGACTCTATTTTTGGGAAACGGACGCCATGGCCCATCGGGCTCCACTCTGTCGAGGAGAGGAGGAAGAAGGAAGAGGAAAGGAGTGAAGGGGGAGAAGAGGGAGAAAAAGAAGAACAGAGCCACCTGCGGGGAAGACTGCTGCAAGAGGCGCAGGTGCAGCAGCTGCAGCCGGAGCAGCAGCAGCATCTGCAGGAGGAGCAGCCACAGCTGCGTAGGGGAGAACGGCTCGAGGAGCAGTTGGAGCAGTACCGGTAGCAAGAGCTGCTAGAGCTTCAACGACAGTAGCAGCAGCAGAGTCAACAGCTAGAAGAGCTGCTCGAACAGCCACCGCGAAGCCCGCGCCAGCCAGAATCGCTGCCGTCGGAAGGGCCCGAGACCGGGGAAGAGGGACTGCCGATCTATGGTCCTCCAACCCCGACGTGGCTCTGTCCAGGAGGGCCTGCCTCCATCCCGGCTGAGCCTGGGCGGGAGGATGGTGTGGTGGCGCTCGCTTGTGCCATGCACACACCAACAGATCCACAGTCTGAGATCAAGGGAACGATATATGGTATCGAGGGGATCGCTCCTGGGTTCCTACGAGATCGACGGCCATGGGTGGATCTTAGTACTGTCGGGGAGGATGAAGCTAGGACCTCAGGCGGAGGCGATACTGGCAAGACTGGGACTTGGAGGTTGGTAGATGACGACAGGCGGTTCCCTTCTCTCGTTGACCTGTTCTTGCGCCACGAGGGGTCGCTCGAGACCATTCTAGAGCTCATCCGGGGCATCAAGGCATGCACGGAAGAGGAGATGGAGAACTAGGGCCCCGGGAGGATCCGGTTTCGATCCTCTACCTGTCCAGAGGAGCCTAATATTATGATGGACGACCAAAAGGAGGCAGAGAAGTGGGAACACCTCGAGGAGCTTTGTCTCTGGATGAAGCATGTTGTGAGACTTATGTCCGACATCATCAACAACAGGCTCGGCTAGGCTTGTTTCGTAGGTATCTTTGGACCTTAGTTACTTGGGTACATAGTCTCGTATTCTTACCGTTTGATTACCTGTTTGTAGGATCTGAAAGAGACTTCCCGCCTAAAGTCGGGCTTTATTCATGCGACGAGAGGTGGTTGGGAGCAGCTCCCTCTTCTTAAAGAGCAACTCCTCGAGTCGCAAGAAAAGCTCGTCCAGGCTTACAAGGATCTCATGGCAGCCTTGGAGGAGAAGAAAGAGAGGGAGGCCGCCCTGACCGAGGCTCGAGAGGCCTCGGAGAAGTCGAAAGAGGAGGTCGTGCAGTTGAGGGAGCGGACCACCTCAGCTGAGGAGGCAGCTTCCAAGGCCTGAGAGGAGGCTGAAGATGCGACCGCCGAGCTCGACAAGGAGGAGAGCCTCATTAAGTCAGACCTCGCCTCTGCCCGGGAGACTTATCGTGAGATAAAGGAAGAGTGTGTGAAGAGCGAGATCGCTCAAAGCGCCGCGGAGGAGGCTGTGAAGAAGGCCCGTGAGGATCTCGAGGCAGAGCGAATCCGTTCTTGCAGCCTCTCTGACGACGTCGACCGTCTGAAGAAAATGCTGCTGGAGAAGGAGGGGGCTGTGTTACAAGCGGGTAAGATGATCAAGGACCTGCGGGTCGCAAATACTGATCTGGCTCGCTCTTATAAGGAGATTGAGAGGGCCAACACCGACTTGGTTGGTGAGAACACGGCTCTCGAAGAAAAGATTCATGGTAAGTATGATCTGGTTTTTGTGTTTCTTTTGGTCAAGTTTCTATCTCGTGCTATCTAACTCTCCTATATCAATCTTTGTAGGGCTTAAAGATGATCTCCTGGCCGCCCAGGTCGATGCCCAAGGCTCAGCTCGAGGGGGAGGCTGCTCTAAATAGTCGACTAAGGACGGCGATAAGCGACCTTTCGGCCTCCTGGGAGCTCGAGCCTATGGATGAGTCGAGGGAAGCGACTCGAAGTGATGCGCTGGTCAACCAGTTGTGCTACTTAGGTGCCACGCTGAGGGATCGAGTGCGTGACACCCTTCACACCGGGTTGAAGCGAGCAATGGTGGTCGTCTGCTCGGGCTTCTCCTACGACATGGAGGTGGTGTCCCACGGCTTCGTCACCGATATTTCCAAGACCGACACCGAGAACGACGAGAGGCTTCATGCCTTGATCGACGATGCAGAGGTCCCTAGGGAAAGGCTGGCGAAGCTGTTCAAGCCAGAGGTGCTCCCTCCTAAGACTAGCCCGGGCGCGGAAGATGGTGGTGAAGGTTGAGATGCAGACTAAGGCCTGCGAGCATATTGTGGGTATTTAGACCCATTGTAAAAAATTTAACACTTGTCTTAATATGAACGTTGTGGCCTGAGTGGCCTTAAGACTCATCGTTTCCTTATACTTCTGTTGTTTTTATGTCCAAGTTTCTTTTATTTCCTTTGCTGCCTAAGTTTATGTTCCTTGGCTGAACTTTCATTAGGGCAACTTCGATTACCTCGAGGGTGAGAAAGTGAGTCGAGTTGCCATAGCCCAGAGGCGTAGGGGTTGTCAGGCTCGACGTCTCTCGGTCCTTAAGGGGCTCGAGGTGCCTTTACTACTCGATCGTGTGGGGTTTTCTTAGGGCTTGGAAAAGGGAGAGAGATAACGTTGAGCTTCTGAAAAAATCATTTGATTTTTAGGAACCTGGGGGGGCCCCCTGCTAGCCCCCAAGGGAGTGTCGACTAGATGGGTCATAGTCGAGACTTCCTCCTAACGACGAGATTTAACTGGCAATAGCATGCATTACTTGGAAAGGTATTCTCGTTTATTCTCATATTCATTTGTGGGGTCTCGGTACAAGATGTGCATGAAAATGTAAAGCCTCAAAGCTCTAAGGGTAGAAGCAACATAGTTGTTCGATGTTCCAAGCATTGGCGAAGACCGCCCCCTTTTTGTTCGTGAGCTTGTATGTCCCTGGCTTCAAGACTTCGGCCACCACGTATGGGCCTTCCCAGGGTGGAGTTAGCTTGTGGCGTCCTTGATTGCTTTGTCGTCAGCGTAGGACGAGGTCGCCTATGTTCAGATCCCTTTTGCGCACGTGCTTGTCGTGGTAACGTCGAAGCTTCTGCTGGTACCTTGCTGAGTTGAGGAGGGCCATGTCTCGAGCTTCCTCGTGCTGGTCGACCGAGTTTTCTCGAGTTTCCTTGTTTGTTTGCTCGTTGTAGGCTTTGAGTCGAGGTGACCCATACTCGAGGCCCGTTGGGAGCACAGCCTCGGAGCCGTAGACCATGAAGAATGGGGTATATTTCGTGGCTCTGCTTGGCGTTTTTCTCAAGCTCCACAAGACCGAGGAGAGCTCTTGGACCAATTTCTTGCCAAATTTCTTCAACCGGTTGTAGATTCTTGGTTTGAGTCCTTGCAAAATCATTCCGTTGGCATGCTCGACCTGGCCGTTAGTTCGAGTGTGAGCTACTGCAGACCAGTTCACACGGATGTGATGCCGATCACAGAAGTCCAAGATCTTTTTGCCGGTGAACTGGGTGCCATTGTCGGTGATGATGACGTTGGGTATCCCGAACCGGTGGATTATGTCGGTGAAGAAGAGGACAGCCTGCTCGGAGCAAATGTTTGTGATGGGTCGAGCCTCGATCCATTTGGAGAACTTGTCGATGGCTACTAGCAAATGGGTGTATCCTTCCGCCGCCTTCTGGAGAGGGCCCACGAGATCGAGACCCCACACCACGAACGGCCAGGTGATGGGGATCATCTGGAGAGCATGGGCGGGGAGATGGGTTTGCTTGGCATAGAATAGACACCCATGGCATGAGCGAACGAGCTCTATGGCGTCACCTACGGCCGTTGGCCAGTAGAAACCTTGTCGGAAAGTGTTTCCTACAAGGGTTCTGGGAGCGACATGATGGCCACAAGCACCCGAGTGTTGGTCCTCGAGGAGCTTTCGACCCTCTTCTATGGTGATGCAGCGCTACAAAATCCCTGTTGGGCTTCGTCGGTATAGCACTTTGCTTTCGCCATAGATTACGTACGATTTGGCCCGTCGAGCGATACGACGGGCCTCGGATCGATCTTCTGGCAGTTCGCACCGGATCAGCCAATCAAGGAACAGTGTACGCCAGTCGAACAGTCGACCTAGGTGTTGCTTGATCTCCATCATGTCTGCCGTCGCTAATAAGGCCTCGACAGCGTCGGTAGGCTTGGGGGTGGAAGTTTCGGCGTTAGCCCTCGTGCCTAGGTTGACGGATGGTTCGTATAAGTCTCTCGAGAACACATCAAGCGGGACAGTGCCTCGAGTGGATGCGATCTTAGCGAGTTCGTCGGCTGCTTCATTGTATTGTCGTGCGATGTGAACGAGCTCGAGGCCATGGAACTTGTCCTCTAGCCCATGTACCTCCTTGCAGTACGCCTCCATCTTTGGGTCATGGCAGTTCGAGGCCTTCATCACTTGGTCGATGACTAGCTAAGAGTCGCCTCGAACGTCGAGGCGTCGAACACCTAGCTCGATAGCGATCTTTAACCCGTTGACGAGGGCTTCGTATTCTACAACGTTGTTAGATGTGGCGAAGTGTATTCTAATGACATACCTCATGTGGACGCTGAGGGGTGAGACGAGCAGCTGGCCTGCCCCGGCTCCCGTCTTCATGAGGGACCCATCGAAGTACATCGTCCACAGCTCTGCATGAACCTAAGCTGGGGGGAGCTGAGTGTCCGTCAATTCCACGACGAAATCCGCCAGGGCTTGAGATTTGATGGCTTTGCGAGGCGCATAAGTGAGGGTCTCACCCGTGAGTTTGACCAACCATTTGGCGATCCTCCCTGTGGCCTCTCGAT
The DNA here is from genome assembly GCF_000003195.3 of Sorghum bicolor. Taxonomy (NCBI): domain Eukaryota; kingdom Viridiplantae; phylum Streptophyta; class Magnoliopsida; order Poales; family Poaceae; genus Sorghum; species Sorghum bicolor. Next base: position 19,938,428 of record NC_012873.2, on the reverse strand, counting down.
TCTGGATGATCTCACCCAAGGGGAAGGATGAGACCACCATGATCGGGTGACCGAGAAAGTAATGCTGCACCTTGAGTCAGGCGAGAATCACGGCGTAGATCAACTTTTGAATCTGGGGGTACCGTACCTTGGTTTTCGAGAGCACCTCACTGATGAAGTAGACCGGCCGCTGGACTGGTAACGCGTGTCCCTCCTCCGGCCTTTCGACCACTACAGCCGCACTAACGACCTGGGTCGTTGCTGCGACGTATAGGAGCAGAGGCTCTACAGGCTGAGGGGGAACTAGGACCGGAGCGGTGGTCAGCGTCTTTTTCAGGTTGTCGAGGGCTTCCTCGGCCTCGGGGGGTCTAAGAGAAACGTTTAGTTTTCTTTAGGAGCCGATACAGCGGCAATGCCTTTTCTCCTAACCTCGAAATGAAATGGCTCAGTGCCGCTAGGCAACCTGTAAATTTCTACACGCCCTAGAGATCTCGAATCGGCCCCATCCTTGCGACGGCCGAGACCTTTTCGGGGTTAGCCTCGATGCCATGTTGGGAGACTATGTAACCTAGGAGCATGCCTCGAGGCACGCCGAAGACGCATTTCTCGGGGTCGAGCTTGATTCTATTAGCGCGTAAACAGCTAAATGCGATTTCGAGGTCCTGTATCAGGTCGTCTAGTTTTTTTGATTTGACGACGATGTCATCGACGTATGCCTCGACCGTCGAACCTATGTGCTCACTGAACATGTGGAGCATGCATCGCTGGTATGTCGCCCCAGCGTTTCGAAGCCCGAAGGGCATGGTCACATAGCAATACATCCCAAAAGCCGTGATAAAAGATGTCGCGAGCTGGTCGGACTCTTTCATCTTTATTTGATGGTAGTCGGAGTATGCATCAAGAACGAAAGGGTCTCACATCCCGAGCTAGAATCAACAATCTAGTCGATGCATGGTAAAGGAAAAAGAAATTTTGGACATGCTTTATTCAAACTCGTATAATCGACACACATCCTCATTTTCTCATTCTTTTTCTTAACTAATACAAGATTTGCTAACCAGTCGGGATGATGAACCTCCTTGATGAATCCGGCCGTCAAAAGCTTGTGGATCTCCTCGCCAATGATCTTGCGTTTCTCCTCATCGAAGCGACGCAATCGTTGCTTCACTGGCTTGGAACCGGCTCGAATCTCCAAGGAGTGCTCGGCGACTTGCCACGGTATGCCAGGCATGTCCGAAGGACTCCATGCAAACATATCGGCGTTTGCACGGAGAAAGTCGATGAGCACGGCCTCCTATTTGGGGTCAAGGTTGGCGCTTATCGTCAGCGCTTTGTCGTTGGAGCCGTTGGGATCGAGTAGGATTTTCTTCGTGCCCTCTGCTGGTTCGAAGCTGCCCGCATGACGTTTGGGCTCTGGAGCCTCAGCGGCGAGGGCCTCGAGCTTCGAGGCGAGTTCTGTGGAGCTTTCGACGGCTTCTCCGTACTCGGCGCACTCGACGTCACACTCGTACGCGTGCTCATAAGAGGAGCTGACGGTGATTACTCCTTTGGGCCCGGGCATCTTTAGCTTCAGGTAGGTGTAATTGGGTATAGCCATGAACTTGGCATATCCTGGTCGTCCGATGATGGCGTGGTATGTACCGTGAAACCCCACCACTTCGAAGGTGAGAGTTTCCTTCCTGAAGTTGGCGGCTGTGCCGAAGCACACCGGCAGGTCGATTCGACCTACTGGCAATGCCTTTTTTCCTAGCACGACGCCATGGAAACCACCCGCGCTTGGTTGGAGCTGCGCCCCCTCGATGCCAAGAAGATCGAGGGTCTTGAGGTAAATGATGTTCAGGGTGCTGCCGCCGTCCATCAGGACCTTCGAGAGCCTGGTGTTGACAATGATAGGATCGACGACAAGCAGGTAGATGCCGGGAGCGACCACCCTGTCAGGACGGTCGTCGCGGTTGAAGGTGATGGGGGTGTTCGACTAGTTGAGGTACTGGGGCACCGCCATCCTTGCCGCAAAGACCTCACGGCGCTCCCTCTTGCGCTGCCTCATGGTGAACTGCGTCGAGGGTCCACCGTAGATCATGTAGCAGTCGTGGACGGCCGGGAAGCCTTTGTCTTCTTTGTTTCCCCCCTTGTCGTCGCTCTTGTCTTTCCTTTGGTCCTCCTTCTTCAGCCCCAGGCTGTTGAAGTATTTTTTCAGCATGCGACAGTCTTCGAGCTTGTGATTTGCTCCTCCCTTGTGATAAGGGTAGGGCTCCTTGAGCACCTTGTCGAAGACGGCCCCCTCTGGGGGTCCTCGAGGCTTTTTGCGCTCTACGACAGCGACGAAATCATTGTCGAGAGCCTCCTACTTGAATGGTCGTGCTTTCTTCTTCTTCTTTTCTTTCTTAGACCCTCTGCTGGGGCCCTCGTGGTGGTCCACTAGTGCCTTCCCTTTGCTTCCTTCGTGGCTGAAGAAAGCACGGACCGCTTCCTAACCCGCTGCGTAGTTCGCCACCATATCCATCAGTTCATCGACGGTTTGAGGACGGTTTCGACCCAGTTCCCGTACCAGGTCCTTGCATGTGGTGCCTGAGACAATGGCCAAAATGACGTCGTGGTCAGGGATGTGCGGGAGCTCAGTGCGCTGCTTCGAGAAGCGTCGAGCGTACTCTCGGAGAGTTTCTCCTGATTTCTGCTTGCACTTGCTGAGGTCCCATGAGTTGCCGGGTCATATGTAGGTCCCTTTGAAGTTGCCTTCGAAAACCCAGACCAAATTGGTCCAGTCGTGAATCTGGTTTTTGGGGAGCTCCTCGAGCCATCTGGGAGCGGTGTCGGAGAGGAAGAGCGATAATTGGCGGATGATGGCTCGATCGTCTCCTCGAGCACATCCCAACTGGCATGCTAGCCGCAAGTCTGCCAGGCACAGCTTTGGCTTGGTTTTGCCGTTGTATCTGGCAATGCTGGTCGGGGGTCGAAATGGGCTTGGTAGCGGCATGCTGTGGATTGCTCTGCTGAAGACTCGAGGGCCCGGTGGTTCTAGAGACATTCGGTCTTCGTCGCTGTCGTACCGTACACCGCGGTGGGCGTTGTAGCCGCGCTCCTCTGCGTCCCCATGCCGCGGCGACAATACTCGTTGATGTCATGTTGAGCGTCGTGCCGCCGTTGATTATCGACGAGCTGCTCCTGGACAGGCGTTGTTTTCCTTCCTCGAGGGGGTGGTCTTTGATAGACCGACACCTCCCTCTCATTTTGGGCTGGCTCGGCGCATTTCTTCGTGGCTGCCCCCGACGTCGAGAGGCTCAGCTTTCGGCTTGCTGGGCTGCCACCACTTGGAGCAGGGTCTGCACCTCATCTCGAATGCGCCGTGCCTAGGAGTTCGAGGGCTCAGGCATGTTATGCAGCAGCATGGTCGCTGCCACGAGGTTCTGGCCTGCTCGAGGGAAACGGCTGACGAGCGGCTCCGGCTCCTCGTCTCCGACGATCTGTCGGTGCGCCTCTCGAGCCCGACTGCGCGCGCCTTCGCCGTGCGGGTACGGTTGGTCCTGCTCGAGGGCCCGCTCTAGTTGGGTGAGGCGCTTGCGATCTTCGTCGAGCTTTGCCCTGAGCTCCCATAATTGCGCAAGTTGCGTGGCTTTGCCTTCCTGAGGCGGAGGGTCGACCTGACCGTTGTTCCTAGGTGTCCTGGGATCTTCCCTTGCTATGGGGACTCGGCCGGCGGTGGCGGCGTCTTGCGTTTCATCAGTAGTTGCTACCTCCCCGTCGATGTTGAAGCATTTCCTCGTAGGGTCATAGCTGTCGGATTCAAAGTCGGGATCCGGCTTAGCGGCGTAGAAACATCCGCATCCCTCTTCCGCCAACCGCCGCCTGAGCGAATTGATTGTATATCGCCCGGGTCCTAGGCGTCGGAGGCTTCGTACCCGAGAAAAATCCAGAAGTTCGGTTGCTTGCGGGGCTTGCTGCTGTGCCCGGCGCCGCACGGGAGGACCAATGGTCGCTCCACATACGTCTGGGCGTCCGGGCATATCGCCCTAGCGAGTGACGTCGCTGCATTGTCCAGACCAAACGGGTGTGTCCTCCTGGAGGCGAACAAACCATGTGGTAGCAGTGCCGTCGAGGTCGAGAGCGCGCGAGGTACGCTATCATCCAATGTCGTCGTGTGGCCATCCTGACGCCGGGCCATCGTACCGGTGGCCTCAGTGCGGGGGACAATCGGCTCCTGCACCACCGCTCGCCTTGCACGAGTCGATGACCGTGAGGAGGCGGAGGGGCGGTGGCGATGCGGCCCACGCCTCTTCTTGGGCAAGGAGGCATGGTGGCGAGGCCGTCTTGGGGCCTTTGATCGTGCGGGCGTGACGCGGACCCCTCCCGGTCCTTTGATCGAGAGCAAGATCATGTCATAGCCGAAACCGGTGGACATGAACTCGAGGCTCCCAAACCAAATCACCGTGGAGCGTGGGATCGACGAGACAAAAGTGGCCATCTAGAAGGAGATGGGAAGTCGGTGGAAAACACGCAGGACCCCTACCTAGCGCGCCAACTGTCGGTGTTTTGACCCCGGGGGTAACACTGACGAGTAAATTTGTGTGCGCGTTCCCTCTCCCAGATGGTGATGTTGACGGTCCTTGATGCTCACATTTAACTGTCAACTAATCATAGAAAAGGATCCAAATGCAACCAACACCTAGACTTAGGGTTTTATCTGATAGAATTCCATGAGTTTTGGTGTTTGTCTATTTCTGTAGGGGGTTATCAGGAAATATGGAAGAAAGGCCCACATGTCGGGATTACATAGAGATATTAACGTGCCGTGCAATTTTCTACCATCTAGAAGACTCCAGAAGCCACAGGAACGAACGGGAAGGCAATCGGGCTCGGAGGCAAGGCGCCCGCCCTACTCTCCTGGGCGCCTGCCCTGCTACAGTGCCCAATCAGAGTCCTTTTCACGGATCGTGCTCCACTGACCTAAGGGTTCAAGGAAAACCGTGCGATTAATGTCGGGTTGATCCGACGGCCCAGATTCATCTGAAAAGACTATATAAGCAGGGCTCCCTGGCCCCTGGAGAGCATACCTCTTCTACAGAATCAAAGCTATGGTTTTAATTATTCATCCAAGTAGAGAGGATCCCTCTAGTTCATCTAGTTCTACCTCTAGTTCATCTAGTTCTAGTTCTAGTTCATCTAGATCTAGTTCTAGTTCCTCTAGTTCTAGTTCTAGTTAGTTCTAGTTGTAATTTAGAAAATAGGGAGAGAGAAGAGGAGAGCGGAGGAGGAGGAGCCGGATCCTTCGGATCTTCCTCAACATTGTACTTTTGCAGCAACTGGTTCGTTCTCCATCGTTCTCCGGGTTCTTCAATTCATAATTCTTGAGTTCTTTTATTACTTTTATTTACATTCAAGTTATTTACTGGATTCCCGCTTGCATCAAGTTCTCTAATCTTTGCAACATTAGAGTAGTAATTAATAGATTAGACGTGGTGTTTAGTCTTGCAATTACCTAGTGTCGGTGTTTTCCCCATGGGGTGTCACACCAACGAGTGAATTTGTATGCGTGCTCCCTTTCCCAGATGGTGATGCAAAAAGACACACAAAGATTTATCCTACGTCCAGCGGGGGAGGAGAGTTTGTATTATTTTGCACCTAAGTGCTTGTACAGGGGTGAGTACAAGCGTGGTATGGAGTATGGAAGTTCTACTACGTATGGGTGTAGTGTTGCGTGATGTCTTGTCCTGTGTTCGCTCCTAGGCCTCCCCTTTTATAGTTCCAAGGAGAAGCCCAGGGTACAAGCATAGGCGTCAGAGTAGGGGTCGATAGAGGTATGGCGCGCTGACCTACTCGAGGCCTCCGTACCGGCATGGCCACGAGCCGTCCCATCCTAGTAGCTTGATGATGATTACGCGTGCCCCGATATCCTGCTCTGTGCGCCGTCTCGGACTGTTTCATCGGTTGCACGCCTGTACGACATAGCGGCAGATCCATCTGAGTGGTTACTGTGTTGCCATTCGACGCCCAACCCTTCCTCAGGAAGGAAACTTGTCTGGTCGAGGGTCAGACGCCGTGTAGCGCCTTGCTATCCAGAGCATTGAGCCTGGGTGTCTCGAGGGGGTCTTGATTAGACGTTCCATCCCTGCTTCCTGCATCCTGACACGCTCTGGGTTGTTCGATGGGTAAGGCTGCAAAAAGAATGACGGGACGGGTGCCTGTTCCCTATCACGCTTCCCGTGACTGGCGTGTTAGGTGGGAACGCGACAGGCGCATTAAATGCCCTGGTTCCTGTGCGCGCGTCAGGCGGCGGGCGGCGTCCTTGCGCTCAACGCCTCCTGGTTCGCTCGAGCCTAATTTCCGTATTCAACGGTAGTTGGTGCTCGAGCCCTGATCGATTCGCTCAACACCTTTTCCGTCTTCGAGGCTACGGTCGTTGATGACTGTACGTGTGACTGATCAGAACGTCGAGTTGAGGGCCTCGACTTGCGTACGGACAATCTCGTTATGTACATCAGTTAGGATACCCCTTACTGATACCCTCGACAGTAGCCCCCGAGTCTCCATTTGAGCGCTGGCGCTCGAGTGGAAGCTTTATTTTGCGGTCGAATTTCCGTGGGGGCGCGCGAGCGACCCCGCGGGGGTAGCCTCCGAGCCCTTGGAGGAGTTTTTGACTCCTTCGAGGGTTGTATTGCCTAATTCATAGAAACGCTGTCGACACCAGTGGTGGAAGGTTCTGGTTGGCTCATTTTGTGCAGGGGGTTTCGACGTACTCTCGATAGAGCGAGCGTCATCCACCCCGGATTGAGCTCCTAACGGGTAGTCCAAGTGAGAACCTGTGCCCCTTTCGAGGGGGTCAGCTGTAGCCCAGAGGCGTTCTCATAAAGCGGGGTCGACGTGGTCGGGGATGCTGGTCTCGTTCGATAGAGTCTAGTGGCTCGATGCCTCCCGTCGGGGGGATTCCTCTCAACTGTCTCGACCCTACCTCGGACATCCCCAGCGAGTTCTCGAGGTGGGCCTCGATTTTCGACCACTCACTGGGCATCCCTGACTCTGGCGCTCGAGATCGGCTGTCGAACCGTTTCGGCGGGTCAGCCTGCGACCTCTCGAGGCTTTCATGGGTGCGTTCCTTGGCTTACAAGGTAAGGAAGAGGCCGTGGTGGTTCGCCTTTTTGCCCGTTGGGCGCGCTTTTTTTGGCGGGAGCCGTTGCGACACTGTATCAGCGCAGAATTCGGAGCGTCCGGTCTATGAGGAGGAAAAAAATGGTTAGGCGGTGCATTTATGGGGGGAGTTACCTCATTTATCGGATCTGTCCGTTGGTGGGTTGCTGCCTATAAATATCCCATGGCATCGCCGCCGTTCTCCCTTCCGCCTTCTGTCTTCATCCTTGCCTTAGCCCTCTCGCCGTCTTAGCTCTCTTGCCATCTCACGTGCGCGCACCCCCTCGAGCAGTAGCGAGTCCGCCCTCCTTCCGTCCAAGATGGCTGTGAGACTCGTTACCGACGACGACTGGCACCCGTCGTCGATGACGGAACGTCGGTTGCTGGAGCTTGAGAGGGAGGGACTCCTGCGCCACCGCACGTCGCTGTCGTCGCCGGAGTGGATCGCGTCGCCAGCGGACCACAGAGAGCCCAAGCCGCCCAAGGGCTACGTGGTTTCGTTTGCCAAGTTCCACCGCCACGGCCTGGGCGCTCCTCCGAGCCGCTTCATGCGGGCGCTCTGCCACCATTACGGGGTGGAGCTCCAGCACTTCTCCCCAAATGCCATCACCGTCGCGGCGGTCTTTGCCGCGGTGTGTGAGGTTTATTTGGGGATGATGCCCCACTGCGAGCTGTGGCTCCACCTCTACAGGGGCGAGCTCTTCAACACTCCCGCTGGAGCCGCCGGAGTGAGGAAACCCGTGCGGGCTGGGTGCCTGAACCTGGTGCTGAAGACGGGGAAGACAGAGAGGCCACGGGAGTACATCCCGGTGGGGTTATCGTCGAACCATGCTGGATGGGACTCCTAGTGGTTCTATCTACGGAACGACGACTGTCTCCTCCCTGCCTACACCGGCCGCCTGATTACGGAGCACCCAGAGAACTGGATGTACGGCGTCGTCCAGGTCCACCAGTCGCGGCTCGACCCCCTCCTCGACGCCTTGAAAAAGCTACGTGTGGAGGGCCTATCTGCTGCTCTCGTCCTCTCGACCGTCCATCATAGGAGAGTTCTCCCGCTGATGTCTCGGCCGTTGTGGATGGATGAGATGGGGCTCAGCGCTTCGTCCCGGGACCTCGAGGCGTGCCGGATGTCCAACGAGGCTCCGGTGGACAATGAGGTCGCGGCCTGAGTCAGGGCAGCCGTCGCCGGCGACTTCCAGCCGGAGCACGTCAATGGCTTCCCCATGAGGCCCGACGCGGGCTTGATCGACCTGGTACGTTCTTTTCTTGTGTACGGCTTCGATTCTGGATTTCCTTCGATCCCCTTTCAAGCTTGTCTTTGTTCTGGCAGGGACAGATCGATGTTCGATCCTCGAGGCCTCCAGTAAAGGAGGACGAGGTCGACCGTGACAAGCGGCGCCAGTTCGCTGAGAAACAAAAATCCACCAAGGACTCTAAGAAGAAAGGGAAGAAGAAAAAGAACCTCAACCGCCAAGCACTAGAGGCGCGTCGAGCTAAGTCCAGGCAAAGGGGGGAGCCTGAAGAGGAATCCCCCAGTGAGGATGACGGTGGAGACAGCGATGATGACAGCGATGACTCCGAGGGGATGGCGTCTTGCCTCAACCGGATGCTCGAGGGTCCGCCTCGAGGTGACGTCGACGCCCGCCGGACGGGAGCACAAATGGAGGGGCCAGGCAGATCTCACCGCCCCCGCGCTGACACCCCTCCAGCGCCTGCGCCAGGTCGAGCCGTCCCGCCCCACCAACCTCCCCCTGCACCAAAAGCGGGTGGCCGGGCTAAGCCCCAGGCGACGTTGCTGTTGAACCGTGGCCGCGCCGCGGCCTCCGACAGGGGAGACACTGGCCGCAGGAGCGCTAGCCCCGGCGCCCGCCAGGTGGGAGATGCTGGACCAAGGTCTGCGCCTGCCCGTGAGGGGTCTGGAGTCTCGACGCGGGGTGGTTCGAGGCCCACCGGTCGAGGTACCGGCAGGCGAGCCGTTCTCCCTGTGGGGTAAGTTCTTCGACGCTGTGATTCCCATCTTCCAGTTTCCTTGCGCTTTCTCCTATAACGGTCTTCCTTACGCTCATTTCTTTTTCCTCAGGTTGAAGCGGACGCTTGAGTAGGCCCAGCCTTCAATGGCGAAAAGGCTCAAGGTGGGAGTGGCCTCCAAGGATTCAGGTTAGTTGCTTATTCCCGTTGTTATGGGATTTGTGTTGTTCTTATAACGACTGACCTCTGTTTTTCGCTTTATAGGCTCCTCCGACCCTCAACCATCGACCGGTACCGAGGGCGCCCCGCTCCGTCCCCTGGCGGGCGAGTCTGCCCCGTCGTCGCCAAAACGAGCCGAGGCACCTCAGTCCCAAGGGTAGGAGGGAGCCCCCGAGCCTCCCCGATTGGGGGTCGAGGGGGACCCCATTACCATAAGTGATTGCTCTAGTGGCGACGGGACATCAAGGGATGCCCGTCCTATGGACGAGGAGGCCCAGACTTCTCTCATCGTGAGACGGACGCCCTGGCCTGCCGGGCTTCGCTCCATCGAGGAGCAGAAGAAGAAAGAGGAGGAGGAGCGTGACCAAGAGACGCGGCGGCAACTGCAGGAGCAGGACCGTTAACAAGAGTCGCGGGAGCTTGAGGAGCAGCAGCAGCAGAGGGGCCAGACGTCGGAGGAATCGCTCGAGCCACCTCCTCACAGTCCACCCCAACCGGTACTTCCGGCGCCGCAAGAGCCTGAGAACCAGGAAGAGGGTCTGCCGGTTTTCGGCCCTCCGACCCCAGCGTGGCTCCGTCCAGGGGCGCCCGCTGCGATCCCAGCGGAGTCGGGGCGGGCGGACGGCGTGGTGGCGCTTGCCTGCATGATGCGCACCCCCGTCGACCCTGAGTCCGAGATTAGGAGGACGATCTACGGCATGGACGGAATCGCTCCGGGGTTCCTCCGAGAGCGTCGGTCGTGGGAGGACCGCATTCCCGCCGAGGAGGACGAGGCCGGGACATCAGGCGGCGGCGGAGGCAGCGAAACCGGCACCTTGAAGACTGTGGACGATGACGGGCGGTTGCCCTCACGCGACGACTTGTTCCTGTGCCATGGGGGGTCACTCGAGACCGTTGAGGAGCTCAGCCGCGGCGTCAAGGTGCAGGCCGACCAGGAGATAGAGAATTGGTGCCCCGATCGGATCCACATCCGGGCTTCCACCGACCCGTCTGAGCCCAACATCTTCCTGGACGATCGGAAGGAGGCTGAGAAGTGGGATGAAGCACACGGTGGGGCTCTGCCTCTGGATGAAGCACACGGTGGGGCTCCTGTCGGACGTTGTAAACAACGGGCTCGGACCAGCCTACTTTGTAAGTATTGTTCAGTCTTTTAATTTTTATGGAACTTGTTGGTTTTGCGTTCTAACTACTCGATCACCGGCTCGCAGGACCTGAAAGAGACCTCCCACATTAAGTCAAGCTTCATTCATGCCACAAGAGGCGGCTGGGAGCAGCTCCCCATCCTCAAGGACCAACTCCTGGAGTCGCAGGAGAAACTCCTCAAGGCTTATAAAGAGCTCTTAGCGCTCGAGGAGGAGAAGAAGGAGAGGGAGGCTGCCCTGGTCGTGGCTCGAGAGGCCTCAAGGAAGGCGGTGGAAGAGGCAGTGCTGCTGAGGGAGCGGGCTTTGACGGTCGAGGAGGCCGCGTCTAAATCCCGGGAGGAGGCCCTGTCCTACAAGAACGTCATTGCTGACCTGGACAAGGAGAAGGGCCTCCTCAAGACTGACCTAGACTCCCTCCGAGAATCCTACCAGAGGATGAAGGTGGAGTATGTGAACAGCGAGGTCGCCAGGAGCGCCACGGAGGAGGCAAAGAAGAAGGCCCTTGAAGACCTCGAGGCGGAGCGGGCTCGATGCCGCAGCCTCTCTGACGACGTCGATCGTCTGAAGAGGGCGCTGCTGGAGAAGGAAGGAGCCATCACGCAGGCCGGCAAGGCGATCGAGGATCTGCGCGTCACCAACACCGAGCTGGTGCGCTCCAACAGGGAGGTCAAGAGGGCCAACACCAATTTGGTTGGCGAAAACACGGCTCTGGAGGAGAGCATCCATGGTATGTTTTCTATTATCGAGTTTCTTTTTTGAGGCATGTTTGGTGTCATCTAATCCACTCACGTTGATTCTTGCAGGGCTCAAGGACGAGCTGCTGGCTGCCCAAGTCGAGGCCCGCTCCATCAAGACCTAGCCCGAGGGGGAGGTAACCTTGAACGGTCGTCTAAGGACTGCGATAAGCGACCTCTCGGCCTCCTGGGAGCTCGAGCCTATTGACGAGTCGAGGGAGGAGGCTCGGGGCGACACACTCGTCGACCAGCTATGCTATCTTGGAGCTACGCTGAGGGACCAGGTGCGGGACGCCCTCCACGTCAGAGTGAAGCAGGCGATGGCGGTAGTCTGCTCAGGCTTCTCCTACGACATGGAGGTGGTGTCCCACGGCTTCGTCACCGACATCTCCAAGACTGACACGGAGAACGAAGAGAGGCTCCACGCCTTGATCGACGATGCAGAAGTTCCTGGAGAGAGGTTGGCTATGCTATTCGAGCCAGAGATACTTCCTCCTGAGACTGGCTCAGGCGCGGGTGAGGATGGTGAGGGCCGAGACGCGGACTGAGGCCTGCGAGCCTACTCTGGGTGCCTAGGCCCCTTGTATAGTACTCTGTTAATTTGTATTTATGTGATACAGTGTCTTTTAAGTGTTGTCGAATGTTTATGTGTCTTTCCGCTCGAGGCTCTTTTATTTCCCTTTGCGCCTATATTTGTATTCCCCGTTTGATCTTTCGTTTAAGGCGATCTCGGTTGCCTCAAGGGTGAGGAAGCGAGTAGAGTTTCCGTAGACCGGGGGCGTAGGAGTTCTCAGGCTCGTCGTCTCTCGTCCCTTAAGGGGCTCGAGGTGCCTCTACTACTCAACCAAACGAGATTACTGATAGGAAAGAAAGGGTTACTTGGTTTTTTCAACACTTGGGGGGGTTCACCCCCCTGCTAGCCCCCGAGGGGGTATCGACTATGATGGGTCATAGTCGGTACTCCCTTCTAACGTCGAGATTTCGACTCGTAAAAAAGTAAATTGCTCGAGGGAAAGACTTTATTTATTCACGCATTCATTTATAAAGCCTTGGTACAGAATGTACATGGGAACATAAAGCTTTGAAATTCTCTGGGTAGAATCGACGTAGCTATTCGATGTTCCATGCGTTGGTGAAGATCGCCCTGTTTTCATCCACGAGCTTGTATGTCCCTGGCTTCAAGACCTCGGCCACCACGTATGGGCCTTCCCAGGGCGGAGTCAGCTTGTGGCGTCCTTGATTGCTTTGCCGCCGTCGTAGGACGAGGTCGCCCACGTTCAAGTCTCTCTTGGGCACGTGCTTGTTGTGGTAGCGTCGAAGTTTCTGTTGGTATCTGGCAGAGTTGAGGATGTCCATGTCTCGAGCTTCCTCGAGTTGGTCGACCGCGTTCTCTTGAGTCTCTTTATTTGATTGCTCGTTGTATGCTTTGAGTCGAGGGGATCCATACTCGAGGTCCGTTGGGAGCACAGCCTCAGAGCCATAGACCATGAAGAATGGGGTGTATTTTGTAGCCCTGCTCGGCGTCGTCCTTAAGCTCCATAGGACCGAGGAAAGCTCCTCGACCCATTTCTTGCCGAATTTCTTCAAGCGAATGTAGATCCTTGGTTTGAGCCCCTGCAAAATCATGCCATTGGCACGCTCGACCTGGCCGTTAGTTCGAGGGTGGGCTATTGCAGACCAATTCACGCGGATGTGATGCTGATCACAGAAGTCCAAGAACTTCTTGCCGGTGAACTGAGTGCCGTTGTCAGTGATGATGATGTTGGGAATCCCAAACCGGTGTATGATGTCGGTGAAGAAAAGGACGGCCTGCTCGGAGCGGATGTTGGTGATGGGTCGAGCCTCGATCCATTTGGAGAATTTGTCGATGGCCAACAATAAGTGGGTGTACCCCCCTTTTGCCTTTTGTAGAGGCCCTACTAAGTTGAGCCCCCATACCACAAATGGCCATATGATAGGGATCATCTGGAGAGCATGGGCGGGTAGGTGCGTCTGTTTCGCGTAAAACTGGCACCCATGGCATGAGCGCACGAGCTCAACGGCATCAGCTACGGCCGTTGGCCAGTAGAAGCATTATCAGAAGGCGTTCCCTACGAGGGTCTGTGGAGCAGCATGGTGGCCACAAGCCCCCGAGTGTAGATCCTCGAGGAGTTTTCGGCCTTCCTCTATGGTGATGCAACGCTGCAAGACCCCCGATGGGCTTCGTCGATATAGTTCTTTGTCCTCGCCATAGATTACATATGATTTGGCCCGTCGAGCGATACGGCGGGCCTCGGATCGATCTTCTGGTAGCTCGCAGCGGATTAGGCAGTCGAGGAATGGCGTGCGCCAGTCGAACGGTTGACCGGGACGCTGTTCCATCTCCATTACCTCAGCTGCTATTAGTACCGCTTCGACGGTGTTGGTTTGTTGGGCGGGAGCGGCTTCGACGCCAGCCCCCGAGCCCAAGTCGACGGATGGCTCGTGAAGATCTCTCGAGAACACGTCGGGTGGTACCGTGCCTCGAGTTGACGCGATCTTGGCGAGTTCGTCGGCCGCCTCGTTGTAGCGTCGGGCAACGTGGACGAGTTCGAGGCCATGGAACTTGTCCTCGAGTCGACGGACTTCCTTGCAGTACGCCTCCATTTTCGTGTCGTGGCAGCTCGAGGTCTTCATCACTTGGTCGATGACGAGCTGGGAGTCGCCTCGGACGTCGAGGCGTCGGACTCCTAGCTCGATGGCGATCTTGAGACCGTTGATGAGGGCCTCATATTCCGCAACGTTGTTGGATGTGGCAAAGTGAATCCTGATGACGTACCTCATATGAATGCCCAGGGGCGAGACGAACAGCAGGCCCGCCCCAGCCCCCGTCTTCATGAGAGACCCGTCGAAATACATCGTCCACAACTCTGCTTGAACTTGAGCGGGGGGGGGGAGCTAGGAGTCAGTCCATTCCACGATGAAATCCACCAGGGCTTGTGATTTGATAGCTTTTCGGGGCGCGTAAGTGAGGGTCTCGCTCATGAGCTCGACCGACCACTTTGTGATTCTTCCCATGGCCTCCCGACTTTGGATGATCTCTCCTATGGGGAAGGATGAGACCACCGTGATAGGGTGGCCGAGGAAGTAGTGCTGCAGCTTGCGTCGGTGAGGATTACGGCGTAGATTAGCTTCTGGATCTATGGGTAACGCGCCTTGGTCTCCGAGAGCACCTCGCTGACGAAATAGACCGACCTCTGGACTGGCAATGCATGCCCCTCCTCCTGCCTCTCGACCACCATAGCTGCACTGACGACCTGGGTCGTCGAGGCAATGTAGAGGAGCAGCGGTTCTGTATGTTGAGGTGGGACCAGGACTGGTGCTGAGGTTAGCATTTTCTTCAGGTTTTCGAGGGCTCCCTCGGCCTCGGGGGTCCAAGAGAAACGCTCGACTTTCTTCAGAAGTCGATACAGTGGCAACGCCTTTTCTCCCAACCTCGAGATAAAATGACTCAGCGCCGCTTGGCATCCCGTGACTCTCTGCACACCCTTGATGTCTCGGATCCGCCCCATTCTTGTGATGGTCGAGACTTTCTCGGGGTTGGCCTCGATGCCGCGCTGGGAAATGATGTAACCCAAGAGCATGCCTCGAGGTACGCCAAAAACGCACTTCTCGGGGTTGAGCTTGATCTGGTTGGCGTGTAAACAGCTGAAGGCGATCTCAAAGTCCTCGATCAGGTCCCCCCGCCGCTTTGACTTGACGACGATGTCGTCGACATAGGCCTCGACCGTCGACCCTATGTGCTTGCCAAACACGTGGAGCATGCAACGCTAATATGTGGCTCCAGCGTTTCGTAGCCCGAACGGCATGGTTACATAACAATACATCCCAAAACGTGTAATGAAAGAGGTCGCGAGCTGATCGGACTCTTTCATTTTTATTTGGTGGTAACCAGAATATGCATCAAGGAAAGAAAGAGTTTCACATCCCACAGTAGAATCAACAATTTGAACAATACGTGGTAATGGAAATGGAACTTTTGGACATGCTTTATTTAAACTCGTGTAATCGACACACATCCTCATTTTCCCATTCTTTTTCTTAACTAGTACAGGATTTGCTAACCAGTCGGGATGGTGAACCTCCTTGATGAATCCGGCCGTCAAAAGCTTTTGGATCTCCTCCCCAATGATCATGGTGTTTTCCCCACCTGGCGCACCAACTGTCGGTGTTTCCCCCACAGGGTGTCACACCAACGAGTGAATTTGTATGCGTGCTCCCTTTCCCAGATGGTGATGCAAAAAGACACACAAAGATTTATCCTGGTTCGGGCAAGAGAAGGCCCTACGTCCAACGGGGGAGGAGAGTTTGTATTATTTTGCACCTAAGTGCTTGTACAGGGGTGAATACAAGCGTGGTATGGAGTGAGATGGAGTATGGAAGTTCTACTGCGTATGGGTGTAGTGTTGCACGATGTCTTGTCCTGTGTTCGCTCCTGGGCGTCCCCTTTTATACTTTCAAGGAGAAGCCCATGGTACAAGCATAGGCGTCAGAGTAGGGGTCGATAGAGGTATGGCGCGCTGACCTACTCGAGGCCTCCGTACCGGCGTGGCCTCGAGCCGTCCCGTCCTAGTAGCTTGATGATGATTACGCGTGCCCCGGTATCCTGCTCTGTGCGCCGTCTCGGACTGGTTCATCGGTTGCACGCCTGTACGACATAGCGGCAGATCCATCAGAGTGGTTACTGTGTTGCCATTCGACGCCCAACCCTTCCTCAAGAAGGAAACGTGTCTGGTCGAAGGTCAGACGCCCTATAGCGCCTTGCTATCCAGAGCGTTGACCCTGGGTGTCTCGAGGGGGTCTTGATTAGACGTTCTATCCCTGCTTCTCGCATCCTGACACACTCTGGATTGTTCGATGGGTAAGGCTGCAAAAAGAATGACGGGACGGGTGGCTGTTCCCTATCACGCTTCCCGTGACTGGCGTGTTAGGTGTGAACGCGACAGGCGCATTAAATGCCCTGGTTCCTGTGCGTGCATCAAGTGGTGGGCGGCGTCCTTGTGCTCGACGCCTCCTGGTTCGCTCGAGCCTGTTTCCGTATTCGACGGTAGTTGGTGCTCGAGCCCTAACCGATTCGCTCGACACCATTTCCGTCTTCGAGGCTGCGGTCGTCGATGACTGTACGTGTAACTGATCAGAACGTCGAGTTGAGGGCCTCGACTTGCGTACGGACAATCTCGTTATGTACATCAGTTAGGATACCCCTTACTGATACCCTCGACACCTGGAATTGCACCCAATCCTGCGGATTGTTGTGGTAGCCCTAGGGTAGTGACAGCCCTAACCGTCGACGTATTCCACCTCGTTCGGATCGGTGTTTGTAGGACGTAGTCAGAGCTTCCTAGCCCCCTTCTCATCTCTTTCTGTGGTTAGTGTTCTGATGTCCCGAAATAATCTTGAAGTAATTCTTGATTCTTAGATCAACTAGAGAACTCTCAAGAAACTTTCTCTCTTCCCACCAAAAATAATTATATAGTTATCCTTGGGCGATCTTGAATCTTAATTAGTACACTCACGTTCCCTGTGGAAAATCGATACTCTGGAATACTCCCGGGTGAAAGCTACATTGATATCCGTGCGCTTGCGGATTTTTTTGTTTGCGTTTAAATTACCCAACAAGCTTTCTGGCGCCGTTGCCGGGGAACGGTAGCTGTGCTAGTTTCGAACCAAGTCGTCCGTGTATCCTTTTTCTTTTCTTTTTACCACACTCACCTAACCATTTTCACCATACCACATGGATTTCACTCCTATCTATAAATTCTTTGCTCCAAAGGGTGAGTTATTAGACCCACCACCATCATCACATCTAATTCTTTCAGATGGCTACGACCTTGGCCTGATCTAATAGCCATGATTCAGGAGCAACCATTCTCTGGGCAAGTAGATGAAGATCCATACACCCACCTTAGAGAATTCGAGTAGTTGTGCTCTTGCCGATCTATTTCCGGCATGACACAAGAAACCCTTAAATGGAAATTATTTTCGTTCTCCCTTTTGGGAAGAGCAAAAAAGTGGTATGCTCATTCTGTAGGAGGCGTTAATGGAAATTGGAATGAACTTCGAGACAACTTTTTCGAATTGCTGACCTTAGAATCAAAATTCTTACATTCAAACAAAGAGAGAAGGAAACTTTAGGAGCAGCTTGGGCTAGGTTCACAAGCCTTACCAATTCTGGTCCAAACCTTTCCCTGTCTGACCATGTACTGTACTACCACTTTTATTGTGGTCAAAACAAGGAAGCTGCTCTTCACCTCGACATTGCTTGAGGAGGCTCATTCACACACAAACTCATAGATGAGGGGAGAGCTATCCTAGAAAGAATCCTTGAAAATACCCCTTACACAGGCATTTATGATGAGTTTCCTGAAGAAGAAAAAGAAGTCGAGCCTGATCCTAAACCAAAAGATGAGGAACTTGCAACCGAGATAGAAATTCCACCTGACCCATCTATTAATTTGGTTGCAGAAAAACCTCCTAATAAGGGAATGCAAAACCAACTAAGGGATGATGAACCACCACCTTTAGAGCAGCCCTTTGAATTTGAGGAAGATCTTTTTGAAGATTATGAAAACACCTCGACTTTTCCTATCCAAACACGACCTCTAGCAGGGACCACTCAATCCGTTCTAAGAGTAGAATCTGTTGACATAGAACACATCAAAAGCCTTTCGGTTATTCTGAGTTATGAATGGCTAACAGAAGCAGAGCTGTCTCATGAGGTAGCTCGAATCATCACTCCTTCAACCATTCTTCTATGCCAAATTAGAGGGTCTGCTAGGAAGGTCCACTACAATCCATATGTTGGGACAAATGTTATTTCCAAGGAGTTAGAAGACACTCTTTATCCCAACGAGTCCATAACCCCATCTCAAAAACTTTTACAAAGTCCATCTGGATTAATTCTAGAAAGCCATGGGGTATTAAGGACAGTTCTTGTTAGAATCAAGGACTCTAGAATATGTCTAGATTTTCACATTTTTGACATACAAGAGATTCCTCTTTTGATTGGTAGACCAATCATGAAACTTCTACAAGAACAACCACAACGAGGTCATTTAGACTTCTGTCGAGGGTATCAATGAGAGGTACCCTCACCGATGCACGTAACGAGGCTATCCATACACAGGACGAGGCCCTCGACTCGACGCTCTGGCCGTACATATGCGCAGCCATCGACGTCCGCAGCCTCGAAGACGGAAATAGCGTCAAGCGAATCGATCAGGGGTCAAGCGCTAGCTATCGTCGAATACGGAAACGGGCTCGAGCAAATCGGGAAGCGTCGAGCGCAAGGACACTGTCCGCCGCCTGACGCGCGCACGAGAGCCAGGGCATTTAATGCACCTGCCGTTTTCCCACCTAACACACTGATCACGGGAAGCGTGATAGGAAACAGGCACCCGTCCCATCGTTCTTTTTGCAGCCTTCCCCACCAAACGATCCAGGGCGTGTCAGGACACAGGAAATGAGGATGGAACGTCTAATCGGGACCCCCTCGAGACATCCAAGGTCAGCGCTCCGGATATCAGCATATTACACAGCGTCCGACCCTCGACCGAATAGGGTTCCATCCTGGGGACGAGTTGGGCGTCGACTGACAACACCACAACCACCCCGCCGGATCTGCCGCCATTCCGTACAAGCGTGCGACCGTTGAACCAGCGCAAGACGGCGCGCAGAGCAGAATACAGGGGCACGTGTAATCATCACCAGGGTATCAAGACGGGACGGCTCGAGGCCATGCCGGTATGAAAGCCTCGAGTAGGTCAGCACTCCATGCTGCTATCGACCCTTATCCTGACACCTACGCATGTACCCTAGGTCTCTCCTTGGTGCTATAAAAGGAGGGACTCAGGAATAGAACAAGAGACGCAACACTACACCCATACGCAGTAGAACTCCCATACTTCATACCACGCTTGTATTCACCCCTGTCCAAGCACTTCGGTGCGAGATAATACAAACTTCCCTCCCCTGCTGGACGTAGGGCCTTCTCTTGCCCGAACCAGGATAAATCTTTGTGTCTTCTTGCATCACCATCTGGGAAAGGGAGCACGCATATAAATTTACTCGTTGGTGTGACCCCCTGTGGGGAAAACACCGACAACTTCAAGGTTGGGAATTCCACTATTATTGTTCCTCTTGCTAGATCAATTAACACGATAGTGGAACTCAAACTTGAACCAGATCCTATTGAGGAGATATTAATGCTGACTCAAGAGGAGATGGCCAAACCATTCTTTAATCATGAACAATTTGTTCAAGAAGAAGAAGAGTTGGTAGAACCCGTTGAGCTAGACAAAAATGAACAACTTTCACCTCCTTCGATAGAGTTAAAACCTCTTCCTTCTAGCCTTAGTTATGTCTTTATGCACAACAACCTATAAACTCCAGTAATTATCAGTGACAAGCTTTCTGATTATGAAACACAACAACTTGTCACTCTTCTTGAAAGGCATAGATCATCATTTGGCAACTCTCTCGAAGATCTCACGGGCATTAGTCCCATTCTCTACACTCATCGTATCCCTATTGATCCCAATTTTACACCTTCAAGTGAACCACAATGGATACTTAACAATGCTATGCGAGAGGTTGTTAAGAAAGAGGTCCTCAAACTCTATCATGCTGGGATTATTTACCCTGTGCCACATAGTGAGTGGGTTAGCCCTGTCCAAGTAGTGCCAAAGAAAGGAGGAATGACGGTCGTTAGGAATGAGAAGAATGAACTCATCCCTCAATGAATTGTCACTAGGTGGCGTATGTGTATTGACTATCGAAAACTCAACAAGGCTACAAAGAAAGATCACTTTCCGGTACCCTTCATTGATGAAATGTTGGAACGGCTTGCAAACCACTCTTTATTTTGTTTCCTTGATGGTTATTCTAGATATCACCAAATCCCAATCCACCCAGATGACCAAGAAAAGACTACCTTTACATGCCCGTATGGAACTTATGCATATTGACGAATGTCGTTCGGATTGTGCAATGCTCCAGCTTCTTTTCAACGGTGCATGATGTCTATTTTCTCGGACATGATTGAGAAAATCATGGAGGTTTTCATGGATTATTTTACCGTCTATGGCAAAACCTTCGATCATTGTTTGGAGAATTTAGATTGAGTCTTGCAGCGATGTGAAGAAAAGCAGTTAATCCTGAACTGGGAGAAATGTCATTTTATGGTTCAGGAAGGAATAGTGCTAGGACATAAAGTGTCCGAACGTGGTATAGAGGTGGACAAAGCAAAGATTGAAGTTATTGAAAAACTTCCACCTCCCACGAATGTGAAAGGAATCCATAGCTTTTTGGGACATGCAGGGTTCTATAGACGCTTTATCAAGAACTTCTCTCAAATTGCTAGACCCCTAACTAGTCTCCTAGCTAAGGATGCACCTTTCATCTTTAGTGATGAGTGTCATGAATCTTTTCAAACTCTTAAGAAAGCACTCGTCTCAGCCCTGATTATCCAACCACCTGATTGGAATCTTCCTTTTGAGATCATGTGTGATGCTAGCGATTTTGCGGTTGGTGCCGTTTTAGGACAAACCAAGGATAAAAAGCATTATGCCATATCCTACGCTAGCAAAACTTTGTCTAGACCACAGCTCAATTACACTACAATTGAAAAAGAGCTTTTGGCTGTTGTCTTTGCTATAGACAAGTTTAGATCTTACTTAGTGGGGGCAAAGATAATCATCTATTCAGACCATGCTGCTCTCAAGTACCTCCTCACTAAGAAAGATGCTAAGCCTTGTCTAATTCTATGGATTCTTCTACTCCAAGACTTTGACATAGAAATCTGAGATAGGAAGGGAGTTGAGAATTCCGTAGCCGATCACTTGTCTAGGCTTCAATATAAGGAAACACATGATGACCTTTCCATAAATGACTGCCTAAGGGATGACACCCTACTTAAGATAACACATGTAGATCCATGGTACATAGACATCGTAAACTTTATAGTAAAAGGCTATGTCCCACCTGGTACAAACAAAAGGAAGTTGCTTCACGATAGTCGTTTCCACCTTTGGGATGAGCCATATCTTTTTCGAGTCTGCGCTGATGGACTCTTGAGAAGGTGTGTTCCTATGGCTGAGGCTACTCAAATTATGGAAAGTTGCCATGCCTCGCCATATGGAGGACACTACGCAACATTCCGGACACATGCTAAAATTTGGCAAAGTGGCTTTTTCTGGCCAACGATGTATGAAGATACAAAGGACTTTGTTAGGAGATGCCACCGATGTCAAAAACATGAGAACATCAACTCACGAAATGAAATGCCTCTCACAAATGATCTTCAAGTAGAACTTTTTGATGTATGTGGCATTGATTTCATGGGGCCATTCCCTATGTCCGGGAATTGTGAGTGTTGGGTATTCTTAACATCATTACCAAAAGTAGACTAAGTTCTCTAAATCTAGTAACGGTGCCAAAAATGCCAAACCTATCCCTCACACCACTTAAGCCAAGTTGTCATCCCCAACATGATATGAGAGACGCGGTATTGAAATATGCAATTGCTCTTCTAAATAAATAATGAATGGGATCTGCAAGCGCACACATTAATACCGATGCAGCATTTTAACCGGGAAGTATTCCTGGTATCGTTATTTATATTTTTACCACTGGGAAGGGATTAGCAATCATCACTATTGATTACAGAATAGAATATGAGATTGAGCATCTATCATTGCATGTATAATTGAGAACATTATATCTAACTCTTCATACAGAGATAAGTGTCACATAAAAGATATATGAAATAATAATAGTGACAAGGATAACTAATCTGATCAGCCACATATAAATATGATAAGCACCTCAATTAGATACTCTAGAAAGTCATTAGCATGGTATTAGAACGAACTACAAGAATATTCCCTAAGTTATTCTTAACTATATAGTCTAGCATATCATAGTTAGTGCAAGCATACTTAGCAATCATTGCAAGACAAGACTACGCCCATGCATAGTGATCTTAGCAAGGAATATGAGAAACATAGTAATCACTCCCCTGTAATAATGTTGCTCTGCCAGCCCAACACGAGAGGGGGACTATATAAGAATCAATGAAGCTGTCACTATCACGAACCACCCCACGATCTGGCATATTGGGTACAATCGCAGATAAATACGGTATAAGCACCACGCCTACACAATATCTATCATTTACCCATGGATCCGATGGATAAACGCTATACGATCCTAAGCATGTATATAGATCGAATCTAACTAAGCCAAGTACATAACTATGATAAACTAAGAACAATATAATCTTGAATATAAGCAAGTAGAGCAAAGTCTTAAGCAATATATTGAAGTAGAACAAAGTCATATTCATAATATTGAAGAACAAAGATAATTAGAAAGTAATTAGAAGCACAATTAGAGAATTACCAAGAATCCTCCTGACAGATCCAGAAACCAATCGAAGATTGACTCCTTCTAGTTCTAATCCTATATAGCTATGCTAATCTAGATGTCTAATTGATGTGGTGGCTCTAATCTTGATCAGAGGCTTCTTCTCCCTTGATGGAACAATGAATTAGGGTTGAGAGGCTCTCTCCTCCAGGGGCAAGGGGGTCTGGTTTTATAGTCCCTTCAAGTGAATATGGGCCGTTGGATCAAACCGACATAGATTGTATGGTTTAGATTCATCCTTTAGGTCGGTGGAAATCTCCCGCAAAGCAGAGTCCTGATTGGACTCAGGGGCAGGGCGGGCGCCCTGACCAACTGGGCGGGCGCCCTGACCAACTGGGCGGGCGCCCAGGGTCAGGCCCCGTTTCGCCTCCGCTTTGGTCTCGTGGCTTCTGGAGTCTTCTAGATGTAAGATAATTGCGCAGCACGTTAATATCTTTACGTAATCCCGACATGTGGGCCTTTCCTCCATATTTCCTGATAACCCCCTGCAGAAATAGACAAACACCAAAACTCGTGGAATTCTGTCAGATAAAACCCTAAGTCTAGATGTTGATTTCATTTGGATCTTTTTCTTTATTTATTTGATAATTAAATTTGATACTTAAGGACCGTCAAAAAACTCCCCCAAGCTTACCTCTTGCTCGTCCCTGAGCAAGGATAGACTCAGCTATGGATCATAAGTTGTTGCAATATTTTAAAAATTGATGGTACACATGCTTTAAAAATAAGATCTTATCTCTGAGTCAGAGTAAACTGTCAAGACTTAAAACTTACTTACTTTACCTTCACCATGGGACTTGTAACTGTCACTTCTGTCTTGAGTAGTTAAAAGATAGAACAGTCTAGCCAAGTGCCATGTCTCTTATTCTTGATCAGCTATAGCTCTGGGGTTTTTGCAGATTTTCAAATAAAACTCAGAAATTCCTTGTATGATTCTCTCAGGTCTCTCTTTTGTGGTATTTTTGGATCCTTACCAAGGCAGTGATGGTATTATGCCTTCCCTCAATATATGTAGTATTTGTGGTATGAGGCATAGTGACATTGCCTTCTCTCTCACCCTACTTTAATAAGGCTTTAATATCTGGAGCTCATAGGTGGGAGATAAAGTATACATACTTACAAGATATTTATTGCATAGTCAAACCTTGGATCCAAAGAAACAAATCAATAAGCCAAATCAAGATGTGCATGTGTGGTGAATGAATGGTGTATGGTGGTGATGGTGATAATAATGGTGAAAACAATGGTGGTGGAAGTCTAATTCTACTTTGCTCTTTGAGGGGATACATACCTTCCTTGCTTTTTGAAACTTTATGAGGAGAATGAGATGCTCTTCTTTTTCTTTTCTCTCAGGTGGGTATCTTGTACCCCTAATTCTACTGTCGGACACTTGTCCATTTTTACCTCTCGTCTCACTTTTTCTTTTCTTTCGAGGTTCCGAGCACTTGCTCCTTTTTATTTCCTCGTATCTTTTTTTCTTTTTCTTTTTTTTAAGAGCATTCATCTCTTGAGATAATATAGCAAGTGGTAGTAACAAGATAACTTGAGCATTTATTTCACATGGGGAAAACAGAAATATATTTTTGGTTATTCTCTCCCGGATTAGGAGTAGAATATTTTTGGGTGATTCTGGAGATGGAAATGGATGAATATATGTGGATGGTACTTCCGGAGTAGAAGTAGCATATATGAGTGAACGTGCAAGTGAAATCTTGATTTAACCACATGACAAGCTCCTAAGGGTCTACACAGCTTGACCACACTCAATGCTCATAAGCAGTAAATATTAAATGTGTGGCTCAAAGTCTAGCAAGCATGTATATATGGCTGTGGTAGGAATTTAAACTCTCATCATACAGGAACTCATCATGCAACATTTTAAAGTTTTTCAAAGATAAAATTCTCCAGAATTCTAGCATCTCTAGGAACAGATAAACAGCAGCTCAACCTTCCCATATCGTATCCGTTAACAACTTAGACTTCAGATCAAGTTTTCATCCCACAAGTTTAGGTCTAGAGCAAGCCTTAAATTATAACAGTTATGTCTAAACTTGAGAGAGAACTTAAAATGTGCAAATTAGGCAGAGCAACTATTCATCATATCCATGCTTAAGTTTTATTTAGACACAGATTAGCATAGCCACTTTATTTATTTATTAAACACACTAAGCAAAAGACATATATATATAAGCATAAAATGTTTATTTGGTTTTTTATAGTTTATGTGTATTTATATTCTAAAATAATATAAGTATAAAGATAGATAGAAATACTTATCGAGGTAAATGGGGGTGGTCTCCCCCAAGCTGAATTTTGACGTAATTTTTCTTGATATAGCTAGCAGGTGGCAGAGGTGTATTTGAAAGTTAGCAGCATTCTGACAGCGATTCGAATGTCCTCCGTCTGCTAGTCTTCTTGATTCTTAAATTCTGTGGAGCTCAAATAGACAACAAAGCTTGTGGAACTGATTAAGTGTTAGCATAAATATCTAACCTTTATTATCTTGAGACTCCTTAATAAATATTACTCCCTGTTTTTATATTTTTATTTTTATAAAGCAGAAAAATATTTATTTTATTTTTATGCCACCACAGTGAATGTACTTATGGGTTTTATGCCACTCGCATACTCACATGGGGCTTACTGTTTTTTCACATTTTTATTTTCTTTTTAGGATAATACGAACATGATTAACTAAGTAAACTATTTGAAATAATTGAAAGGGAAAGGATAACTACCAAGTTTAACTCTTGGCAAGGCGTTCGGTGTTTTTAAGTCCTCCGAATGGGACTCTCCATTTTCTTAATCGTCCTGAGGTTCGTTGGGTGGCGTAGTCGGTACTTCCGGCAGCGCCTCCTCTTCATGTATACTTATCTTTATTTTCCACACCTGACTTGGTGCTTCGATCTCCTCTGGATAATTCTGTTTAAACTCAACGTCTTCTGATCTTACAACTTGTCCCTCATAGTCTGCCTATCCGTCCTTGATGATCTGCCTCCTCTGGTTGCGGTTGCGTCTCTTTCTGACCTGCTTAGATTCTTCAACGATATAGTTAGGGTCAGTAAAATAACGGCGTACCTTCTCTGAGGGGAAGTGCATATGGACTTCTCCGGTTCCAATGTAGATAATTGCTTTAACGGTGCTGAGGAACGGTCTTCCAAGGATGATGGGTGGATCATACTCGTCTTCTCCTATGTCAATAACGTGAAAGTCTGTGTAGACAAAGTGATCGTCTATTTTGACTGGGACATCAGTTACTATTCCTTTGACTTCTCGAAATGTCTGATCTGCCATCTGGAGTTGAATGTATGTTGGTCTTAGTGGCATGGTTCCGAACAAGAGCCGATAGGTGACTGCGGCCATTATGTTGACGCCCGATCCGGTGTCGCAAATTGTCTTGTAGAAGTTATATCCATGTATGGAGCAGTAGATGCTTGGCATTCCTGGGTCATCCTTCTTGGTCAAAAACGGTGACTTACGTTGGTGATCTTGGCCTCCATGGACTACGGTGACCATCTCAGCTGACTCGGTCCACACTTGCTTGTTCCTGTTTCTCCTGTTGGTCCTCTTCCTTGATTTACGTCTGGATTGATCTTGAATTTGTGTAGTCTTGTTCTTGAAGAAAAATGTCTCCTTTAGGTCGGTGGAAATCTCCCGCAAAGCAGAGTCCTGATTGGACTCAGGGGTAGGGCGGGCGCCCTGACTAAGTGGGCGGGCGCCTAGGGTCAGGCCCCGTTTCGCCTCCGCTTCGGTCTCGTGGCTTCTGGAGTCTTCTAGATGTAAGATAATTGCGCAGCACGTTAATATCTTTACGTAATCCCAACATGTGGGCCTTTCCTCCATATTTCCTGATAACCCCCTGCAGAAATAGACAAACACCAAAACTCGTGGAATTCTGTCAGATAAAACCCTAAGTCTAGATGTTGATTTCATTTGGATCCTTTTCTTTATTTATTTGATAATTAAATTTGATACTTAAGGACAGTCAACAGTGAGTATATCTTGTAGCTGTGGACTACGTGTCCAAATGGGTAGAAGCCCTACCTTGTCGATCAGCTGATTCAAAACATGCCAAGAGAATGTTCCATGAAGTAATCTTTCCTCGCTTTGGTATACCCCGGATAGTTATAAGCGATGGAGGTTCCCACTTCATCGACAAAATCTTCCGGAAGTACCTAGCCGATCATGGAGTTCGACACAACGTCGCAACACCATACCATCCTCAGACTAGCGGTCAAGCCGAAACATCTAACAAACAAATCAAAAATATTTTACAAAAGACTGTAGATGAGATGGGTAAGGGGTGGAAGGACAAACTTCCTGATGCACTTTGGGAATATAGAACTGCATTCAAAACACCCATAGGCATGTCACCTTATCAACTTGTATATGGAAAAACTTCTCATTTGCCTGTGGAAGTAGAGTTTAAAGCTCATTGGGCACTCAAGAAATGGAACATGGATCTCCACCTCGCTAGCGAGAATCGTCTGATGCAACTATCTGAGCTAGAAGAATGGAGAGGGAAAGCCTACCACAATTCAAGGATCTATAAAGACAGAACAAAACGATGACATGATAAGAGAATCAAGCACGAGGAGTTTAAGCCTAGAGATAAGGTTCTACTATTCAATTCAATAGTTAAGCTCTTTGGGCATGGTAAGCTACGAAGTAAGTGGGATGGACCATACAAGGTTATTGACACTTCAACTCATGGAGCCATTACCATCCAAGACGACATAGTAACACTTTTAAGGTAAATGGTCAACGCTTGAAAATGTATCTCGGGCCACAAAACAATCTGGTAGAGGAACTTGATGTGATTGAGTTCATAGAATTCTCACATTAAGCTCTCATAAGCTCTAGACAATTACCTAACCCTTAACATGTTCCACGAGTTTTGTTGTCTATTTGGGTTGTGCAGGATTTTGAGGCTTAAGAAGAGTGAGACCAAACATGCAGGCCACAAGAGTGAACGACTATGTCAACATCCAGCTTGGGGGAGGCACCCCCACGTGTATCTAGATAAGTATTACTTTTCTTTCTTGGTTTTATTTACTAGTATTCGGAAATAAAAAAAATGCATAACCATGAAACCAAATAAAGTTTTTCTTTTGAGTAATATACAATAGTTTTGTGTAATCCTAAGTTTTAAATAAAATAAAAAGAATGTTTGATCCAAGTCTAGGTAATTGACAAACATGGTATGAGAAGGTCTGAGCTACTATTTAACTTGTTCCAAGTTTTGCTAGAGTTCTGGAGATTTTATCTTTGGAAAATCTAAAAATAAATGAGATCCTGTTTGACATAATACCTAGAGTCTTATAAGATATAAATATTAAAACTGTGGGCACTTGCTTTGTTCAAGCCATTGTTAATTCTTGTAGTTTTGGTTGAGAGAATTATCATGCTCCAAAGATCAAGATATTTTTGTTTTAAAAATATAAAAGATTCACTCTTCCGAAGTATTATTGTGTTAAAGGCATCAGACTATGCAAAAATTTGATTCAAAAAAAAAGAAGTGAGACGAGAGGTAAAAATGGACAAGTGTCCGAAATAGAATTAGGGGCACAAAGATACCCACCTGAGTAGAAAAAATGGACACGTGTCTGATAGTAGAATTAGGGGTACTTGGTGCCCACTTAAAAAAAAGAAAAGAAAAGAAAGAAAGAAAAAAAATAAAGCCCATGGTCCCTCTAATAAGCAATATGCCAGTAAGAGATGACAAACTTTTCAAAAAGGTCAAAGGTCTTGATCTAGGAGTATGACATTCTTCTCCCTTGCTCCGAGCATTGACATAGCAAAATGCAAAGTAAGTATGCTAAAACTTTTAAAGCTCTACTTATATATCTTTCGAGAAGAAGGCAAATTCCTCAGTTTTATTTTAGAAACTTACAAACAACTCCAGAACAAAGGTAAGACAGAAAAACTTGAGACATAGTGCTTGACTTGATCGTTCTGTTTTTCAATCACTTAAGACATTAGTGATAACTTAAAAACCTTGTAGTAAGAGGCATAAAAGTAACCCCTATTTTCTTGCTGATTTTAGCTTTGCTCAGGGACAAGCAAAGGTTAAGCTCGGGGGAGCTTGTTGACGGTCCTTAATGCTCACATTTAACTATCAACTAATCATAGAAAAGGATCCAAATGCAACCAACACCTAGACTTAGGGTTTTATGTGACAGAATTCCATGAGTTTTGGTGTTTGTCTATTTCTGCAGGGGGTTATCAGGAAATATGGAAGAAAGGCCCACATGTCGGGATTACATAGAGATATTAACGTGCCGCGCAATTTTCTACCATCTAGAATACTCCAGAAGCCACAGGAACGAACGGGAAGGCAATCGGGCTCGGAGGCAGGGCGCCCGCCCTGCTACAGTGCCCAATCAGAGTCCTTTTCGCGGATCGTGCTCCACCAACCTAAGGGATCTAGGAAAATTGTGCAATTAATGTCAGTTTGATCCGATGGCCTAGATTCATCTAAAAATACTATATAAGCAAGGCCCCCTGGCCCCTAGAGAGCATACTTCTTCTATAGAATCAAAGCTAGGGTTTCAATTCTTCATCCAAGTAGAGATGATCCCTCTAGTTCATCTAGTTCTACCTCTAGTTCATCTAGTTCTAGTTCTAGTTCATCTAGTTCTAGTTCTAGTTCCTCTTTAGTTCTAGTTCTAGTTAGTTCTAATTGTAATCTAGAAAAGAGGGAGAGAGAAGAGGAGAGCGTAGGAGGAGGAGCCGGATCTGTCGGATCTTCCTCAACATTGTACTTTTGCAGCAACTGGTTCGTTCTTCATCGTTCTCCAGGTTCTTCAATTCATAATTCCTGAGTTCTTTTATTACTTTTATTTACATTCAAGTTATTTACTGGATTCCCGCTTGCATCAAGTGCTCTAATCTTTGCAACATTAGAGTAGTAATTAATAGATTAGACGTGGTGTTTAGTCTTGCAATTACCTAGAAATGCACCCAATCCTGCGGATTGTTGTGGTAGCCCTAGGGTAGTGACAGCCCTAACGGTCGACATATTCCACCTTGTTTGGATCGGTGTTTGTAGGACCGTAGTCAGAGCTTCCTAGCCCCCTTCTCATCTGTTTCTATGGTTAGTGTTCTGATGTCCCGAAATAGATAATCTTGAAGTAATTTTTGATTCTTAGATAAACTAGAGAACTCTCAGTAAACTTCCTCTCTTCCCACCAAAAATAATTATATAGTTGTCCTTGGGCGATCTTGAATCTTAATTAGTACACTCACGTTCCCTGTGGAAAATCGATACTCTGGAATACTCCCGGGTGAAAGCTACATCGGTATCCGTGCGCTTGCGGCTTTTTCTATTTGCGTTTAAAATACCCAACAGTGATGCAAGAATGACACAGAGATTTATCCTGGTTCGGGCAAGAGACGGCCCTAAGTCCAGCGGGGGGGGGGAGTTTCCCATCATTGATTTCCCAAGTTTTAACCGCAGCAGCATTACTATTATCGGACTTAATAGTTGGTGGATCATCAGTCAAATGAAAATAAAGACCGTGACCCTGTAATGTAGTTTCAATAGTAAAGGCCCACTCTAAATAGTTCTGACCATCTAGTGTGATGTTGATGACAATAGCAGATTGATGAGACTGAGACAGAGACATGATGGAATCTGAACAATAGCAGCTAAAGAAGAAGTGACAAGGATATCACCACAAACTGAGCAATAATTCTGTTCCTAAGAAGACATGGGAGTTCCACGAAGACAGCCACGAAGACCGAAGAAGTCGCATCGCGTTCGCGCGTGCAGGGCCGCGCAAGAAGACGAGGCCACGCGTGGAGACCGCGCGTTGCATCCTAAAGAAGTCGTGTCGGTGTTTTCACCCCGGGGGTAACACTAACGAGTAAATTTATGTGTGTGTTCCCTCTCCCAGATGGTGATGCAAGAATGACACAAAGATTTATCCTGGTTCGGGCAAGAGAAGGCCCTACGTCCAGTGGGGGGAGTTTTTCTATTATCTTGCACCTAAGTGCTTGTACAGGGGTGAGTACAGGTGAATGTTGCTGAAGGATTCTAAGTCCTAGACGGTAGTGATGTATGGGAGGTTGTTCTACGCGTCGTGTCTTGCGTATCCCTTCCTCAGCCTCCCCTTTTATAGTTCCAAGGGGAGACCTAGGTTACATGGCGTAGGCAATAGAATAAGGCTCGATAGGGGCGCGGTGCGCTGATCTGAGTCTTCCCTGGGAAGGAACATATTCGCTCGAGGGTCCGGCACTACGTATGACTTCGTTGAGCGGTGCGCTGACTCTGGGTGCCTCGAGGGACATCATGATATGACATCTCGACTTGTCACATTGTGCTTGGTTGTACTCTTGCTTATCTGGGGGATGAAGCTGCGAAAAGTGGGCATTGGACGGGTGCTTGCTCCCTATCACGTTTCCCGTGACTGTCGGGTTAGGTGAGAACATGGCAGGCGCATTAAATGCCCTGGCTCCCATACCCGCGACAGGCGGCGGACGGCGCCTTTGTGCTCGAGGCCTGTCGGTTCGCCCGAGCCACTTCCGTATTCGACGGTTGTTGTTTAGTCGAGCCTCTGTCGATTCGCACGACCTCATTTCCGTGTTCGAGGTTTGGTGATCACGTGTGTAAGCGGGGGTGTCGAGTTAGGGGCCTCGACTTATGTACGGGTCCTTCTGTTATCAGTGTTGGTTGGGGTACCCCTTACTGACACCCTCGACAAGTCGCCGCATGCAGGGCCGTGCAGGAAGACAAGGCCGCGTGTCGTGTCCGCAGCGTTCCGTGCGTGGAGATGATGGGCCACGCACGACGGGTCGGGCCGCACGGGAAGGCGTGACTTGCGCGGACGTCCGCATGTGAAGCCCCCGGCGGTCTGCACGTGAAGGATGGAGCGAGTCTGCGCATGACTCGCATGGAGACACACGGGCGCAAACGGCAGACGGCGAATGAAGGCGCGATGACGAGCTACACGAAGCAGAGAAGGCGCGACGACGGGCTGCACAAAACAGAGGAAAGGTTCCCTAGCAAAAACATATCGTGGGTGAATTTGATGAGTCTAATCCTAACCCTAATCCATGGCTTTGGTACCATGTAACATACCATAGGGATCTGAGAGCATGAACTCTCCATAGAGATGACAAGGAATATATATAGGTCTAGAGAGCCACATGGGCCAGACCATATGGGCCTACAAGCCTATAATATGAGTCTTCACATTTAACATGAACAAGCTTGGATTTGGTGTAAAAAATGGATACCGCTGGCTCAAAAGTATCACACCCTTGGTATTGCTGCTATATGTTGGGCTATATGGAAGACTAGAAACAACATATGTTTTGAGGGTAAAACAATACATGATCCTGTTTCTATTGTGTGTTATGCATGTCCTTTAATGAGTTACTGGGCAGGCCTCGACCTAGATTTTGATAAAGAAGCTTTGGAGGTTGGCATCAATACCATGCTGCAGATTGTGATGAAGCTGGCCAAAAAGAAGAAACAAAGTAATGTGTATCCACAACAGGGATGCAACTTGAAGCTTGAAGAAAAGGGTTAGAGTGAAGCAAAATCTGCGGTGCTCTGTTTGAAGACGCTGCCTTACTTTTGTGTGTCACATCTTTGATCGTGGCATTTCCATAGTTGTTGCTTCTTGTTTTGTATATCGTACGTTGCCTTTGTTTTCTGCTGTAGTTGGATGTTTTGGTTGTAAGGAACAACCTTTCCTCCTATCTGTTTCTGTCTCTTTTCCTCTTATGGACACTCTAAAAACAAGTTGTATTTCTGTTAAATTCGTTTAATGAAAATGGGGGATACCCTCCAGTTGAAAAATAGATTTTATTATGTATCTAGAGCAAAAACTATTTATCTAAACAAACTAGAATGACTTAAAATCTAGAAGGAAGAGAGTACTATTTATTTATCTTTGCATTGAGTTAGGGTGTGATTAGTTGCTCTGAGCCGCTGGGATGGAGGAGGCATCCAGGCCGCTTTGAGCCCAGATGGAATGATGCAAGGTAGCTATGTTTGGTTGCTATTTTGGTTTTCATACAAGATGAATATGTAGTTGTTTGGCTGCATGGTTTTAAACTATATGAACTTGTGTCGTTTTTGTGTTTGGCTACACGTACAAAGATAGGTGCCACCACTGCATGATTATGGTGTGGTTACCACCAATTCTAGGAGAACATCAAAGAAAGTAAGAAAACAACCATGATTTGCCTTATTTCACCCAACCTTTTCATGCACAATGACTTTGGAGCTTGTAATAACATCACTAAACCTTACAACACTAGCCACATCTCTAACCAACGACCAAAATGGTCATAGTTCCTCAACAAGGTCATTGTGCTTACATCAGTTGTTCATGGCAATGTGAAACCATCACAGGTAATTTCAGACCATTAGAGGCACCTAGGGCAGCTATTCGCAATGTAAAACATCATGACCATCAATAGAAATGACTGAAATAAAGTAACAGCCAATAGCCAAGGAAACTTAAGGCGTGATTGGTTGCCCTAAGCACTGCAAGATGGTTTGAAAAACATTTTGTCATCTATTGCAATATCTTCACAACCCATGTAGTACAGGATGGAAGCTTCAACCTCTTCCTTTGTAGGGAAGCCCTTATAGGTGTTCTTATGCCCAACTACCTGCTCACTACATCTAGCCTAGGTAGGCTATGCTCAAGTAGGTCCTGAGCCACAAGATCTTATGACCCTTTGTCATTTGAACAAAGCACAGACCCTCTGCCTTTTACTTCAACCGGTACACAAGGGCAAACATCAATGCCTCTTGAGAGTACCTAGGGCAACTCATGACACAACCATAAAGGTCCTCATGCACCTCATTGTGTTGTGGAGCTTTGAGGGCACACCAATAGTTTCCATAGCCTTAATCATGCCATTCATGAGGTCAACTTCCTCTTATGACATCTTCCTCATTTTCCCATCCCTTTCCCTCTCATCACTTCCTTGAGTGTTGTCAGCACAATTATCTCTTGCCTTCCTAGATTGGACAACAGTCCTAAGTGACTCAATGTTTTCCTCACCAGCATTGGCATCACTTGACCTAGGTCAGTAGGTGTACCCATAGGCTCATTGGAACCCATGGCATATCTACCAGTTGCATGGATGCCACAAAAGATAGCTTCCATCTCAACATAGTTCTTAATGGGAGTGTTTAGGAACTTAGCATCAGGCACCAGCAGGGTGATCCTAGTTAGTCCAAGACAGTATACTATTATATAGAGGTAATAATAAGTTAATGAGGCCTAAACCAATAA
This sequence comes from Sorghum bicolor, assembly GCF_000003195.3. NCBI lineage: Eukaryota > Viridiplantae > Streptophyta > Magnoliopsida > Poales > Poaceae > Sorghum > Sorghum bicolor. The sequence continues at coordinate 19,904,564 of NC_012873.2, read as the reverse complement.
TTTTCTAACCTTCGAGTGGCCAATTAGATGCTCATCATCTAGCACTATCATGTGGAGTGCCTCATCCCAAAGCACCCCACTAAGATCCTTAAGCCTAAGAATTTTAACCCATCTTTCCCTCAACTTGCGTAGGTGATTGTAATCCACTGCATAGAAAATGCAACCCTAGCAAACTCAGATAGCATGTTAGCAACCTGCCTAACATGCACATCTTTGAATGACTTGTCAGTTCTGACACCCTGCTTAACTAGGGCATGAAACCTCCTTAGCATAAACCCAGATTATACAGGAGTCCAGTGCATAGGACATTAGGCTGAGGAGCAAGAGCATTGTCATCATCAATAGCTACAAGTGCCTAATTTCTACCAACTAAGAGCTCACCCTCATCAACGTTATTGTCGAGATCATAAACATTCAGGTATATTCAAATATTAGTTTTAGGTGGTTCCTAGTCATCTAGACACCCCCTGACCTATCTAAGAAAGATAGTCTGGGGACTTAAGGGCTGGCCAAGCCTGACGCTGCCACACCTTCAGCCTAAGGCTTGGGGGCTACCCCGATCCCTGGGTGTCTAGACTTCATCTCCATCGTGAAAGGTACTTTGCTCCTGCCCGTCTACCGATGCCAGCCAATGCCCGGGCGCAAGGAGATAAGCACTTGGATTACTGATGCCTAGGGGCTCCCTAGTGATGCCCCCAAGGACTGCCTCTGCTAGCTGCACCTCTGATAGGGTCACGCCCATGGCGTGACATAAGAAGACAAAGCTCCTAGCGGCCCTTGGGGTTAGTGGACCTCACAGCCCAATTGTTAGCCTCTAGAGCCGACCTCTACCATCATTAGGAATACTTTAGAAGGTCTCACCTGGGGGAGGTCGGTCTAAGCCAATAGCACCTGACACTCAGAGTGTCAGAGCAGACTGCTAGAAGATGCCCAAGCTTCTTTATCACCAAGATGTTGACTTGGTCCATGCCGTTGTGCTGCAAGGCCCCCATGGACTTTGGTGCAGATAGATTGTAGGATCACAAGACAAATTGCCTTGTAGCTGACCCCTCCCATTATATAAAGGAAGGGGCCGGCCCCCTAGAGGGGGATCCAAATCCATGTCCAACCTGAATCCTAAGCAATTCCACTCTACATCTGTAGAACACCAACCCGCCTTCTCTCCTCTATTCACTATAGGGCAGAGCAACCCACGAGGAAGCTTCGGTAGTTCCTCCACCATCTCCTTCATCTCTGGTGAGGGAGGGGACAACTCTGACAATGCCGTACACTACCACCATAGGATTCACATTCTGCTAGCCCCTGCCAAAAACCACTTCAATTTCTCTATGCATCGAGTGTAGCCCCAAGATCATTGGATGTTCTTGAGTACAAGGATCATCAGCTGCTCAACGTAGGGACCGACTTGGCTTGAGTCAAGATAAATCTCTGTGTATCCTATGTGTTCCTCGCATTCTTGAGTTCACCCATGCCACCATATCCATCGTGTGACGACACCATCCAAACAACAATGCTTGCCATGGTTTTGACCCTACGATAGCTAGCACGCTAGGTAGGGGGCAGCGTCAAATGTGATTCTTGCTCTACGGTGGCCGGAGCTACACACCACGTCACTAGAGAAGGTGGAGCCATCTCCAATGATGGCATTCGCTTCCCTAGTGAGCTCTCTGTCACCACCAGTGACTTTGCTCTAGGCCAGGTTCTCTCTTTTGGGAGCCTAGACTACGTTGTCGATCACCAAGACGACCTTTGTCCACTATGCGGGGCTGCGCTGGTGGGCAACGTGCCCCCAATGTTTCCCCACTGCTAGGACATCTGGGAGCAGATCTTGAGGTTCTGGCTTACTATATCTGACATGCCTTGGGGGAGAAGCCAAGCATGTCAGAGCGCCGCCAGATGTTCTACATGCTGGCCAACATCCACCACCAGATCACTACCAATGAGATGCTCCCATCACCTGACCGCTTCTGGTACTACCTCCTAGTCTTGCCTTTTGGGATCCAGAACATGGTGACGTCCTTCCTCATGGAGCTAGAGCACCTCATTAGCCATGAGACACTACAGAGCCTCATCCTCTACAGCGCTGTTGGGACTAATGTCCCCTCACTCCATGCCTTTTGCTTGAGTCTCTCTCGGGGGAGGGCCTAGAATATGATTCGAACAGCATCTACTTCGACGCGTCCACGTGCATGTGCTATCACGTCGGTAGCGAGAACGACGCTGAGGAAACCATCAAGCTCACACTAATGGATCTTAGTCCCCACAATCATGCAGGGCACCTCCTTGAGAAGGAGGATCGCCTATGATATCAGTAGAGGGATCTTGAGGCCACCAAGGCAGAGCTTGAGCACCAAAGGCGAGAAATTGGGTGGTAGCGTGGTTAGCACCCGCTCGAGGACAACGATGCCCGCACGGGGTCTCCCAATGCAATTCACTTCTCCTATGAGGCCTATTGTTGATATTAGTTACGCACATGAAAGAATCAAAGAGAAATAATCCGCAAGCGCACGGATATCAGTGAGCACTTCACCTGGGAGATAAGTCCAGAGTATCATATTTATTTTTTTACCACTAGAAAAAAGCGTGCAAAAGACTAACCCTTATTTTACCTACTACCCACGAGCTGCAAGACAAGATAGTAAGATATGAGCGATATAGAGAGAACTCTTTTGTCAATGTTCTTCTAACCTATGGTAAGTGTGTGGTTATCATTCCAAAGGGTGTACCTAGATAAAAGAGACACCTCAAAGAGTGCTTAACTCCGGCACCATATACCCTATCTTACCTCCTGACGGGATATGGATTACAGAGACCTGAGAGGATTGTCACTTCTCCCCAAAGCTACCACAAATCCGGCCAAACAGGGAGTATCTACGAGTATTCCTAGCCCAAGCACCATGCTTACGCTACGAATAATTACTCTATTTCCTACGCGAAGTGAATAAAGTAAACTTGTAAACCAAAAAAACAATAAGAAAAATAACTTACTAGTAAAAGAAGTCAAATTACCGAACAATTATAGAACCAAGACTTGGGTTAGGAGACTTGATCCTGAAGATACAAAAAAGAAGACACCGATAGGCCAGACTTGCTCAACTCCTATCTTCACCCGATACTCTCTCAATCTCTCTTGTTGCTATCACACTATAGAGACAGATCCTTTCGGGAGAACCCTCTCTGTCTAATTCTCTCTGGAAAATATGAATTAGGGTTTCAGAGTTAGCTCCTCAAGGGGGGTGAGGCTTGTATTTATAGCCCCCTATGAAGCACCACAGCACTTGGATCAAACCGACTGAAACGTGCGCTCCAGATTAATCGTCAAAGTCAGTGGAGGCAAGATCCGCGAGGTGGAACCTAAATGGTTCCCACCCCCGGGCGGCCACCCCACCTAGCAGGGGCGCCCGCCCCTGGCCAGCTTCCAAGTGGGCCTAGGTTTCAGATGGTGGCTCCTCGAGTCTTCTAGAATGTTCCTGAGTTGAAGTTCATGTGTTTTCTTTATGTAAATCTGACAAGTGGACCATCTTTGGTTGTTTTCAGCTGACACCCTGTAGAAATAGACATTCACCAAAACTCGTGGAATTCTGTTAGTGATAACCCTATATCTACTCAGTGCTTGCAAATAGGTCCATTTTCATGTTCAGTTGACGGTTTAAATTAGGATTTATCTACCGTCAATACACTCCCCCACACTAATCTTTTACTCATCCTCAAGGAAAAGAATAAATTATTTTAATCATAACCTCAAACCAAGTCATACTTGTACTGCAGGATTCAAAGTGTCTACCATAAAACTTTGAGAAGTTGAAGATGGAACAGTACAAAATAGAGTTCTCGTTTCCTTCATCCCTGTAACTTGGAGTTTTTATAATACTTTTTTACAAAGAAAAACTTATCTTACCCTTCTCCATCATGTAGCACACTCGAATCACTTATTATAGGTGGTATTTGTGGAACTCACCAAGGAATGTATGATATATGCCTCATATATATCCTACTCTATACAGACTTATATGGAGTTAAAGGTAATTCAAGGAAATAGCATACTTACCTTGCATATATTGCTAAGGCAAAACTCAGATCTATGGAGGGAAATACCATACTCTTAGATCAAGAAGTGCATGTATGTGGAATATATAGTGGCTAATCCTAATTCTACATTGCTCTTTTCAAAATGTCTTTCTTTCTCTGAAGCACTAATGGTCTTTGCATAGGATGGTATGGGCTATCTTTTATTCTCTTTCTTTCTAGGACACTTGTCCTTTTTTTTCTTTCTCTTTTTTTCAATACTTTTATTTTGCATAGCCACATACCTCCCTTTTGTAACCAAGAAATGTCGAGAAAGACTTTTTTTAAAGAACTTAGAGTAATTATTCCTACCAAGATTTTTTTTGTGTTTCCTCCTAGTGTAGGAGTAAAATATTTTTTGGATGGAAAGGCATGTTTGTGCACATTCCCAGTGTAGGAATGATAGATATATGTGGGTGTACGTGATCTTGATCTTAGGAGCATGATAATCCTCTCAACATAGGTCAACAAGGTTTGACAAAACTCAATACAAAGCAAGTAGCTTATGAGCTAGTTTATATCTATCATGCATAGCTCTAGTAGGATAAAAAATATTTTTACACTATAGTTCTCATCATGTAGAGTGTAAAAAAATTTATAGTATAATTTTCTAGCACTTATATGATTTTATATCTATTTTGTAATAATGTTTGATTAGACGTAGTGTCCGCCAGCAAATTTGACAAAAAAACGGAGTGTCTTTGAGCAATTTAATTTTTCCTAGTGTCCGCTGGCAAATAGCCACCACTCTGCATGTCCCACAGCCAATTCTCCCTAATTCTTACTACAGAGGAGAAGGGTAGCTAATAATTTTAAGATTTTTGAAAAGAAAATTCTCCAAATGACTAGACATCAAAAATCAAGTTCTCATATTCATACTATCTCTCTTTCCACAGCAACTTAAGTGATAAGGGGTCCCTGTATTAAAGTTCCCAACAGCAATAGGAATTTCAAAGAATTATCGTAGTGTAAGTCTATCTTGTGGTCATGTATAAAAATATCATCTAAATATTTATGTATAGGGTGGTTTAACTAGAGATATATTATTCCAAATCAAAACTGCAGCAATACTAACAATTTATAACATAGAGAAACCATACCTGACCGTGGTTCGAAACAGGGACCAAGATGCTCCTCCCTGTTGGGCATTCTTAACGTCACTACCAAAAGTAGACTTAGTTAATTCTGATAACGGCGCCAAAAATGCCAAACCTATCCCTCATATCACTTAAGCCAACTTGTCATCCCCAGCATGACATGAGAGACGCGGTATTGAAATATGCAAATGCTCATCTAAATAAATAACAAATGGGATCTGCAAGCGCACAGATTAATACCGATGTAGCATTTTAACCGGGAAGTATTCCAAGTATCGTTATTTATATTTTTACCACTGGGAAGGGATTGGCAATCATCAATGTTGATTATAGAATGGAATATAAGATTGAGTATCTATCATTGCATGTATAATTGAGAACATTTATCTAACTCTTTCATACAGGGATAAATGTCACATAAAGGATATAAAGAAATGAATAGTGACAAACATAATTAATCTGATCAGCATAACTTAGCCACATATAAATATGATAAGCACCATATTCTAGCAAGTCATTAGTATGGTATTAGGACGAACTACAAGAATATTTCCTAAGTTATTCTTAACTATACAGCCTAGCATATCACAGTTAGTGCCATTATACTTAGCAATCATTGTGAGATAGGACTATGCCCATGCATAGTGATATTAGCAAGGAATATGAGAAACATCGTAATCACTCCCCTCTAATAATGTAGCTCTGCCAGCCCCATACACGAGAGGGGGACTATATAAGAATCTGGAGCTGTCACTACCACGAACAACCCCACGATCTGGCATATAGGGTACAATCGCAGATAAATACAGTATAAGCACCACGCCTATACAATATCTATCATTTACCCATGGATCCAATGGATAAACGCTATACGATCCTAAACATGTATATAGATCCAATCTAACTAAGCCAAGTATATAACTATGATAAACTAAGAACAATATAATTGTGAATATAAACAAGTAGAGCAAAGTCATAATCAATGTATTGAAGTAGAACAAAGCCATATTCATAATATCGAAGAACAAAGATGAACAATTGAAGAACAATAGAGAATTACCAAGAATCCTCCTGACAGATCCGGAAACCTGTCAAAGATTGACTCCTTCTAGTTCTAATCCTATGTAGCTATGCTAATCTAGATATCTAATTGATGTGGTGGCTCTAGGCTTGATCAGAGGCTTCTTCTCTCTTGATGAATAATGAATTAGGGTTGAGAGGTCCTCTCCTCCAGGGGCCAGGGGGTCTGGTTTTATAGTCCTTCTAAGTGAATATGGTCCGTCAGATCAAACCGACATTGATTGAACGGTTATCCTTGATCCTTTAGGTCGGTGGAGCGTAATCCCGAAAGAGAGTTCTGATTGGACTCCAACAGGGGGCGGGCGCCCTGGGCCAGGCTCCGTTCTGCCTCCGTTTCGTTCCCGTGGCTTCTGGAGTCTTCTAGATGTAAGATAATTGCGCGGCACGTTGATATCTCTACGTAATCCCGACGTGTGGGCCTTTCTTCCGTATTTCCTGATAACCCCCATGCAGAAATAGACAAACATCAAAACTCGTGGAATTCTGTCAGATAAAACCCTAAGTCTAGATGTTGATTTCATTTGGATCCTTTTCTTTATTTATTAAATAATTAAATTTGATACTTAAGGACCATCGTCAAACTCCCCAAGCTTACCTCTTGCTCGTCCCTGAGCAAGGATAATCTCAGTGATGGATCAGAAGTTGTTGTAATGCCTTTAAAAATTGACGGTACACATGCTTTTAAATGAGGTCTCATCTCTGAGTTAGAGTAAACTGTGAAGACTTAAAACTTATTCATTTTACCTTTCACCATGGGACTTGTAACCGTCACTTCTGTCTTGAGTAGTTAAAAGATAGAACAGTCTAGTCAAGTGTCATGTCTCTTATTCTTGATCAGCTATAGCTCTGAAGTTTTTGCAGATTTTCAAATAAAACTCAAAGATTCCTTGTATGACTCTCTCATATCTCTCTTTTGTGGTATTTCTGGATCCTTACCAAGGCAGTGATGGTATATGCCTTCTCTCAAAATGTGGTATTTGTGGTATACTGCATAGTAACATTGCCTTCTCTTTCTCACCCTACTCTAATAAGGCTTTAATATCTGGAGCTCATAGGTGGGAGATAAAGTATACATACTCGCAAGACATTTATTGTATACTCAAACCATGGATCCAAAGAAATAAGTCAATAAGTCAAATCAAGATGTGCATGTGTGGCGAATGAATGGCGTATGGTGATGATGGTGATAACAATTGTGAAAGTCTAATTCTACTTTTGCTCTTTGAGGGGATACATACCTTCCTTGCTCTTTGAAACTTTATGAGGAGAATGAGATGTTGTATATATTTTTTTTTCTTCTTTCCACTCAGGTGGGTATCTTGTACCCCTAATTCTACTCTCGGACACTTGTCCATTTTACCTCTCGTCTCACTTTTTCTTTTCTTTCGAGGTTCCGTGCACTTGCCCCTTTTTATTTCCTCGTATCTTTTTTTAGAGGACTCATCTCATGAAATAATATAGCAAGTGGTAGTAACCAAGATAACTTGAGCATTTATTTCATAGGGGAAAATAGAAATGTTTTTGGCCATTCTCTCCCGGATTAGGAGTAGAATATTTTTGGGTGGTTCTGGAGATGGAAATGAGTGGATGAATGTGGATGTGTACTTCCGAGTTAGAAGCAACATGTGTGAGTGAACATGCAAGTGAATCTTGATTTTAACCACATGACAAGCTCCTAAGAGTCTACACAGCTTGACCACACTCAATGCTCATAAGTAGTAAAAAGTAAATGTGTGGCTCAAAGTCTAGCAAGCATGTATATATGGTTGTGGTAGGAATTTAAACTCTCATCATACAGGAACTCATCATGCAATATTTTAAAGATTTTCAAAGATAAAATTCTCTAGAATTCTAGCATCTCTAGGAACAGATAAACAGCAGCTCAACCTTCTCATATTTTATCCGTTAACAACTTAGACTTTAGATCAAGTTTTCTTCCCACAAGTTTAGGTTTAGAGCAAGGTTTAAATTATAACAGTTATGTCTAAACTTGAGAGAGAACTTCAAATTTTAAAAGTTAGGCAGAGCAACTATTCATCATATCCATGCTAGAGTTTTATTATTAAGATTCAGTTTAGCATAGCCACTATATTTATTTATTAAACACACTAAGCAAAAGATATATATATATAAGCACAAAATCTTTATTTAGTTTTTCATAGTTATGTATATTATATTTTAATATAATATAAGTATAAAGATAGAAATACTTAGCGAGATAAATGGGGGTGCTCTCTCCCAAGCTGAATTTTGACGTAATTTCTTATGATGTAGCTAGCAGGTGGCAGAGGTGTATTTGAAAGTCGACAGTACCCTGACAGCGATTAGAATGTCCTCCGTCTGCTAGTTTTCTTGATCCTTAAATTTTGTGGAGCTCAAATAGACAACAAAGCTTCGTGGAACTGATTAAGTGTTAGCATAAATATCTGGCCTTTATCATATTGAGTCTCCTCAATAAATGTTACTCTCTATTTTTATATTTTCGTTTTATAAAGCAGAAAAGAAATATTTATTTATTTTTATGCCACCACAGTGAACGTACTTATGGGTTTCATGCCACTCGTATACTCACATGGAGCTTACTGTTTTTTAACATTTTTATTTTCTTTTTTTTAAGATGGTATAAACATAATTAACTAAGCAAACTGTTTAAATAATTGAAAGGGAAAGGATAACTACCAAGTTTACCTCTTGGCAAGGCGTTCGGTGTTTTTAAGTCCTGCGAACAGGACTCTCCGTTTTCTAGTTGTCCTGGGATTCGTTGGGTGGCGTAGTCGGTGCTGCTGGCGGCGCCTCTTCTTCATGTATAGTTATCTTCTCTCTCCACACCTGACTTGGTGCTACGGTCTCCTCAGGATAGTTCTGTTTTAGCTGTATGTCTTCTAATCTTACTACTTCTCCTTCATAGTCTGCCCATCCGTCCTTGATAATTTTCCTTCTCTCGTTGCGGTTGCGTCGTTTTTTTCTTGTCCTGACCTGCTTAGAGTCTTCAACGATATAGTTAGGGTCCGTAAAATAGCGGCGTACCTTCTCTGAGGGAAAGTGCATATAGACTTCTCGAGTTCCAATGAAGATGATTGCTTTAACAGTGCTGAGGAACGGTCTTCCAAGGATGATGGGTGGATCGTATTCGTCTTCTCCCATGTCAATAACTTGAAAGTCTGTGTAGACAAAATGATCGTCTATTTTGACAGGGACATCAGTCACTATACCTTTAACCTCTCGAAATGTCTGATCTGCCATCTGGAGCTGAATGTATGTTGGATTTAAGGGCATGGTTCCAAACAAGAGCCGATAGGTGACTGCGGCCATTATGTTGACGCCCGATCCGGTGTCGCAAGTCGTCTTGTAGAAGTTGTATCAATTTATGGAGCAATAGATGCTTGGCATTCCGGGGTCGTCCTTCTTGGTGAGAAACGGTGACTTAAGTCGATGATCTTGACCTTCATGAACTGCAGTGACCATCTTAGTTGACTCGGTCCATACTTGCTTGTTCCTATTCCTCCTGTTGGTCCTCTTCCTTGGTTCATGTCGGGATTGCTCCGGGATGTGTGTAGTCTTGTTCTTGAAGTAAAATGTCTCCTTCCTACCTTTGATGTAGAAACTGATCTTGGCAGCACTAGCGTAGATGACAGCTTCCGAGGTGTTCAAGAATGGCCTCCCTAAGATGATGGGTGCCCTCTCATCATTACCGGTCTCTATCACCACGAAGTCTGCTGGTGTGTACAAGGTACCAACTCGGACATAGAGGTTCTTTAATATTCCTTTTGGAAAACTTATCGTCTGATCTGCAAACTGCAAACACATGGTTGTTTCTACTAAAGGATATGTAAAGAATTTTTCATAGAGTACCCTGGGCATAATGTTGACACTAGAGCCAAAGTCACAGAGTGCTTCTGGGAAGTCCACCATGCCGATGGAGATCGGGATGACGGGGCGTCCTGGATCGCCTCTCTTGACCGGCAGAAGGTCAGTAGTAACTTCAGTGACGGGGTTACTCCAGTAGTTACCTACATCAAACATGTCTACAAGACATGCAGATTCTAATCCTTCCGGTTGTGATGGTATACCGGGGTTAGTAGCAGGAACAGCAGCAGCTATTTGATTTAACTAAGATTCAATCATTTTATTAAAGCTAATTTAATTCTTGATGGCAGTAGAGAAATTATCCATTCTGTTATTTATATTTTCTAGCATTTTATCATTAGATGCCAATTTCTTAGATAGGTTATCCATTAGCTTTCCTTGATTAGACACTAACTCTCTCAAAGGTGGAAAATTATTAGTATTATTGTAAGAATTGTAACCTTGATAATTACCTGAGTAGTTAGGCCTCTGTTGATTCCAACCTTAGTTTTGTTGAGAACGGTTGTAGTAGTAGTAGTTGTTGTTGTTGATGTAGTTCACATCCTCAAGCATCTCAGGGTAGTGATTGCCTGAGTGTCCAGTATCTCCACACTCCTCACAAGTCATGTGAGAGTCGTAGATGTGCATAACTTCTTTCTTATCTCCAGCTTTATCATCGAGCTTCTTCATGAGCTGGTCTAGCTTTGCAGACAACATGTCTACCTCCTTGAGCTGATGCATACCTCCACCTTTCTTGCATGTCTGGGTCCTTTCTTTATTCCAGCTTTGGTTGGACGCCATCTTCTCCACAAGAGCTGTGGCTTGTGATATGGTAAGTGATAGGAATGCTACTCTAGCTGCAGCATCCATGGTTTCTCAGGCACTGTTGCCGAGCCCATGATAAAACGTCTGCATCAATAGCCAACTCTCCATTCCATAATGGGGACAGTCTAGGATGTAGTCTTCTCCTTTGTAGCGTAGAACCACTGCTTCGCTCTCCATAACAGTGAGAATGGGAAGAGGCGAAGTAGTATAGCATCTCTGGGGACTCCTGATATGGTGAATGTGCTGCAAATCTCCAGAAAGTGTTGGAGATGAGCACTAGCATCTTTGTGTGCCTTCCCACAAAACTGGTTGGATTGCACCATGTTGATAAGTCCAGGCTTGAGCTCAAAGTTGCCATCGATCTCTGCAGCAGGTCCAATGCGGATGTTGTCCGTAGTGGGAGCTGAGAACTCACGGATCGATTTGTTCGCCCTAGCTTCAAACTCTGAAGTCAAGTTCCGGTGATCTTTTTGATTGGATGAAGCTTCTTGCTGAAGTGTTGATGATCTCTTCTTGAGCTTAGCCCTTGTTTTACTGAATAATGCTTCGGGATTGTCAACAAAATTTCCTGGAAGATGTCTAGTTCATACATTCCCCTGCATAAGATAAAATAGAAAAATATCAGGGTAAAACTGTATGAGAGAATTGATAAGCTCAATCATATTAGTGATGCGAATGATAACTCAAAATTCTATATTCATTCCTGATTAGTAATCAACCTTCCCCGGCAACGGCGCCAAAAATGCTTGTTGGGCATTCTTAACGTCACTACCAAAAGTAGACTAGTTTTTCTAATTCTGATAACGGCGCCAAAAATACCAAACCTATCCCTCATACCACTTAAGCCAAGTTGTCATCCCCAGCATGACATGAGAGACGTGGTATTGAAATATGCAATTGCTCATCTAAATAAATAACAAATGGGATCTGCAAGCGCACAAATTAATACCAATGTAGCATTTTAACCGGGAAGTATTCCAGGTATCGTTATTTATATTTTTACCACTGGGAAGGGATTAGCAATCATCAATGTTGATTATAGAATGGAATATAAGATTGAGTGTCTATCATTGCATGTATAATTGAGAACATTTATCTAACTCTTTCATACAGGGATAAATGTCACATAAAGGATATAAAGTAATGAATAGTGACAAAGATAATTAATCTGACCAGCATAACTTAGCCACATATAAATATGATAAGCACCTCAATTAGATATTCTAGCAAGTCATTAGCATGGTATTAGGACGAACTACAAGAATATTTCCTAAGTTATTCTTAACTATACAGCCTAGCATCTCATAGTTAGTGCAATTATACTTAGCAATCGTTGTGAGATAGGACTACGCCCATGCATAGTGATATTAGAAAGGAATATGAGAAACATCGTAATCACTCCCCTGTAATAATGTTGCTCTACCAGCCCAATACACGAGAGGGGGACTATATAAGAATCAATGGAGCTGTCACTACCACGAACTACCCCGCGATCTGCCATATAGGGTACAATCGCAGATAAATACGGTATAAGCACCACGCCTACACAATATCTATCATTTACCCATGGATCCAATGGATAAACGCTATACGATCCTAAACATGTATATAGATCCAATCTATCTAAGCCAAGTATATAACTATGATAAACTAAGAACAATATAATTGCGAATATAAACAAGTAGAGCAAAGTCATTATCAATATATTGAAGTAGAACAAAGTCATATTCATAATATCAAAGAACAAAGATGAACAATTGAAGAACAATAGAGAATTACCAAGAATCCTCCTGACAGATCCGGAAACCAATCGAAGATTGACTCCTTCTAGTTCTAATCCTATGTAGCTATGCTAATCTAGATATCTAATTGATGTGGTGGCTCTAGGCTTGATCAGAGGCTTCTTCTCCCTTGATGAATAATGAATTAGGGTTGAGAGGTCCTCTCCTCCAGGGGCCAGGGGGTCTAGTTTTATAGTCCTTCCAAGTGAATATGGGCCGTTGGATCCAACCGACATTGATTGCACGGTTATCCTTGATCCTTTAGGTCGGTGGAGTGTAATCCCGAAAGAGAGTTCTGATTGGACTCCAACAGGGGGCGGGCGCCCTGTGCCAGGCTCCGTTTTGCCTCCGCTTCGTTCCCGTGGCTTCTGGAGTCTTCTAGATGTAAGATAATTGCGCGGCTCGTTGATATCTCTATGTAATCCCAATGTATGGGCCTTTCTTCCGTATTTCCTGATAACCCCCTGCAGAAATAGACAAACACCAAAACTCGTGGAATTCTGTCAGATAAAACCCTAAGTCTAGATGTTGATTTCATTTGGATCCTTTTCTTTATTTATTTGATAATTAAATTTGATACTTAAGGACCGTCAACACTCCCCCTGGGCGGGCGCCCAATGAGGACTGGGCAGCCGCCCCTAGCTAGTGGCCTTCAGTGTCAACTTCATCAAGCGTGGTCTTCGTGTCATGTCTAATATTGTTATCATTTCGTGAGAATTCGTTCGTTTCGATCATCGGGTGTCTCCCCCACACTGGTTTCCTATTATCCTTCATTCACAATATGGTGGATACAAAAGAGAAACAAAAGGGAGACAAGATATATATTATCATAATCATTTTATTCATCCTTATGTAGGGCTTATTATTACAACTGCAAACTTTAAAAATTATACACACTTTAATAAAACTCACACTTGCCCTATCGGATGCTAAGATAAATCGACCCTACTTCTTAGGGTGCTCTAAAGCCTTCACCCTCTCATTTAGAGCGGTGGAATCATGCTCTAGCTTTGACACCCTCGTATCACTGTAAGTGATGCATCTACTTTGGACACGCTAACAGGCTTCTAGTGAGGCTATTATTACGCGCTGCTCAGCAAGCTCCTTCTCCAAGTCTATCATCGTCTTGTGGCATTTTCGTGGAGTCTCAGCTGCGGCCATAGCGGACTTCGGAGCTTCCTTTGGGAGAATGAATTTGACCTTTGTCTGATGAGCACGAACCCCCTCAAAGTAGGTATGATCTATGGTGGTGTATTTGGTGCAGACGACCTCCCCCTTCCTATTGGTCTTCACACCTAGCAGCTTCACATTGTGCTTCGGTGGCAGGATGTTAGTCCCTACCAGTAAAGTGATAACGGAGCCCATTGGTGGAATTCCTTCCAAGAGCAGAGGCTTGGTGTGAATGGGCTGAGCATAATAAGAGCGTCCATAGCAGTGTGGTTGTGGTGGAATGGTGGCTAGCGGGACAGGCTCATTTATGGGAATGATAGCTTTGCACTCAGGCTCTTCTCTAGGGATGGTGTTGAGATCGATTCCAAAGGGAATCATTGTCCTCTCTGAATTCTCTTTAGCCATTGCTAAGTAGAGAGGTGTTGCTAGCTTCTAAGCAAGAGAAGAGAAGAGCTATGATGGGATGAGATTAGACCATAGGCATGGATTGCTTATATAGGGGTCTAGAAAAGTATTTTTGGAAGGTGAAAAGATGAAAGATGGAAAAAATTTCCAAAGATACACTTTTTATAAAACAAGAAAGGTCTCAGGATGTAAATGGATAAAGGAGGCGGCGAATGCCCATGGGGGAGGGTCCCGCGCCCCTAGGGTTTTGGGCGACCGCCCGCCCTTCGAGCCCCTTCTGTCTCAACTTTTTCGTATACTTTATTAATTACTTTTTTATTCAGAAAAGTTGATTTTTCCCAATAAATCAAATATAAAATGTCGGGCCTAATTATTCTAATTGAGAAAGAAAGTAATTATGTCTACTTCTTCTAGTTCATTGTTGGGCTGTAAAAATAATTTAAGGCGTTGACCATTTTCCTTGAATAACGTACCTTTGTTGTTGCAAAGTGCGACGGCTCCATGCGACGATGAGCTCATCACCTAGAACGGTCCTTCCCATTTGCTTCGAAGTTTTCCATGCCCAAAGAGCTTCACCCTGGAATTAAAAAGTAATACCTTATCACCTGGGGTGAACTCCTTCTTGATCCTTTTATCATGCCATCTTTTTACTCTCTCTTTATAAATCTTGGCATTATGATAAGCTTTTTCTCTCCATTCTTCTAGCTTAGAGAGTTGCATCTTCCTCTTGTCTCTAGCTGCTTCTAAGTCCATGTTCCATCTCTTGATAGCCCAGTGAGCCTTGAATTCTAACTCAACTCGTAAGTAACAAGTTTTCCATAGACAAGTTGATAGGGTGACATCCCGATGGGTGTCTTGTAGGCTGTCCGATATGCCCAGAGTGCATTATGAAGCTTGTCCTTCCAATCTATCCCCATATCATTTATTATCTTCTATAGAATATTCTTAATTTGCTTATTTGATGTCTCTGCTTGACCACTTGTCTGAGGATGGTAAGGAGTAGCGACATTGTGACGTATCCCATGCTTTGACAAGTATTGCTCGAAGCGCTTGTCGATGAAGTGAGAACCTCCGTCACTTATCACTATCTTTGGAACTCCAAATCTTGGAAATATTATTTCATCAAACATCTTCTTTGAATGCATGTTGTTAGCATTTCTATATGGAATGGCTTCAACCCACTTGGAGACATAATCCACTGCCACCAGGATATACTTATACTTCTTTGACGGTAGAAATGGCTCAAAGAGCTCAATCTGGAGATTGCTGATGAGTGGCATGGTATCCCTTGAATTGATATTACCATGTCTTTGACACGGGCCACATCTCTGAATAAATTCTCTTATGTCTTCATACATTGTTGTCCAAAAGAATCCACACTGCCATATCTTTGCATGTGTTTGGAATGCCCCTTAGTGCCCTCCATATGGTGATGAATGACATCTTTCAATTATTTTGATTCCTTCTTTAGCTGGCAGACACCTTCTGAGTAAGCCATCAGAGCATACTCGGAAGAGGTATGGTTCATCCCATATGTGAGAACGACTCTCCTGGATTAGCTTCCTTTTGTTGCCTCCTGGTGGTACATAACCAGTAGTCATAAAATTAACAATATCTACATACTAGGGAGTGAGTCATTGATGGGTAGTTCCTGTGGATTCTCAAATTGCATTCTGGACAAATCATCGGCAATAGAATTTTCTACTCCCTTTTTATCTTTTATTTCTAAGTCAAATTCTTGGAGTAATAAAATCCATCTTATCAAATGGGGTTTAGCATCTTTCTTAGTGAGGAAGTATTTTAAAGCAGCATGATCAGAATAAATAATTACTTTAGCTCCTACTAAGTAAGATCTAAACTTATCATAGCAAAAACAACAGCTAGGAGCTCTTTTTCAATACTGTCAGAGTTTTGCTAGCATAAGCTATTGCATGAGGCTTTTTATCTTTAGTTTGTCCTAAAACTGCCCCCACAACATAATCACTAGCATCACACATAATTTCAAAAGGTAAAGACCAATTAGGGGGTTGAATGATTAGTGCTGAGATGAGTGCTTTCTTAAGAATTTCAAAAGCTTGTAAACATGCATCATCAAATTCAAAAGGAACAACCTTAGCCAATAAGCGAGTAAGAGCTCTCACAATAAATGAAAAATCTTTTATAAACCTATGATAAAAACCAACATGGCCAAGGAAACTCCTAATCCTTTTACATTAACAGGCAGAGTTAAATGTTCAATTACTTCTATTTTAGCTTTATCTACCTCAATGCCTCTTTCGGACACTAAGTTTCCTAGCACTATTCCTTCTCTAACCATAAAATGACATTTTCCCAACTAAGGACTAAGTGCTTTTCTTCACACCTTTGCAAAACCTTTCTAGACAATCATCAAATGCTTTTCCATAAACAAAAAAATCATCCATGAAAACTTCCATAATCTTTTCAATCATATTAGAAAATATAGACATCATGCATCTTTAAAAAGAAGCTAGTGCATTACATAACTCAAAAGACATTCTACGATAGGCATAGGTTCCGTAGAGGCATGTAAAGGTGGTTTTGCTTTGGTCATTAGGATGGATAGGGATCTGATGATATCTTGAATATCCATCTAAGAAACAAAAGAAGGAATGGTTGGCTAACCACTCTAGCATTTCATCAATGAAAGGCAATAGAAAGTGGTCTTTCTTAGTTGCCTTATTAAGCTTTCTATAGTCTATGCACATCTGCCATCCTGTGACGGTTCCTTGAGGGATTAACTCATTCCTCTCATTTTGGACAACATTCATACCTCCCTTTTTAGGTACAACTTGAACAGGGCTTACCCACTCACTATACGGCACAACATAAATGATGCATGTATGCAATTGTTTTAAAACTTCCTTCTTTGCAACCTCTCTCATCGCATTGTTGAGTCTACGTTGGGGTTCTCTAGATGGTGGAATATTAGGATCTATAGGAATGCAATGGGCGCAAAGAGTAGGACTAATTCCCTTGAGGTCCTATAGTGAGTAGCCAAAGGCTGAGTGATGTTTTTCTAGGACAGCCATTAGACGAAGAGTCTAATCCTGAGTGAGTTTATCACTTATGATGATAGGAGACTCTAGATCATCACCTATCACCTAGAAAAGCATATCTCATTGCTTCAATAGGAGGTTTAGGTGGTACTGCAAACTCATCTAAAAGTTCTTCCTCAGAAGGGTCAGGTTCTTCTTCTATGAAGAATCTAGCTTTGCTTCTAATCCTGGTTTAACTAGAAAGTCTAAGGATGCAGCCCTAAATTCCTCCAATGGGTCATCTTGTGGACAAGGTTCGGTCCTAGAGTTTAAGGAGTGTGAAATAGACATTGGGAATTGAAGTTTCTTGCCTAAGTGAATGTTTAGCTTCCCAAATTATCCTTAATAGAGAAATCATCTAAAAGGTTTTCCTATCAATAGGTTGAAGTCCCATGTGTCAAAGATATAAAAGCTTAAATGCACTAGGGTTCCTTCTACCTGAGTGGGTGTTGACACTAGCTAACACCACTTGAATACTAGGTTGTCATCCCCAGCATGGTGCCAGAGTGTACAAAGGTATTTATAAATGTAAAGGCTCTCTAGAAAATAATCTATTCTATCCGCAAGCGCACAGATAAAACACCTCATTGTAGCATTTCACCAAGAAATTATTCCAGGTATCGTTATTTATATTTTGCTTAAGAGGACAAGGGTGAAATTAAGATAAGGATTAAATCTATCTAGGCATAGACTAGAGATAAACTTGCAAGAACTTGATTACAAATGAGGAACTTGTCACATGGTCACTTACTTTGGCAGGGGGTAAACCATAAAGATAATGATAATGAATTATAAGTTCATGGGTAAATAACACAGCGATTAGAAAATAGACTACTCCTCATATATGTAAGGTGACATCGGATTAGCAAGAGAATGGATTCTAAATTATCTACTATCTACTAAGTCACAATCTACTCTAGTTATCTACAAGATCATATATAGTTTTAAAGACTCTTCATTCATGTATAAGGAACATTGCTAAAGTAAATCAGAGCATCGCAAGACTTACTCCGCAATACAAATTCTGCCAGTCCTATCAATGGAGGGTGGACTATATAAGAATCAACGAAGCTGTCACTATCGCGAACTACCACACAACCCAGCCAATAGGATACATTTGTAGGTAAATAACATCTAAACACCACGCCCACATGTGATCTACCACTTAACTCCCACGTGTCAAGAGCTAAGCGCTTTGCAAACTTATACATAAACTCATTATCAATGATAACTATATCAAATATAGAACTAGAGCAAACTAAGAGCATAATAAATAGAGACATAATGCAATTAGAACAAAGTATTAGAGAAAGATATGAAATAATACCAATCTTTATTAATGATGATCCGAATCCAGAGCGTAGTGCTCTACTTCTCTAATTCTATCTAATCAATCCTCTAAACTTGAAGGATTAGGGAGTAGCTAATTCAAATTCTCTGTGGGAGAGAAGTCCTAAAACCCTAACTTTGATGGCTACCTCTGATAATGATTTCTCCTCTCCCCTGGGGTGGAGAGGCCTTGATTATATAGTTCTTTCAAGTGAATTTAGGCCGTCGGATCAAACCGACATTGATCACACGGTTTTCCTTGATCCTTTAGGTCGGTGGAGCACGATCCAAGAGTTTGGTTCTGATTGGCCCCGAGGCCAGGACGGGCGCCCAAGGGGGGAGGGCGGGCGTCCTACCGCCGAGCTCGTCCGGTCTCCCGTTCGTTCCCGTGGCTTCTGGACTCTTCTAGATTAAGGAAAATTATGCGGCACGTAATTATCTCATTGTAAACATGACATGTGGGCCTTCTCTCCATATTTTCTGATAATCCCCTGCAGAAATAGATGAACACCAAAGCTCGTGGAATTCTGTCAGATAAACTCCTAATTCTAGATGTTTGGTGCATATTGATCCTTTTCCATGTTTAGTTGATAGTTAAATTTAGTACTTAAGGACCGTCAACAGTGGGTAGGATGTGTTGGATTTCTAAACTAGGGATAATATGCCCTGAGAGACTTCTCATAAATTTTATTGTTCGGATTAATGTTGTGCCTTGTATTAAATGTTCTGCAAGAGACATAGACATGATATTTATCCCCACAACTGGATTATAGAGAGCATTTATTTGATCTGTATTGATTATGCAATGAATTGGAATAGAAGATGAATCTAAATGGATTATTTCAGTGGAGAGCTCTGACTCTTCTAACCACTCATTACTTATAACAGATACTAATTCTCCTGAGGTTCTTACAGGGGGAATGTTCTCAGGGAGATTGAAAGACTCTCTAGAATTTCTCTGTGGCCTCTGTTGGGCATTCTTAACGTCATTACCAAAAGTAGATTTAGTTTTCTATTTCTGATAACGGCACCAAAAATGCCAAACCTATCCCTCATGCCACTTGTCGGTGTTTTCCCCACGGGGGGTCACACCAACGAGTGAATTTGTATGCGTGCTCCCTTTCCCAGATGTTGATGCAAAAAGACACACAAAGATTTATCCTGGTTCGGGCAAGAGAAGGCCCTACGTCCAGCGGGGGGAGAGAGTTTGTATTATTTTGCACCTAAGTGCTTGTACAGGGGTGAATACAAGCGTGGTATGGAGTATGGAAGTTCTACTGCGTATATGTGTAGTGTTGCGTGATGTCTTGTCTGTTGTGTTCGCTCCCGGGCCTCCCCTTTTATAGTTTCAAGGAGAGACCTAGGGTACAAGAATAGGCGTCAGAGTAGGGGTCGATAGAGGTATGGCGTGCGGACCTACTCGAGGCCTCCGTACCGGCGTGGTCTCGAGCCGTCCCTTCTCGGTAGCTTGATGATGATTACGCGTGCCTCTGTATCCTGCTCTGTGCGCCGTCTTGGACTGGTTTATCTGTTGCACGCCTGTACGTCAGGGCAGCTGATACGTCGGAGTGGTTGCAGTGTCGTCATTCGACGCCCAACCCTTCCCCAGGAAGGAATCATGTCTGGTCGAGGGTTACGCCTTGCTATCCAGAGCGTTGACTATGGATGTCTCGAGGGGGTCTTGATTAGACATTCCATCTCTGCTTCCCGCGTCCTGACATGCTCTGGGTTGTTTGGTGGGTAAGGCTGCAAAAATAATGACGGGACGGGTGCCTGTTCCCTATCACGCTTCCCATGACTGGCGTGTTAGGTGGGAACACGACAGGCGCATTAAAAGCCCTAGTTCCCGTGTGCACGTTAGGTGGCGGGCGGCGTCCTTGCGCTCGACGCCTCCTGGTTCGCTCGAGCCTATTTCCGTATTCGATGGTAGTTGGCGCTCGAGCGCTGATCGATTCGCTCGACGCCCTTTCCGTCTTCGAGGCCGTGGTCGTCGATGACTATATGCGCGACTGATTGGGTAGAGCGTCGAGTTGGGGGCCTCAACTTGCGTACGGGCAATCTTATTATGTGTATCAGTTAGGACACCCCTTACTAATACCCTCGACAGTAGCCCCCGAGTCTCCATTTGAGCGCTGGCGCTCGAGTGGAGGCTGTATTTTCGTGGTCGAGTTTCCATGGGGGCGCGCGAGCGACCCCACGGGGGTAGCCCTTGAGCCCTTGGAGGAGTTTTTGACTCCTTCGAGGGTTATATTGCCTAATTCGCAGAAACGCTGTCAACACCAGTGGTGGATGGTTCTGATTGGCTCGCTTTGTGCAGAGGGTTTCGACGTACTCTCGATAGAGCAAGCGTCATCCACCCCGGATTGAGCTCCTAACGGGTAGTCCAAGTGAGAACCTGTGCCCCTTTCGAGGGGGTCAGCTGTAGCCCGGAGGCGTTCTCATAAAGCGGGGTCGATGTGGTCGGGGATGCTGGTCTCGTTCGATAGAGTCCAGTGGCTCGATGCCTCCCGTCGGGGGGATTCCTCTAGACTGTCTCGACCCTACCTCGGACATCCCCAGTGAGTTCTCGAGGCGGGCCTCGATTTTCGACCACTCGCTGGGCATCCCTGACTCTGGTGCTCGAGATCGGCTGTCAAACCCTTTCGGCGGGTCAGCCTGCGACCTCTCGAGGCTTTTGTGGGTACGTGCCTTGGCTTACAAGGGAAGGAAGAGGCCGTGGCGGTTCGCCTTTCTGCCCGTTGGGCGCGTCTTTTTAGGCGGGAGCCGTTGCGACACTGTATCGGCGCAGAATTTGGAGCGCCCCGTCTGTGAGGAGGAAAGGGACCGTTAGACAGCGCATTTATGGGGGGAGTTACCTCATTTATCGGATCTGTCCATTGGTGGGTTGCTGCCAATAAATATCCCGTGGCATCGCCGCCGTTCTCCCTTCCGCCTTATGTCTTCATCCTTGCCTTAGCCCTCTCGCCGTCTTAGCTCTCTTGCCATCTCACGCGCGCGCACCCCCTCGAGCAGTAGCGAGTCCACCCTCCTTCCGTCCAAGATGCCTGTGAGACTCGTTGCCGCCGACGACTGGCGCCCGTCGTTGATGACGGAACGCCGGTTGCTGGAGCTTGAGAGGAAGGGACTCCTGCGCCACCGCACATCGCTGTCGTCGCCAGAGTGGATCGCACCGGCGGCGGACCACCGGGAGCCCAGGCCGCCCAAGGGCTACGTGGTTTCGTTCGCCAAGTTCCACCACCACGGCCTGGGCGCTCCTCCGAGCCGCTTCATGCGGGCGCTCTGCCACCATTACGGGGTAGAGCTCCAGCACTTCTCCCCAAACGCCATCATCGTCGCGGCGGTCTTTGCCGCGGTGTGTGAGGGTTATTTGGGGATGATGCCCCACTGGGAGCTGTGGCTCCACGTCTACAGGGGCGAGCTCTTCAACGCCCCCACCGGGACCACTGGCGTGAGGAAGCCTGTACGGGTGGGGTGCCTCAACCTCGTGCTGAAGACGGGGAAGACGGAGAGGCCGCGCGAGTACATCCCGGTGGGATTGTCGACGAACCACGCCGGATGGGACTCCCAGTGGTTTTACCTGAGGAACGACGATGATCTCCTGCCCGCCTACACCAGTCGCTTGATCACGGAGCGCCCGGAGAACTGGACGTACGGTGTCGTCCAAGTTCACCAGTCGCGGCTCGACCCACTCCTCGATGCCTTGAAGAAGTTGCGCGTGGAAGGCCTGACCGCCGCTCTCATCCTCTCGGCCGTCCATCATCGGAGGGTTCTCCTGTTGATGTCTCGGCCACTGAGGATGGACGAGATGGGTCCTGGCGTCTCGTCCCGGGACCTCGAGGCGTGCCGGATGTCCAACAAGGCTCCAGCAGACGACGAGGTCGCGGCCCGGGTCCGGGCAGCCATCGCCGGCGACTTCCAGTCGAAGCACGTCAATGGCTTCCCTATGAGGCCTGACGAGGGGTCAATCGATCTGGTAAGTTTTCTTTTTGCACATGGTTTCAATTCTGGGTCTCCCTCGATCTCTTTTTAAGCTTATCTTCATTCTCGCAGGGACCGATCGAAGTCCTCCAGTAAAGGAGGATGAGGTCGACCGTGACAAACGACGCTGGTCCGCCGAGAAGCAGAAGTCCGCCAAGGACTCAAAAAAGAAAGAAGAGAAAACGAAGAATCTCGATCGCCAGGCGTTAGAGGCACGTCGAGCTAAGTCCAGACAGAGGGGGGAGCCTGAGGAAGAATCCCCCAGTGAGGACGACGGCGGAGACGACGATGACGACAGCGACGACTCTGAGGGGGTGGCGTCTCGTCTCGACCGGATCCTCGAGGGTCCGCCTCGAGGCGATGTCGACGCCCCGCGGACGGGAGCACCAAGGGAGGGGCCAGGCGGATCTCACCGCCCCCGCGCCGACACCTCTCCCGCGCCTGCGCCAGGTCGGGTCGCCCCGCACCCCCAGCCTCCCCCTGCACCAAATGCGGGTCGCCGGGCTAAGCCCCAGGCGACAGGGCCATTGACCCATGGCCGCGCTGCGGCCTCCGAAAAGGGAGAAACCAGCCGCAGGAGTGCTAGCCCCAGCGCTCGCCAGGCGGGGGATGCGGTACCAAAGTCTGCGCCTACCCGTGAGGGGCCTGGAGCCTTGTCGCGGGGTGGCTCGAGGCCTGCCGGTCGAGGCACTGGCAGGCGGGCCGTTCTCCCTGTGGGGTAAGTTCTTCGACGCTGTTATTCTCACCCTCCTGAGTTATCGTGTCCTCTTCATGTAATAACTTCTTTCATGCCCGTTCAGGTTGAAGCGGACGCTCGAGCAGGCCCAACCCTCGTTGGCTAAGAAGCTCAATGTAGGAGCGGCCTCCAAGGATTCAGGTTACCAGCTTATTCTCATTGTTACGGGATTTGTGTTGTTCTTACGTCGGCCACCGTGGTGACTGACCTTTTTTTGGCATTTTATAGGCTCCTCCGACCCTCGATCAGCTACCGGCGCTGAGAGTGCCCCGCCCCGTCCCCTAGCGGGTGAGTCTGCCCCGTCGTCGCCAAAATGGGCCGAGGCGCCTCAGTCCCAAGGGCAAGAGGGAGCCCCCGAGCCTCCCTTGGGGGTTTAGGGGGATCCCATTACCATAAGTGATGGGTCTGGTGGCGACGGGACCTCGAGGGATGCCCGTCCTATGGACGAGGAGGCCCAGACTTCTCTCGTCGCGAGACGGACGCCCTGGCCTGCCGGGCTTCGCTCCATCGAGGAGCAGAGGAAGAAAGAGGAGGGGGAGCGTGAGCAAGAGACGCGGCGGCAACTGCAAGAGCAGGACCATCAACAAGAGCCGCGGGAGCTTGAGGAGCAGCGGAGGAACCACTCGAGCCTCCTCCTCACAGTCCGCCCCAACCGGTACCACCGGCGCCGCAAGAGCCCGGGAACCAGGAAGAGGGTCTACTGGTTTTCGGCCCTCCGACCCCGGCGTGGCTCCGTCTAGGGGCGCCCGCCGTGATCCCAGCAGAGTCGGGGCGGGCGGACGGCGTGGTGGCGCTCGCCTGCATGATGCGCACCCCCGTCGACCCTGAGTCCGAGATTAGGAGGACGATCTACGGCATGGATGGAATCGCCACGGGATTCCTCCAGGAGCGTCGGTCGTGGGAGGACCGTATTCCCGCCGAGGAGGACGAGGCTGGGACGTCGGGCGGAGGCGGAGGCAGCAAAACGGGCACCTGGAAGATGGTGGACGACGACGGGCGGTTCCCCTCCCTCGTCGACTTGTTCCTGCGCCATGGGGGGGTCCCTCGAGACCGTCGAGGAGCTCATCCACGGCGTCAAGGCGCGGGCCAACCAGGAGATGGAGAACTAGTGCCCCGATTAGATCCGCATCCGGGCTTCCACCGATCCGTCTGAGCCCAACATCTTCCTGGACGATCGGAAGGAGGCTGAGAAGTGGGAGCACGTTGAGGAGCTCCGCCTCTAGATGAAGCACATGGTGGGGCTCCTGTCGGACGTTGTAAACAACGGGCTCGGACCATCCTACTTTGTAAGTATTGTTCAGTCTTTCAATCTTTGTGGAACTTGTTGGTTTTGTGTTCTAACTGCTCGATCATTGGCTCGCATGACCTGAAAGAGACCTCCCGCATTAAGTCAAGCTTCATTCACGCCACGAGAGGCGGCTGGGAGTAGCTCCCCATCCTCAAGGACCAACTCCTGGAGTCGCAGGAGAAACTCCTCAAGGCTTATAAAGAGCTCTTGGCACTCGAGGAGGAGAAGAAGGAGAGGGAGGCTGCCCTAGTCGAGGCTCGAGAGGCCTCAAGGAAGGCGGTGGAAGAGGCTGTGCTGCTGAGGGAGCGGGCTCTGACGGTCGAGGAGGCTGCGTGTAAAGCCCGAGAGGAGGCCCTGTCCTACAAGAACGTCGTTGCTGACCTGGACAAGGAGAAGGGCCTCCTCAAGACTGACCTGGACTCCCTCTGAGAATCCTTCCAGAGGAAAAAGGTGGAGTATGTGAACAGCGAGGTCGCCAGGAGCTTCACGGAGGAGGCAAAGAAGAAGGCCCTTGAAGACCTCGAGGCGGAGCGGGCTCGATCCCATAGCCTCTCTAACGACGTCGGTCATCTAAAGAGGGCGCTGCTGGAGAAGAAAGGAGCCATCACGCAGGCCGGCAAGGCGATCGAAGATCTGCGCGTCGCCAACACCGAGCTGGTGCGCTCCAACAGGGAGGTCGAGAGGGCCAACACCAATTTGGTTGGCGAAAACACGGCTCTGGAGGAGAGCATCCGTGGTATGTTTTCTATTATCGAGTTTCTTTTCTGAGGCGTGTTTGGTGTTATTTAATCCACTCACGTTGATTCTTGCAGGGCTCAAGGATGAGCTGCTGGCTGCCCAAGTCGAGGCCTGCTCCATCAAGACCCAGCTCGAGGGGGAGGTCGCCTTGAACAGTCGTCTAAGGACTGCGATAAGCGACCTTTCGGCCTCCTGGGAGCTCGAGCCTGTTGACGAGTCGAGGGAGGAGGCTCGGGGCGACACACTCGTCGACCAGGTATGCTATCTTGGAGCTACGCTGAGGGACCGGGTGCGGGACGCCCTCCACGTCGGGGTGAAGCGGGCGATGGCGGTAGTCTGCTGAGGCTTCTCCTACGACATGGAGGTGGTGTCCCACGGCTTCGTCAGCGACATCTCCAAGACTGACGTGGAGAACGAGGAGAGGCTCCACGCCTTGATCGACGACGCGGAGGTTCCTGGAGAGAGGTTGGCTAAGCTATTCAAGCCAGAGGTACTTCCCCCTGAGACTAGCTCAGGCGCGGGTGAGGATGGTGAGGGCCAAGACGCGGACTGAGGCCTGTGAGCCTACTCTGGGTGCCTGGGCCCCTTGTATAGTACTCTGTTAATTTGTATTTAAGTAATATCTTTTAAGTGGTTGTCAAGTGTTTATCTGTCTTTCCGCTCGAGGCCTTTTTATTTCCCTTTGCGCCTATATTTGTATTCCTCGTTTGATATTTTGTTTAAGGCGATCTCGGTTGCCTCAAGGGTGAGGAAGCGAGTAGAGTTTCCATAGCCCGGGGGCATAGGAGTTCTCAGGCTCGTCGTCTCTCGGCCCTTAAGGTGCTCGAGGTGCATCTACTACTCGACCATACGAGATTACTGATAGGAAAGAAAAGGGTTACTTGATTTTTTCGACACTTGGGGGAGGGTCACCCCCCTGCTGCCCCCGAGGGGGTATCGACTATGATGGGTCATAGTCGGTACTCCCTTTTAACGTCGAGATTTTGACTCGTAAAAAAGTAAATTGCTCGAGGGAAAGACTTTATCTATTCATGCATTCATTTACAAAGCCTTGGTACAGAATGTACATGGGAACATAAAGCTTTGAAATTCTAGGGGTAGAATCGACGTAGCCGTTCGATGTTCCATGCGTTGGTGAAGATCGCCTCCTTTTCGTCCGCGAGCTTGTATGTTCCCGGCTTCAGGACCTCGGCCACTACATATGGGCCCTCCCAAGGAGGAGTCAGCTTGTGGCGTCCTTGATTGCTTTGCCGCCGTCGTAGGACGAGGTCGCCCACGTTCAAGTCCCTCTTGCGTACGTGCTTGTCGTGGTAGCGTCGAAGTTTCTGCTGGTACCTGGCAGAGTTGAGGAGGACCATGTCTCGAGCTTCCTCGAGTTGGTCGACCGCGTTTTCTTGAGTCTCTTTATTTGATTGCTCATTGTATGCTTTGAGTCGAGGGGATCCATACTCGAGGTCCGTTGGGAGCACAACCTCAGAGCCATAGACCATGAAGAATGGGGTGTATTTTGTGGCCCTGCTCGGCGTCGTCCTTAAGCTCCATAGGACCGAGGAAAGCTCCTCGACCCATTTCTTGCCAAATTTCTTCAAGCGATTATAGATCCTTGGTTTGAGCCCCTGCAAAATCATGCCGTTGGCACGCTCGACCTGGCCGTTAGTTCGAGGGTGGGCCACTGCAGACCAGTTCACACGGACACTACAAGAAATCTGGGCTTCTGTGACGATTACCAGATGACAGAACACCTATCTGTCATAAACACAGGCTGTTTATGACGACTGTTTAGTGGATGACAACTGTTTATGACCAAATTGTGTTTTCGTCATAAACAACGTCATAGCATCTAACTACATGGGATTTATGATGATAGATTGTGACAATAGTTAATTGTCATAAAATATAAATCTATTATAATTATTTTTAAAATATCTTGTTATCCCACATTGCCATTGGTGCACACTATCGTATATCCTAGGTGAATTATTTCCGTCCTAGTTAACTCCTAGTCCCACATAGGATTGGAGGAAGAAAAATTCAAAAGAAAACACTAAAATGTCGGTATTTGTGATTATAGATTGTAACAATAATTGATCATTATAAATATAAATATATTATAATTATTTTTAAAATATTATCTTATCCTATTTAGTCGTCGATGCACACGACCATATGCCCTAGTTATAGCCCCTTGTAGGATTGGATAAAAAAATTCAAAAAAAAACACCAAAATGTTGGCTACTACAGGGGTTGAACCTGGGACCTGCAACATTTAGTCCTCAGCCAGCTACTCTAACCAGTGAAGACCAGTCCATTTTGTTTCTAGGGGAGAGTGTTCGACATCTTTTGTACTCTGGGAGTTTGGATGTTGGCAAAAAGAGATTCGAAATTTGGCATCTCAGTCTGCTGACCACATTCGCACGCATCAGACTGCAGGTAAGCCGCTGGCTGCAGATCCACGCCCTTTTTTATAAAGCTTTATTAAAAATAAAAAAGTACAATGCAATTGCTTAGACTAAAAGAAGCCCAGATTCGGCCCAACTAAACCTGAGTCGTTAGATCAAGAAATCAACGGCTTGTATTCACCTAGCCTTATATAAAACTAGGAAACCCTAGCCGTTCATCCATTCACCACCAGGCCGCCACCCTCCCCTTTGGCTGAGCGCTAGCCCCTCGCACCGTGCTCACAGCATGACCCCGCCCCCGCTCGCTCTCCGTCCCTCAGTGCAAAAGAGAGTGGGAAGGACCATGGATTTTGCTAGGGTTTGTGGTTTCTGCTTCACACAGCCTCCTCATTCCTCACCACCACAGCCTGGAAGGGTGAGCCGCAGCCGTCCGAAGCCACACAAGAGGATCTCGCTCCGGTGCCGGTGGCACCTGCGGCCGTGTTGACTGAGGCGGAGATGGACAAGCTGCCGCCCAGGTCCACCTTCGCTAGCAGGAAAAGAGGCAAGGAGCCGAGGTCATTGTCAATAAGGACACCATGGCTGCGTTCACCGTGAGTGCGTGCATCTTCATCCACTATCTCTCCACCACGTCTGTAACATCCCAATCCCTCTAATTTAGATCCATGTCGCCCCCATTTACTGTATCCTCTATTGCAGGTTGCATTCAGATTTGGAACTTGGAAGAGAATGCCAGTAATCTGATAGGCTGATAATACCATTTTGTGGAACAATAGTGACGTACAACATATTTTATCCAATCGAATCCTGGGTATTTTGTGCAAAATTGTAGATGCTACCATCAATCAAAGCACCAAGTAACACATGTGATGCATTTTACTATGGTAGAGTAACTGACAACGAGTTTTTGTGTCCGATAGCAATCTCTGCTCATTTTAAGTAGAGAGGGGTATGGAAAGGGGAATCTGATTTTGTGCTTTGTTTTGTTTCAAGTTTAGATATGTGATTTGGGTGATAAACTTGGCGGATTGTTGGACTCCGAAGAAATTTCTTTGCATTATCATCAAATGGGTAGATGCTCATTGGTTGTGCAGGTATATTTTGCAGCTTTATCTGAATATCATGACTATTTGGGAATGCAGGCACTTTGTCTCCGAACTTTACATGTAGTTTCTATACCTATTAATAATAGATACTACATATAGAAACCATAGTCCCAATGGATATTCTCTTTTCATTCTCTACCAATCATATTCCTTTATGTCTTGGTTCTCGTATAGGCATGGTTTCTAACTTAGTCTCAGTTTCTATGATTTTTACTCTCTTTCTTCAATAATTACCTTGTCACATTAGCAAACGCTTATTTAATATTTAATTTCATATTATTGTTATTTTATCGTGCGATCCGTGTGTTTTCTTTATTATAAAAATTTAGTTATCCCGTAGCAACGCACGGGCACGCTACCTAGTACAATGTACTAAAAGACATTTGCTTATCCGAATGGTAAAAGAGATAAATAGGCAGTTTATTTTACACTGTTTTGACTTAGTAGAGAGCAGCCTGTGCCACAATTGACTTGTTTCTACATTAGATAGTTAAATTATAAATTAACTTGCCTCCTTGAGCTTGTCATTTAATTCACCTGATAGTCAAATTGTACTACAATAGATTGTCTGCAGTAGTTTTAAAATCTTTAATGTGCCTTTGCATATGATATTTAACACTAATTGTGTTGTTTCAGATGTCTCAACTTGAGGAGGACAATAAGCAACATGTGACATTAAACAACATGTGAGTGAGTGACTTCCTATTATGACCTGTGTCTGCTTGCTGCATGTACCCGATAAATGCTTGAATATATCAATCTGCACTTGTTTGAACCCGACAAATGCTTTACAAATGTAAAATATTTTGTTCTCATATCAAACATCAAATAGTCTCACATGGAAGCCTTGTAAAATGCTACAGCTATGGAAATACTATTCATTTTGTATCCTCTATTATACCCTGCATTGTTTGATTTTTATTTAGTATTCGTTTTGGTTAAATGTGTGTTGTCCAGAGACTGATACTGAAAACACGTCTAATTTGT
The DNA here is from genome assembly GCF_000003195.3 of Sorghum bicolor. Classification (NCBI taxonomy): domain Eukaryota; kingdom Viridiplantae; phylum Streptophyta; class Magnoliopsida; order Poales; family Poaceae; genus Sorghum; species Sorghum bicolor. The sequence continues at coordinate 19,874,678 of NC_012873.2, read as the reverse complement.
GATAAGATCGTCACTTTTAAATAATTTGAGGTAGTGCCATGGGAATATTTTTTCCCTGTAGTTTGCATGTCTGCATTTGTACTCCTTTGTGCAGCGCATCTTGATACTTACATTTCATTATTTGCTCATTTAGGACTCAAAAACCTGCTGCCGGCTCTACTCATTGGTGATGAGACAAGGTCTAGAGAGATTGAAGAAGTTTGCTGCAGACTGCTCTATGCAGCCAATCAAAGCACCATAGTTTATGTATGAGTTGTAATGGGTTATAGCTTTAGCTTGAACTTGCATTTTTTTTGTACAAAAGCATTATTTATGAAGGAGAATTATTTATAGATGGTTATTATAATTAATGCAATTGGTTATGTGGTTAATCATATGTCATGATTTTTAAATGGGCTAGCCAATAATTTTGGTTTGGCCTAATGATGGGCCTCAATGGAAAAAAAGATGTGATATTGTAGTTGGGCCAAAAAAACATTTGGGCCAACTATAATTGAAAAAAAGAGAAAAGACCATGATATATGGGCCAAATGTGAATTGCCATGTCATGTGCCACATCACCTGCCTTGTCATCTTCCATGTCATCATACATGTGTTATTTTGTTCAATTTGTTATGACAGTTTAGTCTCGTCATTACATCAATGACAAAAAAAACTATCGTCATTGTATCAATGACGAAGTCCTCTGGTTGTCACAGAAGCTGGTTAGTGACCCACCTTCTGTGATGATATCTACTTCGTCACCATAGGCAGACAGTGACAGAAAACAGGCTATTATCGTCATAATCTGATTGTCACAGAAGCCCAGAATTCTTGTAGTGGATGTGATGCTGATCGCAGAAGTCTAAGAACTTTTTGCCAGTGAACTGAGTGCCGTTGTCGGTGATGATGACGTTGGGAATCCCAAACTGATGGATGATGTCGGTGAAGAAAAGGACGGCCTGCTCGGAGCGGATGTTGGTGATGGGTCGAGCCTCGATCCATTTGGAGAATTTGTCGATGGCCACCAACAAGTGGGTGTACCCCCCTTTTGCCTTTTGTAGAGGCCCTACTAAGTCGAGCCCCCATACCACAAACGGCCATGTGATAGGGATCATCTGGATAGCGTGGGCAGGCAGGAGCGTCTGTTTGGCGTAGAATTGGCACCCATGGCATGAGCGTATGAGCTCGATGGCATCAGCTACGGCCGTTGGCCAGTAGAAGCCTTGTCGAAAGGCGTTTCCTACGAGGGTCCGAGGAGCAGCATGGTGGCTACAAGCCCCCGAGTGTAGATACTCGAGAAGTTTTTGGCCTTCTTCTATGGTGATGCAACGCTGCAAGACCCCCGTCGAGCTTCGTCGATATAGCTCTTTGTCTTCGCCGTAGATTACATATGATTTGGCCCGTCGAGCGATACGGCGGGCCTCGGATCGATCTTCTGGTAGCTCGCAGCGGATTAGGCAGTCGAGGAATGGTGTGCGCCAGTCGAACGGTCGACCGGGACGCTGTTCCACCTCCATTACCTCAGCTGCCATTAGTACCGCTTTGACGATGTCGGTTTGCTGGGCAGGAGCGGCTTTGACACTAGCCCCCGAGCCCAAGTGGACGGATGGCTCGTGAAGATCTCTAGAGAACGCGTCGGGTGGTATCGTGCCTCGAGTCGACGCGATCTTGGCGAGTTCGTCGGCCGCCTCGTTGTAGCGTCGAGCGATGTGGACGAGCTAGAGGCCATGGAACTTGTCCTTGAGTCGACGGACTTCCTTGCAGTACGCCTCCATTTTCGGGTCATGGCAGCTCGAGGTCTTCATCACTTGGTCGATGATGAGCTGGGAGTCGCCTCGGACGTCGAGGCGTCGGACTCCTAGCTCGATGGTGATCTTGAGACCGTTGACGAGGGCCTCGTATTCCACGATGTTGTTGGATGCGGCAAAGTGAATCCTGATGACATACCTTATATGAACGCCTAGGGGCGAGATGAACAGCAGGCCGGCCCTAGCTCCCGTCTTCATCAGAGACCCGTCGAAGTACATCGTCCACAGCTCCGACTGAACCTGAGCCGGGGGAAGCTGGGAGTCTGTCCATTCCGTGACGAAGTCCACCAGGGCTTGCGACTTGATAGCCTTACGGGGTGCATAAGTGAGAGTCTCACTCATGAGCTCGACCGACCACTTGGCGATTCTTCCCGTGGCTTCTCAACTTTGGATGATCTCTCCCAAGGGGAAGGATGAGACCACCGTGATAGGGTGGCCAAGGAAGTAGTGCTGCAGCTTGCGTCGGGCGAGGATTACAGCGTAGATTAGCTTCTAGATCTGTGGGTAACGCGCCTTGGTCTCCGAGAGTACCTCACTGACGAAATAGACCGGCCTCTGGACGGGCAATGCATGCCCCTCCTCCTGCCTCTCGACCACCACAGCTGCACTGACGACCTGGGTCGTCGAGGCAACGTAAAGGAGCAGCGGTTCTGCAGGTTGAGGTGGGACCAGGACTGGTGCTGAGGTCAACGTTTTGTTCAGGTTTTCGAGGGCTTCCTCGGCCTCGGGGGTCCAAGAGAAACGCTAGAATTTCTTCAGAAGTTGATACAGAGGCAACGCCTTTTCTCCCAACCTCGAGATAAAACGACTTAGCGCCGCTAGGCATCCCGTGACTCTCTGCACGCCCTTGACGTCTCGGATCGGCCCCATTCTTGTGATGGCCGAGACTTTCTCGGGGTTGGCCTCGATGCCGTGCTGGGAAACGATGTAACCCAGGAGCATGCCTCGAGGTACGCCGAAAACGCATTTCTCGGGGTTGAGCTTGAACTGATTTGCACGTAAGCAGCCGAAAGCGATCTCGAGGTCCTGGATCAGGTCCCCCCGCCGCTTTGACTTGACGACGATGTCGTCGACATAGGCCTCGACCGTCAACCCTATGTGCTTGCCAAACACGTGGAGCATGCAACGCTGATTTGTGGCTCCCGCGTTTCGTAGCCCGAACGGCATGGTTACATAACAATACATCCCAAAAGGTGTAATGAAAGAGGTCACGAGCTGATCGGACTCTTTCATTTTTATTTGGTGGTAACCAGAATATGCATCAAGGAAAGAAAGGGTTTCACATCCCGCAGTAGAATCAACAATTTGATCAATATGTGGTAATGGAAAAGGAACTTTCGGACATGCTTTATTTAAACTCGTGTAATCGACACACATCCTCATTTTCCCATTCTTTTTCTTAACTAGTACAGGATTTGCTAACTAGTCGGGATGGTGAACCTCGTTGATGAATCTGGCCGTCAAAAGCTTGTGGATCTCCTCGCCAATGGTCTTGCGCTTCTCCTCGTCGAATCGGCGCAACCGTTGCTTCACTGGCTTGGAACTGGCTTGAATTTCCAAGGAGTGCTCGGCGACTTCCCTCGGTATGCCTGGCATATCCGAGGGACTCCATGCAAACATGTCGGCGTTCACACGAAGAAAGTCGACGAGCAAAGCTTCCTATTTGGGATCGAGGTCGGCGCTAATCGTCAGCGCCTTGCCGTCAGAGTTGTTGGGGTCGAGTGGGATCTTCTTGGTTCCCTCCGCCGGCTCGAAACTGCCTGCGTGGCGCTTGGGCTCTGGAGCCTCAGCGGCCAGGGCTTCGAGCTTCGAGACGAGCTCGGTGGAACTCTCGACCACCTCCCCATACTTGACGCACTCGACGTCGCACTCGTACGCGTGCTCGAAGGAGGAGCTGACGGTGATGACGCCCTTGGGACCGGGCATCTTCAGCTTCAGGTAGGTGTAGTTGGGGATAGCCATGAATTTGGCGTAACCCGGGCGTCCGATGATGGCGTGGTACGTGCCCTGGAACCCAACCACCTCAAAGGTGAGGGTCTCCTTTCTAAAACTGGCCGCCGTGCCAAAGCAGACCGGTAGGTCGATTCGACCCACTGGCAGCGCCTTCTTCCCTGGTACGACGCCATGGAAGCCACCGGCGCTTGGTTGGAGTCGCGCCCTGTCGATGCCTAGGAGGTCGAGGGTCTCGAGGTAGATGATGTTGAGGCTACTGCTGCCATCCATCAGCACCTTTGAGAGCCGGGTGTTGACGATGATGGGGTCGACGACGAGCGGATAGACGCCAGGGGCAACTACCTTGTCGGGGTGGTCTTCTCGATCGAAGGTGATGGGGGTGCTCGACCAGCTGAGGTACTGGGGCACCGCCATCCTTGCCGCGAAGACCTCACGACGTTCCCTCTTGCGCTGCCTTGCAGTCAACTGCATCGAGGGCCCACCATAAATCATGTAGCAGTCGTGGATGGTAGGGAAACTGTCGTCGTCTTTGTTGTCCTCCTTATCGACGCCCTTCTCCTTCTTTGGGTCGTCGCGCGCGTCCTTCTTGAACCCCAGACCGTCGAAATGCTTTTTCAGCATACGACAGTCCTTGAGCTTGTGGTTGGCTCCTCCCTTATGGTAAGGGCACGGCTCCTCTAGCATCTTATCGAAGATGCCACCATCTGGAGGGCCCCGAGGCTTTTTGCGTTCCATGGCGGCGACGAGAGTGTCGTCGAAGTCTTCCCGCTGGAACGACCGTGTTTTCTTCTTCTTGCTCTTCTTGGGCCCTCGACTGGGGCCCTCGTCCTCATCGGCAGGCTGCTTGCCTTTCCTTCCTTCACAGCTGAAGAAGGCGCCGATCGCTTCTTCCCCTGCCGCGTAGTTGGCCACCACATCCATTAGCTCATCGACGGTCTGAGGGCGATTTCGGCCTAATTCCCACACCAAGTCTCGACTGGTGGTACCAGAGACAAAGGCCAGGATGATGTCGTGGTCGAGGATGTGCGGCAGTTCGGTGCGTTGCTTTGATAAGCGTCGAGCGTACTCTCGAAGAGTTTCTCCTGACTTCTTCTTGCATTTGCTAAGGTCCCACGAGTTTCCAGGCCGTATGTAGGTCCCTTTGAAATTACCCTCGAATACTCTGACCAAATCGACCCAGTCGTGGATCTGATCGGCTGGAAGTTCCTTGAGCCACCTGCGGGCGGTGTCGGAGAGGAAGAGCGGCAGCTGTCTGATGATGGCTCAATTGTCTCCTCGAGCGCCCCCTAGCTGACAGGCTAGCCTGAAGTCTGCCAGCCACAGCTCTGGTTTTATTTCATCGTTGTATTTTGCGATGCTGGTCGGGGGTCGGAACGGGCTAGGCAGCGGCGTGCTGCGGATTGCCCTGCTGAACACTCGTTGGCCTGGTGGCTCTGGGGCCATCCGGTCCTCATCGCTGTCGTACCTCCCACCGTGATGGGCGCTGTAACCGTGCTCTTCCGCGTCCCCATGCCGACAGCGACGATTCTCTTCGATGTTGCGTCGTGCATCGTGTCAACGTTGGTTGTCGACGGGGAGGACGAGCGTGGTCTTTTTTGCTCAAGGGGGTGGCTGTTGATGGACTGACACCTCCTTTTTGTTTTGGGCTGGCTCATCGCGCTTTTCAGTGGCAGCTCCTCGACGTCGAGAAGCCGAGCTTTCGGCCTGTTGAACTGCCACCACCTGGAGCAGTGTCTGCACCTCGTCTCGGATGTGTCGAGCTTGGGAGTTCGACGGTTCCGGCATGTTTCGCAGCAGCATTGTTGCTGCCACAACGTTCTGACCTGCTCGAGGAAAACGGTTGACGGGCTGCTCTGGCTCTGCGTCTCCGACGATCTGTCGGTGTACCTCTCGAGCTCGTCTGCGGACACTTCCGCCGGGCGGGTAAGGCAGGTCCTGCTCGAGGATCTGCTCAAGCAGGACAAGGCGCTCGCGATCCTCGTCAAGCTTTGCCTTGAGCTCTCGTAGCTGCGCAATTTGCGCGGCTCTATCTTCTTGCAGTGGGGCGGTCGATCTGACCGTCATTCCCAGGCGTCCTGGGGTCTTCCCCTGCTGCAGGGGCTCGCCCGCCCGCAACGGCGTCTTGTGTCTCGTTGGTGGTTTCCACTGCTCCGTCGATATGGAAGCACTCCCTAGTAGGGTTGTGGCTGTCGGATTCTGAGCCAGAGTCCGGCTCGGCGGCGTAGAAACATCCGCGTCCTTCCTCCAGCAGCCGCTGTCTGAGGGAGGTAATCGTGTACCGCCTAGGGCCTAGGCGGTGGAGGCCTCGTACCTAGGAGAAATCCGGTAGCTCGGACATCGGTTGCTGTGCTCCAGGGTCGCGTGGGAGAACCATTGGTCTCTCCACGTACGTCTGGGCGTTTGGGCATATCGCCCTGGCGAGCGATGCTGCGGCATTGTCCAAACCGAATGGTAACGCTCTTCTTGGGGCGAACAGCCCATGTGGAAGTAATCTAGCGGTGGGGGAGAGCGCGCGGGGCGCATCACCTCCTATCGTCGTGTGACCCTCGTGGCGCTGAGCCGTCATGCCCATGGTTCCGGCGCGTGGGGCGGTCGACTCCTGCGTTACCTCCTGCCTGGCACGAACCGCCGGTCGAGACGAGGCAGAAGGGCAACGGTGGTGCTGTCCATGCCCCTCCTTGGGCAGTGAGGCGTGGTGGTGAGGACGTCTTGGGGCCCTCAACCATGCTGGTGCAACGCGGGCTCCTCCCGGTCCTTTGTTCGAGAGCAAGATCATGTCATAGCCGGAGCCAGTAGACATGAACTCAAGACTCCCAAACCAAATCACCGTGGAGCGCGGGATCGGCGAAGCGAGAGTGGCCATGTAGAAAGGAATGGGAAATTGGTGAAAAACACGCAGGACCCCTACCTGGCGCGCCAACTGTCGGTGTTTTCCCCACGGGGGGTCACACCAACGAGTGAATTTGTACGCGTGCTCCCTTTCCCAGATGGTGATGCAAAAAGACACACAAAGATTTATCCTGGTTCGGGCAAGAGAAGGCCCAACGTCCAGCGGGGGGAGAGACTTTGTATTATTTTGCACCTAAGTGCTTGTACAGGGGTGAATACAAGCGTGGTATGGAGTATGGAAGTTCTACTGCGTATGGGTGTAGTGTTGCGTGATGTCTTGTCCGTTGTGTTCACTCCCGGGCCTCCCCTTTTATAGTTTCAAGGAGAGACCTAGGGTACAAGAATAGGCGTCAGAGTAGGGGTCGATAGAGGTATGGCGTGCGGACCTACTCGAGGCCTCCATACCGGCGTGGTCTCGAGCCGTACCGTCCCGGTAGCTTGATGATGATTATGCGTGCCTCTGTATCCTGCTCTGTGCGCCGTCTTGGACTGGTTTATCTGTTGCACGCCTATACGTCAGGGCGGCTGATACGTCAGAGTGGTTGCAGTGTCATCATTCGATGCCCAACCCTTCCCCTGGAAGGAATCATGTCTGGTCGAGGGTCGGACGCCGTGTAGCGCCTTGCTATCCAGAGCGTTGACTTTGGATGTCTCGAGGTGGTCTTGATTAGACGTTCCATCTCTGCTTCCCGCGTCCTGACATGCTCTGGGTTGTTTGGTGGGTAAGGCTGCAAAAAGAATGACGGGACGGGTGCCTGTTCCCTATCACGCTTCCCGTGACTGGCGTGTTAGGTGGGAACACGACAGGCGCATTAAATGCCCCGGTTCCTGTGTGCGCGTCAGGCGGTGGGCGGTGTCCTTGCGCTCGACGCCTCCAGGTTCGCTCGAGCCTATTTCCGTATTCGACGGTAGTTGGCGCTCGAGCGCTGATCGATTCGCTCGACGCCCTTTCCGTCTTCGAGGCCGTGGTCGTCAATGACTGTATGCGCGACTGATTGGGTAGAGCGTCGAGTTGGGGGCCTCGACTTGCTTACGGGCAATCTTATTATGTGTATCAGTTAGGACACCCCTTACTGATACCCTCGACACCATTTAAGCCAAGTTGTCATCTCCAGCATGACATGAGAGACGTGTTTTGAAATATGCAATTGCTCTTCTAAATAAATAATAAATGAGATCTGCAAGCGCACAGATTAATACCGATGTAGTATTTTAAACGGGAAGTATTCCAGGTATCGTTATTTATTTTTTTACCACTGGGAAGGGATTTCTAATCATCAATGTTGATTATGGAATGGAATATAGAATTCAGTATCTATCATTGCATGTATAATTGAGAGCACTTATCTATCTCTTTCATACAGGGATAAGTGTCACATAAGATATAGATAAAATATGAATGGTGACAAGATAATTAATCTGATCAGCATAACTTAGCCACATATAATAATGATAAGCACCTCATCAGATATTCTAGCAAGTCATTAGCATGGAATTAGGACAAACTACAAGAATATTTCTTAAGTTATTCTTAACTATAAATTCTAGCATATCATAGTTAGTGCAATTATACTTGGCAATCATTGCGAGACAGGACTACGCCCATGCATAGTGATATTATCAAGGAATATGAGAAACATAGCAATAACTCCCCTGTAATAGTGTTGCTCTGCCAGCGCTATACACGAGAGGGGGACTATATAAGAATCAATGGAGCTCTCACTACCACGAACTACCCAGCGGTCTGGCATATAGGGTACAATCGCAGATAAATACGGTATAGGCACCACGCCTACACAATACTTATCATTTACCCACTGTACACATGGATAAACGCTATACGATCCTAAACATGTATATAATTCCAATCTAACTAAGCCAAGCATATAACTATGATAAACTAAGAACAATATAATTGCAAATATAAACAAGTAGAGCAAAGTCATAATCAATACATTGAAGTAGAACAAAGTCATATTCATAATATTGAAGAACAAAGATGAACAATTGAAGAACAGTAGAGGAATTACCAAGAATCCTCTTGACAGATCTGGAAACCAATCGAAGGTTGACTCCTTCTAGTTCTAATCCTATGTAGCTATGCTAAACTAGAGATCTATTGATGTGGTGGCTCTAGGGCTTGATTAGATGCTTCTTCTCCCAAGATGAATAATGAAATAGGGTTTAGAGGTGCTCTCCTCCAGGGGCCAGGGGGTCTACTTATATAGTCCTTCCAAGTGAATGTGGGCTGTCGGATCAAACCGACATTAATCTCTCGGTTTTCCTTGATCCTTTAGGTCGGTGGAGCATGATCCATAAGTAGAACGTGATTGGTCCTTAGACCAGGGCGAGCGCCCTGCCCCCGGGTCACTCGGCCTCCCGTTCGTTCCCGTGGCTTCTGGACTCTTCTAGATGTTGGATAATTGCGGTGCACGTTAATATCTCTATGCAAACCCGACGTGTGGGCCTTTCTTCCATATTTCCTAATAACCCCCTGCAGAAATAGACAAACACCAAAACTCGTGGAATTCTGTCAGATAAAACCCTAAGTCTAGATGTTGGTTGCATTTGATCCTTTTCTTTGTTTATTTGATAATTAAATTTGATACTTAAGGACCGTCACCAAACTCCCCCAAGCTTACCTCTTGCTCGTCCCTGAGCAAGGATAGTCTCAGTGATGGATCAGAAGTTGTTGTAATGCCTTTAAAAGTTGACGATACACATGCATTCAAATAAGGTCTCATCTCTGAGTCAGAGTAAACCATCAAGACTTAAAACTTACTCATTTTACCTTTTACCATGGGACTTGTAACCGTCACTTCTGTCTTGAGCAGTTAAAAGAGAGAACGGTCTAGTCAAGTGCCATGTCTCTTATTCTTGATTTGCTATAGCTCTGGAGTTTTTGCAGATTTTCAAATAAAACTCCGAGATTCCTTGTATGACTCTCTCAGATCTCTCTTTTGTGGTATTTCTAGATCCTTACCAAGGCAGTGATGGTATATGCCTTCTCTCAAAATATGTAGTATTTGTGGTATGAGGCATAGTGATATTGCCTTCTCTCTCATCCTACTCTAATAAGGCTTTTGATATCTAGAGCTCATAGGTGGGAGATAAAGTATACATACTTACAACACATTTATTGCATAGTCAAACCATGGATCCAAAGAAACAAGTCAATAAGTCCAATCAAGATGTGCATGTGTGGCGAATGAATGGTGTATGGTGATGATGGTGATAACAATGGTGAAAGTCATTCTATTTTTGCTCTTTTGAGGGGATACATACCTTCCTTGCTCTTTTGAAACTTTGAGGAGAATGAGATGCTCTATATTTTCTTTTTTTTTGCTCTTAGGTGGGTATTGCACCCCTAATTCTACTGTCGGACACTTGTCCATTTTTACCTCTCATCTCACTTTTTCTTTTCTTTCGAGGTTCCGGGCACTTGCCCCTTTTTATTTCATCGTATCCTCTTTCTTTTTTTTTCTTTTTTTTAGAGCACTCATCTCCTGAAATAATATAGCAAGTGGTAGTAACCAAGATAACTTGAGCATTTATTTCACAGGGAAAAACAGAAATGTTTTTGGCTATTCTCTCCCGGATCAGGAGTAGAATATTTTTGGGTGGTTCTGGAAATGGAAATAGGTGGATATATGTGGATGCGTACTTCCGGAGTAGAAGCAGCATGTGTGAGTGAACGTGCAAGTGAATCTTGATTTAACCACATGACAAGCTCCTAAGGGTCTACACAGCTTGACCACACTCAATGCTCATAAGCAGTAAAAAGTAAATGTGTGGCTCAAAGTCTAGCAAGCATGTATATATGGTTGTGGTAGGAATTTAAACTCTCATCATACAGGAACTCATCCTGTGTTATTTTAAAGATTTTCAAAGATAAAATTCTCCAGATTTCTAGCATCTCTAGGAACAGATAAACAGCAGCTCAACCTTCCCATATCATGTCCGTTAACAACTTAGACTTTAGATCAAGTTCTCTTCCCACAAGTTCAGGTTTTAGAGCAAGCTTTAAATTATAACGCTTTTGTCTAAACTTGAGAGAAAACTTCAAATTTGAAAATTAGACAGAGCAACTATTCATCATATCCATGCTAGAGTTTTATTATTAAGATTCAGTTTAGCATAGCCACTTTATTTATTTATTAAGCACACTAAGGAAAAGACATATATTTATATAAGCACAAAATCTTTATTTGATTTTTTATGTTTATGTATATATATAAGTATAAGTATAAATGTAGATAGATAGAAATACTTAGCGGGATAAAATGGGGTGCTCTCCCCCAAGCTGAATTTTGACGTAATTTCTTCTGATGTAGCTAGGAGGTGGCAGAGGTGTATTTGAAAGTCAGCAGTACCCTGACAGCGATTAGAATGTCCTCCGTCTGCTAGTCTTCTTGATCCATGAATTCTATAAAGCTCAAATAGACAACAAAGCTTTGTGGAACTGATTAAGTGTTAGCATAAATATCTAGCCTTTATCATGTTGAGCCTCCTCAATAAATGTTACTCTCTTTGGTAGGATCACAATCTTATTTTTATGTTTTCATTTTTATAGAGCAGAAAAATATTTATTTTATATTTATGCCACCACAGTGAATGTACTTATGGGTTTTATGCCACTCGTATACTCACATGGAGCTTTCTATTTTTTTAACATTTTTATTTTCTTTTTAGGATAGTATGAACATGATTAACTAAACAAACTATTTGAAATAATTGAAAGGAAAAGAATAACTACCAAGTTTACCTCTTTGCAAGGCGTTCGGTGTTTTTAAGTCCTCCGCACAGGACTCTCCGTTTTCTCAGTTGTCCTGGGTTTCGTCGGATGGCGTAGTCGGTGCTTTCGGTGGCGCCTCCTCTTCGTGTATATCTATCTTCTCTCTCCACACGTGACTCGGTGCTACGGTCTCCACTGGATAATTCTGTTCAAGCTGTATGTCTTCAGACCTTACCACTTCTCCTTCGTAGTTTGCCCATCCGTCCTTGATGATTTGCCTCCTCTAGTTGCGGTTGCGACATCTTCTTCTTGTCCTGACCTGCTTAGAGTCTTCAACTATATAATTAGGGTCAGTAAAATAGTGTCGTACCTTCTCTGAGGGGAAGTGCATGTGGACTTCTCCAGTTCCAATGTAGATGATCGCTTTAACGGTGCTGAGGAACGGTCTCCCAAGGATGATGGGTGGATCGTACTCGTCTTCTCCCATGTCAATAACCTGAAAGTCTGTATGGACAAAATGATCGTCTATTTTGACAGGGACATCAGTTACTATACCTTCAACCTCTCGGAATGTCTGATCTGCCATCTGGAGCTGAATGTATGTCGGTTTTAGGGGCATGGTTCCGAACCGGAGCTGATAGGTGACTGCGGCCATTATGTTGACGCCCGATCTGGTGTCGCAAATCGTCTCGTAGAAGTTGTATCCATTAATGGAGCAGTGGATGCTTGGCATACCTAGGTCGTCCTTCTTGGTCAGAAATGGTGACTTAATTCAATGATCTTGACCTCCATGAACTGCAGTGACCATCTTAGCTGACTCGGTCCACACTTGCTTGTTCCTGTTCCACCTGTTGGTCCTCTTCTTTGGTTCATGTCGGGATTGCTCTAGGATTTGTGTAGTCTTGTTCTTGAAGGAAAACGTCTCCTTCCTTCCCTTGATGTAGAAACTGATCTTGGCAGCACTAGCGTAGATGACAGCTCCCGAGGTGTTCAGGAATGGCCTCCCTAAGATGACGGGTGCCTTCTCATCATTACCGGTCTCTATCACCTCGAAGTCTGCTGGGGCGTATAAGGTACCAACTCGGACACAGAGGTTCTTCAATATTCCCTTTGGGAAACTTAATGCCTAATCTGCAAACTACAAACACATGGTTGTTTCTAGTAAAGGATATGTAAAGAATTTTTCTTAGAGTACCCTGGGCATAATGTTGACACTAGAGCCAAAGTCGCAGAGTGCTTCTGGGAAGTCCACCATGCCAATGGAGATCGGAATGACGGGGCGTCCTGGATCGCCTCTCTTGACCAGCAGAAGGTCAGTAGTAACTTCTGCAATGGGGTTACTCTAGTTGTTACCTGTATCAATCATGTCTACAAGATTTGCATATTCTAATCCTTCTGGTTGTGATGGTATACCGGGGTTAGTAGTAGGAACAACAGCAGCTATTTGATTTAACTAAGATTCAATCATTTTATTAAAGCTAATTTGATTCTTGATGGCAGTAGAGAAATTATCCATTCTATTATTTATATTTTCTAATATTTTATCATTAGATGCCAATTTCTTAGATAGGTTATCCATTAGCTTTCCTTGATTAGACACTAACTCTCTCACAGGTGGAAAATTATTATTATTGTAAGAACTGTTACCTTTATAATTACCTGAGTAGTTAGGCCTCTGTTGATTCCAACCTTGATTTTGCTGAGGACGGTTGTAGTAGTAGTAGTAGTTGTTGTTGTTGATGTAGTTCACATCCTCAAGTATCTTAGGGCAGCGATTACCTGAGTGTCCAGTATCTCCACACTCCTCACAAGTCATGTGAGAGTGCATAACTTCCTTCTTATCTCCAGCTTTATCATCGAGCTTCTTCATGAGCAGGTCTAGATTCGCAAACAGCATGTCTACCTCCTTGAGCTGATGCATACCTCCACCTCTCTTGCGTGTCTGGGTCCTTTCTTCATTCCAGCCTAGGTTGGACGCCATCTTCTCCATAAGAGCTGTGGCTTGTGATATGGTGAGTGATAGGAATGCTCCTCCAGTTGCAGCATCCATGGTCTCTCAGGCACTATTGCCGAGCCCATGATAAAACATCGGCATCAGTAGCCAGCTTTCCATTCCATGATGGGACATTCTAGGATGTAGCCTTGGAAGCACTCCCATGCTTTTGGAACGGATTCATCATGTTGTTGCTGTAAACTTGTAATTTTCCCACGAAGAGTATTGGTCTTTCCCATGGGAAAGAACTTAGCCAGAAAGTTCGTGGAGCAGAGTGCCCATGTAGTATTCTTCTCCTTTGTAGCGTAGAACCACTGCTTCACTCTCCCTAACAGTGAGAATGGGAAGAGGCGAAGTAGTATAGCATCTCTAGGGACTCCTGATATGGTGAATGTGCTGCAAATCTCTAGGAAGTGTTAGAGATGAGCACTAGCATCTTCGTGTGCCTTCCCACAGAACTGGTTGGATTGCACCATGTTGATAAGTCCAGGCTTGAGCTCAAAGTTGCCGTCGATCTCTATAGCATGTCCAGCACGGATGTTGTCCGTAATGAGAGCTGAGAACTCACGGATTGATTTATTCGCCATGACTTCGAATTCTGAAGACAAGTTCCGGGTAAAACTTCGGCGATCTTTTTGATTGGATGAAGCTTCGTGCTGAAGTGTTGACGATGCCTTCTTGAGCTTGGCTCTTGATTTTCTGAATAATGCTTTGGGGTTGTCAACAAAATTTCCTAGAAGATGTCTTCTATTCATACATCACCCTGCATAAAGTAAAATAGAAAAATATCGGGGTAAAACTGTATGAGAGAATTGATAATCTCAATCATATTAGTGATGCGAATGATGACTCGAAATTCCATATTCATTCCTAGTTAGTAATCAACCTTCCCCAGCAACAGTGCCAAAAATGCTTGTTGGGCATTCTTAACGTCATTACCAAAATTAGACTTAGTTTTCTATTTCTGATAATGGCGCCAAAAATGCCAAACCTATCCCTCATGCCACTTAAGCCAAGTTTTCATCCCCAGCATGACATGGGAGACGCGGTATTGAAATATGCAATTGCTCTTCTAAATAAATAATAAATGAGATCTGCAAGCGCACAGATTAATACCGATGTAGCATTTTAACCGGGAAGTATTCTAGGTATCGTTATTTATATTTTTACCACTGAGAAAGGATTTCTAATCATCAATGTTGATTATGGAATGGAATATAGAATTTAGTATCTATCATTGCTTGTATAATTGAGAGCACTTATCTATCTCTTTCATATAGGGATAAGTGTCACATAAGATATAGATAAAATATGAATGGTGACAAGATAATTAATCTGATCAGCATAACTTAGCCACATATAATAATGATAAGCACCTCAATAGATATTCTAGTAAGTCATTAGCATGGAATTAGGACGAACTAGAGGAATATTTCCTAAGTTATTCTTAACTATAAAGTCTAGCATATCATAGTTAGTGCAATTATACTTGGGAATCATTGCGAGACAGGACTACGCCCATGCATAGTGATATTATCAAGGAATATGAGAAACATAGCAATAACTCCCCTGTAATAATGTTGCTCTGCCAGCCCTATACATGAGAGGGGGACTACATAAGAATCAATGGAGCTCTCACTACCACGAACTACCCAGCGGTCTGGCATATAGGGTACAATCGCAGATAAATACGGTATAGGCACCACGCCTACACAATACTTATCATTTACCCACTGTACACATGGATAAACGCTATACGATCCTAAACATGTATATAATTCCAATCTAACTAAGCCAAGCATATAACTATGATAAACTAAGAACAATATAATTGCAAATATAAACAAGTAGATGTTGACGGTCCTTAATGCTCACATTTAACCGTCAACTAATCATGGAAAAGGATTCAAATGCAACCAACACCCAGACTTAGGGTTTTATCTGACAGAATTCTACGAGTTTTGGTGTTTATCTATTTCTGCAGGGGATTATCAGGAGATATGGAGGAAAGGCCCACACGTCGGGTTTACATAGAGATATTAATGTGTGCGCTAATTTTCTATCATCTAGAAGACTCCAGAAGCCACGGGAACGAAGCGGAGGCAGAACGGGGTCTGGCCCAGGGCGCCCGCCCTAGGGACCAAGCCGCCCGTGCCCAATCAGGGTCCGCCTCGTGGATTATGCTCCACCGATCTAATGGATCAAGGATAACCATTCAATCAATGTCAGTCTGATCTGACAGCCCAGATTCATTTGAAAAGACTATATAAGCAAGGCCCCTAGCCCCTGGAGAACATACATCTTCTACAGAATCAAAGCTAGGGTTTCAATTATTCATCCAAGTAGAGAGGATCCCTCTCGTTCATCTAGTTCTAGTTCTAGTTCTAGTTCATCTAGTTCTAGTTCTAGTTCTAGTTAGTTCTAGTTGTAATCTAGAAAATAGGGAGAGAGAAGAGGAGAGCGGATGAGGAGCCGGATCTGTCGGATCTTCCTCAACATTGTACTTTTGCAGCAACTAGTTCGTTCTTCATCGTTCTTCAAGTTCTTCAATTCATAATTCCTGAGTTCTTTAATTACTTTTATTTACATTCAAGTTATTTATTGGATTCCCGCTTGCATCAAGTGTTGTAGTCTTTGCAACGCTAGAGTAGTAATTAATAGATTAGATGTGGTGTTTAGTCTTACAATTACCTGGAATTGCACCCAATCCTGCGGATTGTTGTGGTAGCCCTAGGGTAGTGAGAGCCCTAACGGTCGACGTATTCCACCTCGTTCGGATCGGTGTTTGTAGGACCGTAGTCAGAGCTTCCTAGCCCCCTTCTCATCTCTTTCTGTGGTTAGTGTTCTGATGTCCCGAAATAAATAATCTTTGAAGTAATTGTTGATTCTTAGATCAACTAAAGAACTCTCAGGAAACTTCCTCTCTTCTCACCAAAAATAATTATATAGTTATCCTTGGGTGACCTTGAATCTTAATTAGTACACTCACGTTCCCTGTGGAAAATCGATACTCTAGAATACTCCCAGGTGAAAGCTACATCGATATCCATGCGCTTGCGGATTTTTCTGTTTGCGTTTAAAATACCCTACAAGCTTTCTGGCGCCTTTGCCGGGGAACGGTAGTTGTGCTAGTTTCAAACCAAGTCATCCGTGTATCCATTTTCTTTTTACCACACTCACCTTACCATTTTCACCATACCACATGGATTTCACTCCTATCTATAAATTCTTTGCTCCAAAGGGCGAGTTATTAGAGCCACCACCATCATCACATCCAATTCTTACAGATGGCTACGACCTCGGCCCTGATCTAATAGCCATGATTCAGGAGCAACCCTTCTCTGGGCAAGTAGATGAAGATCCATACACCCACCTTAGAGAATTCGAGCAGTTGTGCTCTTGCCGATCTATTTCCGGCATGACACAAGAAACCCTTAAATGGAAATTATTTCCGTTCTCCCTTTTGGGAAGAGCAAAAAAGTGGTATGATCATTCTGTAGGAGGCGTTAATGGAAATTGGGATGAACTTCGGGACAACTTTTGTCTCGCTTTCTTCCCACTTTTTCGAATCGCTGACCTTAGAATTGAAATTCTTACATTCAAACAAAGAGAGAAAGAAACTTTAGGAGCAGCTTGGGCAAGGTTCACAAGCCTTAGCAATTCCGGTCCGAACCTTGCCCTGCCTAACCATGTATTGTACTACCACTTTTATCGTGGTCTAAATAAGGAAGCTGCTCTTCACCTCGACATTGCTTTCGGAGGCTCATTCACACACAAACTCACAGATGAGGGGAGAGCTATCCTAGAGAGAATCCTTGAAAATACCCCTCACACAGGCATTTATGATGAGTTTTCTGAAGAAGAAAAAGAAGTCGAGCCTGATCCTAAACCAAAAGATGAGGAACATGCAACCGAGTTAGAAATTCCACCTGACCCATCTATTAATTTGGTTGTAGAGAAACCTCCTGATAAGGTAATGCAAAACCAACTAAGGGATAATGAACCACCACCTTTAGAGCATCCCTTTGAATTCGAGGAAGATCTTTTTGAAGATTATGGAAACACCTCAAATTTTCCTATCCAAATACGACCTCTAGCAGGGACCACTCAATCCGTTCTAAGAGTAGAATCTGTTGACATAAAACACATCAAAAGCCTTTCAGCTATTCTGAGTTATGAATGGCTAACAGAAGCAGAGCTGTCTCCTAAGGTAGCTCGAATCATCACTCCTTCAACCATTCTTCTGTGCCAAATTAGAGGGTCCGCTAGGAAGGTCCACTACAATCCATATGTTGGGATAAATGTTAATTCCAAGGAGTTAGCTGACACTCTTTATCCCAACGAGTCCATAACCCCATCTCAAAAACTTTTACAAAGTCCATCTAGATTAATTCTAGAAAGCCATGGGGTATTAAGGGCAGTTCCTGTTAGAATCAAGGACTGTGGAATATGTCTAGATTTTCACATTTTTGACATACTGGAGATTCCTTTCTTGATTGGCAGACCAATCATGAAACTTCTACAAGAACAACCACAACGAGGTCATTTAGACTTCAAGGTTGGGAATTCCACTATTGTTGTTCCTCATGCTAGATCAATTAACACGATAGTAGAACCCAAACTTGAACCAGATCCTATTGAGGAGATCTTAATGCTGACTCAAGAGGAGATGGCCCAACCATTCTTTAATCATGAACACTTTGTTCAAGAAGAAGAAGAGTTGGTAGAACCCGTTGAGCTAGACAAAAATGAACAACCTTCACCTCCTTTGATAGAGTTAAAACCTCTTCCTTCTGGCCTTAGATATGTCTTTTTGTACAACAACCCAAACACTCCAGTAATTATCAGTGACAAGCTTTCCGATTATGAAACACAACAACTTCTCACTATTCTTGAAAGGCATAGATCAGCATTTGGTTACTCTCTCAAAGATCTCACGGGCATTAGTCCCATTCTCTGCACTCATCGTATCCCTATTGATCCCAATTTTACACATTCAAGGGAACCACAACGGAGACTTAACTATGCTATGCGAGAGGTTGTTAAGAAAGAGGTCCTCAAACTCTATCATGCTGGGATTATTTATCCTATGCCACATAGTGAGTGGGTTAGCCCTGTCCAAGTAGTGCCAAAGAAAGGAGGAATGACGGTCATTAGGAATGAGAAGAATGAACTCATCCCTCAATGAATTGTCACTGGGTGGCGTATGTGTATTGACTATTGAAAACTCAACAAGGCTATAAAGAAAGATCACTTTCTGTTACCCTTCATTGATGAAATGTTGGAACGGCTTGCAAACCACTCTTTCTTTTCTTTCCTTGATGGTTATTCTGGATATCAACAAATCCCAATCCACCTAGATGACCAAGAAAAGACTACCTTTACATGCCCGTATGGAACTTATGCATACCGACGAATGTCATTCGGATTGTGCAATGCTCCAGCTTCTTTCCAACGATGCATGATGTCTATTTTCTCGGACATGATTGAGAAGATCATGGAGGTTTTCATGGATGATTTTACTGTCTATGGCAAAACCTTCGATCATTGTTTGGAGAATTTAGATAGAGTCTTGCAGTGATGTGAAGAAAAGCACTTAATCCTGAACTGGGAGAAATGTCATTTTATGGTTCAGGAAGGAATAGTGCTAGGACATAAAGTGTCCGAACATGGTATAGAGGTGGACAAAGCAAAGATTGAAGTTATTGAAAAACTTCCACCCCCCACGATGTGAAAGGAATCCGTAGCTTTTTGGGACATACAGGGTTCTATAGACGCTTTATCAAGAACTTCTCTCAAATTGCTAGACCCCTAACTAGTCTCCTAGCTAAGGATGCACCTTTCATCTTTAGTGATGAGTGTCATGAATCTTTTCAAACTCTTAAGAAAGCACTCATCTCAGCCCCAATCATCCAACCACCTGATTGGAATCTTCCTTTTGAGATCATGTGTGATGCTAGCGATTTTGCGGTTGGTGCCGTTTTAGGACAAACCAAGGATAAAAAGCATTATGCCATATCCTACGCTAGCAAACCCTTGTTTGGACCACAGCTCAATTACACTACAACTGAAAAAGAGCTTTGGCTATTGTCTTTGCTATAGACAAGTTTAGATCTTACTTTGTGGGGGCAAAGATAATCATCTATTCAGACCATGCTGCTCTCAAATACCTCCTCACTAAGAAAGATGCTAAGCCTCGTCTAATTCGATGGATTCTTCTACTCCAAGACTTTGACATAGAAATCCGAGATAGGAAGGGAGTAGAGAATTATGTAGCCGACCACTTGTCTAGGCTTCAATATAAGGAAACACATGATGAGCTTCCCATAAATGACTACCTAAGGGATGACACCCTGCTTAAGATAACACATGCAGATCCATGGTACGCAGACATCGTAAACTTTATAGTATATGGCTACGTCCCACCTGGTACAAACAAAAGGAAGTTGCTTCATGATAGTCATTTCCACCTTTAGGATGAGCCATATCTTTTCCGAGTCTGCACTGATGGACTCTTGAGAAGGTGTGTTCCTATGGCTGAGGCTACTCAAATTATGGAAAGATGTCATGCCTCGCCATATGGAGGACACTATGGAGCATTCCGGACACATGCTAAAATTTGGCAAAGTGGCTTTTTCTGGCCAACGATGTATGAAGATACAAAGAACTTTGTCAGGAGATGCCACCGATGTCAAAAACATGGGAACATCAACTCACGAAATGAAATGCCTCTAGCAAATAATCTTCAAGTAGAACTTTTCGATGTATGGGGCATTGATTTCATGGGGCCATTCCCTATGTCCGGGAATTGCGAGTATATCTTAGTAGCTGTGGACTACATGTCCAAATGAATAGAAGCCCTACCTTGTCGATCAGCTGATTCAAAACATGCCAAGAGAATGTTCCATGAAGTAATATTTCCTCGCTTTGGTATACCCCGGATAGTTATAAGCGATGGAGGTTCCCACTTCATCGACAAAATCTTTCGAAAGTACCTATCCGATCATGGAGTTTGACACAACGTCGCAACACCATACCATCTTCAGACTAGCGGTCAAGCCAAAACATCTAACAAACAAATCAAAAAAATTTTACAAAAGACTGTAGATGAGATGGGTAAGGGGTGGAAGGACAAACTTCCTGATGCACTTTGGGCATATAAAACTGCATTCAAAACACCCATAGGCATGTCACTTTATCAACTTGTATATGGAAAGACTTGTCATTTGCCTGTGGAAGTAGAGTTTAAGGCTCATTGGGCACTCAAGAAATGGAACATGGATCTCCACCTCGCTAGCGAGAATCGTCCGATGCAACTATCTGAGCTAGAAGAATGGAGAGAAAAAGCCTACCACAATTCAAGGATCTATAAAGAGAGAACAAAACGATGGCATGATAAGAGAATCAAGCACAAGGAGTTTAAGCCTGGAGATAAGGTTCTACTATTCAATTCAAGAGTTAAGCTCTTTGGGCATGGTAAGCTACGAAGTAAGTGGGATGGACCATACAAGGTTATTGACACTTCAACTCATGGAGCCATTACCATCCAAGACGACATAGGTAACACTTTTAAGGTAAATGGTCAACGCTTGAAAATCTATCTCGAGCCACAAAACAACCTGGTAGAGGAACTTGATGTGATTGAGTTCATAGAATTCTCACATTAAGCTCTCATAAGCTCTAGACAATTACCTAACCCTTAACATGCTCCACGAGTTTTATTGTCTATTTGGGTTGTGCGGGATTTTGAGGCTTAAGAAGAGTGAGACCAAACATGCAGGCCACAAGAGTAAACGACTATGTCAACATCCAGCTTGGGGGAGGCACCCCCACGTGTATCTAGATAAGTATTACTTTTCTTTCTCGGTTTTATTTACTAGTATTCGGAAATAAATAAAAAATGCATAACCATGAAACCAAACAAAGTTTTTCTTTTGAGTAATTTATAATAGTTTTGTGTACTCCTAAGTTTTAAAAAAATAAAAAGAAAGTTTGATGTGAGTTTAGAAAATTGACAAACATGATATGAGATGGTCTGAGCTACTATTTAACTTGTTCCAAGTTTTGCTAGAGTTCCGGAGATTTTATCTTTTGAAAATCTAAAAGTTCATATATATAAAAAAGAAGAAGCCATTGTTAATTCTTGTAGTTTTGGTTGAGAGAATTATCATGCTCCAAAGATCAAGATCATTTTGTTTTCATAATATAAAAGATTCACTCTTCCAAAGTATTATTGCATTAGAGGCATGGGACTATGCAAAAATTTGATTCGAAAAAAAAGAGTGAGATGAGAGGTAAAAATGGACAAGTGTCCGAAGTAGAATTAGGGGTACAAAGATACCCACCTGAGTGGAAAAAATGGACACGTGTCCGACAGTAGAATTAGGGGTACTTGGTGCCCACTTGAAAAAAAAGAGAGAGACTAAAAAAAGAAAGAAAAAATAGCCCATGGTCCCTCTAATAAGCAATATACCAGTAAGAGATGACAAACTTTTCAAAAAGGTCAAAGGTCTTGATCTAGGAGTATGACATTCCTCTCCCTTGCTCCGAGCATTGACATAGCAAAATGCAAAGTATGCTAAAACTTTTAAAGCTCTACTTATATATCTGTCAAGAAGAAGATAAATGTCTAAGTTTTATTTTGGAAACTTACAAAAAAACTCCAGAACAAAGGTAAGACAGAAGAACTTGAGACATAGTGCTTGACTTGGTCGTTCTATTTTTCAATCACTTAAGACCTTAGTGATAACTTAAAAATCCTATAGTAAGAGGCATAAAAGTAACCCATGTTTTCTTGCTGATTTTAGCTTTGCTCAGGGACGAGCAAAGGTTAAGCTTGGGGGAGCTTGTTGACGGTCCTTAATGCTCACATTTAACCGTCAACTAATCATGGAAAAGGATTCAAATGCAACCAACACCCAGCCTTAGGGTTTTATCTGACAGAATTCCACGAGTTTTGGTGTTTGTCTATTTCTACTGGGGGTTATCAGGAAATATGGAGGAAAGGCCCACACGTCGTGTTTACATAGAGATATTAACGTGTGCCCCAATTTTCTATCATCTAGAAGACTCCAGAAGCCACGGGAATGAAGCAGAGGCAGAACGGGGTCTGGCCCAGGGCGCCCGCCCTAGGGACCAGGGTGCCCGCCATCCTTTGGTGCCTAATCAGGGTCCACCTCGCGGATTATGCTCCACCGACCTAATCGATCAAGGATAACTGTTCAATCAATGTCGGTTTGATCCGACGGCCCAGATTCATTTGAAAAGACTATATAAGCAAGGCCCCTAGCCCTGGAGAACATACCTCTTCTACAGAATCAAAGCTAGGGTTTCAATTATTCATCCAAGTAGAGAGGATCCTTCTAGTTCATCTAGTTCTAGTTCTAGTTCATCTAGTTCTAGTTCTAGTTAGTTCTAGTTGTAATCTAGAAAATAGGGAGAGAGAAGAGGAGAGCGGAAGAGGAGCCGGATCTGTCGGATCTTACTCAACATTGTACTTTTGCAGCAACTGGTTCGTTCTTCATCGTTCTCCAAGTTCTTCAATTCATAATTCCTGAGTTCTTTAATTACTTTTATTTACATTCAAGTTATTTATTGGATTCCTGCTTGCATCAAGTGCTCTAGTCTTTGCAACGCTAGAGTAGTAATTAATAGATTAGACGTGGTGTTTAGTCTTGCAATTACCTAGAATTGCACCCAATCCTGCGGATTGTTGTGGTAGCCCTAGGGTAGTGACAGCCCTAACGGTCGACGTATTCCACCTCGTTCGGATCGGTGTTTGTAGGACCGTAGTCAGAGCTTCCTAGCCCCATTCTCATCTCTTTCTGTGGTTAGTGTTCTGATGTCCCGAAATAAATAATCTTTGAAGTAATTCTTGATTCTTAGATCAACTAGAGAACTCTCAGGAAACTTCCTCTCTTCTCGCCAAAAATAATTATATAGTTATCCATGGGCGATCTTGAATCTTAATTAGTACACTCACGTTCCCTGTGGAAAATCGATACTCTGGAATACTCCCGGGTGAAAGCTACATCGGTATCCGTGCGCTTGCGGATTTTTCTGTTTGCGTTTAAAATACCCATCAACAGCCTCTTCATAGAGTGATAATTCAAAACATTTCCAAATTCGGAAAAGAGATTGGATTGTATGTCTAGCATAAAATCTGGAAATATAATTTCTTCTTTTTCTTTCTCGAGACATGTTTTAGCAGAAGTAGATGGTGTGTTTGGCAAAGGATCGGTTTCAGCTAACTAGGGTTAAGGCTCTACTTCCAAGAGGTAATCTAATTCAGTGCATAGCATTTGATCTAGGATTAATCTTGCTTTCTCAAAAGATATATGCAAGAAAGATCCTCCTGAAGTTGTGACAAGCAACTTTCTAGTTTCCCTACTCAGACCTTTATAAAAATGTTGTAAAAGAATAGGATCTAGTAGACTAAGGTCTGGGCCGGATGCTAAAGTGTACTAAATCAATTCTAGGCTGAGGTAAATAATTCTTTAGATTCTTGCTTTATAGTGAGAACTTTGACTCTAAGGTCGATGATTTGAGAGATGGGATAGAAATCTAGGCAAAAGTTAGAATGTAAAGATCCCCAATCTCCTTGTTGCTTACCTACGGCTCTATTATAGCATTGTCTAGCTTTTCCCTTTAATGAAAAAGGAAATATCTTCCAATAGAGAGTTTCATCAGATATGCCTTCTATGTGAAGACAGTCACATGTTTTCTCAAAGTCTCTAATGCGTAGGTAAGGATTTTCACCTCCTTCTCCTAAAAAGGATAGGCTTTGGACCAATTCAATCAACTGCAGACTCAGCCAATAGCTACATGTTTGGATAGATTGTGATGACTCATGTGGCTCTAGGCTGGTCTCTTTGGGTGCAGAGAACTGAATGATAGGAATAGAATTTAAGGTATTCATAAAAGAAAAGTTAAGATGTAAGAAAAGGTGAGATAACAGAAAAGATAAAAGTATGATACAAGGTAGAGTAAGACTGGGTTATCTAAGCAGACCGTCTTTCTCCCTGACAACGGCGCCAGAAATGCTTGTTGATATTAGTTACGCACACGAAAGAATCAAAGAGAAATAATCCACAAGTACACGGATATCGATGAGCACTTCACCCAGGAGATAAGTCTAGAGTATCGTGTTTATTTTTTTACCACTAGGAGAAAGCGTGCAAACGACTAACCCTTATTTTACCTACTACCCACGGGCTGCAAGACAAGATAGTGAGATATGAGTGATATAGAGAGAAAGTGTTCTTCTAACCTATGGTAAGTGTTTGGTTATCGTTCTAAGGGGAGTACCTAGAGAAAAAAGACACCTCAAAGAGTGCTTAACTGTGGCACCATATACCCTACCTTACCTCCTGACGGGATATGGATTACAGAGACCTTAGAGGATTGTCACTCCCCCTAAAGCTACCACAAATCCAGCCAAACAGGGAGTATCTACGAGTATTCCTAGCCCAAGCACCATGCTTACGCTACGAATAATTACTCTATTCCCTACATGAAGCGAATAAAGTAAACTCATAAACCAAAGAACAATAACTTACTAGTATTAAAAGTCAAATTGTCGAACAATTCTAGAACCAAGCCTCGGGTTAGGAGACTTGATCCTGAAGATACAAAGAAGAAGACACCGATAGGCCGGGCTTCCTCAACTCTTATCTTCACCCTATACTCTCTCAATCTCTCTTGTTGCTATGACACTATAGAGATAGATCCATTCAAGGGACCCCTCTCTGTCTAATTCTCTATGGAAAATATAAATTAGGGTTTTAGAATTAGCTCCTCAAGGGGGGTTTGGCTTGTATTTATAGCCCCCTAGGAAGCACCGCAACCCTTGGATCAAACTGAGTTAAATGTGCACTCCGATTAATCCTCAAAGTCGGTGGAGGCTGGATCCGTGAGGTGAAACCTAATTGGTTCCCACCTCTGGGTGGCTGCCCCACCTGGTAGGGGCGCCCGCCCCTGGCCAGCTTCCAAGTGGGCTAGGTTTTAGGTGGTGGCTCCTCGAGTCTTCTAGAATGTTCCTGAGTTGAAGTTCACATGTTCTTTCTATGTAAATTTGACATGTGGACCATCTTTGGTTGTTTTCAGCTGACACCCTACAGAAATAGACATTCACCAAAACTCATCGAATTCTATTAGTGATAACCCTATATCTACTGAGTGCTTTCAAATAGGTCCATTTTCATGTTCAGTTGGCGGTTAAAATTAGGAGTTATCTACCGTCAACACCTACAACATGGCAGCTGCTGCCTACCACCTAGAAAACATTTCTGACACTCTAGACCCAAAGGCTGACGAGTGGCTAAACAAGGTGAAGCGGTTGCTCCGCATTGCCCTCGAACAGCAGGCCAAGAGTTTGGTCTCTTTGTGTCGTGGTGCTCCTTGTCCGTCCCAAGCGACGTCGGCCACCAATGAGGGGTACTCCAACACATGAACCCCACCGATAGAAGGAGGCAGTGGCTGATCCTCCAACTATAGCTTTGATCGGCCTTGGACCAGGGGTGCCAAGCCTTGCTCAAAGACAACGCATGACCTTTCTCCTTAGCGACCCCAAGCCCAACACTTGGGCAACAACGACAACAACATTCAAGACTCCGTCTAGGCTGGGGGCTATAGTGAGGCGAGGTTGTTGGGTATTTTAAACGCAAACAAAAAAATCCGCAAGTGCACGGATACCGATGTAGCTTTCACCCGGGAGTATTCTAGAGTATCGATTTTCCACAGGGAACGTGAGTGTACTAATTAAGATTCAAGATCGCCCAAGGATAACTATATAATTATTTTTGGTGGGAAGAGAGGAAGTTTCCTGAGAGTTCTCTAGTTGATCTAAGAATCAAGAATTACTTCAAAGATTATTTATTTCGGGACATCAGAACACTAACCACGGAAAGAGATGAGAAGGGGGCTAGGAAGCTCTGACTACGGTCCTACAAACACCGATCCGAGCGAGGTGGAATACGTTGACCGTTAGGGCTGTCACTACCCTAGGGCTACCACAATAATCTGCAGGATTGGGTGCAATTCTAGGTAATTGCAAGACTAAACACCACGTCTAATCTATTAATTACTACTCTAATGTTGCAAAGATTAGAGCACTTGATGCAAGCGGGAATCCAATAAATAACTTGAATGTAAATAAAAGTAATTAAAGAACTCAGGAATTATGAATTGAAGAACCTGGAGAACGATGAAGAATGAACTAGTTGCTGCAAAAGTACAATGTTGAGGAAGATCTGACAGATCCTGCTCCTCCTTCGCTCTCCTCTTCTCTCTCCCTATTTTCTAGATTACAACTAGAACTAACTAGAACTAGAACTAGAACTAGATGAACTAGAACTAGAACTAGATGAACTAGAGGTAGAACTAGATGAACTAGAGGGATCCTCTCTACTTGGATGAAGAATTGAAACTCTAACTTTGATTCTGTAGAAGAGGTATGTTCTCCAGGGGCCAGGGGGTCTGCTTATATAGTCCCCTCAAGTAAATCTGGGCCGTCGGATCAAACCGACATTGATTGAACGGTTATCCTTGATCCTTTAGGTCGGTGGAGCGTGATCCGCGAGACGGGTCCGAATTGGACACTATAGGAGGGTGGGCGCCCTGGTCCTTAGGGCGGGCGCCCTAGGCCAGGCCCCGTTCGGCCTCCACTTCGTTCCCATGGCTTCTGGAGTCTTCTAGATGATAGAAAATTGTGCGGCACATTAATATCTCTATGTAAACCCGACGTGTGGGCCTTTCCTCCGTATTTCCTGATAACCCCCTGCAGAAATAGACAAACACCAAAATTCATGGAATTCTGTCAGATAAAACCCTAAGTCTAGGTGAGTTGCATTTGGATCCTTTTCCATGATTAGTTTATGGTTAAATGTGAGCATTCAGGACCGTCAACAAGCTCCCCCAAGCTTACTCTTTGCTCGTCCCTGAGCAAAGATGAACTCAAGAGTTTCTGCAGTGGTTTCATATCTTAAAGGTACACATGCGTTCAAATAAGATCTCATCTCTGGGTTAGGGTAAACTGTTAAGATTTAAACTTACTCATTTTACCTTCCACCATGGGGCTTGTAACCGTCACTTCTGTCTTGAGCAGTTAAAAGATAGAACGGTCTAGTCAAGTGCCATGTCTCTTATTCTTGATCAGCTATAGCTCTGGAGTTTTTGCAGATTTTCAAATAAAACTCAGAGATTCCTTGTATGACACTCTCAGATCTCTCTTTTGTGTTATTTCTAGATCCTTACCAAGTCAGTGATGGTATATGCCTTCTCTCAAAATATGTGGTATTTGTTGTATAAGGCATAGTGACATTGCCTTCTCTCTTACCCTATTCTAATAAGGCTTTAATATCTGGAGCTCATAGGTGGGAGATAAAATATACATACTTACAAGACATTTATTGCATAGTCAAACCATGGATCGAGAAGAACAAGTCAATAAGTCAAATCAAGATGTGCATGTGTGGCGAATGAATGGTGATAATGGTGAAAATAATGGTGAAAGTCTAATTCTACTTTTGCTCTTTTGAGGGGGTACATACCTTCCTTGCACTTGAGACTTTTGAGGGGAATGAGATGCTCTATATTTTCTTTTTCTTTTCTCTAAGGTGGGTATCTTGTACCCCTAATTCTACTGTCGGACACTTGTCCATTTTTACCTCTCGTCTCACTCTTTCCTTTTCTTTCGAGGTTCCGGGCACTTGCCCCTTTTTATTTCCTCGTATCTTTTTTTCTCTTTTTTTAGAGCACTCATCTCTCGAAATAATATAGCAAGTGGTAGTGACCAAGATAACTTGAGCATTTATTTCACATGAAAAAAAAATAGGAACAGGAGAATGTTTTTGGCTATTCTCTCCCGGATTAGAAGTAGAATATTTTTCGGTGGTTCTGGAGATGGAAATGGGTGGATATATGTGGATGCGTACTTCCAGAGTAGAAGCAGCATGTGTGAGTGAACGTGCAAGTGAATCTTGATTTAACCACATGACAAGCTCCTAAGGGTCTACACAGCTTGACCACACTCAATGCTCATAAGCAGTAAAAAGTAAATGTGTGGCTCAAAGTCTAGCAAGCATGTATATATGGCTGTGGTAGGAATTTAAACTCTCATCATACAAGAACTCATCATGTGATATTTTAAAGATTTTCAAAGATAAATTCTTCCAGAATTCTAGCATCTCTAGGAACAGATAAACAGCAGCTCAACCTTCCCATATCATATCCGTTAACGACTTAGACTTTAGATCAAGTACTCTTCCCACAAGTTCAGGTTTAGAGCAAATCTTAATTAATAACAGTCATGCCTAAACTTGAGAGAGATTTCAATTTTGAGTACTAATCATGGCAGAGCAACTATTCATCATTTCCATGTGAGAGCTTGTCATGAGGGTTCATAGCAAATTTTATTTATTTATTTAGCAAACTAAGCAAATATATATATAAGCACAAAATCTTTATTTGGGTTTTTATGATTATGCATCTTTTTATTATTTGAGTAAAGTATAAACGTGAGTAGAACACTTAGCTGGATAAATGGGGGTGCTCTCCCCCAAGCTGGATCTTGACGTAATTTCTTCTGATGTAGCTAGCAGGTGGCGGAGGTTTATTTGAATGTCGGCAGCACCCTGACAGCGATTAGGATGTCATCCGTCTGCTAGTCTTCTTTGATCCTTGAATTTTGTGAAGCTCAAATAGACAACAAAGCTTTGTGGAACTAGTTAAGTGTTAGCATAAGTATCTAGCCTTTATCATGTTGAGCCTCCTCTAATAAATATTACTCTCTTTAGTAGGATCATAAATCTATTTTTATAATTTTATTTTTATAGGACAGGAATATATTTATTTCATTTTTACGCCACCACAGTGAATGTACTTATGGGTTTTATGCCATGAGCATACTCACATGGGGCTTACTATTTTTAACGTTTTTATTTTCTTTTCAGGATGATATGAACCTGATTAACTAATCAAACTATTTTAAAATAATTGAAAGGAAAAAGATAACTACCAAGTTTACCTCTTGGCAAGGCGTTCGGTGTTTTTAAGTCCTCCGAACGGGACTCTCCGTTTTCTCAGTCATCTTGGAATTCGCTGGATGGCGTAGTCGGTGGTTCCGGCGGCGCCTGCTCTTCTTGTATAACTATCTTCTCTCTCCACACCTGACTCAGTGCTACGGTCTCCTCAGGACAGTTCTGTTCGAGCTATATGTCTTCAGACCCTACCACTTCTCCTTCATAGTCTGCCCATCCGTCCTTGATGATTTGCCTTCTCTGGTTGCGGTTGCGTCGTCTTCTTCTTGTCCTGACCTGCTTAGAGTCTTCAACTATATAGTTAGGGTCAGTAAAATAGCGGCGTACCTTCTCAGAGGGGGAGTGTATGTGGACTTCTCTGGTTCCAATATAGATGATAGCTTTGATAGTGTTGAGGAACGGTCTTCCAAGGATGATGGGTGGATCGTACTCGTCTTCTCCCATGTCAATGACCTGAAAATCATCTGGAGCTGAATGTATGTTGGTTGTAGGGGCATGGTTACATGCAGGAGCTGATAAGTGACTGCGGCCATTATGTTGACATCAGATCCGGTGTTGTAGAGTGTCTTCTGAAAAGAGTATCCGTTGATTGTGCACTCGATGCTTGGAACACCAGGGTCGTCCTTCTTGATCAAGAAAGGCGACTTAAGTCAACGATCTTGACTTCCTTGAACTGCAGTGACCATCTTAGCTGACTCGGTCCATACTTGCTTGTTCCTGTTCCTCCTGTTGGTCCTCTTCCTTGGTTCATGTTGGGATTGCTCTGAGATTTGTGTAGTCTTGTTCTTGAAGGAAAACGTCTCTTTCCTCCCCTTGATGTAGAAACTGATCTTGGCAGCACTAGCGTAGATGACAGCTCCCGAGGTGTTCAGGAATGGCCTCCCTAGGATGATGGGTGCCCTCTCATCAGTGCCAGTCTCTATCACCACGAAGTCTGTTGAGGCGTACAAGGTACCAACTCGGACGCAAAGGTTCTTCAATATTCCCTTTGGGAAACTTAGAGTCCGATCTGTAGGCTGCAAACACATGGTTGTTTCTAGTAAAGGATGTGTAAAGAATTTTTCATAGAGTACCCCGGGCATAATGTTGACGCTGGAGCGAAAGTCGCAGAGTGCTTCTGGAAAGTCCACCATGCTGATGGAGATCGGGATGACGGGGCGTCCTGGATCGCCTCTCTTGATTTTGTTGAGGACGGTTGTAGTAGTAGTTGTTGTTGGTGTAGTTTATGTCCTCAAGCATCTAAGGGCAGTGATTGCCTGAGTGTCTAGTATCTCCAGTGTGTTTGTGCTCGTAGATCCAGGTTCTTCACTTGGTGGAGTCTGGGAGTTGTAAAACTCCTTCATATTTTGCTCGAAGTGTACCTGCTCATAGAGACAAGGCAGAGATCAAGTGCATGGGCCCTGTTGGTGGGAAACACCAACAGAACCAAAAGTGTATTTGTTCTCTCTAACCTTAAGCATAGTGAGCAAGACAAAGTTGATGGATAATAAGATCATGAGTGTAACATTTAAAACATTTGTCAGATCAGATCACTCAACCTAATGGAAAGATAATCTTTCTATATTTATGTTGTTTTTTTTATATATATCTTCCAAAGATTGAGTGTGCAACATTTTAGCTCATATGATTAGGAGCGTGGGATCACAAAGGTGGAAGGACTAAACATATTGAATCGATTAGGTTGGTTAATCTAGAGTTGTAAATCATACATGTTTGTCTCTTTTATTCATGTGAACGCCAGAACCAAGGAGAAGCTTTATAAAAGTGATAGTTAAGTACCTTAAGATGTTACCTTACTTAAAGAGTGACGGTACAGTATCACCTTGTGGAAGCTTTCCTTTCTTAGCGGTTGTGCATCGTGTTTGTGGCACCCTGCATGGATCATCTCTTGTGAGCTATGCCTTCCTTGTGTAAATTGTTAACCTTCATGTGTCTCTCTCTTTGTCTCCAATGTGAGTTTATCTCAGGACTTCCCAGGTCGATATTGAAAGTTTTCCTGTAGGGGTTAGTCCGACAAAATATCCAATATCTACTATAGCATACTATCGGCTCAAAAATCAACCTAGACACCATGTCTAATTTGATTTAGGATGGCATTTTAACCTAGGCACCATGCTTAATTTAAAATCCCTAGGAAGTAAGATCATCATTCCTAAACTAAGCACCATGCTTAAATAAGAGATAAATGAAACTACTCCAAACCTAGACATATACTAAAGCAAACAAAAGGCAGCATGAGAGCATTTATAGAGATCTACTCAAGTGGAGATGAAGTAGTGTGATTAGTATTTAACAAATTGAGCATGTCTCAAAGGTAGGGACAACCAACATAGCAACATGGCAAAGGATGATTTTATGTAAAGTACTCCCCCAAGCTTGAATTTTGCAAAATTCAAGTTTGGATGAATTTAATTCAATGTTGTATGATGATTGGTTGGACATACCTTGTGCTTGTCATTCATCCGATCTTCTTGCTCCAATCCTGGAAAGGTTAGTGACAAGAATACCCGAAGGAATATTTTTACAATTATCCTTATATGCTCAATACACAAGTTAATGTTGCAAATAATTAAAAGCTTATGTTACGATCTGATCAGTGCTTATTTTAGGACACTAAGCTTGTCCTTGGGATACCATTAATTTATGTCGGCGAAGTGGTTTCCCCTCCAACGCTAACCTATATTAAGATCAACTCAACGAGATCTACAATATCTATTATAGACATATGCATCGAAAATTGCCCTTTTAAAGTTTTCATAAATAGAAAGGAAGAGGGGGTTGGAGGTCTCGAACGTGGTGATGTTGGAGAGACCAAAAGATTGGGAAGATGTTGCATATAAGCATGGAGTAAACGAAGTGGCTATGAAATAAATTCCATGCTCATTAATGCTTGGAGTGAAATCCATGTGGTGTGGTGAAAATGGTAAGGTGAGTGTGGTAAAAAAGGAAAAGGAAAAGGATACATGGACGACTTGGTTCGAAACTAGCACAACTACCGTTCCCCGGCAACAGCGCCAGAAAGCTTGTTGGGTATTTTAAACGCAAACAGAAAAATCCGCAAGCGCACGGATACCGATGTAGCTTTCACCTGGGAGTATTCCAGAGTATCGATTTTCCACAGGGAACGTGAGTGTACTAATTAAGATTCAAGATTGCCCAAGGATAACTATATAATTATTTTTGGTGGGAAGAGAGGAAGTTTCCTGAGAGTTCTCTAGTTGATCTAAGAATCAAGAATTACTTCAAAGATTATTTATTTCGGGACATCAGAACACTAACCACAGAAAGACATGAGAAGGGGGCTAGGAAGCTCTGACTACGGTCCTACAAACACTGATCCGAACGAGGTGGAATACGTCGACCATTAGGGCTCTCACTACCCTAGGGCTACCACAACAATCCGCAGGATTGGGTGCAATTCCAGGTAATTGCAAGACTAAACACCACGTCTAATCTATTAATTACTACTCTAATGTTGCAAAGATTAGAGCACTTGATGCAAGCAGGAATCCAATAAATAACTTGAATGTAAATAAAAGTAATTAAAGAACTCAGGAATTATGAATTGAAGAACCTGGAGAACGATGAAGAACGAACCAGTTGCTGCAAAAGTACAATGTTGAGGAAGATCTGACAGATCTGGCTCCTCCTTCGCTCTCCTCTTCTCTCTCCCTATTTTCTAGATTACAACTAGAACTAACTAGAACTAGAACTAGAGGAACTAGAACTAGAACTAGATGAACTAGAACTAGAACTAGATGAACTAGAGGGATCCTCTCTACTTGGATGAAGAATTGAAACCCTAACTTTGATTCTATAGAAGAGGTATGTTCTCCAGGGGCCAGGGGGTCTGCTTCTTATATAGTCCCCTCAAGTGAATCTGGACCGTCGGATCAAACCGACATTGATTGAACGGTTATCCTTGATCCTTTAGGTCGGTGGAGCGTGATCCGCGAGATGGATCTGAATTGGACACTATAGGAGGGCGGGCGCCCTGGTCCTTAGCGCGGGCGCCCTGGGCCAGGCCCCGTTCGGCCTCCGCTTCGTTCCCGTGGCTTCTGGAGTCTTCTAGATGATAGAAAATTGCGCGGCATGTTAATATCTCTATGTAAACCCGACGTGTGGGCCTTTCCTCCGTATTTCTTGATAACCCCCTGCAGAAATAGACAAACACCAAAACTCGTGGAATTCTATCAGATAAAACCCTAAGTCTGGGTGTTAGTTGCATTTGGATCCTTTTCCATGATTAGTTGATGGTTAAATGTGAGCATTAAGGACCGTCAACAGAGGTTCCATGCCCCTAAATGAGTGGTGGAGGGCTCCACTCTAGATCACTTTGGTCCTATGCTGTTTTGGGTGGTGATCTAGACAACCCCTTACACTAGGTGTTTCTAGCAACCAGTACACATCACCTAGTACAATGGAAAGACTAACCCTGATCACTAGTTGGAAGACTACCATATGGCCATGAAGGTTGCGAGGTTCATGAACAACAACTTCACTGTCTAGTACTTGCCAGTACTCCTGTCAGGCTCCACTAGGGCCTGGCTTGACCTGCTCAAGCTTAGAAGCATCCGCTGTTGGGGTGAGCTTTGTTCGGTTTTCATCGATCACTTCCATGGCACCTACACCCAATCGAGTAACACCTAGGACCTCTACAACTACAAGCAAAAGACTAGGGAGACCCTCTAGGAGTACATTCAGTGCTTCTCTCGAAAGTGCAATAAGATCCCCCAACATCACCGATGTCGATGTCATCCATGCATTCATTTGTGGATCCACCTGTGAGGCACTTGTCCACGCCTTCGGTAGGGAGATGCCATGCATGATGCAGGACCTCCTAGACATTGCTATGCAATATGCCACTAGGGAGGAGGCTGTTCTGGCCAACTTGGACAACAAGACCAAGACTGCTAGCCACCTCAATGGCGACAATTGTAGCAGCAACCCCTCTTCGTCCTAGTGCCACCATGATACGTGGGAGAAGGATCATAAGCACCATGGGGAAGAGATAGTGGTTGTGGAGGATCGTGCCACCAACCCTGAACCCCCCACACGCAGCCCTCGACTAGAGCACTTTGAGAACGTGCTTGAGGCACCCTGCCCCTTCTATGGGGTTTTGGCCAAGCACCTCCTCAAGGACTGCTCCACCATGAAAGGGTACATCTACAATACCCTCGACCAAAAGGGCAAGGCCTAGAAGACTACCCTAAAAGCCAGGGGGCATTGCGAGCAATGCCTAAGAAGAAGACAACGAGTTCTTAGAGGCAGAGCATTGTCTAATGATCTTTGGGAGCTCCCAAGCCTATGAGTCCTAGTAGCAATGCTGCATCACCAACCAAGAGGTGTACGTTGTCCATACCCTTGCCGCTTCGACACAGCTCTAGTGGTCCTAGATGACCATCACCTTCAACTAGCAAGATCACCCAGATTGTGTTCCTCATCTGGGGTGCTACCCATCGTGGTCAGCCTGATTAAGGGCACCACATGCCTAAGGTCCTCATGGATGGGGGCAGCGACCTAAACATTATTTATGCCAACACCCTCAATATGATGGGCATTCCACAGAGCAGCCTACATCCCTACAACATGTTGTTCTTTGGAATTATGTCTACGAAGGAGGCCATCCCCCTTGGGCAGATCTAACTCAACATCACCTTCAGCGAGCTGGACAACTTCCACAAGGAGCCACTCACCTTTGAGGTGGTCGACTTCCCTGGCATCTACCATGCTCTCCTCATCCGTCCATGCTTAGCTAAGTTCATGGTCACCTCCAACTACACCTACCTCATGCTAAAGATGTTTGGCCCAAAGGGGGTTATCACCATCAACAGCAACTTCGAGCAAGTGTACTTCTACGAGCAGGACTGCATCGCCCAAGTGACAGCACTTGTTGCCTCCTGTGCTCCCGTCGGCTCTGGCCACAACATAGAAGGGGCACTAACAGAAGGAGCATCCAAGATGGAAGTGATGCTTGTTCAACCGAGCATTTGTGAGGAAGTCGAGACCTTTGCCCCACCATCTAGGCGCATGATCTAGAAGGGGCACAATCAATCAAGTTAGGGTCTGACCCTTCCCATGAGGGAAGGCTAGACTTTGAGCCATCCGCCCAAAATGACAACCTCCTGAGCCTTGGCTCGCTTGTGAGCCGCCTTCATTAGACTACCTCCCCAACAAAAAATAGAAAGGTAAGTCATGTCTTCCTAATCCTACTAGTCTAACTTGTCCAGGTGGCGACTGAACTTCGCCTGACCCATGAGGGCTCGGTGTCCACCAAAGTGTTGACTTATCTAACCAACTGCTAACCTTTCATGGAAAAGAGGGTGAAGACAAGGGGACCCTCATCGAGGCAAGGATGGGCAAGTTGAGCAAGGGAAGCAAATGAAGGATCAATGCCATGCCAAGCAAAGCGGTCATTAGCCATCGCATCACCGGCTAAGTCACCATCTCCCTCTCTCATGTCCATTCAATACCCTTTGCAGCTGACCTACTTCTTGTTTATTCCCACATGAGAACTTTTTCCTTCCCCACCGTACGATGGTTCGGGCCCCTGTAGGGGCATCATCGAGGATTCTAGGCTGGCCCATTGGACTTCAAGGTCGCCCGAAGCAAACTAAAGTGCAAGGGACGCTCGATGTTCAGACACTAGCGGTCTTTAGTCGATCACTCCAGTACACATACGGTTGATCATTGGGTGATGTGAGGTCTACTACTGTGGGGGTATAAACCCCTATACCCTTACGGCTAGACTTGGGCCAGGAGGCTTGGCCCATTACGAGACAAGTTCAAGGCTTGGTCCGACAGTTCGGAGTTTCGCGCAAGAAAACCAGACGTGCAGATCAAGCAGGATTCTAGTCGGTTAGAATAGGGATTGATATCGAACTATCTATGACAATTGTAACCGACTAGGATTAGTTTCCAGATCTGTAACCCTGCCCTCTGGACTATATAAGGAGAGGCAAGGGAACCCCCTAGGACATCATTATTCTCTCAACACAAATCAATACACTAGACGCAGGACGTAGGTATTACGCCAACTCGGCGGCTGAACCTGGATAAAAAGCTTGTCCATGTCTTGCGTCACCATCGAGTTCGTAGTTTGCGCACCGTCTACCGACAAACTACTACCGTGGGTATACCCCAAGGTAGACTGCCGACCAGCTTTCGTCGACAGTGGCGCGCCAGGTAGGGGGTGTGCGTGCAACTTCCCCGGCGAACAAGATGGTCACAATCCCAGCTTCCGCGGCCGTGCCTGAAGGCCTCACGTTCACCGTCGGCCAGATCACGTGGACGACACGCGGCGTTGGTCTCACGACCACGGTTTCGGAAGGAACCCAGATCCAATCTGGGATCACGTCGGCCCCAACCACTTGGGTGATGGTACCGAGCGCCCGACCACCGCTCCCGCTCTACAATGGAAAGAAGATCGACTGCTCGGACCTTCTCCAAGCACTTGATCGTGCCGATTCCAGTTTACTTGAAGCTTCCCAACTAGTAGATGGAATCTTGAGCCAGCCTGATCAAGCCACCCCAACGGATTTTTTCAAATCCCACCGGCCAACTCGTGTCGTTACACACGAACGGCTGGGAACGTCTGTGACGATAACCTCAACTCCCTCAGGACGATTCGTCACTCTCAAGGCTAAACTGGAGGAAGATTATCCTTGCGGTCTGAACAACTCGGCCTCTCTCTACTCACGGCACATCCAATCCCTTTTCAACAAGGCGGGTTGGCTGCCAAAGTGGAACGGTCGACCTGCTCGTCACTACGTCAACATGGTGACGATCCGAGAACAACGGGATGCCCAGGCTTCCAGCACAAATTCGAGCACTGGTTCCATCCCGACCGAAGTTATAAACTCCGAAGACGAGGACTACGACCTGGATCTGCCTTCACATCCTCCGGGCTTCTCTCGTTTCCCGGTCTTCCCACCCCGGCGAGGAGACATTGTTTTCAATGTCAGCGCTGACGAACCGGTCGTTGATGGGGAAACCGACGAGCAGAGGCAGCTCCGCGAGCAGCGTAATGCCGATCGCGCCCGACGACGCGCGGACGAGGAACGCCAAATCCCGCCGCATAATCTCAGCGACGCTTTCGACATGGTCGGGGATCAACCAGTTTATAAAACGCCAAGCGCCAACGTGGCTGTCGCCATGGCTAATTTAGATCGACTCCCTGATACTCCCGAGTGCCAGGGGGTCCGAACCAATGTCCGAGCACACCTGATCGCCGCAATGGGACAGACAGCCACTCTGCTCAAAAGAGTCCAGGCCGTCTCCTATACAGAAGCCACCTCCGACCAGACTCATCGTAGCCAGACCTCACCGCAGCCCAGCAGGCACCACCGCAGCCGTTCCCCCGACAACCACCGAAAAGACTCACGGCGTGACGACGGCGGTCGGGATGCTGGCGGTCATCGCGAACAGAATCACAGGCGTGGTCAAGAAGTAAACCAATACAGGGATCTTCGGTATAACATCCCTCCCAAAGACGCCCAGGACCATATCAACAGGCGCGCCACGGAGAGAGCAGTCCACGAAAACCTGCGCCGTATCGAGTATGATGCAACGCACGGCCCCCCGGCCGTGAGGCAGTTCTCATCACACCTCCGCCAGGTCGTGTGGCCCCGCAATTTCAAGCTCGAGAAACTCAAAAAATACGACGGCAAGGAAAATCTAGAAAACTGGATCACTCTCTACGAAATTGCCGTCCGATCAGCAGCAGGAGACGAGCACGTCATGGCCAACTACTTCCCAGTAGTCCTCGACCAGGCTGGTCATCAGTGGCTCCTTGGCCTGCCCGAGGACTCCTTCGACTCTTGGGAAGAGCTACGCTAGGCTTTCATCGACAACTTTATTGCCACATGCGAGCAGCCTGGAAACAAGTATGACCTCGAAAGGATAAGGGACAGGAAAAATGAACCTCTACGCGATTACATCCGACGATTCTCGGATATGCGCCTTAAGATCCCGAAGATTTCCCACGACGAGGCCATCTCTGCTTTCATCAAAGGCCTGCACTTCTATGAAGCACTAAGGAACAAGCTGTTGCGCAAAAGGCCAACAACGATGGCTGAGCTCCTCGCCACGGCTAAAAATTACGCCGATGCCGATGACGCAGAAAAACTAATCCGGGATGATGCGAGAGGGCCCGACCAGCCTCCTCGGCGAGATGATAGTCGCGGTCGTTTCGACAACAGGAACCACCGTCGCCCCGACAACCGCGATCACAGAGAAGGTTGGGATAGGCAGCGCGACAATCACGACGATTTCGGAGGAAAGCGTCCCCGCGACCACGACCACGAAGTGAACACAGTCAAGCGTCCCAACGGGCGACGGGACTACCAAGAAGACTACAACAAAACGTTGAAGGGACCGTGCCAATTGCAACCAAAATCCAATCGTACCATGGAAGAGTGTCGCGTCCTCAAAAACATCTATACGCGGCGGGCCGCCCAAGACGACTCCGCCAAGAAAAATGGAAAACGAGACGGGCACGACCACGAAGATGAGGACGAGGACCAAGATAGGGACCCACGACACCAATATGTCAGTCCCACCGATGTAGTCCACTCCATCTTTGGGGGCATGGTCTCCATCGAATCTAAGCGAGAAAGAAAGCTATTAAAGAGAGCCTGCCTCAACATAGACAGCACGGACGGCCTGATCGCAGACCCGAAATTTCCCCCGTGGTCGCACAGGGAGATCTCCTTCAGCAGGAAGGATCAGTGGGCCGCTATCCCAGAGCCAGGTCGCTTTCCTCTAATCCTGGACCCTTGCATCAACAGCATCAGATTTGAGCGCGTGCTCGTGGATGGAGGAAGCTCCATTGACATCCTCTTCTGCAACAGCCTGCCCGCTCTCAAGATATCTCCGGCACAATTAAAACCCTACGATGCTCAATTCTGGGGAGTCTTGCCAGGACAGAGTTCAGTGCCCCTCGGACAGATAACATTGTCTGTCCAATTCGGCACGCCCGACCACTTTCGGACAGAGTTCGTCAACTTTGTGGTCGCCGACTTCGATGGGACCTACCACGCCATACTGGGCCGGCCATCGCTGACAAAATTTATGGCGGTCCCACATTACTCATACCTGGTCCTCAAAATGCCTACGGAGAAGGGCGTCCTGACAGTCAGAGGCAATGTCTACACTGCATATACCTGCGAGGAAGAGAGCTTCAAGATCACCGAAGCAATTAATCTCTCAATCCGGATGGCAGAAACAGCAACCCAAGCCGCGCAGCTACCTCCAGACCAGCTCCGACTACCCGAGCAGGAGACCACCAGGAATAATTCAAAATCCAAGGAGCATAAAGAAGTACAATTGGTCGACGGCAGCCCCGAAAAGACGGCCCTTATTGGGGCCAACCTGGACCCCAAATAGGAAGACGCGCTCGTCAGGTTTCTAAGGGACAATGTGAGCGTTTTCGCATGGAAACCCGCAGACATGCCCGGCGTCCCACGAAACCTGATCGAGCACTCCTTAAACGTCTCGAAGACCGCAAGACCAATCAAGCAAAAGCTGCGACGGTTCGCTCGTGACAAAAAGGAGGCTATTAGGACAGAAATAACACGGCTTCTAGCAGCCGGATTTATAAAAGAAGTGTATCACCCCGATTGGCTCGCCAATCTGGTTGTTGTACGCAAAAAGAATAATGAATGGAGAATGTGCGTTGATTACACTGATCTCAATAAATACTATCCTAAAGATCCTTTTGGTCTCCCTCGCATCGACGAGGTGGTCGACTCAACGGCCGGATGCGAACTCCTCTCTTTTCTAGACTGCTACTCTGGTTATCACCAGATCTCGCTAAAGGAAGACGATCAGATAAAAACGTCTTTCATTACTCCTTTCGGCGCATATTGCTACACGACCATGTCATTCGGACTCAAAAATGCCGGAGCAACTTATCAACGGGCCATCCAGCAATGCCTCCACGACGAGATTCGTGATGACCTCATCGAGGCCTATGTAGACGACGTAGTCGTCAAAACAAGGGATACAAGCACCCTAATCGACAACTTAGACCGAACCTTTAAGGCGCTAAACAGGTACAAGTGGAAGCTTAACCCCAAAAAAAGCATCTTTGGCGTCCCTTTCGGTCTACTACTCGGCAACGTCGTCAGCCGCGACGGCATACGGCCGAACCCTTCAAAAATAAAAGCAGTACTCGACATGCGACCACCTAAAAATGTCAAGGATATTCAGAAGCTCACCAATTGTATGGCCGCACTCAGCTGCTTCATCTCAAGACTAGGAGAAAAAGGCCTCCCTTTCTTCAAACTCTTGAAGGCATCGGAAAAGTTTTCCTGGACAGAGGAAGCCGACGCTGCGTTCACCCAGCTTAAGACTTTCCTCACTTCCCCGCCTGTTCTTACGGTGCCTCAGCCCAATGAAGACCTACTCCTTTACATTGCTGCAACCAACAGGGTTGTTTCCACGGCAATAGTGGTCGAGCGAGACGAGCTAGGTCATGTCTACAAAGTCCAGCGACCCGTTTACTTCATAAGTGAAGTCCTAAACGAGTCCAAGGCTAGATACCCACAAATACAGAAGCTCATATACGCCATTCTAATAAATCAAGAAAGCTAAAGCACTACTTCGACGGCCATCGAGTCTTGGTAACCACCTGTTTTCCTCTTGGGGACATTGTGCGCAATAAAGACGCCAACGGCAGAATTGTAAAATGGGCAATGGAATTATGCCCCTTCTCCCTGTAATTCCAGAGCCGCACCACAGTCAAGTCTCAGGCCCTGGTCGATTTCATTGCAGAGTGGACGGATCTCAACGAGCCTCCCGTTCCTGACGTCTCCGACCACTGGTCGATGTTCTTCGACGGCGCCTTGAACATCAACGGCGCCGGCGCGGGGATTCTTTTCGTATCGCCTAACAAGGACAAACTGCGTTACGTCCTTAGGATCCTTTTTCCGGCATCAAACAATGTCGCCGAATACGAAGCATGCCTGCACGGCATCCGACTAGCTGTTGAGTTGGGAGTCAAACGCCTCTATGTCTATGGCGACTCCGCTTTGGTTATTAACCAGCTCAACAAAGAATGGGACACTACCCACGAAAAGATGGATCTCTACTGCAAAGAAATTCGCAAGTGGGAAACCAACTTCTATGGCATAGAATACATCCACGTGGTCCGGGATAAGAACCAAGCAGCAGATGTGTTGTCAAAGTTAGGGTCATCTCGGGCCCAGATCCTGCGGGGTGTTTTCGTCCAGGACATCCATGAGCCAAGCGTGGGCTCCGGTCTGGTCGAAAAGCAACCAACAGAAACAATGCTCATAGACGATGCCACTCCGACAACCAGTGGCCGTGATTGGCGCACCCCGTTCATCAGATATATATCGGACGGGTCAGGCTTTCAGGACAAAACAGAGAACGAGCGCCTCATTCGACGATCAAAGAATTACATACTGGTCGACGGCAAACTTATGCGGAAAAATGCAAGTTCTGAAGTGGTGCTCAAATGCATATCCCAAGATGATGGCGTCAAGCTCCTAGAGGACATACACGCTGGATCCTGCGGCAATCACGTTGCATCCAGAACGCTGGTCGGGAAAGCTTTCCGAGCAGGTTTTTATTGGCCAACCGCGGTCAACGACGCAGAAAAACTGGTCCGACACTGTGAGGGGTGTCAGTTCTTCGCTAAAAGGACCCACGTACCTGCTCACGAGATTCAAACCATCCCGTCATCCTGGCCTTTCGCCTGCTAGGGGCTCGACATGATCGGGCCATTTAAACCAGCCCCTGGCAACTTCAAGTTCGTTTTCGTATTAATCGACAAGTTCTCAAAATGGATCGAATACATGCCATTGGTTAAAGCAACCTCCGAGAAGGTTGTGGAGTTCCTAAATCAAATCATACACAGATTTGGGATCCCAAACAGTATAATCACCGACCTGGGTACTCAGTTCACTAGCACCACATTTTGGGACTTCTGCGATGATAGGGGCATAGTCATAAAATATGTGTCAGTAGCTCACCCACGGGCACATGGTCAGGTCGAGCGTGCGAATGGAATGATCATTGACGCCCTAAAGAAAAGGTTGTACACCGAGAACGACAGAGCACCTGGTCGATGGATGAAAGAGTTGCCAGCTGTGGTCTGGGGTCTCCGAACCCAGACTAGCCGGAACACGGGAGTGTCACCCTACTTCATGGTTTACGGCACCGAGGCAGTCCTGCCGTCTGATATAACCTTCGGTTCCCCCAGAATTGAAAACTTCGACCAGTCAACAGCCGACAACGCTAGGGAGCTCGAAATTAACTGCATGGAGGAAAAGCGTCTAAATTCTTGTCTCCGAACAGCAAAGTATCTTGCGGCAGTCAGGCGGTACCATAACAGGAACGTCAAGGACCGTTCTTTCGTGGTCGGCGACCTGGTACTCAGGTGGAAAACAAGCCAGGAGGGAATGCACAAGCTATCCACCCCATGGGAAGGACCCTTCGTGGTCGCCGAAGTCACACGACCCACGTCCTACAGACTGGCATATCCAGACGGAACACGCGTGCCTAACTCTTGGCACATAGACAAACTGCGCCGATTTTATCCATAAGTTCTAGTAACTTTTGCTTGTAAATTTCTTATAGCTGTCAATAATAAAAGTTTTTCTTTTTGGCTATACTTTGTTTACACGCAGAGCTCGAAAAGTCCTCTGCGACGGAAACTCTTAACAACTACGAATCAAACACAGTGGCACGTCACTCAAGATAATTGTACAGCGCTCAAAATATCAGTCATGACAAAAGCAAACTTTATTACAAACTTTACAAACAAAGTTTACAATACCCCGACAGGCAGACACTAGTCTACTCCTACAGACTACCCTACTGGCCTACTGCTCGGGCTGATCACCCGCCTGGCATTGCTGCCCGGACGAAGGGGTCGGGGCCACCGGCGCCTGGCTGGTCGAGACCGCAGGCGTCGACCGCCCATCTCCCGCAATAGACGCACCCGAAAGCTCCCTGGCCGACCTGTCTGAACCCGGCTGGTCGGGGGGAGTGGCCGTTCCGCATAGATTGATGTCGCCGATCACCGTCGACGACAAGTCCAGCAGACCACCCCGAAGCTCGTCTGCCTCTTGCGGGCCGACTTCCTTGGGATACCCCTTCTCTAGACGGGTCAAGTCGACCAGGGGGTAGTGGGCGCGCACCATGCTAAGGATATGCGTGCCAGCAAACTCTCCGGCGTCCTTCATGAACTGCTGGAGCCAGTCCCACGCCCGTTGTGCCTTTTCAACTGGCGTCAATTTCGGCGCGCGGGGCTGGGTCTCCGGGAGCTCGGGACTGATCAAGTCCAGGACCGGGGCCACTCCTTTCCAAATCTTACAACAGTTAACCTTCCAGGAGTCCCGGTCCATGACCAACTCGTCCAGGTGCTTCTTGGCGTTTACCTTGAGCACTGCAAAGGTAGCAAGATGTCAGTCTCAACGTATCGACAAGGGAGACAAGCGACAAATAACGGGGGCGGCGCGCGATACCAGACAACTCCCGGTCCCTCCGGCCTAGCTCCTCCCCTGCTCGGCGCCTGGCCTCCAGCGCCCCGGCAAGCTCTTGGCTGAGCTGCTCTCTCTCCTACCGAAGGCGCGTGACCTCCTCCTCCAAATCTAAATGAACAATTAGCAGGTCAGTAAAGTCAACCATGCGGCTATATACAGTTGCCTCGAAGTATGAGACTAACCTGTTCGCTGCCGATACTGGTCGGCTAAACGACGCGCGAGCTCGAGATGACGCTCCTCCTGGGCGCTCATCTCGGCCACCTTCTCACCAACCTCCGACCGTAGCCGGTCCACCTCTGCGGTCAGGGCCTTGTTCTCGGCCACAATACCTTCTATTTGGTCAAAGCACCTCTTCCGGTACTTCGCCGTTTTCATTGCGCCCTGCAAAACGAAATATATGCTGACTCAGCAAGACAACACAAAAGTGTCGAGCAGTGCAAAGGCTCACTTACCTTGACTTCGTCCACAAGACGCTTGGCCGCGCGCTCTACTCTGGCGGCCTCTTCTGTCTCCGCGAGCTCCTCGTGCCCGATAAAGTGGTCCCCGCATTGACGCCACACATATACGTGTTGGCGGCCATCACGAGGACGACCTTCAATCTCCTCCACCTCATCGTCGGAGGCCGCCCGGGTCTCCTCGCTCGTTGCATTGCCACCGGTGGTGGTCGAAGGCATCACCGGCCCCTGGACCAGGCCCGGGGAACCTGCAGACGAAGAGGCTCCTGCCCGGGGCGGCGTTGGGACCTCCCTCCTTTCGACGAGGGGAGGGGTCGGGGCTCTGTCCCCCCTTTCCGCGGCGTTACTCGGGGGAGGCATCCCTGTAGCCTCCTCGACCCTTGTCGGGCTGCTCGCCGCAGTCC
This sequence comes from Sorghum bicolor, assembly GCF_000003195.3. Classification (NCBI taxonomy): domain Eukaryota; kingdom Viridiplantae; phylum Streptophyta; class Magnoliopsida; order Poales; family Poaceae; genus Sorghum; species Sorghum bicolor. Next base: position 19,829,909 of record NC_012873.2, on the reverse strand, counting down.
TTGTCGAGGCCGGGAGCTCCTCGGCGCTCTCAGGCACGGCTGCAACCGCAGGATGCTCCGCGGTCGGGGGCGCCGCGTCCTCAGCAGCACAAGCGGGCTCGGCCACCCCCTGGCCGGCGACGTGATCGGGGTTGACATCCGACGCCGCGCTAAAGAACAAAGTAGCATTTTCAGCAAAAATAAAAATAAAAATTAGCCAAAGTACGTAAGTTGAACACTTACAGGTCTGATCGGCGGTGGGTCGCGGTGAACCTCCTCCTAGCTCTGCCGGCCGGCGCCTGAGCCCCCGCTTCGGGGGCGCGCGGCGCGGGAGGGTCGCTGGCCACCCGACCAGTAGTGGTCGGTACACTGTCCGGACGGCTACGAGGCCTTCGCACCAGCGACGGTGCGGCCTCCTCCTCCTCGTCGTCGTCGTGGGTGATCCGGACAAGCCGACGGCGCTTTGGCGCTTGGCTGCTCTCTGCTGGCAGCGTCGGCGCAGGCGAAGGATCTGCCGCCAATGGCCTTTTCCCCACCACTCTCTCCTCGATGGTCGGGACGGGGCGGGCCTGGTCCTCCTCACTGCTGGTGTAACGAGTACACCGAGCAGCGTCTTCCTCCGGCGGACCTTCCCCCGCAGGATTCTCCATCCCAGGTGCCAGTGACACACACACTGTGCACCGGTCAACATCTCCGATCTGCAAAAGTAACAACGACAAGTCAGCAGTAGAAAATAACGAATGCTAAGTCGAAATAGTCAGTAAGATACCTCAGGTGCTGGTCACCCCAACTTGAAGGCTTGCACCCGATCACTACCACGGACGAAGCCTCCATCGGTAAAGTTAAACAGCTCGTTCAACAGCTGCTGCACCTCTGCCTTCTCCAAGACCTCAGGCCGCATCCTGGTCGGGTCGAGGCTGCCGGCGTACTCGTACGCCGAGTGTACCCTCTTCTGGCAGGGCATCACCCGACGACACACAAAGTTGCCGACCACGCCTAGCCTGTCCAAGTGCGACCAGTCGATCAGCTTCATCAGATCCGCCACTTGGCCGTCGAACTCTGGGCGGTCGGTCCAGCTTACCCTCTTCTCGGGGATGTACCCCACGTCGCAGAACGTGGAGCTGCCCGGTTCTTCACTGACGTAGAACCACTTCCTGTACCATTCGGTTAGGGAAGTGTTCCATGGACAGTGCAGATAACGGTTCTTCATCCCGTCGCGAAGATTGAGGTATACTCCACCTGCAATCTTGGAGCCTCCAACCGCTCCCTTCTTTCTTAAACAAAAAAGATAACGAAAAAGATCGAAGTGTGGCTCTATGCCAACATAGGCCTCGCACAGATGGATAAAAGTGGAGACGAGAAGGATTGAGTTCGGGTGCAGATTGCAAATCCCGATCTCATAATACAAAAGAAGACCCTGAAGAAAAGGATGAATAGGAACCCCAAAACCCCTCTTAAGGAAATCCTCGAACACTACGATCTCACCGGCGCGGGGGTCGGGGTAGTTCTCCCCCTCCGGTGCCCTCCAGCCGCCGAGCTCCGGACTGTGCAGTAGCCCCATATCGACGAGATCACCGAGTGACTTTGCGGTGCTGCGGGATTTTTTCCATTCCTTGGCCATTAGCTCGGCCCTCTTCTTGGAATCGCTCTTCGCCATTGGAGACACGGGAGTGGTTTCGAGCTGAGAGGGCGCAAGAGGTTGAAGAAGGCGAGAGTGGAATGATTGAAGGCAATGGCAGGATAAGCAGTGCGAGGTTAATGTCAGGATTTTATAAGCCATAACTCCACCCCTCCCACTTCCCGCATCCTTGGGAAACAGGCGGGCCATACGGCGGACGCGGCGCTTCGGTTTTCAATGATTATCGACAATTAATGCGGAGGAGTTTTCGTACAAATTGATGGTTTCCTTTTCTCAAACCGCGCAAAGGGCGGCTGCACAGTTGCCAGGCGCAACTTTTCATGCAGCCATCTGACATCCCGTTAGGAGGTCTTGTCACATCAACTTTTAAATGGAAATTTTTTTCAAAAGAAGCAGACAAAAATGGTAGAGAGTCAACAATCCGAGGACTACACCGACCACCGAGCACTTGATGCTCGGGGACTGGTCGCCCAGTCTATCAACTCGGAACTTCAAGGACTACACCGACCACCGAGCACTTGATGCTCGGGGACTGGTCGTCCAGTCTATCAACTCAGAACTTCAAGGAATGCACTAACCACCGAGCACTTGATGCTCGGGGACTGGTCGTCAAATTTGTTGGAGTTGCACCGACCACCGAGCACTTGACGCTCGGGGACTGGTCGCCCAGTTTGTTAGCTCGGGAATTCGGGGACTGCACCGACCACCGGGCACTCGATGCCCGGGGACTGGTCGCCCAGTCTGCTAGTTCGGGAATCTGCGGGTTGTACCGATCTTCGAGTGTTGTACACCTGGGGACTGGTTGGCTAGCTCGCCAAATTGATAAGTCTATACGGTACTAAACGAGTATGAGATGCTCGGGGACTGGATAATTTTAATTTTTTAGACCTTGCTACAAGGTTCATACTTCGCCTTTCAGCAAGCTCGGGGACTACATCGGTACGATGCATCTGGCGATGCATCTCACATTCAAAGTTACTTTGAGGATTTTTCTTTTTGACCCTGGCAGCACGTGACTACGTCACCTGCTACCAGGCTCGGGGACTAAGTGGGCACACTTCACCTTGCGGTGAACTTGCTTGCTTTTTTGAAGGTCTGTACTTTTCAGAAAAGTAAAGTGGGCACACTTCACCGAAAAAAAATATTTTTTCTCAAGAGCACCATGCATTCTTCGAACAATTGGCTTCTTCGATGATGGTGTTGATCGAATATCTTTAGGTTTGATCAAAATACTGTTACAATTATTTGGGCAATTTTCATGATGACTGAAGACGTCAAGTTTCATTGGTCGAAGAAGCTCAAGATGGCGTGTTACTTCACAATACATGGTGCTCGAGGACTAACTGTGGGGGTATAAACCCCTATACCCTTACGGCTAGACTTGGGCCAGGAGGCTTGGCCCATTACGAGACAAGTTCAAGGCTTGGTCCGACAGTTCGGAGTTTCGCGCAAGAAAACCAGACGTGGAGATCAAGCAGGATTCTAGTCGGTTAGAATAGGGATTGATATCGAACTATCTATGACAATTGTAACCGACTAGGATTAGTTTCCAGATCTGTAACCCTACCCTCTGGACTATATAAGGAGAGACAAGGGAACCCCCTAGGACATCATTATTCTCTCAACACAAATCAATACACGAGACGCAGGACGTAGGTATTACGCCAACTCGGCGGCCGAACCTGGATAAAAAGCTTGTCCGTGTCTTGCGTCACCATCGAGTTCGTAGTTTGCACACCGTCTACCGACAAACTACTACCGTGGGTATACCCCAAGGTAGACTGCCAACCAGCTTTCGTCGACAACTACTAAATCTCCCATTATGCCCAATGACATGCAAAAACATGGCTACTTGTTCTTCAATCGTTATGTTAATGCTATAGGTTACCAGCTCCCTAGTGTGGAAAAGGTGACACCAGTTGAAAGAAAGGTGCCCACCTCATCCTAAGAAGATTTACATAGTGGACATCATCTAATTCATAGATGTATCTAAGGTTATTAAGCCTCTGTTTGTCCCTCTTTGTCATGGGGCGATAGGCCATTGAATGGGCATCAGCAACCCTTCTCCAAAACCACATGAAAACCATGCTGCAACTGTTAATATCATAGCAGCGACCGCCTAACGCCTACATTGTAAGTCCATCTCTAGGAACACAGAGGATAATGTACCACAAATTAGAAAGAGATGAACCACTTGTGCTGTGAACTAATGAGTAACCAAAGAATTAGCCAACAATCACTAAGGTAGATGTGGCTGCCACACCAAATGGTGCTCCTCTAGCGCCTAATCGACCAAATGGAATGTAATAATTGACCTAGGCACTGAGCTCAGTATTGACAGTAAAATTGCATCATCATCCACAACATCTTATGCAGACAAGAATACAACATAATAGATCCACATCATCACATAGAAAAGCCATAGATCTGAGTAGCAAACAAGTAGGAACAGGTGCGACTCCATCATAATCACATGGATCTAGTGGGTAGCAATAGGAAACCCTAATACCAATGCACGGTGCAAACAAAATCATTGCAACAATCAAAGGAAGTGAAGGCAGGAAAGGTGATTTGTATATCGACGCAAGCTTGGGAGGACCAAAAGGGTCCACTAGAGATGGTCGACTTTGACAGCGGGCGGAGGGCAAGAGGGAGGAACAAGAGAGACCGCACTAGAGCAGAGGAGGCAGGAGAGGCATGAAACGGGGGTGGTAACCCTAATGCCCACCCACGCGCGTGCTTTTATTGGAGGGACAATGCCATCTCTTGTGCAGAGGCCTAGGGTTCCCGCCAAGGAGCATCCTATCTCGGTTGGCGAGCAAAGGTTGAGGGCAGAAGTCGGAGTCGGTCAGGATGGAGCAGGGGAGGGGCATAAGAGGAGACAAGCAAACCATGAGGGAAGAGCAACCAAACACGATCCAGGTGCACCAACTCATGCCAGATGGGCCTCAGGACGCCTCCATCGCGCAACCAATCACACCCTTAGTGAACGGTTGAAACAGAACATTTGAAACATGGGGCATAGGTGATGCAGTATCGATGGCGTATTTTCCTTTCTTTGTCTTATCCCCTATAGATTAGAGCCTTAGCTGTTCCACTCCTCTCCGAGAGTCACTACTATAGAAAATTTAACAGAGGCAGGCAAAAATGCTTTATTGAGGCGAGTAGGTCAACCACCTCAAACCAAAGGTCATGGTTAACCATCTCGGTTAATATTTTAACCGAGGCAGGCATATTATGATAGTCGCTCGGTTAATATATATTAACGGAGACGGTTGCCCTAACCTAACTGCCTCCGCTAATATCTTAATTGAGGTGGTTTGATAAAGGCAACTACCTCCGTTAACAGTTTAACTGTGGCGGGCGGCCTAAGGCAACCGCCTCGGTTAATAGCCATTAACGGAGATGGTTGCCTTAGTTCTGCCTTAAGTCAACCGCCTCGGTTTATCATTGACAGAGACAGTTGGATTAGGGCAACTGCCTTAGTGAATGAATGATTATTCGGGGCGGTTGGCTTATGTGGACAGTTTCGATTAGCCTATTAATCAAGGCGGTTGCTGAGCCGACGGCTTAGCCTCGATTAGCCAAGGCGGGTCGCTGGCCCAACCACCTCCGACCTCCATTTTAAAATGCCTCCCAAAAAATTATAGTAGTGAGTCCCACTTTACCCCATATAAATTCTACCAATTTCCTATGACGTGAGAATCCTTCTAGGATCTTATCAATTCCATACATTGGGAGCCCAAATCCAAATTAGCAAACGTTCGCTAGACTTGAAAGTGCGGACTATGTGCGTGGCACAGCTCTAGCTTCATGATTTAATGCTAGATCTGTATTTTGTAGACTAAATGAAAGTGGTTTGTATATTTATATTTAATGATAACTATAAATGAAATGAATTGTGTAAATGCACTTGAGATGCTTGTAGCTCTAGATCCAAGATTTCTTAGAGCTACAGATAACTAACTCTAGAAAAATCTACATATTTTATAGAGGTAGAGCTCTGCTAATCAAGACCATAGACAACCCCATGACATTTATTTTTTGAAAGAAAATGTTTCCTGAACTTTTCATTTTAAGAAAGTTATATTAACAACTTTTATGTATAATATTTTGCAGAACATATTTATAACTTACTACCTCAGTCCGTAAAAGAATACAATTATGGGATGCATACCGGCCAAAGTAGTTCAAGTTTGACCAAATTTATAAATGTTAGTATTTTTTACTCCAAATAATTTTTATATGAAAATATATTATATAATTAATATAATGGTACTTATTTTGTATCATGATACACCTTTTTATCTAAATTTAGTTAAAGTCCAATCCGTTTAACTTCTCGAAAAAAGAGAATTGCTTTCTCTTGTAGACAGAGGGAGTATTACCATAACTTCTAAACATAATTTTTCATTATATTTTTTGAAAAGTTATATAGACAACCTATCTTGACAATTTATCTACTTGACCTTTGGAACCCAACTTTATAAAAACGGAAAGTTACACAACCAATTTTGTTTCCGAAAAAAGGAAAGTAGCGGAGGTTAGTCTGATGGTTTGCTAAGTTTCACTTAAATCAAGCAAACGTTTCATAATTAGTGGAGTCGGTGCACGGTTCTGGACAAAGCGTACCACATATATATGTACAGTACTGTGCAAATGCAAAACCTCTTGTCGAAGAGATGGGAGAGAGAAAAAACAGAAGCAATGTAATTTATACTTCTATATAATCTGTATATATAGTTCCTGTACGTGTATGTCTTTTGCTGAATAAATCCTAATTAAGAAAATCTTGGCTTCATGGAACGTGTACGTTACTCTTGTCATCTCCCTTTTGAGAGAGTAGAGTACTTGAGCTCCTCATCGACGATGACGACGACGATGAAGTGGCCATGACAGATGAGTCGAACCCTTGGCTTTGCAACAACGCCAGCATGCTCATGATGCCCATGTGAGTCGGCATCGTCAGCTCCGGAAGCGGCATGTCCCCAGCTAGGTACTGCATCACTGTTCTCATGCTTGGCCTCACGCTGGCCAATGGATGTGAGCACAGCAACCCCACCCTCAATGTCAGGCTTAACTCATTCACGTCATAATCTCCTTGAATTCTGGGGTCCACTACTACCTCAATGAGTGACTGATCCTTGCGCCATTGCTCGAACACCCAGTCAACCAGCAAGAGCCGATCTCCATCTATCGTCTCCTCGACAGGTCTTCTTCCGGTCACGACCTCGAGAAGGAACGCGCCGAAGGCAAAGACATCGGTGAGAGGGGACGCCTTACCTGTCAGCGCCAGCTCCGGGGCAATGTAACCAAAGGTGCCGGCCACAACGGTGGTATGCAGCAGCTCGGTGTCATGGCTACGCAGCCTTGCAAGGCCGAAGTCACCAAGCCGGGCATTCATCTCGCTGTCGAGGAGAACATTGCTCGCCTTGACGTCTCGATGGATCACAACTTGCTCCCACTCTTCATGAATGTAGAGCAAGCCCGACGCGACGCCCTTGATGATCTGAAACCTCTGTGCCCAATTCAGTACAGTACTAGTGTTGTTGTCGTGGCTGTAGAGATGCTTCTCAAGGCTACCATTTGGCATGTAATCGTAGACCAGAAGAAGCTGGTCCTTGAGCCGGCAATACCCAAGCAGCTGCACGAGGTTGCGGTGCCGGAGTCGGCCGATGGTAGCAACCTCGGCAACGAACTCCTTCATCCCCTGCTCCGATTCGTGCCACACCCTCTTCACCGCGACCTCCATGCCGGAGGTGGGCAGCACCCCCTTGTACACCTTCCCAAACCCTCCCAAGCCAAGCAAGTTCTTGTCCTTGAACCCATCGGTGGCGAGGAACAAATCCTTGTACGGGAGCCGGTGCGCCCCGAACTCGATCTCCCAGTCTTCGCGCAACTCGATGTACCTGTACCGGCGCCGCACGACGAGGAGAACGCAGGCAGCCATGGCGATGATGATGGCGAGCGCGCCGACGGCTACCGGAAGAGCTATCGCCAGTGTCATGGTCTTGGACGGGCGAGAGCGAGACCCTGAGTTTCTTCTGTCAGGTAGCGGTGGCAGACTGGCCATGTCGATGGCCGGAGCCGGCCCACCCACGGCGAAGCTCCAGCCGAGCACGTAGTGGAGCGTGCTCAGCCTGCCCGTCGATGACGAGAAGCCGACGTAAGCCACATCGGCGATTATCACCGTCGAGAGGTCGACCGTGGCCGAGACCAGCGGCTTCTTGGGCCTCTCTGTCCCGACCGGCGCCAGCGTGACGTCGATCCGCGTGGCGTCGCCGTCGTAGTCCACCCACGCCCGCATGACCTCGCCGCTGACCAGGGTGAGGTTCCTCAGCTCGCCGGTGCGGTCGTCGTAGTAGCCAGCGCTGGCTGCGTCGACGGAGACGAGGCTGTTGACGTCGACGCCGACGTGGTTGTCGTTGATGTCGTGGAACTCGGGGCTCTGGATGGTGTCGAGCTCCACGGCGACGATGTGGTTGTGCACGCTGCCGTTGCTGGAGCTGTTGAGGAGGCCGATGTAGTTGCTGGCCATCGCGGAGGAGAGGTCCTTGGACGGGGCGACGACAAGCGCGAGGCCGTGGCCGCCCATGCCCGGGGTGACCGGCACGATGCCGAACACGAATGAGGCCGAGAACGACCGGACCGCCGCCGCCGCCTTCTTCTGGGCACCGCACAGCGGCGCGCGGAGTTGCAGCGGCGTCGGGTGGAACGCGTGGCCTTTGCTCAACGCCGTCTCGCTGGTCAGCTGGAGGAGGCCGCGCGGCGTCACCATGGCCGCGCCGTCGAGGGTGAGGCTCGCGGCTGCGAAGCTGGAGTAGACAAACTTGTCACCGTCGCTGCTGCAGTCGCCGGCGGCAAAGGCGGGTGCAAGGTGGAGGCCATAGAGGAAGAGGAGAGGTAGCACGCGTTTGGCTTCAATCATGTCGGACCCGGACGGAGTGAAATGAGAACACGTACAGTACAGATTGTACTAAAAACTTTGGAATTCAAAGCGCGCGGTTGGTGCGTCTACACAACTAGTACTCCACAAGTTACCAGCAAGGTTGCAGTCTTGCTCAGGAGTTGCTAGCTTAGCTGAAAGTGGAAACTGCAGTATCTCTTGACTGTTGGTGTGATTTTTAATGTGTGATGGGAACACGGTCGGAATTGGTCGTGCTCGTGCGTGCATGTTGGATTCAGATTGCACAACAGACTTGCGGACTTGGAGTAGGGAAAAGTAGATGCTGGTACATCGAGTGGGTTCAATTGTGGGGAAATGGATGGAGCCAATTGGGTCCGATTGATCAAGACAGGTCACACCGGATTCAATTTAATGCTATGCTGCCTTGCATTAATCGGAGGCGATGTTCGAATGCTTGCTCTTCAGCCTTGGTTGAGGGAAGAAAGTGAACACAAACTGCTCAGAAAAAAAAAGGAAAGCGAAACAAATTCATGCCCTGTGTTTTTACAAATTCGTAAGAATATGAATATTGTATGATTAGAATTAACCTCTTAGATTGTTTAGAGCAACTAAGCCCTCTAATCAGGGGCGCTACTTTTAGTTTGAGGGCTCTATTACTTTTGAGGACCTTGTTTTCTAAAATGTATTCTAGTAGTAGTGGCTTTTAAAATTGGGTCCTCAAATTCATTTTAGTAGAGACCGACACGGGGGATCGAACCCATTTGTCATCCTCTTTCGTCATTGACAAACTTGGCCACGTCTATAGAAGCTAAAGAAGGGAGGGGAAATGTGAGGGCTGGATCCTTGCCGGAAGGGAGGAGAGGTCGCAGGGTGCAGCTGCTGGCAGGATCCCCACTGGAGAGGGGGGAAGCTGACAAAGAGGGAGAGGAAGCCACCAGGTGCTGCTAGACGGGATCCTTGCCGTGGGGAGAGAGAAAGCCACTAGGTGCTGCTAGGCGAGATCATATCAGGGACTGGAGTGATGGAATACCATGTGAGGAAGGTGCAGACTAATTAGGGTCAAAAGATTCATTTCGTAATTTACAGACAAACTGTGTAATTAGTTTTTGTTTTCGTCTAAATTTAATATTTCATGTATGTGCCGCAAGATTCGATGTGACGAGGAATCTTGAAATTTTTTGGGAACTAAACAAGACCAAAGTCCCGACGCGGGGCAGATCCACACCGTGGAGGGAAGAGACGTCGCCAGGGGCGCAGCTACTATACACTGCCACACGTTCGGGCATTAGCACCGGTCGGGAAGGGCCTGTTGCCCCGGTTTCCGAGCCGGTGCTGCCCTTCCGGGACTAAAGGCCCACCCTTTAGTCCCGGTTCGGGGAACCAGGGCTAAAGCCCCCCCCCCCCCCCCCCCGGTTTTAAAACGGGTGGGAAAAACAAACGGGTTTAAAGGGTTCTTTTTTTTGTCCAATCCTCCGGTCCGGTTATTGGTTTTAAAAAAAAAAAAAAAGGTTTTTCATACATATTTTTGCTGATACAATAATATATTTATATTAAACGCATATTAAGCATATATAAATGAAAATTATAGGCTTAGCTTTATAATTAAGCTTTGCCTATAATAAAATGAATAGGTCACATCAAAAATTAAATAGTTATGTAAAAAGCTTTATATATATATAGTTTTATAAGTACAAAATTCGTAACACATATATACATAGAGTTTTTTCTCCCAATGTCTGAAAACGATACAAATGATCATCGTTGTTTGGAATAAGAGTTTCGTTGCCGTTGAAGTGAAATTTGCCGTTTGGATTGATCACTTGCTCGCGGAGCATCTCCTGTTCCATTCGGTCCCACTTGGGAACAGCACTCTTATAACCACCTGATCTCATATGATGGTGGTATGTCTTTTTACTTGCATTCTCTTTGTTTCTAATGGCTCGTTCCTCGCCCTCTTCTGATGTTTTGTACTGCACGAAGTCATCCCAGAAGGCCCTCAGCTTTACATATTGCTTGAGGTTGAAATTTGGAGTCTCGTTTTTCTTGATAAATTTATTGTACAAAGACTTCTTCCAATTCTAGAATAGTACCGCTATCTTCTTCATAGTCCAGTCATAAATTCACACCTTCAACTCTTCATCGTTGGTGTCGAAGGTGAAAACGTCTGTGACGGCTTTTCAAACTAACTCCTTGTCACAATCAGAGACAAAACTGATCTCAGAAGCACCTCGCTTCTCTCTCCATTCACAAGCACTGATCGGTATTTGATCTCTCACAAGGTATCCACAGTTGAAGGGTCGAGATGGCGGACTAGAGGGGGGGTGAATAGTCCTTTCTAAAAAATATTACGCCGGCTAACCGAAACAAATGCGGAATTAAAAGTATCGGTCTAGCCAAGACTACACCCCTCTATCTAAGTTCTCTAGCACCTTGAAAAGATCCTAAACAAGCAAGCAAGGTGCTACCTTAGCAAGAGCTCACCTAACCAATTCTAGGAGCAAGGTCATACAAACCTATGCAACTAGTACTTTGCAAACTGATGGAGCTCCTACACAAACTAGTGAGGCAAAGCGCACAAAGCCTAAGCTCACTAGCAAGCTCAATAACAAGGCAACTAATGCCAAATTAGAGGGCGCAACTTACTTAGCTACACAAACTAAGCAATGTGACTAACAAGGTTACACAAACCAAATTAGTCATGCAAGGGGAACTACTTCTAGCTACACAAGCAAGAAGTTAACTAGCAAGCTACACAAGCTAACTAATTACAAGAGCAACTATACAAGCACAAGTATATGAAGTAAGAACAAGCTTGTGTTAGGGACTTTGCAAACCAACGGGAAGAACAATGTTGACACGATGATTTTCTCCCAAGGTTCACTTGGTTGCCACCAAGCTACGTCCCCGTTGAGACAAGCTCCAAGGTTGCCGCCGGTCCTCTTGCTAGTGGTGACCCGCAAGTCACACTCTCCCACGTGGAGTGCTTACCACAAGCTCTAGCACTTGACCCGGCCGGACCACTTGTCGCTCTTCACGTCTCGCTCAACTAGAGTTGCTCTTCGCGATCCCCGCGGGGTGAGCACCGTACCCATCACAATCTCTTATCCGGAGCACCGCACAATCTCCTTGCGTGCTTCGACGGAGTCACAAGCCACCAAGCCGTCTAGGAGGTGGAAACCTCCAAGAGTAACAAGCACCACCGGCTTGCAACACGAACACCTAGTGCCACTCGATGCAATCTCTCAATGCAACGCACTAGAATCACTCACTCGCTATTGATTCGCACTCTTGCAAGCACAAAGTGAGTTAGAGGCTTTTTAGCACTCCCCAAGCATGGACACTAAGTCCCAAGGGTGCTCAGCACCAGCCAAGGCCGGCCACCACTTCTATTTATAGCCCCAAGGGCTAAACTAGCCGTTGCCCCTTCACTGGGCAAAACACGAGGGCACCGGACGCTCACAGGGAGCCACCGGACGCTCAACACCCAGCGTCTGGTGCTCAGGCGTCAGCAACGTGTCACTAGCTGTTTGAACTCGACCGTTGCCGCCAACGGCTACTGCGCACGCACGCCTGCACAGCACCACCGGATGCTCTACTGCGTCACACCGGACGCGTCCGGTGCACACCGGACCCGTGCGTAGAGAGTTCAGCAAACTCGTAGAGTCACCGGACGTGAGCCACCGGACACACCCTGAGCGTCCGGTGCTCACCAGACTCAAGCGCAGAGAGGGTCGCCAAACCGCCCGCACACCGGACGCTGAGCACCGGACTCACTCTCGTGCGTCCGGTGCACACCTGCGCCACAGACACCACACCGGACGCTCTGGACCAGCGTCCGGTGCTGCCAACACCAGCGTCCGGTGAGTATTTCTCAGCGAGAAACACTCCCGTGACTTCTCCAAATTTCCCACCGGCACAATAGAAAATATGCACTTAATTTTCTCAAAAGCGCCGAATCCTGCCTCGCAAGCTCGGCGGGAGGGAGAGAGGAACCCAGACCCCTCTCAACCTTAGGAACTCCACCTCCTTTGTAAATGTGCTAACACCAACAAGTGTCCACCACCAAAGTGCAAGTGTGTTAGTATTTTCACAAATATTTTCCCGAAGGAGTTAGCCTCTCAACTTGCCACGCCACTCGATCCTAACTCTTATGCAAAGTTAGATCGCTCAAGTGGCACTAGATGACCGATATGCAAACAAGTTTGCCCCTCTTGATAGTACGGCCATCTATCCTAAATCTGGTCATAAACTTCTCTACACACCTATGACCTATGAAATAGAAAAGTCGTAGGTTATACCTTTGTCTTGCGCTTTCCATTCCATCTCCTCCAATGTTGATGCAACACATGCACCAACCAATCACCAAATGATATGATCTACTTCATATCATCACGTGACCGTATTGGTTCATCGATCTTGACCTCACTTGCTCTTCACCGTTGCCTCGGTCCATCGGCGCCAAGTCTTGCTCAAGCTTCACCGTCACACGCGGTCCCTCGCTTTAAAGCCTCCGACTTGCCCTTCACTCTTGCAACCGGTCCATCAAGCCAAGCCTCATCTTGATCTTCTCCACCTTGGTCACATGACTCCATGTCATGTCTCATATGCAATGAGCTCCTTCATCATCACATCATCACCTGTGGACTAATCTCCTGTGTATCTCACATAAACACTATTAGTCCACCTAAGTTGTCACTCAATTACCAAAACCAAACAAGGACCTTTCAATCTCCCCCTTTTTGGTAATTGATGACAACTCTACAAAGATATGGAAATTATGCTTTTTCAAGCTAGCACTTCACATAAGTGTAAATTGCTAACTTGTTTTGGATTTTATGCTACTTATCCAACATTTAAGGTCTATGTCAAGATTTGGATAAGCACCATAAAACCCTACTAAGTGCTAAGGTGTATAGAATAAACCTTTGTAGTTCGATACCAAATTCGATATCATTTGAAGCATTCAATGTACACCATCCTTAGCACCATGTGTAGCTAGACAACAAAAACACTAGATACCATTTGGTGGGGCACTCCCCTTATGTCATAGCATGGGTCATTCACTTGTCAATCTTGTTGGTGAGGGAACTTGCTTTGCTTGATGATCACTTAAAGTTGAGGATCACTTGTGGAACCACCTTCTTGTATGATAGATACCATATGTATAAATGTGATATTTGAAATATCTTGTCCGATACCATATGGGATTCTTCTACTGATTAAGGTCTTCTAGTATGGAACCATTTTTTTTGCTATCTTGAACATTTGCTATCATCATCATGAGTACCATTTGTAGGATACCAATTGAAGAAACATTTAAGTCTAGATATACATTTGCATTGTTGTCTTGTTCTTGTACTCTAATCATCATGAGCTTCTAATTGTTGACTTGAACTATGTTGATTTGCCTAAGCTTCCAAGTCCGGTTTGAACCACATACAAGCTTTTTCACACCTCACATTAAGGGTTATCTTGCCAATGTTGTACTTGTCACTTGTTAACAATCCAAAATAGATCAAGTAGTTGGGTTCACTACCTCATGAATAAACTCATATACATACCACTAGATCAACTAATCATTCAAGCAATAGTGGTAGGTTATGAATTGAAAACTTTTCATTTGTCATGCATGATCCTATTAAGCATGTACTATATGCACTAACCGCATACTAGTAAGGGATGAAATGATCATGCACATTACAATGATACCTTTTCTATGTTGGAGAAGAGGATAGTCACATAGATTCTAATTCATTTCTCCAATAGCAATGTGAAGTCCAATTTATGAGCTTGGTGAAGACCAATTTTCAATGCCAATTGATAGATCAAATCTTCACCCATATGAAATGAAAACACTTTATGATCAAGTGCACTATCTTGTTGTGGTTGACTTGCTTCTTCTTTTGACGATTGCTTGCATGAGAGAACTACTAAGAATATCACTTGAAATAGCATGACTAGCTCTCTTTTGGGTTGTTGCTTGCTTTCTTGATCAATCCTTTTGATTGCTTCAACTAAGCATCTCAAATGTCCTTTAGATCACCACTTCCACGTTAGCCTTCCAAGCACCACACTTGGTTTACCCACTCCTCGGGCGGCACGCCCCTCACATAGGGAGAAGTGACCTCTCTCCAAAGAACTATTTTTGATACTCACTTGAATTGTTTTTGATTGATTGATTCAAGTGATGGACTTAATATGATGAGTAATCATGAGTCCTTTTTTAAGTCCTTTTCTTTCTACTTTGTTTAAGTCCTTTTCTTTCTACCAAATGATTTCCAATAGTTACTAGAACTTAAACTTTATCTTCTTCTTGAGTTTGATCTTGATCTTCAATTTGAGTACTAAATGTGTACACCAAGTACATTCCACAATCAAATAACCTTTTACTCATTACTTGTCATGCTTCTAGATCAAATCAAAAACCAAACTCAGGTGCCTCAAACACTTATGAACATGTTTCCAACTTGAGGACCTTTCAGTTGAAGTGACTCTAGATCAATCCAATAATTGTCACTTTTCTGGCAGATTCCATACCCTTTAAAGAAATATCCATATCTCACAATGTACAGATCCAAATACCACGAAATTTGGTGGACATGTGATTCACTAAGTCATCTAGCAGCTGTAAAAATTTGAGCTTCATTTGACTTCTAGATTGCTACCAGATTTCAATTTGTCCACCACTGCTACATGCTGAAATCTGCTGCACTATAGCTGATAAGATCCACTCCAAAACCAAAGTATTCCTTATCCAATCTTCATGAAATTTATACAGCATCTTCTATCATAAATGTAAAGTATGCATACCAAATTTCAAGACATTCCAAATAGATTTGATCACTCAAACTCAGACTTGATCACTGCTAGCTCAGATTTTCAATGTTGGACAGATTTCAAGCAATTGAGCTATACTTGTTTAAATTGAACCAAACTTGAAATCAACTTGATTGAATACTTTCACAAGACATATATCCATTCAATCCACTTACTAAATGTTTTCTTATGAACTTATCCAACCCAAATCAATCAAAACTTGATTACTAATCATTTAATCCATTCAATCATCTTATAGCAAGCAATATTGCATATTTATCCAATTCAATCAACTCATATGCACCCAAATGAATGTGATCAGCAAAGATATACCTTGGTTAGCTCATGATCATCTAATTTGCAAGCTTCAACTCATGTATTTGCATGCCATCAAATGATCCAATAAATCACCACAACTTGAATGTGACACTTGTATGTTGTAGTACATTTGGACTTCACTATCTTGTCATGGCATTGGGTTTGGATGTGCACTAGGCTTCAACACTTTACTCAATCATATGATGCACAACTATAGGATCAATTGAATCAAGCCTCCAATGCCGATGGTACCTACAAACAATCATCCACTTTTTGATGGTACCCAAACTAGTTTGGGTCCTCTCAAGTTAGGAGCAACATACTTAGGTGATGCCTTAGTATGAATAGCGGGATGTTTTGCAATAGCAACCATAGAGGTACCATTACCATCCTTTCTAAGCATAGTAAAATCATCAATTGAAATAGGCTTAGAATTATTACCTAGGGGACATGATGAGTCATGTGTCCCCTTTCCCGGCATAAGTAGCAACTTCTTTTTAATTGAGCCTTTTCTTCCTTGCTCATGTGTTGCTTCTCATTGCCTTGCCTCTTGAGAGTTGCTTGAGCCTTCTTCTCAAGCTTGGTAGGATACTTCGAGGCAAAGTGTCCATCATTCTTGCACTCAAAACAGATGATGTGAGCATAAGCTTTCTTCTTTTCTTGATTCTTGCTCATCATCTAGGCATCTTGGATTTGCATTGGATGCCTTGCTCTTCCACCCCTTCTTGTTTTCTTCTTCTTCTTCATCAAGTCACCGTGATGGTTGAACTTGGCTTGAGATTGAGGCTTCTTTTCTTGCTCAACTTGTGGCTTAGGTTGAGGCTTTACTTGTTGCTTCACCAATTGCTTGGTTGGGCACATTGAGGTGAGATGACCCCAAGTGCGACACTTGAAGCACTTGACATGCTTTAGCCTCACTTCTTCTTTTATCTTCTCGAGCTTCTCTTTGTTTGGGCAACCATTAGCAAGATGTCCCATTTCATGGCACCGATAGCACATGAAATGAGAGAGCTTCTCTCTTTCTTGTTTCTTCATCTTCTTATCTTGCTTTCTTTCGCCCTTTTTCATTTTATTCTCGAAGCCAAGGCCACACTTGTCACCATAGTTTCTTTGAGTCTTCAATATATGCTCAAAGGTGACTTTTGAGTAGTAGCACATCTCTAACTTGTTGCTCAAATTCTTCACTTGTTCATTAAGCTCATTGTTCTCCTTCAAAAGGTTAGTCTCACAAGACATAGAAGTAGAACAAGCATCTATATGTGAAGAACATGGCATAGACAATAAATCATCACAAGAGGTGGATACATGCTTCTTGCCTACATCACAAGGGTTAGTAACAATATGTGATTGATCATTTGATCCAAGTGATGAGCTCTCACTAGTTTTAATTTCTTCATTAGAAAGCTTCTTAGTGAGAAAAGCATGATCTTTTACCAAGTTGTCATGAGCAACACAAAGTTCCTCATGAACCAATTTTAGCTCCTCATGTGAACAAGTAGTAACATAAAGTAGATGCTTTTGTTGTTCACATGTGTTCTTTAGAAATGAGTTTTCATTTTTCAATTTATTTGTTTTAGCCATCTCATTTCTTAAAGCTTTGGTGAGTCTGCATACAAGCTCAAAATTTGGATCATCACAATCAACAATCACACCTCCAATAGATACCTTGCCGTCACCATGAGACATGGAGGAATGTGGTGAAGTGGATGAGCTTGTAGAAGCATCACTCTCATATCCATCATCTTCATCCTCACTTGACCATGAGGTGGAGCAATCCTCCACAACCACCATGTTGTGGTCATGCTCAACATCCTCATGTATGTCCACCTTTGGTTCCTCCTTTTTAAACTTGCCATCATCCCATGTGGAGGAATCACCGAAGGTGTGTTTGATAGACTCCCATATTTCATATGCAGTTCCTTTGGAGTTTATCCTATCAAACAACTCAAAGCTCAAAGATTTCATTAGATAACAATAAGCTTCACAATCAAGTTCAAAGAGAACCTTTTGAGCTTTGGTGAGATTCTTATGGTCCAACTTGTGTGTGAGACCATTAGTGAAAATCCACCAAAATTTAGGTCCCTTTGCACGAAAATGATCAAGCATGTGATTTTTCCAAAGTGCAAAGTTTGTACCATCAAAAATGTGTGTCTCACAATCATCTATCCCACTAGACGCCATCCTCTCGGGTCGGTAAAGACCACAAATGAGAGACCTAGCTTTGATACCACTTGAAGGGTCGAGATGGCGGACTAGAGGGAGGGTGAATAGTCCTTTCTAAAAATTATTACGCCGGCTAACCGAAACAAATGCGGAATTAAAACTATCGGTCTAGCCAAGACTACACCCCTCTATCTAAGTTCTCTAGCACCTTGAAAAGATCCTAAACAAGCAAGCAAGGTGCTACCTTAGCAAGAGCTCACCTAACCAATTCTAGGAGCAAGGTCACATAAACCTATGCAACTAGTACTTTGCAAACCGAGGGAGCTCCTACACAAACTAGTGAGGCAAAGCGCACAAAGCCTAAGCTCACTAGCAAGCTCAATAACAAGGCAACTAATGCCAAATTAGAGGGCACAACTTACTTAGCTACACAAACTAAGCAATGTGACTAACAAGGTTACACAAACCAAATTAGTCACGCAAGGGGAACTACTTCTAGCTACACAAGCAAGAAGTAACTAGCAAGCTACACAAGTTAACTAATTACAAGAGCAACTACACAAGCACAAGTATATGAAGTAAGAACAAGCTTGTGTTAGGGACTTTGCAAACCAACGGGAAGAACAATGTTGACACGATGATTTTCTCCCGAGGTTCACTTGGTTGCCACCAAGCTACGTCCCCGTTGAGACAAGCTCCAAGGTTGCCGCCGGTCCTCTTGCTAGTGGTGACCCGCAAGTCACACTCTCCCACGTGGAGTGCTTACCACAAGCTCTAGCACTTGACCTGGCCGGACCACTTGTCGCTCTTCACGTCTCGCTCAACTAGAGTTGCTCTTCGCGATCCCCGCGGGGTGAGCACCGTACCCCTCACAATCTCTTATCCGGAGCACCGCACAATCTCCTTGCGTGCTTCGACGGAGTCACAAGCCACCAAGCCGTCTAGGAGGTGGCAACCTCCAAGAATAATAAGCACCACCGGCTTGCAAAACGAACACCTAGTTCCACTCGATGCAATCTCTCAATGCAACGCACTAGAATCACTCACTCGCTATTGATTCACACTCTTGCAAGCACAAGTGAGTTAGAGGCTTTCCTAGCACTCCGCAAGCATGGACACTAAGTCCCATGGGTGCTCAGCACCAGCCAAGGCCGGCCACCACTTCTATTTATAGCCCCAAGGGCTAAACTAGCCGTTGCCCCTTCACTGGGCAAAACACGAGGGCACCGGACGCTCACAGGGAGCCACCGGACGCTCAACTCCCAGCGTCCGGTGCTCAGGCGTCAGCCACGTGTCACTAGCCGTTTGAACTCGACCATTGCCGCCAACGGCTACTGCGCACGCGCGCCTGCATAGCACCACCGGACGCTCTACTGCGTCACACCGGACGCGTCCGGTGCACACCAGACCCGTGCGCAGAGAATTCAGCAAACTCATAGAGTCACCGGACGCACCCTGAGCGTCCGGTGCTCACCGGACTCAAGCGCAGAGAGGGTCGCCAAACCGCCCGCACACCGGATGCTGAGCACCGGACTCACTCTGGTGCGTCCGGTGCACACCTGCACCACAGACACCACACCGGACGCTCTGGACCAGCGTCTGGTGCTGCCAACACCAGCGTCCGGTGAGTGTTTCTTAGCGAGAAACACTCCCGCGACTTCTCCAAATTTTCCACCGGCGCAATAGAAAATATGCACTTAATTTTCTCAAAAGCGCCGAATCCTGCCTCGCAAGCTCGGCGGGAGGGAGAGAGGAACCCACACCCCTCTCAACCCTAGGAACTCCACCTCCTTTGTAAATGTGCTAACACCAACAAGTGTCCACCACCAAAGTGCAAGTGTGTTAGCATTTTCACAAATATTTTCCCGAATGAGTTAGCCTCTCAACTTGCCACGCCACTCGATCCTAACTCGTATGCAAAGTTAGATCGCTCAAGTGGCACTAGATGACCGATATGCAAACAAGTTTATCCCTCTTGATAGTATGGCCATCTATACTAAATCCGGTCATAAACTTCTCTATACACCTATGACCGGTGAAATGGAAAAGCCCTACGTTATACCTTTGCCTTGTGCTTTCCATTCCATCTCCTCCAATGTTGATGCAACACATGCACCAACCAATCACCAAATGATATGATCTACTTCATATCATCACGTGACCGTATTGGTTCATCGATCTTGACCTCACTTGCTC
The DNA here is from genome assembly GCF_000003195.3 of Sorghum bicolor. Lineage (NCBI taxonomy): Eukaryota > Viridiplantae > Streptophyta > Magnoliopsida > Poales > Poaceae > Sorghum > Sorghum bicolor. The sequence goes on along the minus strand of NC_012873.2, from coordinate 19,809,891 downwards.
TTCACCGTTGCCTCGGTCCATCGGCGCCAAGTCTTGCTCAAGCTTCACCGTCACACGCGGTCCCTCGCTTCAAAAGCCTCCGACTTGCCCTTCACTCTTGCAACCTGTCCATCAAGCCAAGCCTTATCTTGATCTTCTCCACCTTGGTCACATGACTCCATGTCATGTCTCATATGCAATGAGCTCCTTCATCATCACATCATCACCTGTGGACTAATCTCCTGTGTATCTCACATAAACACTATTAGTCCACCTAAGTTGTCACTCAATTACCAAAACCAAACAAGGACCTTTCAACAGTGACTAACATATTTATTTGTATGTTCACCAAGTGGTCTGCCTGTAGCTATCTCAAACTCGGAGATTACATAGCGGCCCTCCAACGGCTTCTTTGGCCCTCGTGGAGGTACGCTTCTCCCCGTAGAGGTCGATCCAGAAGGCTACACGTAGATATAGAAACAAAAATACTAAATTAATAACCAAGTAAGTCTAAAACCTAATGTAAGAGATGCATTAATTATATATGTTTATATTTACATACCTCGCCAGTATTTCCTTCATGTTGCACAACAAGTTGTTGCTCAGGCGCATTGCCCTCTTGTTGCTCAGGGGCATTGCCCTCTTGTTGCTGAGTCGGATTATCTTGCATGATCTCGTTGTAATCAATAAAGTACTGACTACCGTCGTCGATTATATTTTGAATGGCATCTTCCATATAATCAGGATCATCATGAGGACGGTCAGCCATTTCTATGTCTGCAACCATACATATATATATTCTATATAAGATAAGAAATACACTAGAATAATATATTAAAAAAATAATACTAACAATAACACTAGAATTCATAATATACTAAAATACTAGAATTGATAATATACTAAAAAGTCTTTTAAGCCAAGCAATACACTAGAATAATATACTAAAAAATAATACTAAAAATAATACTAGAATAATAGTACAAACAATAATATATACAAAACACAAGAATTAATAATATACTAGAATAATATACTAAAAATAATACTAGAATAATACTAAAAATAATACTAGAATAATAGTACAAACAATAATATATACAAAACACTAGAATTAATAATATACTAGAATAATATACTAAAAATAATACTAGAATAATAGTACAGACAATAATATATACAAAACACTAGAATTAATAATATAGTAGAATAATATATAAAAAATAATACTAGAATAATAGTACAAACAATAATATATACAAAACACTAGAATTAATAATATACTAGATTAATATATAAAAATAATACTAGAATAATAGTACAAACAATAATATATACAAAACACTAGAATTAATAATATACTAGATTAATATATAAAAATAATACTAGAATAATAGTACTACAATAATATATACAAAACACTACTAGAATAAATTTATGATAAACAATTGTATATATGTATATATATATATAATAACAATTCAAAACACAATATATATAAATGTATATATGTACATATATATAAATATATATATATTTATTATATACATTTATTATATATATATATACATTTGTTATATATATTTATGATAAACAATTGTATATATGTATATATTTATATATATATATCATAACAATTCATTCATTTTGCAGATTAGTTAGCCGGAGTTCGATTGATCTAGTACATAGCAAGGAGATGGCCGGAGATCGACGTGGAAGAAGACGGCCGGTGCTGGTGGGCCGCTGCGGCGGCTCTGGTGGATGGCCGCGGCGATGGCGCTGGTGGAGGGCCGCGGCGGCGCTGGAAGAGACGGTCGCGGCGGCGAGGGAGATGAAATGACGGTGGCGAAGATGAACGCGTTGACGCTGCTCGACGAAGACGAAGACGAAGGAACTGCCGGATCCAGGGCGCCTGAGCGTTTATATAGGGGCGGACCCTTTAGCACCGGTCCGTGGCTAGAACAGGTGCTAAAGGGTCTTTAACACCGGCTGGTAACACGAGCCGGTGTTAAATGGTGACCCTTTAGCACCGGCTCGTGTTACTAGCCGGTGCTAAAGGGACCCTTTAGCACCGGTGCCAGCCACGGACCGGTGCTAAAGGGACTTGCGCGCGCTAGGGCGGGCTCCTGAAATTTTCAGGACCCTTTAGCACCGGTTCCCACTATGGGCCGATGCTAAAGGCCCTGTTATTAGTTAAGGGTTTTAAAGTGTTTATATATACAGTTTATATTATAAATTGTATAGTAAATTAAATATTTTCCATAATATTTTTTAAACAGAGACATATATTGTAATTTTTTAATGTACACATGAAAATTTTTAACCTTAAATACCTTACTGTATTTTTATAATTTGCAATAATTTTGTAAGAAATGTTTAGTATTTTGTTAATGCAAAAATATATTATTCCAATAAATTTACAAAAACTATATCCAATCAACTGGAAATCTATTTCACATCATATTAACGTTAAACTTTTTATTTTTGTTATTTATTACTAGGAATGCTAGTAGGGTACAGTTTTCATCAAATAAAAAATCTATTTATCATATAAAAATATATATCTTGATGAACACATCCTTTGACCGAACCCTAGATGGTCCCAAATGGAAAAGTCATGAATACAACATTTATTACACTCATCAAGTTCTACATTTTGTCTAATGGTCAACTTTTCATTTGGAAAAGTTTGAACCATTGAATTTTAAATTTTTAGAGAATTCATAGCCACGCAGCGGTTTCAGAACCCTAGATGGTCTCGAATGGAAAAGTCATGAATACCAATATTGTTCCACTCATCAAAATCTACATTTAATATATAGACCATTTTTGCATTTGACAAAGTTTTGGAAAGGTGTAGTTGAAAATCCACAATTGACACATATAGTTTCATATAGTTTGTGTGAGATTCAAGATTTGGTGGGTATTGTTAACTTAAACTTTCTCAAACGGAAAAATTATGTATATAAAAAGTTTAGATCTTGATGATATCTAACAACTTGGTATTCAAATTTTTTTCATTTTAAGTAATTTAGTTTGTCATTTGACCAAGTTTTACCAAAACCCGTCTTGGATTTTGAACAAATGTGCTTAGGATTGGCTCAAATTTATCTAAATGAAAAAATGGACAATATATCAAATGTAGATCTTAATGATCTCTAACAACTTTGTATTCAAAATTTTTTCATTTGAAGTGATCAAATGGGCCATTTGATCAAGTTTGACCAAAGTCAAAGCATTGGTTTTTACAAAAACACCCTTTGACCAAACCCTAGATGGTCCCAAATGGAAAAGTCATGAATACAAAGTTTGTTACACTCATCAAGTTCTACATTTTGTCTAATGGTCAACTTTTCATCTGGAAAAGTTTGAACCATTGAATTTTGAATTTTCAGAGAATTCATAGCCACGCAGCGGTTTCGGAACCCTAGATGGTCTCGAATGGAAAAGTCATGAATACCAATATTGTTCCACTCATCAAAATCTACATTTAATATATATACCATTTTTGCATTTGACAAAGTTTTGGGAAGGTGTAGTTGAAAATCCACAATTGACACATATAGTTTCATATAGTTTGTGTGAGATTCAAGATTTGGTGGGTATTGTTAACTTAAGCTTTCTCAAATAAAAAAATTGTGTATATAAAAAGTTTAGATCTTGATGATATCTAACAACTTGGTATTCAAAATTTTTTCATTTTAAGTAATTTAGTTTGTCATTTAACCAAGTTTGACCAAAGTCAAAGTATTGGTTTTTACAAAAACACTCTTTGACCGAACTCTAGATGGTCCAAAATGGAAAAGTCATGAATACAAAGTTTGCTACACTCATCAAAATTCACAATTCTCAAATATAGTTTCATACAATTCTCAGAATTCGTACATTTTACAACACATACTATTAAACATGACTTTATGTTAAGCCGACACAACAATGAACTTCTTCTTGACGTATGACCCTTGGTTATGATCCTGCCGTAACCAAGGAGTATCCTCATTGTTTAACAGAATGCTTGGGTCTTTGTTGACTATGAAGGGCAGAATTCGATCATCCCTTTCGTAATCGCCTGACATGTCTGACAATGTTTCTTTTCCCAGAAAGGACAATGTGGCGCTTTGGCTCATTGATGATTGAGTGGTCATCATTTTTTCCTCTCTTTGGTTTCGTAGACATATCTTTGACATAGAACACATGACTCACGTCTGCAGCAAGGACGAATGGTTCGTCTCTGAACCCACTATTGTTAAGGTCCACGGTTGTCATCCCATACTCCTTGTCGACTGTTACCCCACCTCCGGTCATCTTCACCTATTGGCACCAGAACAAAGGAACTTTAAAATTAGCTGCATAGACTAGTTCCTATATGTCTTCTATGCGTCCATAATATGTTTGTCTGTTCCCATTTGGATCCATGGCATCCACGCGTACACCACTATTTTGGTTGGTGCTCCTTTTATCTTGGCCAACTGTGTAAAATGTGTTACCATTTATCTCGTACCCTTTGTACGTGAGGACATGCCATGATGGTTGCGTGGCCAACAAATAAAGTTGCTCATCAATGTTTTCATCACCTTGACATTTTTTGCGCAACCAATCGCCAAAAGTTTCCATGTGCTGACGCATTATCCAAGCTTCATTCTTCCCGGGCCACTGGGACCGTAGGAAATCTTTGTGTACCTCAACATTTGGTTCCACCAATGAGGAGTTCTGGAGAACTGTGTAGTGTGCTTTATTGAAGTAATCGTCTCTCGTACCAATATATGTTTTCTTCCCAAGTGTTCCCTTTCCGTTGAGTCTGCCCTCGTGTCGAGATTCAGGAATGCCAATTGGGTTAAGGTCTGGAATAAAGTCAACACAGAACTCTATGACCTCCTCTGTTCCGTAGCCCTTGGCAATGCTTCCTTCTAGCCGGGAACGACTATGGACATATTTCTTTAGGACACCCATGAATCTCTCGAAGGAGAACATGTTGTGTAGGAACATAGGACCGAGAATACGAATCTATTTGATCAGATGAACAAGGAGGTGTGTCATGATATCGAAGAAGGATGGAGAGAACACCAACTCAAAGCTGACGAGACATTGAATGACATCATTCTGCAGAGTAGCTAGTTGCTCTGGATTGATTGCCTTCTGAGAAATTGCATTGAGGAATGCACATAGCTTTACGGTGGCTAGACGTACGTGTGGAGGTAAAATTCCTCTTAAAACCACCGGCAGCAATTGCGTCATTAGAACGTTACAGTCATGGGACATCAAGTTCAGGAATTTCTTCTCTAGCATATTAATTATTCCCTTGATATTGGAGGAGAATCTAGATGGGACCTTGATGCTGCTAAGACATTCAAACATGCTTTCCATCTCTTCTTTGCTCAGAGTGTAGCTAGCAGGGCTTAAGTAATGACGTCCATCGTCTGTCTTTTCTGGATGCAGGTTGTCTCGTTTTTTCATGCGCTGCAAGTCTTGTCGTGCTTCAAGTGAATCCTTAGACTTCCCGTAGACACCCATGAATTCGAGCAAGTTCACACAAAGATTCTTTGTCAGATGCATCACGTCGATCGCGTTGCGGACCTCTAGGACATTCCAGTAAGGTAGCTCCCAAAATATGGATTTCTTCTTCCACATGGGTACATGTCCCTTAGCATCCTTGGGAATAGGTTCACTGCCTCGTCCCTTTCCAAATACCACTTTTATATCCTTGACTATTTCGAGTACATCATCCCCAGTTCGATTGAGAGGTTTGGTCCGGTAGTCTGCCTTGCCTTTAAAATGCTTGCCTTTCTTTCGTACTGGGTGGTTCATAGGAAGAAACCGACGGTGGCTAAGGTCCACGACCTTTCGACATTTTTTCAAAATACACAGTCAAGGTCTTCATAACAATGTGTGCATGCATTATATCCCTTGTTTGACTGGCCTGAAAGATTACTCAGAGCTGGCCAATCATTGATTGTTACAAACAGCAATGCTCGCAGGTCAAAGTGCTCTTGTTTGTACTCATCCCACACGCGAACTCCTGGTTTGCTCCATAAAAGTTGAAGTTCCTCAACTAATGGCCTCAGGTAGACATCTATGTCATTGCCAGGTTGCTTCGGTCCTTGGATAAGCACCGGCATCACAATAAACTTCTGCTTCATGCATAGCCATGGAGGAAGGTTGTAGATACATAGAGTAACTGGCCAAGTGCTGTGACTACTGCTCTGCTCACCGAAAGGATTCATACCATCTGTACTTAAGGCGAACCGCAAGTTTCTAGCATCATCTGCAAAATCTGGGAATTCTCTGTCTATCGCTCTCCACTGGGATCCATCGACAGGGTCTCTCAGCATATTGTCTATCTTACGGTCTTCTTTATGCCACCACAACAACTTTGCATTGTCCTTATTTCTGAACAGACGTTTTAATCGTGGTATTATAGGAGCATACCACATAACTTTGGCAGGAATTTTCTTCCTATGACGTTCTTCACCCTCAACATCGCCAGGATCATCTCGTCTAATCTTATACCGTGATGCCTTACATACTGGACATGCATCCAAATTCTCGTATTCCTCCCCACGGTAGAGGATGCAGTCATTAGGACATGCGTGTATCTTCTGGATTTCTAATCCCAAAGGGTAGACAACCTGTTTTGCTTCATACGTAGTGGTGGGCAATTCGTTGCCTTTTGGAAGCATCTTTTTTATGATCTTCAATAACTGCCCAAATGCCTTGTCAGATATACCATTCTTTGTCTTCCATTGCAGCAATTCCAGTGTGGTACCCAGCTTTTTTTGCCCCTCTTCAGCGGTGGGATATAGAAATTTCCTGTGGTCCTCTAGCATGCGCTCGAACTTGGATTTCTCTTTATCACTTTCACATTCTCTTTGTGCATCACGGATGGCATCACCAAAAGCATCATCGCCCCGATCATCTTCTGCCGCTACCTCTTCTTCATTATCTCCCCCCATTGCAACATCATTGAAGCCACCGTACTGAGCAATAATATTGGCATGCTCCAATTCTTCTTCTTCTTCTTCACCTTCATCCATTATAATCCTGCTTTCTCCATGCTTGGTCCAACAAATATAATTTGGTACGAAACCAGACTTTAATAAGTGTGAATGAAGAGTTCTTGAGTTAGAATATTCCGTTAAATTCTTGCACACGGCACATGGACAGCACATGAAACCGTCCCTCTTATTTGTCTCGGCCACACTTAAGAAATAGTGCACGCCATTAATGAACTCTTCGGAGCACCGATCGGCATTATACATCCAATTACGTGTTACCATCTGCATTAAATATAACATATATATTATGAAAACCATGCACACATATAGTTTCTCATCTTATTGCACAACATGTCTAAGATACATAGTTGATTAATTCAAGAAAGCTTGGCTACAACAAATACAATCACAACTAGCACTAAAAAACCAAAACTAAAATGCACTTAAGCAACATAATTAGTTCGCGTCCGGTCCCAACTATAATAGATAGATCATTCACTTGATCAACATCATTGAACTCCTTTCGTCGGCTCACTGCCTCACCACCTTCAGCCTCAACCACCTGTGCAAAAGATTTCTTAATGTGTTCAATGTATTCTTCCTCCCAGTACCAACCTGTACATCCGCCGGTACCGTCCCACTGAAATTAAAAGAGAGAATCAAAAGTTTAATTTATATCATTTAAAAAAATAAGCACTTATAAGCAAATGTCCGGAAATAACTCACATTACGATCCGGACACTTATAGAATATACGACCCTTGTTTACTCCCTCTTTCGACACTTTGTACTCCATCACAATCTTCTGCCCACACTTGCCACAAGTAATGAGAGGGAATTCCGGCCGGTATCGCTTTTGAACCCGTTGAGAGACCGAAGACCCAGTCACGGTTGCCATCTACTATCCATACTCAATTTTTAAATAATTATAAATTCCACATTTACTAGTAAACATGTATGATTAAAGAAGAACCTAATAATATCCTTTATTTGTCTAGTTAGTTCAACAAATCTTCTAAATTATACAATGGACATTAGGTAGTAATAAAAATAAATCAAGTGATATTAACAAACCAATTAATTTGAACTATCCTACTTTCTAAGATCATAAAAAGATACTATAATTCATTCTTGCAAAATTATATTAATACTAGGTCAACCATGAAATATGATATATATATATATATGGATACTAGTTCATGTGAATGATAAAAAATAATAAAGTGGATTTGAGCTAAAAATAATGGGAACATCACAAGCCAAAAACAGCATAAAAAAGACAAGAAATACTAAAGTTAGTCACCTCCAAGCACGAAGAAACGATGACGGAGTCGAAGAAGATCAACGATGGGCGTCGGAGATGAAGAACAAATGAAGAACAAGGAAGAAGAAGCTCCAAGAACAACAATGGTGCTCTCGGTTTCAAATGGGCAGAGGGGAGGAGGGAGCCGGCCTATAAACCGGACCTTTATATTAGCACCGGTTCAGGGCAAAAACCGGTGCTAAAGGGTCACACAAACCGGTGCTAAAGGCTTTGCCTCGGCCTAAAGGGTCCCTGCCCCGACAGCACCTGTCAGTAGCCGTTGGGCAGGACCCTTTAGCACCGGTTCGTGTTATGAACTGGTGTTAAAGGGGCCTTTAACCCCGGGCCACAAAAAGACCAAGGTTTTTGGCCATTTTAGGCATCGACCAATGCCTCATTCTGTAGTAGTGATAGGGGATCCACATGGAGAGAAAGGGGAAGCGACCAAGGTTCATGGAGGGAGCGGCGATATTAAAGACCCTCGTGCGAAATAAAAGCACGCACAACTAAAACTGATGTAGATACAGAGCATGAAGCTAAGCCCCCAGCAATGAGGGCCAGAGGGAGGATTTAGATATCCATTCAAATTTGAGGGTTCTAGTAGGAGCTCTATTGGAGCAAACTTATATTTAGCTATGTTGATCAAGTTGGGGACTGGGTAAACTTGCTCCAAATATACATGGTGGTTTGGGTCTCAAACAATTTTATTGATAGAGGGATGTAATCCTTTGTACTATAACAAACATAATAATTGAATCCATGCCATATTCTCTAGGGTTAATTAGATAGGTGACATGATAAATGTTTTAGTTCCGAGATATATTATTATTATTCATCTATTTAAAATCATGCCATTATAGTTCCGAGCAAACCTTAGCCATGCCATTTCCTACGCTAGCAAAAGCATTAGGACCATCAGTTGCAATGCATTGTATTTTCGTATAGACTAAAATACTCCCACTACTTTTATCTCATTCCACTCAGCTGATGCATGGGAGCCATCTCCCTCCTCTGTCCACCCATAAGTACAAGAAAAAAATATTTTTCTAAGGCATTAAGGATTAGTACATGATTAATATGCCGCTAAAACTTTATATTACTTTTTGACCATTCTAGTGACTATAAATGACAAAACTCAAAACTATTAATTTGTAGATCTCATTGTCTATAATTTTCATATGCAAAATATCTTTATCCAGCCCCATACAAGAAAGACATAATTTTCTAAGCCGACAAGCCTTGGTACACGATAAATACATTGCTAAAACTTTATTTTTTTAGCAGCTTAACAATCTCAAATAATAAAATTCAAAACTATGATGTTATAGATCTTATTAAGGATTACAATTTTTATATAAAAATCATCTTTATCCGAGGCCGTCACAAAGAAAATACAATTTTTTTAAGGTGGAGCTTTACAGCTAACACATGGGTCATATATATCTGTCAAAGTCATGTAAGCATGGAATAGACATGCCATATAGGGTAGCAGGCCCGGTAAGTGTCTGTCTGAACCTGGATGAGACTCGTCATATATAGGCCTTGTTTAGTTAATGTCATAGGCCTTGTTTAGTTAATGAGGTGAAAAGTTTTTGATAACACTTTCGATTTTATTTGACAATTACTATCCAACCATGGATTAACTAGGCTCAAAGATTTGTCTCGTAAATTACATATAAATTATGCAATTAGTTGTTTTTTATCTATATTTAATGTTTTATGTATGTACCGTAAAATTCAATGTGACGGGATTTTATGGTGAACTAAATAAGGCCATAAGTTCAAAAGAACTAAAAATGCATGTTTAGACTTTTAGGAGCTAGATGACAGCTTTAGATAATTTCGAGGACTGCTGAATTTTACTTGAAAAACGGAGACTATCCAAAGTGTTAGTCGATCGATAAGGACTTTTGAATATATAAGTTGATTTATGCACTATATTTATTTTGTACCGATGTACTCCTATACTAGACAGAAATTAGTTGTCAAAATGTCATCGATGAGGCAATATCTATTGGAGATACCAACTTTCTTCTTAGACTAGTCTTAATTTCGCCGTGAAGTGCTCCATTTAGCTGTGAAGTGCTCTATTTCCCGGTTTCCTGTCCATTTAGCCACACCACGCGCCCGCCGCGCCATGTGTCGCCGGGCGGACTAATACACGGCTGCACAGGTGCTCACCGGCCACGACCACCGGCTCGCCCACGCCGAGCATGCTGCCGCCGAGTCTGGGGCAGGCTTGGCGGAGTTGGGCGCGTGGGTCCAGGCCCTGGAGCAGAGGCAGAGCCAGAGCCGCAGGCCGAGCAGCGTGATCGCGCCCGCGGCGGTGCCGCGGGTCTACCAGGCGCACGCTAAGGAGTCGGATGTGGTTATTGACCTTGTTTTCAAAACACTTGTATTTTAAAAATAATATACAAGAGTTTTATTTCTATGGAACTATCTCTACTCTTACGAAACTCTCATCATCTCATTTTTCATCAATATTATGTCACCTTAGCATATTTAATATGTATAAAATTGCTATAAAACTTCTATTGAGACAGGCCTTAGAGGGAGCAAACTAACCACAACTCAAGCTCCAATAAACGAACCTATTTAAGAAAAGGATTAATTCCACATGCCACGCCGCCAAATATACGACAGCCACAACAAATTTGTCTTTCCTATGGTTGGTGACAACGATTGCGCCGCTACAGTACGCAACATGCTGAAATTTTTTAACTCTCACCGCGGAGAATCCCCACATAAATAATATTAATTTATCATTAGCAACCTTGTTCTTAGGAAATGAGGCAAAAACCCTGTACTAGAAGGGTTAGATTGTGGCATATATCCATTAATAAGAAAACAATAACAACCACATATACAACAAAAAGAGAGAGAAAACTATAGGCCAAGGCATAAAAACTCTTCAACGATGTCTCCACAGAGTCAGTCAAACACGAGCTTGGCAAGGCTTTCACCTGAGCCTTGTGTCAAGGGATATCCGATCTAGGCAAGCAGCAGGAGGTTTTCCAGTGACGTCTTTAAGAAACATAACCTTGTCGCTAGCCCAGAATGATCTCAGCTGAGCTTTCGTTTAGAAAATTTACCAATGTTCTTGTTGACCCACCCGCAGCGGAGAGAGATACGCACAGGCAAGCGTCCACACCTGGACGGAGGTGGAGGGGGTAGGAGAGCTAGTCGCCGCTATACTGCACGGAGCCGTTTTCGAACTTGCCCGTAATGATGGGTGGCACGCACCAGCAAGCGTCCATGCACCGATTTTTGATGCTACTGCACCTACGTTATGGCAAATGAATGTTGGCGACCAAGCAACCATTAAATCTTTATGGCATGTTTGAAACCCAAGAATTCACATGAATGCTATAGAAAATTGTAGGAATTAGTATATTTTCATAGGGATAAAACATAAGAATAACAAAAAAAATCTCATTTCCAAACTGGGCGCAGATCATATTATCAAAGCTAAATTGGCTACGTCTCCAGCTGGTACAGCTAAGATCCTTCCTTGGAAGGAGTCACGACACCCCTGGTCACGGATATCTAAGGCTTGATGACTCACCCTGACAGCTTGCTAGTTTCCTTTGCGAAGTTGTCTTAGGCCAGCCTGGCCAGTCTTAGGGGCGAGTCTTATAGCATTGTTTATAAAACTACCGTGTCATATAAAATAAAATAAAATTAGATAAAACATGCCAAAGAGCTTTATAAAATTAGATACAACAAAACGAGTTTAATTCTTGTTTGAAACTCTTATTGAATAGTTTAATTCTATAATTTTATAGACATTTAATTCCAAGACTCATAAAAAATTGTTAATCATGACAAAGAGCTTTATTTAAATAGAACTCATTTCTTTTCTCTCTTCTTAAATACACTGTCATGTTATTAAAAATACCTATATGACAACCTATTTAATGTAAATAAAACTCACATAAAATTTTCAATGACTGACTAGCCTTGTAGTTCTCACACAAGATATCTTCGTACAACCCAGTCACCAGTCTCCGGAACCTTCCATGTACCTGCTTTTATGTTGACTATATGTATCGGGCAAGTCAGGGATAGTTTAGTCAGATGTCATGCAGGGATTACTCTGACTTGAAGACAATTTTGCTTTCAGTCCTAGTTGAACGAAACCTTCATAGTTCTTCAAATGACTAGCTCACCGCAGTATTTGACCCAGTTGCACAAAGCTGGCTTAGAACAAACAATTTACATACTGAAACTGAGAAAAGGATTATCAACATCCATATTGCATCAGGTCATTAATACACAAATGCGTATCATCACGGTCCCTGCTATATCTCCTACTTACATCGCAGCTAGTCTCACTAACCAAAAAATGACATTAAAAAGAAGTGAACGACACTAAGATTAATCATGGCGATTCGTGGGGCTCCTAATATACAAATATGGGATTTGCCCTGGGCTGCAGCAGCTTCGATGAACATGCCAGTTTGCAGCAGGTTCCCGCAACAGAAACCTTGCCGTGGCATGTGAGGAGCATGTATTCATCTAAACTACTGTTGAATTCGGGGGTGTGATGCCTCGCTCCAGGTAATAAGCCTTCTCCGCATCAGCCAGCCTTGTCTGAAATATCCCCCATTCTTTTCTGCAGCGTGCTCTTACCTGTGGTGGACATCCAAGTTTAAACAGTTAAACAAAATCCATATGGACACATAGTGGATGCCGTAACAGTCAAAATTCATGCATTTAAAATATAATGTACTGTGAAAAAAAAACCCAAATAACATAATACGAGTAAGAACTGCCTTACCCCTTCCCATGGTGCTCTTCCATTATCTGACTTGCCCTGGTTCCCAAGTGAAGGAACTGCTTGATGAACAATCCATTGAGCATCAACAACTCCAATCTTCTCATGAGCCGGCTATAAATTAAAGTAAAAGAGTCCCAGCTCAGTATAACGTACATATAACATCCAAAGTCGAAAACACATTTACAGTGTTTTTTTCAGATGGTATGCCATCTTCTATGCTGTAATGGCTTGAACCGTCTTTTGGCGATTAGTTGAAAGACTGGTGCTATGCCCTAAAACTCTAAAAAGCACTAATTAAGTTGGTAATCATATAACTGTTGATGCTGATATGTGCTATCCTGTGAGAGGAAAGGCATGAACTGTGTGGCTAATCCTTGGATTATCAAAGAAATGGGGAGGTGAAGTATTATGCATGACAATGGCACGGAATACCTCCACACATTTCCTCAGAGCAAAGTCAAGACCCCATCCATGGACCAAGTCATTCTGCATAAAACAGTGCCTAAGCATACTCCACTTTAAACAAACTAATGACTTAGCATGCAATGTTACCTCACCTGAATCATATGCCATACACAGCGCCATGCATTTCTGGAGAACACTGTTGCCATAATTTCAACAAATCTGCACATCAAATTTGAACTTTTAGAATGTTAATTAGACAATGAAAATTAAAAACACAACAAAAATTTGGCCCTACGCTGCACATGGTGGTAGATGTGGATCAGTGCACCAGCCTGGTCTCTCCTCAGTTACTCTGTGTAATAAGGAAACATATTACGAATAAATTACATCATTAAGTATTAAAAAAATGAACAATATAGATTCCCATCTCACTTGTGAACTTCCTGGTCACCACGTCGTTTAGTCATTTGCCATGTTAGTCCTTTATCAGGCTGCAAACCAGGCTGAGAGATTTCCAACCCATGCTTTCTAACAAGCTCAATGTACCTGCAAAAATAGCAAGGACGTCTTAATCAAAATGAACACCAGCTGAACATAACGAAAACATGAATGCAAATATGTAGTGCTTACTTCTCTGCATTGAAATGCTCTACACCTAGATCCTCATCCCAGATGAAAATGTATTCATATCTGGCAACAATGTCGGGATGCAAAAATCGTTTTGCATACCACCTTATATAAACACAAGAAGCGCATCATTAAAATTGAAGTCGAAAGTCAAAACATTCTATTGACAGGGGCAATGAAAAGAAACTGTAGAATTATAGTAATAACATACCATTTTGTCTGCTTCCTAACACTCACATGGATTGCTCTTTTAGACCACTCAAATTCATCCCACTCAGTAGTCCGACCATCATAATGGAACAACATAATGGTGAATTTGTCTGAAAACTATAAAAGAAACTTGCATGAAATTGGAAGAAAGGACTACATGCTCATTTCAAATAAAATGACTACATGTTTAATCACTATGTGAATCTAGTGTACATCAGTCCCAGAGTTTAGATGTTTGGTGCACCGAACATACGCAGGTAAGGTGCCAGTCTGTCAGTTACCTTTTTGACTGCTGCATCAATATTTGACTTTTGTCCAATACCAACAGTAAAAGTAACAAGATACCTCGGCTCGCTAGTAAGGTCCTGATGAATGGCATATGTTTAGGAACATAGATTGTATATGAAAAAGGTTAAAAAAAGCAATTCAATGAAGTTTTGAAAACTGGCTAACAACCACGAACCTCACTAGGATCACCCCATAGTCTTCGGGGATAAAGATCTGTTTCAGACACTACAATGCCTGGTGGAAGTCTCTCAGCACCTTTTGGGTTTGTAGGAACATAAATCTGCACACGTAACTGTGTGATCATTTTGAGAAAAACAGATAAATAAGTTTTATGCAGGGATGAAGGTCAAATGTTGATGGTTAGTATTGTTTACAGTCCAAAATTGAGCCACCAACTACCACAGTTCCCTTGAAGGTAATTAGGTAATAGTTGATCTACCTTCCAGCATCGAAAAGAGATCCTAGATTTACAGACTTGACATACTAGTTAAGCTTAACACTTGCATTGTGATGAGACACACAGCAGTAATATAGGTATACAAAAGAACAATCAGGAATGGACAACAAAAAAATAATAAAATACGAGACCTAATTTAGGCCAATACAGACATATAAGTATAATACAGCTAATATAGCAACACAAGAAGGTATTAGTGTGTTGGAAGTACCTTGGGAATTTCATCAGTGTTAGATTCAGAACTATTCTTTTTACGATTGTTTGCAGATGCCCAAGCATGGTTCAACAATGTCTGGGTTGTGATGCCAGAGTTTCTATCTTCAATATAAGAGATGATACTCGAAGGGAAGTGAAGCTGCGAGACACATTCAATTAGTGTTTCCCCCCCTTCTCTAATGAAAGTATATGAGAGAGAAAAACAAGAGGGGCAAGTGTGCCAATCTACCTTGGTTATGTTGACTGTAGGGAAGGAGATCCCAAACAGGTAACCCAGCATGACACCTACAACTGCCGAAAATATGAGCCGCATACCCTCGTTCGACCTTGGCATACTGCTGCTGACAAACATTGGAAGTAAAATTACGGTGAGCAGCAACGAGGGCAGAAAATTGTCAAAACCAGGTACACTAGCAGTTAAATCTACAGACTAAACAAGAACTATACTTATATTAAAATGAATCCTGTGGATGTGGTAGTGAACATACCTACGGCTAATGCCATTGAGTGGCTTTGCCATAGGAGCTGTGGAAGCTCTCCTTTTGCTGGCAGCAGGAACTTAATATTAGTTCAACAGCACAAGCAGTATCGACTATCGACGGAACTTGCCCAGCTGCAGTTGTTGAGACAAAAGAGAGAGGAAAAGAACAAATCAGGTTTCTTACCAAGCAGGTTATTTTGCCGAACAGAACAATTATTAAGCAGAATACGATGCTCGAAAGGGATTTTTTTTTGTTGTTATTTCTGTAAAACATTAAGAAGCCGATCTCGAAACCATGACTAACTAAGCGACTTAGTCCAACAAGAGACGCGTATAGACTTGAGACAACCGGGACGGAATCTCGCAGCAAAGATTTGAATTTGAATTCGGTGGCGAGGAAAGATTTGGGATTTGCACCGTCCGGACAAATCACGACACGGCGGAATCAGCCCAGGCTTACCAATTAGATAGAAGAAGAAGAAGAAATCAGCCGGAAAACGGTTGGATCTCCGCTCTGCTCCTCTCCTCTCCTCCTCCACCGTAGAAGGGCAGCAGGAGAGGACCAACAAGTCCTAGAACGACTGCCTGCGGTGGACGGCAAGGAAGGCAGCGCGACGGCTTTGTTCGGGAGGAGGCGGAGGGCACGATGGGGCGGCGGCGTGCTTGACGGGGAGATGCAAGCAACACGGGGTAGAGGCGACTAGAAGAGGACTAGTCTAACTTAGCATGTTGTATGTATGTACGCTGGCTGCAGCCTACAGAGAAGGAGGGAGGGAGGTGAGAGGACAGGACGATGCTGGTGGGCAGTAATGGAATGGATTGTTGGGCTGGGCAGCGCAGGATCTGGTTGTCCCACACATGGCAAGCAATCATTCACAAATCACCAGCACGCCCCAGCTGAGCTCAGCTAATCCTGCTTGCCGAGATGCTCTACACCAGCTTATGTCTGGCTCGGCTCGGGTCACTGCAGGCTTGGGGCACCCTTGTGGCGTCCTGTCCTGTGTCCTGTGCTAGTGTGCTGTCCTGCGGATATTATTTCCAAATGCACTCAGCACTGCACTGATCAAGAATTTATACGATCTAAATGAAAGAAAAAGGTTTTTTTCACATCCGATTTTAATAACATCTGATTTTAATAACAAAATTGAATACTAATAGCTTGTCTCTAGGTGATGTTTCAGCTGCTACAATTTACAATTGCCCAAAGTACAGGTCGTTGATCAGTTATTGAGCAAAACAAATCCTAAAACACATGTTAGGCCTTGTTTAGTTCCTGAAGGAAAAAATTTCGCGACACTGTAGAACTTTCGTTTGTTTGTGATAATTATTGTCTAACCATGGACTAACTAGGCTCAAAAGATTCGTATCGTCAATTTCGACCAAACTGTAAAATTAGTTTTTATTTTTGTCTATATTTAATACTCTATGTATGCGTCTAAAGATTCGATGTGACGGAGAATCTTTAAAAATTTTGGGTTTTTGGGTGGAAGTAAACAAGGCCTTAATGGACTGCTATGGTTACTTAACGAGTTTATATATTATATTGCCATTTCTAAAGGCATGAATTAGATTATGCAGACTCATCTTTTTCCCAGAAATGTGGTCTTCCTTGTTTGGGCATATTTGGATGCATCCAAGTGAAGTTTAACTAGCTAAAATTTCAAACTAAAACTTTAGCGAGCTAAAAGTTTTCCAGCTACATTTTAGCTAGGATATTTGGATGCTCCAACTAATAGACTCAACTAAATTTTAGTTAGCTTTAGCTGGGTTGAAATAGCTAAACCCCGCTAAACTTTAGCTGATCTTTTAACTAGGCTATTTAGATATCTAGCAATTAAATTTAGCTATCCAAAGTTTAGTTAGTACATCCAAACAGACCTTTTAGCTTCTAGATTGTGGTAAGCATGCATCTGACCTTGAGGGGATAGATGAATCTTTCTTATTTAGTCTCTATCACATTCGATGTTTGACATTAATTTAGAGTATTAAACATAAACTAATTACAAAACTAATTACACAAATTGAGATTGATTTGTGAGATAAATCGACTAAACTTAACTAGTCCATGATTGACAGTATGGTGCTATAGTAAATATTTCTAATGATGAACTTTAATAGATTTGTCTCACGAATTAGTCTCTATCTATATAATTAGTTTTATGCTTAACTTATGTTTAGTCCTACTAGTTAGCATCCGAATTCCAAACGTCTGATGTGACAGGGTGGATCCAAATACCCCCTTACTTATGCTAATCTGTAGTAACTAATTGCAAATTGGTTTCTTTGGTAGTTTTTTTAGTATACTAGAATAATGCAAGGCCTTGTTTAGTTTTCAAAAAAAATTAAGAATTTTTGTCACATCAAATTTTTGGATACATGCATGGAGTATTAAATATAAATAAAAAAACTAATTTTATAGTTTGTTTGTAATTTGTGAGACGAATCTTTTGAGTCTAGTTAGTTTATGATTGGACAATAATTACCA
The DNA here is from genome assembly GCF_000003195.3 of Sorghum bicolor. Lineage (NCBI taxonomy): Eukaryota > Viridiplantae > Streptophyta > Magnoliopsida > Poales > Poaceae > Sorghum > Sorghum bicolor. Next base: position 19,791,669 of record NC_012873.2, on the reverse strand, counting down.
AACATAAACAAAAGTGCTACAATATCTAAAACTAAAAAAATTTGCCAACTAAAACAAGGCATTAGGCACCCAAAATCGATGCATATACTAGCAGGCTCTTTAGTTGTGAATTTTTTGTTTAATAATTATTATCCAATCATAAACTAATTAGGCTTTAAAAATTCGTCTCATAAATTATAAGTAAACTATATAATTAATTATTTTTTCTTGTCGCAATGACGGAGAATTTAAAAACTTTGTAAAAATTTTCAAACTGTAAAAGTCTGTTCTCTTTTCTTTTCAGTCGTATTTTTCTGCCAGCCATCAGTGTTTTTCTCTCACGATAAATTAGTCAATAATAATTGACTAGCAATTTCATCATCATTTCCATAGGAAGGATAGCACACATGAAGCATATATATAAAAAGGAAATAAAGCAAATAAATATTTATATTTTTTATTTTATGCAAGAAGGAAACAAACAAAATGTAAAAAAACTAGAATTCAATTAGGGGGTTTGGAAACTTACCTTGGATAAACTTACCTTAGTGGGGGAGCGAATCTCCCCCAAGCTTGCCTTCTTGCTCACTGGGGTGTGTTGACGGTCCTTAAGTATCAAATATAATCAACAAATAAATAGAGAAAAGGACCCAAATGCAACCGACACCCAGATTTAGAGTTTTGGTGTGTCGGGTTTACATAGAGATATTAACTTGCTGCGCAATTTTCCAACATCTAGAAGAGTCCAGAAGCCACGGGAACGAACGGGAGGCCGAGCGGGCCCGGGGATAGGGCGCCCGCCCTCCCCCCTTGGGCGCCCGCCCTGGCCTGAGAGCCAATCAGGCTCCGCCTCGCGGATCATGCTCCACCGACCTAAGGGATTAAGGAAAACCGTGCGATTAAGGTCGGTTTGATCCGACGGTCCATATTTATTTGGAAGGACTATATAAGCAGCCCCCCTGACCCTTGGAGGAGAGGACCTCAGAAGCCCTAATTCATTCATCCATCTCGGGAGAAGATGTCTCAGATCAAGCCCTAGAGCCACCACATCAACTAGATCTCTAGTTTAGCATAGCTACATAGGATTAGAACTAGAAGGAGTCAATCTCCGATTGGTTTCCGGATCTGTCAAGAGGATTCTTGGTAATTCCTCTACTTTTCTTCATTTGTTCATCATTGTTCTCCAATATTATGAATATGACTTTGTTCTACTTCAATATATTGATTATGACTTTGCTCTACTTGTTTATATTTGCAATTATATTATTCTTAGTTTATCATAGTTATATGCTTGGCTTAGTTAGATTGGAATTATATACATGTTTAGGATCGTATAGCGTTTATCCATGTGTACAGTGGGTAAATGATAAGTATTATGTAGGCGTGGTGCCTATACTGTATTTATCTGCGATTGTACCCTATATGCCGGATCGCGGGGGTAGTTCGTGGTGGTGACAGCTCCATTGATTCTTATATAGTCCCCCTCTCGTGTATAGGGCAGGCAAAGCAACATTATTACAGGGGAGTGATTGCTATGTTTCTCATTTTCCTTGATAATATCACTATGTATGGGCGTAGTCCTGTCTCGCAATGATGGCCAAGTATAATTGCACTAACTATGATATGCTAGACTTTATAGTTAAGAATAACTTAGGAAATATTTTTGTAGTTCATCCTAATTCCATGCTAATGACTTGCTAGAATATCTGTTGAGGTGCTTATCATTATTATATATGGCTAGTTATGCTGATCAGATTAATTATCTTTGTCACTATTCATACTTTATCTATATTTTATGTAACATTTATCCCTGTATGAAAGAGATAGATAAATGCTCTCTTTACACATGCAATGATAGATACTCAATTCCATATTTCATTCCATAATCAACATTGATGATTTGCAATCTCTTCCCAGTGGTAAAAATATAAATAACGATACCTGGAATACTTTCCGATTAAAATACTACATCAGTATTAATCTGTGCGCTTGCAGATCTCATTTATTATTCATTCAGAAGAGCAATTGCATATTTCAATACCGCGTCTCTCATGTCATGCTGGGGATGACAACTTGGCTTAAGTGGCATGAGGGATAGGTTTGACATTTTTGGCGCCGTTATCAGAATTAGAAAACTAAGTCTACTTTTGGTAATGACGTTAAGAATGCCCAACAAGCATTTTTAACGCCGTTGCCGGGGAAGGTTGATTACTAATAAGGAATGAATACGGAATTTTGAGTCATCATTCGCATCACTAATATGATTGAGATTATCAATTCTCTTGTACAGCTTTACCCCTGTATTTTTCTATTTTGATTATTTTATACAGGGTAATGTATGAATAGAAGACATCTTCTAGGAAATTTTGTTGACAACCCCGAAGCGTTATTCAGAAAAAACCAAAGCCAAGCTCATATCATCAACACTTCAGCGCAAAGCTTCGTCCAAACCAGAAGACCGCTAAAGTTTCATCCAGATATGTTAACCGAGTTCGAAGCCATGGTAAACAAGTCGATCCGCGAGTACTCAGCTCCCACTACAGACAACATCTGCACTAGACTGGCTGTGGAGATCGACTGCAACTTTGAGCTCAAGCCTAGACTTATCAACATGGTGCAAGCCAACTAGTTCTGTGGGAAGGCACACGAAGATGCTAGTGCTCATCTCCAACACTTCCTGGAGATTTGCAGCACATTCACCATGTCAGGAGTCCCCAGAGATGCTATACTACTTCGCCTCTTCACATTCTCACTGTTAGGGAGAGCGAAGCAATAGTTCTACGCTACAAAGGAGAAGAATACTACGTGGGCACTCTGCTCCACGAACTTTTTGGCTAAGTTCTTTCCCATGGGCAAGACCAATGCTCTCCGTGGGAAAATTACAAGTTTTCAACAACAACATGATGAATCCGTTCGAGAAACATGGGAGCGCTTCCAAGACTACATCCTAGAATGTCCCCATCATGGAATGGAGAGCTGGCTACTGATGCAAAAATTTTATCATGGGCTCGGCAATAGTGCTCGCGAGACCATGGATGCTGCAGCTGGAGGAGCATTCCTGTCACTCACCATACCACAAGCCACAGCTCTTGTGGAGAAGATGGCATCCAACCAAGGCTAGAATGAAGAAAGGACCCAGACACGCAAGAGAGGTGGAGGTATGCACCAGCTCAAGGAGGTAGACATGTTGTCTGCCAAGCTAGACCTGCTCATGAAGAAGCTCAATGATAGAGCTGGAGATAAGGAAGAAGTTATGCACGTCTACGATTCTCACATGACTTGTGAGGAGTGTGGAGATACTGGACACTCAGGCAATCATTGCCCTGAGATGCTTGAGGACGTGAACTACATCAACAATAACAACAACAACTACTACTACAACCGTCCTCAACAAAATCAAGGTTGGAATCAACAGAGGCCTAACTACTCAGGTAATTATCAAGGTAACAATTCTTACAATAATAATAATAATAATAATTTTCCACCTCTAAGAGAGTTAGTGTCTAATTAAGGAAAGCTAATGGATAACCTATCTAAGAAATTGGCATCTAATGATAAAATGCTAGAAAATATAAATAATAGAATGGATAATTTCTCTACTGCCATCAAGAATCAAATTAGCTTTAATAAAATGATTGAATCTTAGTTAAATCAAATAGCTGCTGCTATTCCTGCTACTAACCCTGCTCTACCATCACAACCGGAAGGATTAGAATATGCAAATCTTGTAGACATGTTTGATACAGGTCACTACTGGAGTAACCCCATTGCGGAAGTTACTACTGACCTTTTGTCGGTCAAGAGAGGCGATCTAGGACGCCCCGTCATCCCGATATCCATCGGCATGGTGGACTTCCCAGAAGCACTCTGCGACTTTAGCTCCAGCGTCAACATTATGCCCAGGGTACTCTATGAAAAATTCTTTACATATCCTTTACTAGAAACAACCATGTGTTTGCAGCTTACAGATCGTACGCTAAGTTTTCCAAAAAGAATATTGATGAACCTCTACGTCCAAGTTGGTACCTTGTACGCCCCAGCAGACTTCGTGGTGATAGAGACCGGTAATGATGAGAGGGCACCCGTCATCTTAGGGAGGCCATTCCTGAACACCTCGGGAGCTGTCATCTACGCTAGTACTGCCAAGATCAGTTTCTACATCAAGGGAAGGAAGGAGACGTTTTCCTTCAAGAACAAGACTACACAGATCCTAGAGCAATCCCGACATGAACCAAGTAAGAGGACCAATAGGAGGAACAGGAACAAGCAAGTGTGGACCGAGTCAGCTAAGATGGTCACTGCAGTTCAAGGAGGTCAAGATCGTCGACTTAAGTCACCGTTCCTGACCAAGAAGGATGACCTAGGTATGTCAAGCATCCAGTGCTTCATTAATGGGGACAACTTCTACAAGACACTTTGCGACACCGGGTCGGGCGTCAACATAATGGCCGCAGTCACCTATTAGCTCCTGTTCGGAACCATGCCCCTAAAACTGACATATATTCAGCTCTAGATGGCAGATCAGACATTCCAAAAGGTTGAAGGTATAGTGACTGATGTCCCTGTTAAAATAGACGATCATTTTGTCCATACAGACTTTCAGGTTATTGACATGGGAGAAGACGAGTACAATCCACCCATCATCCTTGGGAGACCATTCCTCAGCACCGTTAAAGCAATCATCTACATTGGAACTGGAGAAGTCCACATGCACTTCCTCTCTGAGAAGGTACACCGCTATTTTAGTGACCCTAACTATATAGTTGAAGACTCTAAGCAGGTCAGGACAAGAAGAAGACGATGCAACCGCAACTAGAGAAGGCAGATCATCAAGGACGGATGGGCAGACTACGAAGGAGAAGTGGTAAGGTCTGAAGACATACGACTTGAACAGAACTATCCTAAGGAGACCGTAGCACCGAGTCAGGTGTGGAGAGAGAAGATAGTTATACACGAATAGGAGGCACCGCCGGAACCACCGACTACGCCATCCAGCGAATCCCAAGACGACTAAGAAAACAGGGAGTCCCGTTCGGAGGACTTAAAAACGCCGAACGCCTTGCTAAGAGGTAAACTTGGTAGTTATCATTTTCCTTTCAATTAATTAAAATAGTTTGCTTAGTTAATCAGGTTCATATCATCTTGAAAAGGGAAAATAAAAATGTTAAAACCAGTAAGCCCCATGTGAGTATACAAGTGGCATAAAACCCATAAGTACATTCACTGTGGTGGCATAAAAAAATAATAATAAAATAAAAATATTCTTCTGCTCTATAAAAATATAAAAGTAAGATTGTGATCCTACCAAAGAAAGTAGCATTTATTGAGGAGGCTCAACATGATAAAGGGCTAGATATTTATGCTAACACCTAATCAGTTCCACAAAGCTTTGTTGTCTATTTGAGCTCCACAGAATTCAAGGATCAAGAGGACTAGCAGATGGAGGACATTTTAATCGCTGTCAGGGTGCTGTCGACTTTCAAATACACCTCCATCACCTGCTAGCTACATCAGAAGAAATTACGTCAAAATCTAGCTTGGGGGAGAGCACCCCCATTTATCCCGCTAAGTATTTCTATCTACATTTATACTTATACTCACTGTTCGCCTAAACGGCCGTTTAGACTGTTTAAACGCCGTGTAAACGCTATACAATGATACACAGTTTCCGTTTAATTATCTGTTTAGTCCGTTTAATTGACCGTTTAGCCCGTTTAATGGACTGTTTTGCCCGAATAATGGCTAAACAGTAGGTGACCGACTATTTACCGTTTAGCGTTTAGAAAAACATTGCTTATACTATATTAAAATAAAATAAAAAGATACATAATCATAAAAACCCAAATAAAGATTTTGTGCTTATATATATATCTTTGCTTAGTGTGCTTAATAAATAAATAAAGTGGCTATGCTAAACTGAATCTTAATAAAACTCTAGCATGGATATGATGAATAGTTGCTCTGCCTAATTTTCAAATTTGAAGCTCTCTCTCTCTAGTTTAGACATAATTGTTTAATTTAACGCTTGCTCTAAACCTGAACTTGTGGGAAGAGAACTTGATCTGAAGTCTAAGTTGTTAACGGATATGAGATGAGAAGGTTGAGCTGCTGTTTATCTATTCCTAGAGATGCTAGAAATCTGGAGAATTTTATCTTTGAAAATTTTAAAGTAACAAATGATGAGTTCCTGTATGATGAGAGTTTAAATTCCTACCGCAGCCATACATACAAACTTGCTAGACTTTGAGCTACACATTTACTTTTTACTTCTTATGAGCATTGAGTGTGGTCAAGCTGTGTAGACCCTTAGGAGCTTGTCATGCGGTTAAAATCAAGATTCACTTGCACGTTCACTCACACATGCTGCTTCTACTCCGGAAGTACGCATCCACATATATCCATTCATTTCCATCTCTAGAGCCACCCAAAAGTATTCTACTCCTAATCAGGGAGAGAATAGCCAAAAACATTCTCCTATTTCTGTTTTTCCCTGTGAAATAAGTGCTCAAGTTATCTTGGTTACTACCACTTGCTATATTATTTCAGGAGATGAGTGCTCTAAAAAAAAGAGAAAGGATACGAGGAAATAAAAAGGGGCAAGTGCCCAGAACCTCGAAAGAAAAGAAAAAGTGAGACGAGAGGTAAAAATGGACAAGTGTCCGACAGTAGAATTAGGGGTACAAGATACCCACCTGAGAGAAAAGAAAAAGAAAATATAGAGCATCTCATTCTCCTCAAAAAGTTTTAAAAGAGCAAGAAAGGTATGTATCCCCTCAAAAGAGCACAAAAAGAATTAGACTTTCACCATTGTTATCACCATCATCACCACCATACACCATTCATTCGCCACACATGCACATCTTGATTTGACTTATTGACTTGTTTCTATGGATCCATGGTTTGACTATGCAATAAATGTCTTGTAAGTATGTATACTTTATCTCCCACCTATGAGCTCCAGATATCAAAAGACTTATTAAAGTAGGGTGAGAGAGATGGCAAGTTCACTATGCTTCATACTACAAATACTACATACTTTGAGAGAAGGCATATACCATCACTGCCTTGGTAAGGATCCAGAAATACCACAAAAGAGAGATCCGAGAGAGTGATACAAGGAATCTCTGAGTTTTATTTGAAAATCTGCAAAAACTCCAGAGCTATAGCTGATCACGAATAAGAGACATGGCGCTTGACTAGACCGTTCTATCTTTTAACCGCTCAAGACAGAAGTGACGGTTACAAGTCCCATGGTGAAAGGTAAAATGAGTAAGTTTTAAGTCTTGACGATTTACTCTAACTCAGAGATGAGACCTTATTTGAAAGCATGTGTACCATCAAAACTCAAAGGCATTACACAACTTCTGATCCATCACTGAGATTATCCTTGCTCAGGGATGAGCAAGAGGTAAGCTTGGGGGAGTTTGTTGACGGTCCTTAAGTATAACACGAGTTTTGGTGTTTGTCTATTTCTGCATGGGGTTATCAGAAATTATGGAAGAAAGGCCCACACGTCGGGTTTACATAGAGATATTAACGTGCTGCGCAATTATCCAACATCTAGAAGAGTCTAGAAGCCACGGCAACGAACGGGAGGCCGAGCGGGCCCGGGGACAGGGCGCCCGCCCTCCCCCCTTGGGCGCCCGCCTTGTCCTGAGAGCCAATCAGGCTCTGCCTCGCGGATCATGCTCCACCGACCTAAGGGATCAAGGAAAACCGTGCGATTAAGGTCGGTTTGATCTGACGGTCTATATTCATTTGGAAGGACTATATAAATAGGCCCCTTGGCACCTGGAGGAGAGGACCTCAGAAGCCCTAATTCATTCATCCATCTCGGGAGAAGAAGTCTCTGATCAAGCCCTAGAGCCACCACATCAACTAGATCTCTAGTTTAGCATAGCTACATAGGATTAGAACTAGAAGGAGTCAATCTTCGATTGGTTTCCGGATGTGTCAAGAGGATTCTTGGTAATTCCTCTACTGTTCTTCATTTGTTCATCATTGTTCTCCAATATTATGAGTATGACTTTGTTCTACTTCAATATATTGATTATGACTTTGCTCTACTTTTTTATATTTGCAATTATATTGTTCTTAGTTTATCATAGTTATATGCTTGACTTAGTTAGATTGGAATTATATACATGTTTAGGATCGTATAGCGTTTATCCATGTGTACAGTGGGTAAATGATAAGTATTATGTAGGCGTGGTGTCTATACCGTATTTATCTGCGATTGTACCCTATATGCCGCATCGTGGGGTAGTTCGTGGTGCTGACAGCTCCATTAATTCTTATATAGTCCCCCTCTCGTGTATAGGGAAGGCAGAGCAACATTATTACAGAGGAGTGATTGCTATGTTTCTCATTTTCCTTGATAATATAACTATGCATGGGCGTAGTCCTGTCTCGCAATGATTGCCAAGTATAATTGCACTAACTATGATATGCTAGACTTTATAGTTAAGAATAACTTAGGAAATATTCTTGTAGTTCATCCTAATTCCATGCTAATGACTTGCTAGAATATCTGTTGAGGTGCTTATCATTATTATATGTGGCTAGTTATGCTGATCAGATTAATTATCTTTGTCACCATTCATACTTTATCTATATTTTATGTGACATTTATCCCTGTATGAAAGAGATAGATAAATGCTCTCTATTACACATGCAATGATAGATACTCAATTCCATATTTCATTCCATAATCAACATTGATGATTAGCAATCCCTTCCCAGTGGTAAAAATATAAATAACGATACCTGGAATACTTCCCGGTTAAAATGCTACATCGGTATTAATCTGTGCGCTTGCAGATCCCATTTATTATTCATTCAGAAGAGCAATTGCATATTTCAATACCGCGTCTCTCATGTCATGCTGGGGATGACAACTTGGCTTAAGTGGCATGAGGGATAGGTTTGGCATTTTTGGCGCCGTTATTAGAATTAGAAAACTAAGTCTACTTTTGGTAATGATGTTAAGAATGCCCAACAGGGTGGTTGATACCCAAACCACTGGTCCCATCAGTACTCACTCTCACCTTGGAGGCTTTGGGCCATGTCCAAGTTCTCTTGCATGAGCTGCAAGGTGGTCTGCTGTCCGATGTTGATGTTCTCCATATCACTGATGAGTGTCTCCATTTCGGACGGTGGTTGGCGCCTCCCCCTACCACGAGGGCGAGGGGTGCGCGTTGCTGAAGACATCCTAGAGTGATGAGGTGTTTCCATGTGCATGGAGCTCACCTCATCCTCCTCTTGTGGTGCAGCATAAGAGGGACCAGCTTGCTGTTGAGCAGCACGGGATCATGCTCTCGTCATTCTGTCCGTCCCTACAACAGGGTTGGCTCTATTCTCTCTTTCTAGCCTCAGGGTTAGTGATGAAGCATTATACAACCAAAGGTCCTCATTGGGTAGAGAGACCTCAATGGGATGGTTCCCATAAATCATTTTAAGGTCATTTTTAGGATTTCTCTTAATCAAATTAGCACTCCTAAACATTTGCTCACCTAAAATAGATCTATCATCCTAGATGTACTCTACTTCATTTGTTTCAAGCAAACCCATAGATTCAGCAATTCTGGTGATAAGTGAAGTAAAGCATAGGAGCATGCTAGGTGCAATGGAGGAAATCTAGAAAGGTACTAGCCACTTGACAGGTGAAAATTTGATTTTGTTTACCGTGGCATAAAGGATTTGCAATTCTTTACAGCCTATATCATCCATACTAGGACCAGGGAAGAGAGTGATTATGATCCAAATGTACATGAATCTTAAGGTTGGGTTATGGATTTGGACAGGTCTATGAACAAAGAGATTATTGGAGCAAGTAATCAACTTCCAGAATTTAGCTAAGTCAAAATTTTGCAAAGCATGATGTATGTCTGGCTCACAATCTTGATCAAAGCCTAGACATGTACTTAGTTCACTCCAAGCTAAATTTTAATCTTTGTTGAACATGCGAAAAGTTACTCTCGTATCGTTTGATTTTAGTGTGGCAAGAAATTCTTGAGAGAGTACTTTTATACCAAGTTCAGGAACTTGCCAAAATCCACCCCAACCAATGGCATAAAAGACAGTAGGAAAGTCGATGCTCATACCTGATTGGTCCAAGAGTTGCTCGTCAAAGACAGTGGTGTGGTTGAAGCCGTAAGTGCGAAGGGTGTAGAGCTTCCCTATCTCTTCATGAGTGAGCAAGAGGTTGTCGTGGGGTTCCAGTATCCTATCAGCGGGGATAAAGGGAACAAGTGTGTGCAGTTGTTCCTCCTCCACTCTTTCTTGGCTCCTACTCTTGGAGTGGTGAGAGCTCGAGGATAAGCCATCACCCTTCCTCTTTTTGGTGAGCTAAGATGAATTTCTTCATACTAGCTTCAGAAACAAGACCAAGCTTCCTACTATACTACTATGCAGAAGGGAAATGTTTTTGGGTTTATATCTACTACTAAGCTTGAGAAGGCTTGGAACACTAAAGAGAAGAGAGGAGGCCAAGTGAGCTCAAGATGATTTTGCTGGTTTTGGTGTGGTATTGAGCTCACAATGAAGTGCTATTTATAGGGGTGAAAGGGCATGGCAAGACACCCCATAGGGTTGGTCGGCCGACCTGGGTTCACCCCTTTAGAAACTTGCCTTCAACTTTAGACAAGGAACCTAGCCTCGTGTTTGCACAAAGTCACCAAATGGGACCCAAATCTTGGTCGGTCGACCAAGACTTTTGCCCCCCACCACTTTAGTCATGCTATGTTGGGTTGTCTGATAAAGATGGTGGTGGTGCTGACCTAAAGTTGCTGCTGGTTTCCTTGGATTCCCATTTTTAGTGTTTGGTGAAAGAGAAGAGGAGAAAGCAAAAGAGGGGACAAGCACCAAAGTGATTCCCATGGACCATGGGGACCCTTAAGCATGCATTGTTGCTCCCTATGCTAGCTTTGGCTGTTGGAATGTTACCTAAAGCATCAAAATGCTTAAAGTAGCATCCTAAGCTAAAGTCATGAGCATTGGACCATCTTACCTCGGATTCTAGCTAGTGTGTTGAGCATGGAATCCTTGGGCATCATCATTGGGAGGTAGCAGGATGCCTGGTGGCACCAAGGCTAGGTCAGACAACCTTCCCTTGAGAGCCCTAGGGTATCCAATGCCATTCCTAGGATTCCTACTTCTAGCCAGAGTGGAGGGAGAGGTGGTGGACCCACAAAGCCTGGTCGACCGACCTAGCATTGGTGGCCCCACCATCTCACCTTTTCTCTAATCACTTTTCTTAAGTTTTATTGTTTATTTCTAATTTATTTGGTCGAAAGAAAATGCAATTTTTTTAGTGAGCATGCAATTGAAAAGCAAAGTTTAAGTGCAGAAAATAAATATGAGATAACTACTGACATACCTGGTCAGCGGAGGGCTCTACGTTTTAGGTCCATAGTGCAGGACCTCTCCATCGGGTTTCATTCTATGGACGCCTTGGTCAGTCCTAGAGACGGGGACCGTGCAGGCATCTCCTTCTCCCGCCATTCCTTTTTGGAATGTTCTATTTGCTTGGCGGGTTCCTCCTTCTTTTCGGCCTTTCTGGCCGACTTGCCTTTATTGTACCGCCAGCGGGATTTGCCGTGAGGTTTCTTCTCCGGTTTCATGTCCTTCGGCTGCATGTTAGTTTTATAGCCATTGAAAGGACATTTGATCCTCTTACCTGCGAACTGTAGATGGATCTGGCTAGACCCGACGTAGATGACGGCATTCACCGTGTTCAGGAATGGTCGTCCTAGGATGATGGGGACATCGATGTTTGCCCCCAGGTCGAGGATGACGAAATCGGCAGGGGCACATTCATCTTGGATTTTAACCAAGATGTCCTTAGCGACTCCCTCTGGGAACCAAATGGTTTGGTCCGCCATATGCAATCTCATAAAGGTAGGGAGCAAAACGCACCCTAACAGATTTTCATAAATTACCTTGGACATGATGTTGACGCTTGATCCAAGGTCACACAAGACGTTGTGGAAGAGCTATGGTCCGATCTCACAAGTGATGGTCGGCATGCTGTTAATATTTGGGAACGCAATAAGGAATTGATCCGTAAGCGCACGGATATCGGTGAGCACTTTACCCGGGATTGGGAACGCAATAAGGAATTGATCCGTAAGCGCACGGATATCGGTGAGCACTTTACCCGGGATGTTATCCAAAGTATCATATTTATATTTTTACCACTAGGAGAAAGAGTGCATCTGACTAACCTAATCTATTGCTACTACCCTTTAGGCTACAAAGAATGTGACTCGATGTGAGTGATGTATAGAGAAGATTACAACCGTAATCTCGTTCTAACCTTGGTAAGGATGATCTACTGTTCTGTTGGGGAGGCTCACGGGATCTAGACACCACAGAGGATGTTCAACCCGCACCTATAAACCATATCGATCCAACTAACGGGATATGGGCTGCAAAGGTAACTCGGAAATGTCACGTTCCTCACTACTACCACGGTCCAGCTAGTCAGGGGATATCTATGAGTATCCTAGCCCAAACACCACGTTTACGCTAGAGATGATTACTCTAAACTCTACGTGAAGTGATCAAAGTAAACTCATAAACCAAAGAACAATAAAACAAGAACTTACTAGAATTTAGAAGTCGAAATACTGAAGAATCCTAGGAGCAAGCTTCGGGTTAGGAGAACTTGATTCCACAGGTACAACCTCGGAGTAGACACCGACAGGTCAGGCTTCCTTCGATCTACACCTCCACTCTATCTCTCTCAATCTAGTAGATCTAGTCTACTCTCATATTGGATGCTAAGCCCTAAGTCTATGTAGAGGAAAGGTTATCCTTCGAGGGCACCTCTCAAATCTATGATGAACTTGTTCTCCTCCAGGGGCCAGGGGGTCTGCTTATATAGTCCCCTCAGGTGAACGTGGGCCGTCGGATCAAACCAACATTGATTGGTTGGTTATCCTTGATCCTTTAGGTCGGTGGAGCATGATCCGCGAAGTTGGCCCTGATTGGTGGAGACACCAGGGCGGGTGCCCTGCCCCCGGGCCCGATCACCTTCCCGTTTGTTCCCGTGGCTTCTGGAGTCTTCTAGATGGTAGAAAATTGCGCAGTGCTTTAATATCTCTATGTAATCCCAACATGTGGGCCTTTCTTCCTTATTTCCTGATAACCCCCTGCAGAAATAGATAAACAACAAAACTCGTGGAATTCTGTCAGATCAATCCCTAATTCTAGGTGTTGTTTGCATATTGGTCCTTTCTCTTGTTTATTTGATAATTAAAATTGATACTTAAGAACCGTCAACAAACACCCCCATACTTAGGCTTTTACTCGTCCTCGAGAAAAGGATGGTTAAGAAAAATATCTGGGGTCAAAACATTGTAAAACATTTTCTTCATACCTGCAGGGTGTTGTAAGAATTCACTGTGTACCGTAGTCAGGAAAATATATGGTTAAGAGTAGAGGTCCTTTCTTCTTAATCCTGTCACTTGGAGTTTTTGTAAATTTTTGAAAAGAAATTTAGCATACCTTTATCCTCGTAGGGTCTCTCAGGTCACTCATTATCTTTTGTATCTCACTGAGGCTATTTTAATTTGCAAAAATTCTCAAGCATTCTTACCTTGCATTTATTGTCTGATCAAAACGAGATCCAAGGAGAAGAATGCCGTACTCTTAGATCAAAGACTTTGAAAATTAAAAACTTGTCAACTCTTGCTGGCATATTGCTTATTAGAGGGACCATGGGCTATCATTTTCTTCTTTTTTTCAGGTGGATACCGAGGTACCCCTAATTCTACTACCGGACACTTGTCCATTTTTTCTGTGAGGTTATCGAGCACTTGCTCCTTTTTATTTCCTCGAAATATCCTTATTTTTGCATAGCCCATGCCTCTAATGCAATAATACTTCGGAAGAGTGAATCTTTCTGAATAAATGTCTTGATCTTAGGAGTATGATAAATCTCTCAACAAGGGTCTAACTCATTTTAAACAAACTCAATACAGAGCAGATAGCTTTTATAATTATCATAATTAATATTTTTAGGTTTATCAGACATATAAAACACTGAGGATGATAGCTAAAATTTTTGAAGATTTTGAAATAAATTCTCCAAGTAACAATGATATCAAGAATAAGATACTCATACTCTACCATCTCACATTCCATAATGACTTAAGTAACACAGGGTTTTTAAATGACTTTTACAGGTTTTCAGGAAATATTACAGAGTGAGATTAATCATGATTAGAAACATTTTAATCTTTTTAATTTATCATGTCGGAGACAATATTCTGCATAATCCAAGATGTATGTGTAAAGTGTGCAGAGTATGTACCTGAATCGTGGAGTGGTGTAGTCGAAGTGTGTTTGGCATGTCGAGGGATCTCCCCCATACTTATTTTCTGATTTCTTGCATAAAAATAAAGTAGAGACACACAAGACATAATAATAATAATACTCTTTATTAATCTTGAGGCATTTATTACAAATGACTAGTAATGAACTGAAGCTAAATAGATCTAAACTGAATTTAAAGATAAATAACTAAGATGCATTGCCTCAAGATCTAATCTAGGTAACTTAGTGGCGGTCTAACTCCCTGATATTCTTATTGGCACTAGCAAGATCATGCCTAAGACCTAGTATAATGGTGTTCTGGTTAGAGAGCTGTCTAGTGATAGAATTAACCGAGAACTGGAGGTCTATGATGACCCTGTCTAGCCTACGAACGTCCTCATCAATATCTACTATAGTCTTGCGACGCTTAGGAGGTGTCTCGAGAGCATTGAGAGCGTGCTTTGGGGCTGCCTTTGGAGGGATGAAACGGACTTTGGCTGCTCTAATCCCCTCAAAGTAAGGCCTCTCTTCCTCCATAGTGTAGCAGATGCTGCTGATCTCGCCGCTCTGGTTGGTCTTGACTCCAACGACTCTCTCATTGGGTTTGGGTGGCAGGATCCTCGTGCCGGCTAGCACCTTGACGGTGGCCTCCTTCTTGGCTGATGGTCCCTTGAGAAGTAGGGGCTGTGGCGGTGCGGTGAGAACTGGTTGAACATGGTAGGATTGGGCGGAACTGCGCTAGCGTAAAGGCATGGCTTCTAGCTGTCGCTCTGTGTTGGTCGGGACAAGAGCGTAGGCGTCGGGGTCTTCCTTGGGCTTCTTGTTGAGGTCGTAGGGGATGACTTCCCAATCGTCGTGGAACTCTTCGGCCATTGGAGCAGCGAGGGACTAAGCAAGCTCTAATTGAAGAAGGAGAGAAGGCTTGAATAGATTGGTGTTTGAAAACTGACGTCAGGGGTCTATTTATATAGGGGTCAAAAAGTGCCTCTAGGGTTTGTTCGGGCTACTCCCGCCGCCGTGCGTGCGAAACTTTCCATCTGTAGGATTATTTGGTTTACCATAAATGTGTTTATTGCGACGGAGGAAATCGGGACTGAGAGGGGGCAGGGGTTGGGCGCCCGCCCTGTGCCTGGCCCCTCTGTGGGCCCGCTTCCTCGAGTGTGCTTCTAGATGTAGACTTAATTAGGAAAATATATACGTGGCCCTAAAACGTCAGATTAAAAAGGTTGGGATCTAATTCTCCATGGGAAGGTAGAAATGGATCATGTCTATCTCTTCTAATTCTTTATTGGGCTCTAAAAATAATTTAAGACGTTGACCATTTACCTTGAATAATGTACCTTCGTCATTTTGAAATGTGATAGCTCCGTGGGATGATGAATTGATTACCTTGAATGGTCCTTCCCATTTACTTTGGAGTTTTCCATGCCCGAAAAGCTTCACCATGGAATTAAAAAGTAATACCTTATCTCCCGGTGCGAACTCCTTCTTCTTGATCCTCTTGTCATGCCACCTTTTGACTCTTTCTTTATAGATCTTCGAATTGTGATATGCTTTCTCTCGCCATTCTTCCAATTCTGATAGTTGCATTATTCTATGGTCTCCAGTGACATCTAGGTCCTATTCCATCTCCTTATGGCCCATTGTGCTTTGAACTCTAATTCAACAGGTAGGTGGCAAGTCTTCCCGTACACCAATTGGTATGGGGACATCCCAATTGGGGTCTTGTATGGTGTCCGATATGCCTAGAGTGCATCGGGTAACTTGTCTTTCCATGCCGTTCCCATTTCATTGACTGTCTTCTGAAGAATATTCTTGATTTGCTTGTTAGAAGTCTCTGCTTGGCCACTTGTCTGAGGATGGTAGGGTGTAGCGATGTTGTGACGGATTCCATGTTTTGATAGATAGTGCTTGAAGCGTTTGTCGATGAAGTGTGCTCCTCCATCACTTATCACTACTCATGGGACTCCAAATCTTGGAAATATAACTTCTTCAAACATCCTCTTTGAACTGATGTTGTCGGCGTGCTTGAAAGGTAGTGCCTCTACCCACTTGGAGACGTAGTCAACTGCCACCAAGATGAAATCACACTTCTTTGATGGGGGAAATGGACCCATGTAATCTATTCCCCAGACATCAAAGAGCTCAATCTGAAGGTTGTTGGTGAGTGGCATAGCATCTCTCGTGTTTATGTTTCCGTGCCTTTGACATGGCCCACATCTTCTGATATATTGCTTCGTGTCTTCATACATTATAGGCCAGTAGAATCCACACTGCAAAGATCTTTGAATGTGTACAAAATGCTCCATAATGAATTCCATATGGTGATGAATGACATCTGTCGATGATCTTCCACCCTTCCTTAGTGGTCACACACCTCTTGAGTAAGCCATCAGAGCATACTCGGAAGAGGTATGGCTCATCCCATATATGTGAACGACTTTCTTGAATAAGCTTCTTCTTGTTTCCTCCTGGTGGTACATACCCTGAAACCATAAAATTAACCATATCTGCATACCAGGGGTCAGACCTGTTAATCTCGTAGAGCATGTCGTCCCGGAGTAAATCATTAATGGGGGTTTCTGTGGATTCTTAAATACATTCTAGACAAGTGATCAGCAACAGAATTTTCTACTCCCTTTTTATCTTTTATTTCTAAATCAAATTCTTGAAGTAATAAGATCCATCTAATCAGGCGAGGTTTAGCATCTTTTTTAGTGAGCAGATATTTTAGTGCAGCATGATCAGTGTAAACAATTATTTTAGCTCCAACTAACTAAGATCTAAATTTATCAATGGCAAAGACAGCAGCCAGAAGCTTTTTTCAGTGGTTGCATAATTAAGTTGAGCTCCTGTCAAAGTTTTACTGGCATAAGCAATTGCATGATGCTTTTTATTTTTAGTTTGTCCCAAAACTGCCCCCACAGCATAATCACTAGCATCACACATAATTTCAAAAGGCAACGACCAATCAGGGGGTTGAATGATGGTGCAGAGATGAGTGCATTCTTTAATAAATTGAAAGATGTTAGGCATACATCATCAAATTCGAAAGGAGCATCCTTCGCTATCAAAAGAGTAAGTGGTCTAGCAATTAATGAGAAATCTTTTATGAATCTGCGATAAAAACCAGCATGGCCAAGAAAGCTTTGAATTCCTTTTATGTTCATAGGTGGAGGTAGTTGTTCAATTACTTCAATTTTTGCTCTGTCTACCTCAATACCTCTTTCAGACACTAGGTGTCCCAGCACTATTCCTTCCCTAACCATAAAATGACATTTTTCCCAATTAAGGACTAAGTGCTTTTCTTCACATCTTTGCAAAACCTTGTCTAAGTTTTCAAGACAACTATCAAAAGTTTTTCCATAAACAGAGAAATCATCCATAAAAACTTCCATAATCTCTTCAATCATATCAGAAAATATAGACATCATGCATCTTTGAAAAGAAGCTGGTGCATTACATAACCCAAAAGACATTCTACGATAAGCATAAGTTCCGTATGGGCATGTAAAAGTGGTTTTGCTTTGATCATCGGGATGGATCGGGATCTGGTGATACCCTGAATATCCATCTAAGAAACAGAAGAACGAATGGTTCGCTAATCGCTCTAGCATCTCATCTATGAAAGGTAAAGGAAAATGATCCTTTCTCTTGGCTTTGTTTAGTTTTCTATAGTCTATGCACATCCACCACCCTGTGACGGTGCGTTGCGGAATTAGCTCATTCTTTTCATTCATAACAACAGTCATGCCTCCCTTTTTAGGCACAACTTGAACTGGGCTCACCCACTCGCTGTGCGGCACAGGATATATAATCCCTACATGCAGCAACTTTATAACTTCCTTTTAACTACCTCTCTCATTGCGTTGTTAAGTCTACGTTGGGGCTCTCGAGAAGGTGAAACAGAAGGATCTGTTGGAATACGATGGGTACAAATCATAGGACTGATTCCTGTAAGATCTTGGAGTGAGTAGCCGAAAACTGAGTGATGTTTCTCAAGAATGGTCATCAACCATAGAGTTTGCTCCTGAATGAGTTTATCACTAATGATCACAGGAAACTCTGGATTATTGTTTAGGAAAGCATAGATAAGATCGGGTGGTAAAGTTTTAAGCTCTATGGGAGGTCTAGGCGTTTCTGCAAACTCATCTAAGGGTTCAAGTTCAGAAGGTTCAGCTTTTTCTTCCATGAAGAAAGGAGCTTCGTCTTCTAAGTCTGATTCATCTAAAAGCTCTAGAGATGCAGCCTTTACCTCTGTTGATATTTGGGAACGCAATAAGGAATTGATCCGCAAGCGCACGGATATCGGTGAGCACTTCACCCGGGAAATTATCCAGAGTATCGTATTTATTTTTTTACCACTAGGAGAAAGAGTGCATCTGACTAACCGGTCTATTACTACTAACCTTTAGGCACAAAGAATGTCTTTCGATGTGAGTGATAAATAGAGAAGACTGCAACCGTAGTCTCCTTCTAACCTTGGTAAGGATGATCTACTGTTCTAATGGGGAGGCTAACGGAATCTAGACACCACAAAGGATGTTCAACCCGCACCTATAAACCCTATCCTTCCTGCTAACGAGTTGTGATCTACAAAGGTAGCTCGGAATTGTCACGTTCCTCACTACTACCACGGTCCAGCTAGTCAGGGAATATCTATGAGTACCCCAGCCTAAACACCACGTTTACGCCACCAATGATTACTCTAAACTCTACGCGAAGAGATTAAAGTAAACTCATAAACCATAAGAACAATAAAACAAGAACTTACTAGAATTTAGAAGTCGAATTACTGAAGATTCCTAGGAGCAAGCTTCGGGTTAGGAGAACTTGATCCCGCAGGTACAAGCTTGGAGTAGACACCGACAGGCCGGGCTTCCTCCACTCTTCACCTCCACTCTATCTCTCTCAATCTAGTAGAAACTAGAAGATCTATTTCTACCTTACATTGGTTGCTAAGCCTAAAAAGAAATATTAATTAGAGAAGAGGTTTTCCTTCGAGGGCACCCCTCAGTCTCTATGATAATTTCGTCATGTCTCCTCCAGGGGCCAGGCGGGCCTTGCTTATATAGTCCTCCCCTTCTATTCGTTTTTGGGTCGATAGGTGAGGTGGTACTATGTTTTTCTTGATCCAATAGGTCGGTGGAATATCCCGTGCGAAGAGAGTCCTGAGAGCACTCCAGCAGGGGGCGGGCGCCCAGGCTACCAGGGCGGGCGCCCTGGGCCTGGCCCAGTTTCGTCTCCGCTTCGGTCTCGTGGCTTCTGGAGTCTTCTAGATGATGTAAAATTACGCGGTGCGTTGATATCTCTATGTAATCCCGACATGTGGGCCTTTCTTCCTTATTTCCTGATAACCCCCTGCAGAAACAGATAAACAACAAAACTCATGGAATTCTGTCAGATCAAACCCTAATTCTAGGTGTTGGTTGCATATTGGTCCTTTCTCTTGTTTATTTGATAATTAAAATTGATACTTAAGAACCGTCAACAAATACCCCCATACTTAGGCTTTTACTCCTCCTCGAGAAAAGGATGGTTAAGAAAAATATCTGGGGTAAACATTTTAAAGCATTCTTATATAATTGCAGGGTGTCAAAAATCCACTGTGTACCATAGTCAGGAAAGTTTATGATTAAGAGTAAAGATCATTTCTTCTCAATCCTGTCACTTGGAGTTTTTGTATATTTTTGAAAGAAAGTTAGCATACCTTTTTGATCCTCATAGGTTCTCTCAGATTACTCATTATCTTTTATATATATATCTCACTGAGGCTGTTTTAATTTTGCAAAAATTCTCAAGCATTCTTACTTTGCATTTATTGCCTGATCAAAACGGGATCCGAGGAGGGGAATGTCATACTCTTAGATCAAAGACTTTGGAAATTAAAAACTTTGTCATCTCTTGCTGGCATATTGCTTATTAGAGGGACCATGGGCTATCATTTTTTTCTTTTTTCTTTTTTTTAAGTGGATACCGAGGTACCCCTAATTCTACTGCCGGACACTTGTCCATTTTTTTCTACGAGGTTGTCGAGCACTTGCTCCTTTTTATTTCCTCGAAATATCTCTATTTTTTTCATAGTCCATGCCTCTAATGCAATAATACTTCGGAAGAGTGAATCTTACTGAAATAATGTCTTGATCTTAGGAGCATGATAAATCTCTCAACAAGGGTCTAACTCATTTTGAACAAACTCAATACAGAGCCGATAGCTTTTTACAATCATATTTAATATTTTCAGTTTTATCAGGCATATAAAACACTAAGGATGGTAGCTAGAATTTTGAATATTTTGAAATAAATTCTCCAAGCAACAATGATATCAAGAATAAGAAACTCATACTCTACCATCACATATTCCATATTGACTTAAGTGACACAGGGTTTTAAAATGATTTTATAATAATTGCAAATTTTCAAGAAATATCATAGATTGAGATTAATCATGATTAGAAATATTTTAATCTCTTTTTTATTTTATCATGTCGGAAACAATAATCTGCATAATCCAAAATATATATATGTGTAAAGTAAAGTGTGCAGAGTGTGTACATGAGTGGTGGAGTGGTGTATTTGGCATGTCAAGGGATCTCCCCCATACTTGTTTTCTGCTTTCTTACAAAAATAAAGTAGAGACACACAAGACATAATAATAATAATAATAATAATATTCTTTATTGATCTTGAGGCATTTATTACAAAAGACTAGTAGCAAACTGATGATAATAGTAAACTGATGATAATAGCAAACCTAAACCGAATTTAAAGATAAATGACTAAGATGTATTGCCTCAAGGTCTAATCTAGATAACTTAGCGGCGCTCTAATTCCTTGATCTTCTTGTTGGCACTGGCAAGATCCTGCCTAAGGCCTAGTATAATGGTGTTGTGGTTAGAGAGCTGTCTAGTGAGGGAATTAATCGAGGACTGGAGGTCTATGATAACTCTATCTAGCCTGCGAACTTCCTCATCAATATCCATTATAGTCTTGCGACGCTTGGGAGGTGTCTCAAAAGCATTGAGAGCGTGCTTCGGGGCTGCCTTTGGAGGGATGAAACGGACTTTGGCTGCTCTAATCCCTTCAAAGTAAGGCCTTTCCTCCTCTATAGTGTAGCGAATACTGCTGATCTCGCCGCTTCGGTTGGTCTTGACTCCAACGACCCTCTCATTGGGTCTAGGTGGAAGGATCCTTGTGCCGGTTGGCACCTTGATAGTGGTCTTCGTCTTGGATGATGATCCTGTGAGGAGTAGGGGTTGTGGTGGTGCGGTGAGAACTGGTTGAGCATGGTAAGATTGGGCGGAGCTGCGTTGGCGTAATGGCATGGCTTCTAGCTGACGCTTTGTGTTGGCCGGGACGAGAGCACGGGCATCGGGGTCCCCCACAGGCTCCATGTTGAGGTTGAAGGGGACGACTTCCCAATCATCGTGGTACTTCTCGGCCATTGGAGCAGCAAGGAACTAATAAAATTTTAATTGAAGTAGAGCTAATCAAGCTCTAATTGAAGGAGAGCTAATCAAGCTCTAGTTGAAGGAGAGAAAGCTTGGTGGCTTGGTGTTTGAAAACTGAGGTCAGGGGTCTGTTTATATAGGGGTCAAAAGGATGCCTCTATCGGTTGTTCGGGTTGCTCCCGTCGACGTGCGTGCGAAACTTTCCATCCGAGGAATTATTCGGATCACCCTAAGTGCATTTTCCATAACAGAGAAAGTCGGGACCGAGGGGGAACAGGGGCTGGGCGCCCGCCCACTTGACCTAGGCGCCCGCCCTCTCTCTGGCCCCTCTGTGGGCCCACTTCTCCGAGCGCGTTTCTAGATGCGGAATTATTTAGAAAAATATATATATGACCCAAAACCATCAGACCAAAAGTATCGGGCTCTAATTCTCCATGGGAAGGTAAAAATGGACTACGTCTATTTCTTCAAATTCCTCACTGGGCTCTAAAAATAATTTAAGACGTTGACCATTTACCTTGAATAACGTACCTTCGCTATTTTGAAGTGTGATAGCTCCGTGGGATGATGAATTGATTACCTTGAATGGTCCTTCCCATTTGCTCTGGAGTTTTTCATGCCCGAAAAGCTTTACCCTAGAATTAAAAAGTAATACCTTATCTCCGGGTGTGAACTCCTTCTTCTTGATTCTCTTGACATGCCACCTTTTGACTCTTTCTTTGTAGATCTTTGAATTGTGATATGCCTTCTCTCGCCATTCTTCAAATTCTGATAGTTGCATTCTTCTATAATCTCCAGCAATATCTAGGTCCATATTCCATCTCTTTATGGCCTAGTGTGCTTTAAACTCTAGTTCAACAGGTAGATGGCAAGTCTTCCCGTACACCAATTGGTATGGAGACATTCCAATTGGGGTCTTGTATGCTGTCCGGTATGCCCAGAGTGCATCGGGTAACTTGTCTTTCCATGTCGTTCCCATTTCATTTACTGTCTTCTGAAGAATATTCTTGATTTGTTTGTTGGAAGTCTCTGCTTGGCCACTTGTCTGAGGACGATAGGGGGTAGCGACGTTGTGACGGATTCCATGTCTTGATAGATATTGCTTGAAGCGTTTGTCGATGAAGTGTGCTCCTCCATCACTTATCACTACTCTCGGGACTCCAAATCTTGGAAATATAATTTCTTCAAACATCCTCTTTGAACTGACGTTGTCGGCATGCTTGCAAGGTAATGCTTCTACCCACTTGGAGACATAGTCAACTGCCACCAAGATGTACTCACACTTCTTTGATGGAGGAAATGGACCCATGTAGTCTATTCCCCAGACATCAAAGAGCTCAATCTGAAGGTTGTTGGTGAGTGGCATTGCATCCCTTGTATTTATGTTTCCGTGCCTTTGACATGGCCCACATCTTCTGATATATTGCTTCGTGTCTTCATACATTGTAGGCCAATAGAATCCACACTGCCAGATCTTTGAATGTGTACGGAATGCTCCATAGTGACCTCCATATGGTGATGAATGACATCTGTCGATGATCTTCCATCCTTCCTCAGTGGTCACACATCTCCTGAGTAAGCCATCAGAGCATACTCGGAAGAGGTATGGCTCATCCCATATATGTGAACGACTTTCTTGAATAAGCTTCTTCTTGCTTGCTCCTGGTGGTACATACCCTGAAACCATAAAATTAACAATATCTGCATACCAGGGGTCAGACCTGTTAATCCCATAGAGCATGTCGTCCCGGAGTGAATCATTGATGGGGGTTTCCTGTGGACTCTTAAAATACATTCTAGACAAGTGATCAGCAACAGAATTTTCTACTCCCTTTTTATCTTTTATTTCTAAGTCAAATTCTTGGAGTAATAAGATCCATCTAATCAGGCGAGGTTTAGCATCTTTTTTAGTGAGCAAATATTTTAGTGCAGCATGATCAGTGTAAACAATTATTTTAGCTCCAACTAAATAAGATCTAAATTTATCTATGGCAAAGACAACAGCCAGAAGCTCTTTTTCAGTGGTTACATAATTAAGTTGAGCTCCTGTCAAAGTTTTACTGGCATAAGCAATTGCATGATGCTTTTTATTTTTAGTTTGTCCCAAAACTGCCCCCACAGCATAATCACTAGCATCACACATAATTTCAAAAGGCAACGACCAATCAGGGGGTTGAATGATTGGTGCAGAGATGAGTGCTTTCTTTAATAAATTGAAAGATGTTAGACATGCATCATCAAATTCGAAAGGAGCATCCTTGGCTAGCAAAAGAGTAAGTGGTCTAGCAATGAATGAAAAATCTTTTATGAATCTACGATAAAAACCAGCATGGCCAAGAAAGCTTCGAATTCCTTTTATGTTCGCAGGTGGAGGTAGTTGTTCAATTACTTCAATTTTAGCTTTGTCTACCTCAATCCCTCTTTCAGACACTAAGTGTCCTAGCACTATTCCTTCCCTAACCATAAAATGACATTTTTCCCAATTAAGGATTAAGTGCTTTTCTTCACATCTTTGCAAAACCTTGTCTAAGTTTTCGAGACAACTATCAAAAGTTTTTCCATAAACAGAGAAATCATCCATGAAAACTTCCATAATCTCTTCAATCATATCAGAAAATATAGACATCATGCATCTTTGAAAAGAAGCTGGTGCATTACATAACCCGAAAGACATTCTACGATAAGCATAAGTTCCATAAGGGCATGTAAAAGTGGTTTTGCTTTGATCATCAGGATGGATCGGGATTTGATGATACCCTGAATATCCATCTAAGAAACAGAAGAACGAATGGTTTGCTAACCGCTCTAGCATCTCATCTATAAAAGGTAAAGGAAAGTGATCTTTTCTCGTGGCTTTGTTTAGTTTTCTATAGTCTATGCACATCCGCCATCCTGTGACAGTGCGTTGCAGAATTAGCTCGTTCTTTTCATTCATAATAACTGTCATGCCTCCCTTTTTGGGCACAACTTGTACTGGGCTCACCCACTCACTGTGCGGCACAGGATATATAATCTCCACATGCAGCAACTTTATAACTTCCTTTTTAACTACCTCTCTCATAGTGTTGTTAAGTCTACGCTGGGGTTCTCGAAAGGGTGTAATAGAAGGATCTGTTGGAATACGATGGGTACAAATCATAGGACTGATTCCTGTAAGATCTTGAAGTGAGTAGCCAAAAACCGAGTGATGTTTCTCAAGAATGGTCATTAATCGCAGAGTTTGATCCTGAGTGAGTTTATCGCTAATGAACACAGGGAACTCTGGATTATTGTTTAGGAAAGCATAGGTAAGACCGGGTGGTAAAGTTTTAAGTTCTATGGGAGGTCTAGGTGTTTCTGCAAACTCATCTAAAGGTTCAGGCTCAGAAGGTTTGTCTTCTTCTTCTGTGAAGAAAGGAGTTTCGTCTTCTAAGTCTGGTTCATCAAAAAGCTCTAGAGATGCAGCCTTTACTTCCTCCATAGGATCAGGCAAAAGATATGACTCGGCCTTATTGTTTAAGGAGTGTGAAATTATTATTGGAAATTTAAAGGTTTTTCTGAAAGAAATGTGTAGCTTTCCAGTATGACCTTCATAAAGGAGTCTTCTAAAAGGTTGTCCTATCAACAGGTCGAAGTCCCATGTATCAAAGATATAGAAGTTCAAATGAACCATGGAGCCTTCTACCGTAAGAGGTAGGATATTAATAATTCCAAGACTGGGGACTAATCGTCCCGAAGATTCCTTTATGACCTTTGTTGTGGGGGTTAAGATAAGATTTTTAAATAGTTTAAGTGCAAAGGATTCAGACATAATATTGATCCCCACAACAGGATTATAAAGAGCATCAAATCGATCAGAATTATAAGCACAGCGTATAGTTATAGAGGGTGTGTCCAAACGGATCACATCAGAGGAAAGCTCTGATTCCTCCAACCATTCGCTACTCATGACTGAGATAAGCTCTCTCAATTGATATTCACTTGGTAAATAAATGCTAAACTGGCCGTTTTGGGGTTTGTCAATAGAATGGTAGTTTGAAATATTTCCAAAATCGGCAAAAAGATCGGATTCTATATCCAGCATGAAGTCCGGTAGTGGAATTTCTTCCTCTTGTGGCTCAGAACTTGGGATAGCTAAAGTAGATAAAGAATTTGGCAGAGTGTCTACTTCGGCTTCGTAGGTTTCATCATGAAGGGTATTATCCATCTCAGCTTCTAGGATTCTATCTAGGATCACTCTAGCTTCATCAGTAGGGATGCGAAAGAAAGAACCTCTAGACATTGTGTGAAGCATTTGTTTGTGATTTTTATGAAGACCTCAAAAAAAGTGAAATAAAAGAACAGGGTCTTCAAGATTAAGATTTGGACCAGATTCTAAAAGATCAGAAAAACGTTTCTAGGATTTTCCCAAAGTTTCATTATCTTTTTGTTTAAAAGATAGGACTTCGAGTCTAAGGTCGGCTATACGGTCAAGGGAATAGAAATCTAGACAAAAGTTGGCTCATAAAACTCCCCATTCACCTTGTTGTTGACTTACCTTCTGACTGTATCATTGTCTAGCTTCTCCCCTTAAAGAAAAAGGAAAAAGCTTCCAACGTAAAGTCTTATCAGAAATGCCTTCAATGCGAAGACAATAACATGTTTGCTCAAAATCTCTAATATGAAGGTAAGGGTTTTCGTCTTCCTTTCCCGAAAAAGATAGGTTTTGAATCATGGCAATCAACCTAGAACTTAACTTATACTGGGATGTTTGGATAGGCTGTGATGATTCCCATGGTAAAAGGTTAGTTGCTAAAGGGATTGCAGACTCATGGATCGATTTAGAATTTTGGTTTTCCATAAGGTAAGAGTAAAGAAAATAAATAAAGAATATAAAAGATAAGAAAAGATAAAAGTATAGATACAAGCTAATAGTAAGACACAGGTTATCTCAGCAACGTCTTTCTCCCCGGCAACGGCGCCAGAAATGCTTGTTGATATTTGGGAACGCAATAAGGAATTGATCCGCAAGCGCATGGATATCGGTGAGCACTTCACCCGGGAAATTATCCAGAATATCGTATTTATTTTTTTACCACTAGGAGAAAGAGTGCATCTGACTAACCGGTCTATTACTACTAACCTTTAGGCACAAAGAATGTCTTTCGATGTGAGTGATCAATAGAGAAGACTGCAACCGTAGTCTCCTTCTAACCTTGGTAAGGATGATCTACTGTTCTAATGGGGAGGCTAACGGAATCTAGACACCACAAAGGATGTTCAACCCGCACCTATAAACCCTATCCTTCCTGCTAACGAGATGTGATCTACAAAGGTAGCTCGGAATTGTCATGTTCCTCACTACTACCACGGTCCAGCTAGTCAGGGAATATCTATGAGTACCCCAGCCTAAACACCATGTTTACGCCAGCAATGATTACTCTAAACTCTACGCGAAGAGATTAAAGTAAACTCATAAACCATAAGAACAATAAAACAAGAACTTACTAGAATTTAGAAATCGAATTACTGAAGAATCCTAGGAGCAAGCTTCGGGTTAGGAGAACTTGATCTCGCAGGTACAAGCTTGGAGTAGACACCGACAGGCCGGGCTTCCTCCACTCTTCACCTCCACTCTATCTCTCTCAATCTAGTAGAAACTAGAAGATCTATTTCTACCTTACATTGGTTGCTAAGCCTAAAAAGAAATATTAATTAGAGAAGAGGTTTTCCTTCGAGGGCACCCCTCAGTCTCTATGATAATTTCTTCATGTCTCCTCCAGGGGCCAGGGGGCCTTGCTTATATAGTCCTCCCCTTCTATGCGTTTTTGGGTCGATAGGCGAGGTGGTAATATGTTTTTCTTGATCCAATAGGTCGGTGGAATATCCCATGCGAAGAAAGTCCTGAGAGCACTCCAGCAAGGGGCGGGCGCCCAGGCTACCAGGGCGGGCGCCCTGGGCCTGGCCCAGTTTCGCCTTCGCTTCGGTCTCGTGGCTTCTGGAGTCTTCTAGATGATGTAAAATTACGCGGTGCGTTGATATCTCTATGTAATCCCGACATGTGGGCCTTTCTTCCTTATTTCCTGATAACCCCCTACAGAAACAGATAAACAACAAAACTCGTGGAATTCTGTCAGATCAAACCCTAATTCTAGGTGTTGGTTGCATATTGGTCCTTTCTCTTGTTTATTTGATAATTAAAATTGATACTTAAGAACCGTCAACAACCTCCTCCATAAGATCAGGCAAAAGATATGACTCGGCCTTATTATTTAAGGAGTGTGAAATCGTTATTGGAAATTTAAAGGTTTTTCCAAAAGAAATGTGTAGCTTTCCAGTATGACCTTCATAAAGGAGTCTTCTAAAAGGTTGTCCTATCAATAGGTCAAAGTCCCATGTATCAAAGATATAGAAGTTCAAATGAACCATGGAGCCTTCTACCATAAGGGGTAGGACATTAATAATTCTAAGACTGGGGACTAATCGTCCCGAAGATTCCTTTATGACCTTTGTTGTGGGGGTTAAGACCAAATTTTTAAATAATTTAAGTGCAAAAGATTCAGACATGATGTTGATCCCCACAACAGGATTAAAGAGAGCATCAAATTGATCAGAATCATAAGCACAACGTATGGTTATAGGAGGTGTGTCCAAACGGATCACATGAAAGGAATGCTCTGACTCTTCCAACCATTCGCTACTCATGACTGCGATAAGCTCTCTCAATTGATGTTCACTTGGTAAACAAATGCTAAAATGGCTGTTTTGGGGTCTGTTAGTAGAATGGTAGTTTGAAATGTTTCCAAAATCGGCAAAAAGATCAGATTCTATATCCAGCATGAAATCAGGAGGTGGAATTTCTTCCTTTTGTGGCTCAGAACTTGGGATAGCTAAAGTAGATGGAGAATTTGGTAGAGTGTCTACTTCGGCTTCATGGGTTTCATCATGAAGGGTATTATCCATCTCAGCTTCTAGGATTATATCTAGGATTGCTCTAGCGTCATCAGTAGGGATGCAAAAGAAAGAACCTCTAGACATTGTATGTAGCATTTATTTATGATCTTTCTGAAGACCTCGAAAGAAGTGAAATAAAAGAATAGGGTCTTCAAGATTAAGGTTTGGACCAGATTCTAAAAGATTAGAAAAACATTTCCAGGATTTTCCCAAAGTTTCATTATCTTTTTGTTTAAAAGATAGGACTTCGAGTTTAAGATCGCCGATACGGTCGAGGGAATAAAAATCTAGACAAAAGTTGGCTCATAAAACTCCCCATTCACCTCGTTGTTGACTTACCTTCTGATTATACCATTATCTAGCTTCTCCCCTTAAAGAAAAAGGAAAAAGCTTCCAACGTGAAGTTTTATCAGAAATGCCTTCAATGCGAAGACAATCACATGTTTGCTCAAAATCTCTAATGTGAAGGTAAGAGTTTTCATCTTCCTTTCCTGAAAAAGATAGGTTTTGAATCATGGCAATCAACCTAGAACTTAACCTACACTGGGATGTTTGGATAGGCTGTGATGACTCCCATGGTAAAAGGTCAGTTTCCGAAGGTGTTGCAAATTGATAGATTGATTTAGAATCTTAGTTTTCCATAAGGTAAGAGTAAAGAAAATAAAGAATATAAAAAGATAAGAAAAGATAAAAGTATAGATACAAGCTAGTAGTAAGACTCAAGGTTATCTTAGCAAACCGTCTTTCTCCCTGGCAATAGTGCCAGAAATGCTTGTTGATATTTGGGAACGCACTAAGGAATTGATCCGCAAGCACACGGATATCGGTGAGCACTTCACCCGAGATGTTATCCAAAGTATCATATTTATATTTTTACCACTAGGAGAAAGAGTGCATCTGACTAACCTAATCTATTGCTACTACCCTTTAGGCTACAAAGAATGTGACTCGATGTGAGTGATGTATAGAGAAGACTACAACCGTAATCTCGTTCTAACCTTGGTAAGGATGATCTACTATTCTGTTGGGGAGGCTCACGAGATCTAGACACCACAGAGGATGTTCAACCCGCACCTATAAACCCTATCGATCCTACTAACGGGATATGGGCTGCAAAGATAACTCGGAAATGTCACGTTCCTCGCTACTACCACGGTCCAGCTAGTCAGGGGATATCTATGAGTATCCTAGCCCAAACACCACATTTACGCTAGAGATGATTACTCTAAACTCTACGCGAAGAGATCAAAGTAAACTCATAAACCAAAGAACAATAAAACAAGAACTTACTAGAATTTAGAAGTCAAAATACTAAAGAATCCTAGGAGCAAGCTTTGGGTTAGGAGAACTTGATCCCACATGTACAACCTCGGAGTAGACACCGACAGGCCGGGCTTCCTCCGATCTACACCTCCACTCTATCTCTCTCAATCTAGTAGATCTAGTCTACTCTCACATTGGATGCTAAGCCCTAAGTCTATGTAGAGGAAAGGTTATCCTTCGAGGGCACCTCTCAACTCTATGATGAACTTGTTCTCCTCCAGGGGCCAGGGGGTCTGTTTATATAGTCCCCTCAGGTGAACGTGGGCCGTCGGATCAAACTGACATTGATTGAACGTTTATCCTTGATCCTTTAGGTCGGTGGAGCATGATCCGCAAAGTTGGCTCTGATTGGTGGAGACACCAGGGCAGGCACCCTAGGGGGGAGGGCGGGCGCCCTGCCCCCGAGCACGATCACCTTCCCGTTTGTTCTCGTGGCTTCTGGAGTCTTCTAGATGGTAGAAAATTGCGCAGTGCGTTAATATCTCTATGTAATCTCGACATGTGGGCCTTTCTTCCTTATTTCTTAATAACCCCCTGTAGAAATAGATAAACAACAAAACTCATGGAATTCTGTCAGATCAAACCCTAATTCTAGGTGTTATTTGCATATTGGTCCTTTCTCTTGTTTATTTGATAATTAAAATTGATACTTAAGAACCGTCAACACATGCCTGGGTCGTCCTTCTTTGTGATGAATGGGGGATCAAGGAGATATCCCCAATTTGAACGGACCGGAGGCTTAGCATACCTCGTAAAGACTATTTTAATAGACTCAAGAGGGTCCTCAGGTTTCCCTCGGATCCTACCTTGCTCATATGATGGAACAGCTGCCGCTAATTGAGCCAACTATGTTTCTAACATTTTATTAAAGCTTAACTGATTCTTAATGTCAGAATTAAAGCTGTCTATTTTCTCACTAAGGCTTTCTAGGATCTTGTCATTAGCCACAATTCTCTTGTTGATACTATTATTAATTTTAGTTTGGCCTAGCACGAGATCTCTAAGAGAAGGTTGGTTACCAAAGGAATTACCAGAATTATTATTGTAACCATATCTTGGCCTTGGTAGAAGGGGAGTGAACTCCATTGTTGTTGTTGGGGCCGGTTCCTGTTGTTGAAGTTGTTGTTGATGTAGTTCACCTCCTCCTGGGTCTCGGGGCAGTTATTGCCCGAGTGATCATCTCCTCCGCATACCTCACACCATGGATCTGTTTCTAGAGCATGAACAGCGGTAGGGGTCTGGATGGCTGTTGACATTGTTTTTTGACACGTACCCAAGGACCAGTAGGGTATGGATCGGCAGGTGGAGCAATGATAGCTAGTCTGCAGAAGAATTGCCGATGAGGATAGTTGCCAATGAAGAGACGATTGAATATGACTAAGTCCAGGGGTGGTGACGTGTTCCTCCCGATGATCAATATCGGTGTTTGCCGATGGCCATACCAGGAAGTCTGCCGATGACTCTGAAGAAAAGCGTGGAGATTGCCGATCGATTTGTGGTGGTGTCCTGGTCGGTTACAAAAGGATAGTTTTATGTTTTTCTTAGTTATTCAAATTCGTTTTGTATATGGATTCTGTTTCATTTGGAATTCGAGTCCTAGACGTGTCTGATTGTAGCTCTTTGAGCAGGGTACAAATGTAGACCCTAGGGCCTTGTAGTGAGACATCTATCAATCAATCAAACACAAGTTTTTACTCATATTCTAGCATCTACTTTTTTGACGACTTCGTCATATTTTCCTTTTTTCACTATGAGTTCTTAGGAGTTCGTCGACATAAGCTCGGCGTATTCTCGAGTTCCGCGTGAATACCTCTTGGCCGTGACATCCAGTCGCATCGCTGTTGTCAGGACCAAAGTATTCGAGTTATCACCTTTGCCGATAGTAAGGTCAAATCGGCTGGCACGCCTTAACGTTTAAATCGGGTATTAGCTCTTTGTGTTTGCAGATCTACTTTTGCACCAACAATGGCCTCAATTCCCTTTTTAGAGGAAGATTCCTCTATTTTCTTCATAAGGAGGTCCATCTTGGCCGAGAGCATGTCCACCTCATTGAGGGCGTGGATACCTCTCTTCTTGGGCTAGAGGCGCTCCTCATTCCATCCTTGGTTGATGACTATCTTTTCAACGAGGTCCTTGGCATCCTTGACATTTTTCTATAAAAATGCCCCTCTAGCTGAGGCATCAAGGTGACTACGGGCCATGCCAGTCAGCCCATGGTAGAAACCTTGAATAATGAGCCATTCGTCTATCCCATGATGAGGCAGGCGTGAATGTACTAATTGAGACGTTCCCATGCTTCAGGAATCGTCTCATCAGACTATTGCTGGAAGCTCGAAATCTTCCCACGTAGGGCACTGGTCTTGCCCGCTGGAAAGAACTTCTTGAGGAAAGCATTGGCACACTTGTCCCAAGTTGTCACTTCGCTCTTGTTGGCGTAGAACCACTGCTTCGCCTTCCCCAAGACTGAAAATGGGAAAAGGCGAAGGCGGATGGCGTCCGCCATGACGTTCTTGACGGTGAAAGTGTTGCACACCTCCAAAGAGTGTTGAAGGTGGTCATTGGCATCCTCATGTGGCTTCCCACAGAATGGATTGGCTTGCACCATGTTGATCAGTGCAGGCTTGAGCTCAAAGGTTGCATCGCCCAAGTTCAGGTTTGGACCCGTAGCGACAAATTTAGCTGACGGGGACGAAAACTCAGCGATGGTCTTTTGGGCCATGACTGCCTCAATAACAGGTGTGGGACTTCCTTCCACGAGTGGTTCGGTCTCTGAGTTGAACCTTTGAGGAGAAACCTGACGGTGTCTAGTTCTCCTCAACAATTGCTTAGGATCTTCAACGAAGTTTGGCAGCAATTGAAAACCACTCATGCACTGTCTAGATTCATGATAACGAGAAACAAGACAAGTGAAGGGTAAGCCCCTAACACTAATGGATACTTAGATTTTAGAGTTGACCACGGATTCCAATTTATTAGAGATTCCTAGTACGACGCTTCCCCGGCAATGGCGCCAGAAATGCTTGTTGGCAAATCTTAACGCACACCAGCTAGAGTAAGATGTGACAAGTATCTAGAAATGGTGGCGCCTAACCAGCACTGCTTAAATGCAAGCCTGAGCTGTTACTAGGATAGGGTGTCAGGCTACCTTGAGCAACGGCTCTAGAAATGCTAAGCAATGCTAAACTCTAGCGGTGACGCAAGACGTACCATGGGTAACTCTGCAAGCGCACAGGTACTACTGTAGCACTTCAACCGTGGTGAGTATCCGCGGTGTCGTAATTTATAGTTCGCTCACGGGAAGTGGACTAAGACTCTCTTAATAAATATATGGATGGATATCTGTGGTTTGTGTCTACTCAATCTAAGTTCACTAGTGCTAATAAGGGGGGTAAGAATAGCAAGATAGAATAATAGATAAGTCAGATAAAGGTAAGTAAAGATAACTGGTAGTGAGCTAGCTAGGTGGGAGGACAACGAGTGAGTAAGGACTCCTATGTATCTAACTCTACTTCTGTGTTCTAATCCTAATGAATGTAAATGACTCAACTAGACTAGTATCCAAACAGTCTTGTGTGGTGGGAAGTCGACTGCAATAGGAGGCCGAAACTCCTATCTAAGCAGACCTTTGTCTTATGGGCGCCTACACACCGTACCCGATGTAAATAGAACCTACTAGGAAGCAGAGGCCTATCACACTTCGCCGCCGTCCGCTAACACGTTTGATACGGTGGCATCCACTAATAAGCACTAGCCAAAGCACCTCGCTTACACTAGTCTTATAACTTCAACTATCACGTAAATAGCCAAAGCCCCTAATGGTAGTGGAACACACACAAGGTGTTGAAGACGCTAATCTAACTAAGGCAACTACACTAATAAGACTAAGACAGAACACTACTAAAAGTATAGTAATGCACTAAGCAATACTCAAAGTAAAGACTTGAAGTAAATACTTAGTAAAGTAAAGAAATACTATATTAATATAAAGAATGTAATACAAGAGAAAAGGTAAAAGAGCTATACCAGACTCTCCAGAAGATAGCTCCGAAGACCCGAGCTTCGCTCGACTCGACTCGACTCGACTCTAACTCTCACTCTAGACTAGACTACACTACACTTGATCTCCCAAGTGGGATGTGGAAATGAAATGATAGATGGAAGATATGAGAGATGTCTCTTGGGAGATGGAGGACCCTCCTTATATAGGGGTGAGAGAGGGGGTGCCACGTCAGCGATCCGCGTGCTCCTTCCTTCTCGACCCTTGGATGCACCGACTTTCCAACCGCCTTAGATGGACGGTTGGAGCATTGCCACACATGAGGAAGGTCAGTGGGAGTGAACCGACTCCAAATGGGGCCCACATGTCGGTCAGGCGACCTGCCCTTTGGCTGACAGTGGGTCCCACTGACCTTCTAGAAGATCCTTAAGTCGGTGGGAGGTTGGGCCAGGTGGCATAACCCCATTGGTCGGTCGGCCGACTAACCTTTGGAGCCCCTGGCCCACGTTTGGCCTCCTGGTGGTGTCCCCACTTGTCATGTGAAGTGTTGTCCAAAATTGAGTCTAGTTGCACACTTGCTTGCTTCCATGTAGGCCCAAGGATCCATGTACTAAGTGTTTCAACCGTTGAGAGCAAGCACACTTGGATCCAAGGGTTGGGATTGACTCCTTGGAGTATGCCATGACTCATGCCATGGAGGGGTGCCCCTAGTGGGCCCATACCATGGTCGGCCGACCAAGGTTATGGGGCCCACAGGGCTCATTTCCTTCTTCCCTGCATTGAACAAGCTAAGAGTATAAGTGGAACTTTATTAGTGATAAATATGTTCATGTGATTCTTATCTTCCTTCAATCAAGGACTGTTGACTGGCTTTCAAGTATATAGAACTGGGTCTTATTTCCCGTCAATAGCCATGTGGAAAGAGGAAGAAGAAGATCCCCTCGAAGAAAAGCCGCCAAAAGACGAACCTCCGACCGAGGAAGAACCCCGGTGGTTTTAAGGTATGTTTTACTCTCTCTGCATTTAAATTCTGCATTTTCATTCTGCATTTTTGCTTTTAAATCGTGCATTGCATTTAGATTATGTTTATCCTTCCACTGCATTTAGAACTAGGGTCATTTTAAATCATTGCATGTAAACAAATGATTAAAAAAAATAAAAGTTTAGTATGCAATTAAAAAATATTATATATATATATATTTATAATAATAATATAATAAAGAAATAAATAACAATGAAATAAAAAAACAAAGTCCATAAAACAATCATGAAGGGAGTAAGGGACTTTATGTTATCTCATTTTGTTTCAAATACAATATTAATAGCCTTAAGCTATATCAATAAGTAGTAGTTAGGTTTCCCTCATAATCTAATAAATAAAAACAAAGGATATTAGTCTGAGAGAAGAAACTCTATACCCAGCAACAAGCTAGCTTGGGGGAGGTCATCTCCCGACTAAGGTACATTCTTATTATTGCTCCTTTACTTTCCTACCTTTACACTCATTGTTATATCTCAGTAAGGACATGGTTAGCTTGATCATATATATTGTCATTTATTATGCTTAACCAAAAAGGTAATCTTGATTTAATTCATGTTGAACCCATGTTAATAAGTTGGAAATGATGAATTATTGCTCTAAAAACGATGCACAAGTCTGCTATGTAGTCCCTGCTACTATAGTTTTGGAGTGAATAAAGTCCGCTATAAATCTAAGTTTTGTGGGTTGCATATGCTTGATCATAATTATGCTTGGTAAGATTAGGTGTAGTAGAGTCAGAGTAAATCTTTTGACTTGCTTGAAGAAGAAGTTAAGGTAAAGTTTGGAGTTTTATTTTAAAAAAATCACAAACCCTGCCAAAGTTCCTCTATGGTGTTATTTTTCTGTCCTACCACTAGCCATATTTACACTCATTAGGTAGGGAGCCACCATAAAAAGTTCTTGTTAGTGTGAGTTTTGTTAGACCTTATATTGATCTAAGTAGAGAAATTTGCCATGCCTTTTTTATCAAGATCCCACTTACACCTATCATTATTTCCTACTATCTATTTCAAAAGTTTGCAACCACCAAATTATTGCTTATTCTCTACCCTAGAGATCTGCAAAAGTATCCACATATCTCATTTCTAGCCCATGCTATTTCTACACTGGAAATATGCATTTGTCCTTTCCTTTTTACTCCATATAGTTGAGACATGCAAAAGATTCCTCAATAATCAGTCTTTAAAAGGGAGATGGATATGGCTTGCTAAAAAAGGGGAGAGAAAAAGATATCTATATGAGGTGTATAGCCCAAAAGAAATGTGAGGACACATTTTTGTCCTTATTATTTATCAAAAAAAAAAGAGAGTTATCCATAGCAACCATATCCCCCTTCAAGAGACAGGGGAAGTCTCAAGGAGTATTTTTCCTTCATCCCTTTCCCACCTTTCATTAAACCAACCACCTTCACCATATCTTGATCATTTCTGCATGACCTGTTGCTCCTAGCGATCTAAGTGTCTAGCTTAACAATATACACCACACAAGTTTGCTTAGTTTTTGCCTCCCATAGCTCCACATATCATCCCATTAGATGTAGGTAATAAAGGCTATCACTTCTGGCCTTGGTGAGGTTTACAAAACACCACTGAGTGATCAAGTGAGCCATTTCAGAAACTAAAGCAAGCTTTGTTTTTCAAATTTTCAAAACCCTCCAGACGTAGTCTTAGCTTAACTAAAGCAAGGTAAGAAGTTTTTGCCTATTATCCTTGAATACTTCATGAGGTTGGCTGGCTAGCGAAATCGAGCCTCAAACCTAGCCCTGCAGATCACCTCGTGGAAGACGCGGGGACCTAGGGGCTTGGGTGATGGGCTGCGGTCCTGCTCAGGGTCGTACCTTCCACCTTGTCGTGGTCAGTACCTCCAAGAATCGCCCTCATCCTTATCACGACGTCGAGCATCAAGGATGGCTTGTGCATCATTGTTTGTTCCAACGCATTCATGGATAGACTTGCCCTTGTCATGCCCCTGGGGGTTCAGGGGCTCGAGTGAACCGAGGCTGCCCTCTCTGCGCGTGGTTGATTTCTAGGCTATTCGACCCATGAGTCTAGGTGTCATGAGGCAGAACTCTCAGCGTTCTGCATCACGACATGCTCCAAGAGCCCATGGAGCCCCCTTCACGAACCCTCCTCCCCTTGGAAGTCAATGGCTCGAGCATCGCCCTGAGGAGGAGAGCGGCAGCTACCATGTTCTGACTGGCTATGCTAAAGAGGGGAGGATCTTCCCTTGTGTCCTCATTAATGTGGCGGTTAACGTCGTGGGCATGACATCGAGCTGCTCCTCCATCTCCCTGAGTTGGTTGCTCTTGCTCAAGGGTCGTGTGCAACTACTGCAAGCGCCTACGATCTTCCTCGAGTTTGGCCTCGAGCTCTTTTAGCTGTTTGAGCTTAGGGTGGTGGTGTCCCTCAGGGGTCAAGGCTGCCACTTGCGGCTCTTGATGGTCCACAAAGAGCGTTTCTCATGGAGGGATGGCGTCTCTAGGGCCAGCCGGCCCGGCATCCTCATCACCTCCTGAAAGCGCTGCCGCGGCCTCGAGGTGGAAGCACTCTATTGGCGGTCCTTAATGCTCACATTTAACCGTCAACTAATCATGGAAAAGGACCTATACGCAACCAACATCCGAAATTAGGGTTTCATCTGACAGAATTCCATGAGTTTTGGTGTTTGTCTATTTCTGCAGGGGGTTATCAGGAAACATGGAGGAAAGGCCCACACGTCGGGTTTACATAAAGATATTAACGTGTGTGTGCCAATTTTCTATATTCTAGAAGACTCAAGAAGCCACGGGAACGAACGGGAGGCCGAGCGGGCCCGGGGGCTGGGCGCCCGCCCTCCCCCCTTGGGCACCCGCCCTGCCCTGGTGACCAATCAGGGCAGGTCTCGCGGATCGTGCTCCACCGCCTTTGAGGATCAAGGAAAACCGTGCGATTAAGGTCGGTTTTATCCAACGGCCCATGTTCATTTGGAAGGGCTATATAAGCAGGCCCCCTGGCCCCTAGAGAACATACCTCTTCTATAGAATCAAAGCTAGGGTTTCAATTATTCATCCAAGTAGAGCGGATCCCTCTAGTTCACCTAGTTCTAGTTCTAGTTCATCTAGTTCTAGTTCTAGTTAGTTCTAGTTGTAATCTAGAAAATAGGGAGAGAGAAGAGGAGAGCGGAGGAGGAGCCGGATCTGTCAGATCTTCCTCAACATTGTACTTTTGCAGCAACTGGTTCGTTCTTCATCGTTCTCCAAGTTCTTCAATTCATAATTTCTGAGTTCTTTAATTACTTTTATTTACATTCAAGTTATTTATTGGATTCTCGCTTGCATCAAGTGCTCTAGTTTTTGAAACACTAGAGTAGTAATTAATAGAATAGACGTGGTGTTTAGTCTTGCAATTACCTGTAATTGCACCCAATCATGCGGATTATTGTGGTATCCCTAGGGTAGTGACAGCCCTAACGGTCGACGTATTCCACCTCGTTCGGATCGGTGTTTGTAGGACTGTAGTCAGAGCTTCCTAGCCCCCTTCTCATCTCTTTCTGTGGTTAGTGTTCTGATGTCCCGAATTAAATAATCTTTGAAGTAATTCTTGATTCTTAGATCAACTAGAGAACTCTCAGGAAACTTCCTCTCTTCCCACCAAAAATAATTATATAGTTATCCTTGGGCGATCTTGAATCTTAATTAGTACACTCACGTTCCCTGTGGAAAATCGATACTCTAGAATACTCCCGGGTGAAAGCTACATCGATATCCATGCGCTTGCGGATTTTTTCTGTTTGCGTTTAAAATACCCAACAAGCTTTCTGGCGCCGTTGCGAACCAAGTCGTCCGTGCTAGTTTCGAACCAAGTCGTCCGTATATCCTTTTTCTTTTCTTTTTTTACCACACTCACCTTACCATTTTCACCACACCATATGGATTTCACTCCAAACATTAATGAGAATGGAATTTATTTCATAGCCACTTCGTTTACTCCATACTTATATGCAACATCTTCCCAATCTATTGGTCTCTCCAACATCACCACATTCGAGATCTCCAACCCCCTCTTCCTTTCTATTTATAAAATCTTTAAAAGGGCAGTTGTCGATGCATATCTCTATAATAAATATTGTAGATCTCGTTGAGTTGATATAGGTCAGCGTTGGAGGGGAAACCACTTCGCCGACATAAATTGATGGTTTCCCAAGGACAAGCTTAGTGTCCTAAAATAAGCACTGATCAGATCGTAACATGAGCTTTTAATTATTTGCAACATTACCTTGTGTGTTGAGCATATAAGGATAATTGTAAAAAAATTCCTTTGGGTATTCTTGTCACTAACCTTTCCAGGATTGGAGCAAGAAGATCGGATGAATGACAAGCACAAGGTATGTCCACCCAATCATCATACAACATTGAATTAAATTCATCCAAACTTGAATTTTGCAAAATTCAAGCTTTGGGGAGTACTTTACATAAATATATCCTTTGTCATGTTGCTATGTTGGTTGTCCCTACCTTTGAGACATGCTCAATTTGTTAAATACTAATCACACTACTTCATCTCCACTTGAGTAGATCTCTATAAATGCTCTCATGCTACCTTTATTTGCTTTAGTATATGTCTAGGTTTGGAGTAGTTTCATTTATCTCTTAATTAAGCATGGTGCTTAGTTTAGGAATGATGATCTTACTTCTAAGGGATTTTAAATTAAGCTTGGTGCTTAGGTTAAAATGCCCTCCTAAATCAAATTAGACATGGTGTCTAGGTTGATTTTTGAGCCGATAGTATGCTATAGTAGATATTGGATATTTTGTTGGACTAACCCCTACAGGAAAATTTTCAATATCGACCTGGGAAGTCCTGAGATAAACTCACATTGGAGACAAAGAGAGACACATAAAGTTTAACAATTTACACAAAGAAGACATAGCTCATAAGAGATTATCCATGGAGGGTGCCACAAACACGTTGCACAACCACTAAGAAAGGAAAGTTTCCACAAGGTGATACTGTACCATCACTCTTCAAGTAAGGTAACATCTTAAGGTACTTGACTATCACTTTTATAAGCTTCTCCTTGGTTCTGGCGTTCACATGAATAAAAGAGACAAACATGTATGATTTACAACTCTAGATTAACCAACCCAATCGATTCAACATGTTTAGTCCTTCCACCTTTGTGATCCCACACTCCTAATCATATGAGCTAAAATGTTGCACACTCAATATTTGGAAGATATATAAAAAACCATAAGTATAGATAGATTATCTTTCCATTAGGTTGAGCGATCTGATCTGACAAATGTTTTAAATGCTACACTCATGATTTTATTATCCATCAACTTCGTCTTGCTCACTATGCTTAAGGTTAGAGAAGAACAAATACACTTTTGGTTCTGTTGCTGTTTTCCACCAACAGGGCCCATGCACTTGATCTCTGCCTTGTCTCTATGAGCAGGTACACTTCGAGCAAAACATGGAGGAGTTTTACAGCTCTCAGACTCCACCAAGTGAAGGACCTGGATCTATGAGCACAAACATACTGAACAGGATGCTGCCAACGCCGCACTTCGAACTGTTGGGCAAATGAAGAACATGGGTCACACCGTATCAAGAGGTGCAGACGTCAAGGTCCACGCTGTTGGGTATTTTAAACGCAAACAGAAAAATCTGCAAGCGCACGGATACCGATGTAGCTTTCACCCGAGAGTATTCCAGAGTATCGATTTTCCACAGTGAACGTGAGTGTACTAATTAAGATTCAAGATCGCCCAAGGATAACTATATAATTATTTTTGGTGGGAAGAGAGGAAGTTTCGTGAGAGTTCTCTAGTTGATCTAAGAATCAAGAATTACTACAAAGATTATTTATTTCGAGACATCAGAACACTAACCACAGAAAGAGATGGGAAGGGGGCTAGGAAGCTCTGACTACGGTCCTACAAACACCGATCCAAACGAGGTGGAATACGTCGACCGTTAGGGCTGTCACTATCCTAGGGCTACCACAACAATCCGCAGGATTGGGTGCAATTCCAGGTAATTGCAAGACTAAACACCATGTCTAATCTATTAATTACTACTCTAGCATTTCAAAGACTAGAGCAATTGATGCAAGCGGGAATCCAATAAATAACTTGAATGTAAATAAAAGTAATTAAAGAACTTAGGAATTATGAACTGAAGAACTTGGAGAACGATGAAGAACAAACCAGTTGCTACAAAAGTATAATGTTGAGGAAGATCCGACAGATCCGGCTCCTCCTCCTCTCTCCTCTTGTCTCTCCCTATTTTCTAGATTACAACTAGAACTAACTAGAACTAGAACTAGATGAACTAAAACTAGAACTAGATGAACTAGAGGGATCCTCTCTACTTGGATGAATAATTGAAACCCTAGCTTTGATTCTGTAGAAGAGGTATGTTCTCCAGGGGCCAGGGGTCCTGCTTATATAGCCCCTCCAAATAAATGTGGGCCGTCGGATAAAACTGACCTTAATCCTTTAGGTCGGTGGAGCATAATCCGCGAGGCGGAGCCTGATTGGCTCCTGTAGCAGGGTGGGCGCCCAAGGGGGGAGGGCGAGCCTCCTCAATAAATGTTACTCTCTAAGAGGAAGTTCAACATGATAACGACTAAGAGATTTTATGCTAACACTTACCCAGCTCCACAAAGCTTTGTTGTCTATTTGAGCTCCACAAAATTCAAGGATCAAAGAACACTAGCAGACGGAGGACATCCTAATCGCTGTCAGGGTGCTGCCGACATTCAAATACACCTCCGCCACCTGCTAGCAAGATCAGAAGAAATTACATCAAAATCCAGCTTGGGGGAGAGCACCCACATTTATCCAGCTAAGTGTTCTACTCACGTTTATACTTTACTCAAATAATAAAAAGATGCATAATCATAAAAACCCAAATAAAGATTTTGTGCTTATATATATATCTTTGCTTAGTTTGCTAAATAAATAAATAAATAAATAAAGTTTGCTATGAACCCTCATGATAAGCTCTCACATGGAAATGATGAATAGTTGCTCTGCCATGACTAGTTCTCAAAATTGAAATCTCTCTCAAGTTTAGGCATGACTGTTATTAATTAAGATTTGCTCTAAACCTGAACTTGTGGGAAGAGTACTTGATCTAAAGTCTAAGTCGTTAACGGATACGATATGGGAAGGTTGAGCTTCTGTTTATCTGTTCCTAGAGATGCTAGAATTCTGGAGAATTTTATCTTTGAAAATCTTTAAAATGTTGCATAATGAGTTCCTGTATGATGAGAGTTTAAAATCCTACCACAGCCATATATACATGCTTATTAGACTATGAACCATACA
The DNA here is from genome assembly GCF_000003195.3 of Sorghum bicolor. Lineage (NCBI taxonomy): Eukaryota > Viridiplantae > Streptophyta > Magnoliopsida > Poales > Poaceae > Sorghum > Sorghum bicolor. The sequence continues at coordinate 19,749,331 of NC_012873.2, read as the reverse complement.
TTTACTTTTTACTGCTTATGAGCATTGAGTGTGGTCAAGCTGTGTAGACCCTTAGGAGCTTGTCATGTGGTTAAAATCAAGATTCACTTGCACGTTCACTCATACATGCTGCTTCTACTCCGAAAGTACGCATCCACATACATCCACTCATTTCCATATCCAGATTCACCTAAAATTATTCTACTCCTATCTAGGAGAGAATAGCCAAAAACATTATCCTATCCGTGTTATTCCCCATGAAATAAATGCTCAAGATATTTTGGTTACTACCACTTGCTACATTATTCCAGGAGGGTGAGTGCTCTAAAAAAAAGTGAATACGAGGAAATAACAAGGGACAAGTGCCCGAAACCTCGGAAGAAAAAAAAGAGAAAAAAGGAGAGAAGAAAAAGTGAGACGAGAGGTAAAAATGGACAAGTGTGTGACAGTAGAATTAGGGGTACAAGATACCCACCTGAGAGAAAAGAAAAATAAAATATAGAGCATCTCATTCCCCTCAAAAGCCTCAAGTGCAAGGAAGGTATGTACCCCCTCAAAAGAGCAAAAGTAGAATTAGACTTTTACCATTATTTTCACCATTATCACCATTCATTCGCCACACATGCACATCTTGATTTGACTTATTGACTTGTTCTTGTGGATCCATGGTTTGACTATGCAATAAATGTCTTGTAAGTATGTATTAGCTGTCTCTCACCTATGAGCTCCAAGATATCAAAACCTTATTAGAGTAGGGTGAGAGAGAAGGTAATGCCACTATGCCTCATACCAAAAATACCACATACTTTGAGAGAAGGCATACACCATTACTGCCTTGGTAAGGATCTAGAAATACCACAAAAGAGAGACTAGAGAGAGTCATACAAGGAATCTCTGAGTTTTATTTGAAAATCTACAAAAACTCCAGAGCTATAGTTAATCGAAGAACAAGAGACATGGCGCTTGACTAGACCGTTCTATCTTTTAACTGCTCAAGACACAAGTTACGGTTGCAAGCCCCATGGTCGAAGGTAAAATGAGTAAGTTTAAATCTTAACAGTTTACCCTAACCTAGAGATGAGATCTTGTTTGAGCATATGTGTACCTTTAAGGCATGAAACCACTGCAGAAACTCTTGAGTCCATCCTTGCTCAGGGACGAGCAAGAGGTAAGCTTGGGGGAGCTTGTTGACGGTCCTTAATGCTCACATTTAACCGTCAACTAATCATGAAAGAGGACCTATACGCAACTAACATCCAGAATTTGGGTTTCATGTGATAGAATTCCACAAGTTTTGGTGTTTGTCTATTTCTGCAGGGGGTTATCAGGAAACATGGAGGAAAGGCCCACACGTCGGGTTTACATAGAGATATTAATGTGTGCGCCAATTTTCTATATTCTAGAAGACTCCAGAAGCCATGGGAACGAACGGGAGGTCGAGCGGGCCCGGGGGCTGGGCGCCCGCCCTCCCCCCTTGGGCGCCCGCCCTGCCCTGGTGACCAATCAGGGCAGGTCTCGCGGCGATTAAGGTCGGTTTGATCCGACGGCCCATGTTCATTTGGAAGGGCTATATAAGCAGGCCCCCTGGCCCCTGGAGAACATACCTTTTCTACAGAATCAAAGCTAGGGTTTCAATTATTCATCCAAGTAGAGAGGATCCCTCTAGTTCATCTAGTTCTAGTTCTAGTTCATCTAGTTCTAGTTCTAGTTCATCTAGTTCTAGTTCTAGTAGTTCTAGTTGTAATCTAGAAAATAGGGAGAGAGAAGAGGAGAGCGGAGGAGGAGCCGGATCTGTCGGATCTTCATCAACATTGTACTTTTGCAGCAACTGGTTCGTTCTTCATCGTTCTCCAAGTTCTTCATTCATAATTCCTGAGTTCTTTAATTACTTTTATTTATATTCAAGTTATTTATTGGATTCCCAATTGCATCACTGCTCTAGTCTTTGAAACACTAGAGTAGTAATTAATAGATTAGACGTGGTGTTTGTTGACGGTCCTTAAGTACTAAATTTAACCATCAACTAAATATGGAAAGGATCAATATGCACCAAACATCTAGAATTAGGGGTTTATCTGACAGAATTCCACGAGCTTTGGTGTTTGTCTATTTCTGCAGGGGGTTATCCGAAAATATGGAATGAAGGCCCACATGTCATGTTTACAACGAGATAATTACGTGCCGCGCAATTTTCCTTAATCTACAAGAGTCCAGAAGCCACAGGAACGAACAGGAGACCGGACGGGCTCGAGGGCAGGACGCCCGCCCTGGCCTCGGGGCTAATCACAATCAACTTCGTGGATTATGCTCCACCGACCTAAAGGATCAAGGAAAACTATGCGATCAATGTCGGTTTGATCCGATGGCCCAAATTCACTTGAAAGGACTATATAAGCAAGGCCTCTCCACCCCAGGAGAAGAGAGGAGAAATCATTATCAGAGGAAGTCATCAAAGTTAGGGTTTAGAACTTCTCTCCCACAGAGAATTAGAATTAGCTACTCCCTAATCCTTCAAGTTTTAGAGGATTGATTAGATAGAATTAGAGAAGTAGAGCGTAGCGCTCTGGATTCGGATCTTCGTTAATAAAGATTGGTATTATTTCATATCTTTCTCTACTACATTATTCTAATTGCATTATGTCTCTATTTATTATGATCTTAGTTTGCTCTAGTTCTATATTTGATATAGTTATGATTGATAATGAGTTTATGTATAAGTTTGCAAAGCGCTTAGCTCTTGACGCGCGGGAGTTAAGTGGTAGATCATATGTGGGCGTGGTGCTTAGATGTTATTTACCTGCAAATGTATCCTATTGGCCGGGTCGTGTGGTAGTTCGCGATAGTGACAGCTTCGTTGATTCTTATATAGTCCACCCTCCGTTGATAGGACAGGCAAAATTTGTATTGCAGAGTAAGTCTTACGATGTTCTGATTTACTTTAGCAATGTTCTTTATACATGAATGAAGAGTCTTTTATGCTATATATGATCTTGTAGATAACTAGAGTAGATTGTGACTTAGTAGATAGTAGATAACTTAGAATCCATTCTCTAGCTAATCCGACGTCACCTTATATATATGAGGAGTAGTCTATTTTCTAATCGATGTGTTATCTACCCATGAGCTTATATTTCATTATCATTATTATTATGGCTTACCCCCTACCGAAGTAAGTGACTGTGTGACGAGTTCCTCATTAGTAATCATGTTCTTGCAAGCTTATCTCTAGTTTATGCATTGATAGATTTTATTTACCTCCACCGTTCTCTTAAGAAAAATTATAAATAACGATACCTGGAATACTTTTCCTGGTGAAATGCTACAATGAGGTATTTTATCTGTGCGCTTGCGGATAGAATAGATTATTTTCTAGAGAGCCTTTACATTCATAAATACCTTTGTACACTCTGGCACCATGCTGGGGATGACAACCTAGTATTCAAGTGGTGTTAGCTAGTGTCAACAAGCATTTCTAGCGCCGTTACCGGGGAGCTAAGGAAAGTCAGGAAATCAGTCAAGGTTATTCACATAAATATTAGACTAGACTATGGAGAAATAATTGCATAAAGACAGCTACTAAGTGAGAAATCATAACAAAGCACCTCTGCTTTGGCAGGTTCACCCTGTTGTTTTACTATGTTTATATTTTTATACAGGGTATATCAGGATTGACTTTAGTACATTCAACTCTTTATCATCAGAACCAAAGCAATCAAGAAAGAAAGAAGAAGCTACCTACCAATTGCTGAAGCTATGGCACAAAAGACCTTGCAAGAATTCTCTGCTCCAAGTCTTGAGAACATTCCAACTGGTCCATGGTCCAAGATTTGCAGTAGAAGAAGGAGCACCCGAGTTTGAGCTCAAGGCAAGCCTCATCAATCAGGTACAAGCTGCACAATTCAGTGGAAAGGCACATGAAGATGCTAGTGCACACTTGCAAAATTTCTTAGAGATTGGAAGTAGAATCCGCATCAACGGAGTTGACAAAGACGTCATACTACTTCGCCTCTTTCCATTCTCACTAGAAGGGAAAGCAAGGAAGTGGTTTTACACTCATCAAGATAACATCAACAACTGGACGAACTTATCAGATGCCTTTCTATCAAAGTTTTTCCCTATAGGCAAAACAACTGCCTTAAGAGGAAATATTGTCAGTTTCCAACAGCAGAAGACAGAAACCATTCCAGAAGCATGGGAGCGTTTTCAAGGATACATATCAGATTGTCCTCATCATGGAATGGCCAGATGGCTACTTATGCAGACCTTCTACCATGGATTAACCCAAAAGGCTCGTGAGTGCCTAGATGCATCTGCTAAGGGATCATTCTTGGAGCTTACAATTGGAAAAGCAGAGATACTTTTGGATAAGATAGCAGAAAACCAAAGGTGGTTCCAAGATAAAGCTCAACAATGTCATCAAACTGAAGAAATACCAGAAGAAGTAAATTCATTATCAACCAAGATGGAAAATTTGCTCCATTGGATTGACCAGAGGGCCAAGTTCAAAGAAGATCAAAGGGCCATTGAGACAGCATATAAATACCAAACCACTTCGAGTCAACCCAATAGCAAAGGTATGAATTCAGGTAACACTTTCAAGCAACTTTCATTAAAAGAGATAATTGCTCAACAAACCAAAACTAACGATGAAGTTAAACAAAGGCTAGATACAAATAAATCATCTCTAAAAGATATACACAATAAAATGGATTTTCTATTAACTGCCTTTGATGAGCAGAACACTCTCAATAAAAAGGGTAGAGCTTAAATTAATAAAGCTAGCTGCTGCATTGCCTGTTGCCACTAACATTGAGCAGGTAAAGAACATAACTACTAGAGGAGGCAAAGCCACCAGGGATCCCCCATACCCAAAAGAGAAACAAAGAACATCAGCACCAGTGCAACCAACAGTGATAGAAGAAGAAAGCCCAGTTGAAGCAGAAGATCTGCTACAACCACCAAGAACTGTAGAAATAAGGAAAGATTTTTACGACACCAACTATTTGCCATTTCCCAGAAGAAACAGAGGACTGCAGTCGGATGAGCAGTTTGGTAAGTTTGTAGAGGTCATTCAGAAATTATTTGTCAACATACCTCTACTTGATGCCATACAGAGATATTCAAGCTGAGAAAAGAATTTAGTGCAAAGTACATCAGAGATATTCTTAACAAAAAGAGACCACTGCCCACCACTGAGGTTATCAAGCTGAGAGAAGAATGTAGTGCGGCCATCCTCAATAAACCACCAAGGAAGAAGAAGGATCCAGGATGCCCCACCATTAATTGCTCGATCAGAAACCAACACTTCAGCAATGCAATTTGTGATCTCGGAGCAAGTGTCAGTGTGATGCCAACATCAGTCTATAATAAGCTTGAGCATACGACCCTAGAACCAACATCAATGTGCCTACAACTAGCGGATCAATCAGTTCGACACCCGTTGGGCATCGCTGAAAACATTCCAGTCAAGATCAGAGATTTCCTTGTGCTAGTAGACTTCATGGTACTGGACATAAGTCCCGACTCAAAAGTGTCCATCATCCTTGGAAGGCCATTTCTAAGCACTGCCAATGCCCACATCGATGTTGGAAAGGGAGAAATCAAGTTCAACATAAACGGAAAAGAAGAACATTTCACATTCAAGCCCAGACCAGAGAGAGACTCTACAGTGAAGGAAGTTCATGAAGAAGAACCACTGGAGACACCATCTCCGGAGGAAGGTAATTCAGAAGATTAAAAGATTTGGAGGTCCAGCTTGGGGGACCTAAAAATCCCAAACCCTGGCCGGGAGGTAAATCGGTATTTATCCGCATCATTAATTCCTGCATTATCCATATTTATTCATAGCATTATTATAATAATTAACAGCCCCATATAAATAATATTTATGGTGTGTGACAACCCATATTTATTAATTATTGTGGAGGCACCAAAAAAATTATTTTCCATTATCATTTTAATAAGTTTCAATTCTCACAGATTTTCCTGCATTATATTTAATTATAGCAACCTTCTAGAAGCATGACCCACACTCTTGGGTCCCACTTGTCATACACCACACCTCACACACATCCCATCACATTATTTGATCCACCATCATAACTCCAGTCACCAACACTTTTCCACCGACCAACCACCACCCATGAACTATTATTCTACGTAAGAGTTAAGCAAAGGAGGGGATAGAAAAATTGCAGCCAGGATGGCCTACAAAGGTGGGCGCCCGCCCACCTACAGAGGGCGCCCGCCCTGTCCCCCCTTCCTCCTATAAATTGCCACTTTCTGCCTCCAACTTCTTCACACAAGCATTCCAGAAAACCACGCAAGTTTCAGTTTCCAAAAAAGAAGCTCTTGTAGTGAAGTAAGAAGGAGAGTAGAGAGGAAGAGAAGAGTGGAAGAGAGGTTGGTAGTCTTTGAGTGAGAGAGTAAGGTTCACCCAGTAAGTAGTGATCCCGCTGTCTAGAGCGGAAGTAAAAATTGTTTAGGGGGAGGTGCTGCCAAAATAAAAACTTGTCTTGAATGACTAACCCCTAGACTACTGACATTTCGGACAGCTGATCACTAACATTTTTCTCTCACATTTTCCACTAGTTGTGTTTGTGTCAACTTTTGTTTGCAGGATGTTCAAAAAGGTAAAGAACGCGGGCAAGGCCTTCAAGAACATAGGTACGAGGAGTTCGTCCCGACACTCCTCGCACTAGTCAGAGATGAGTATTGACCCAACGCCCACACAAGCTCCGTCATCTTCATCTGATCAGCAAGTCAAGGTCCTCCTCAAGATAGGAGACCTTGGACTGAAGACCCGCAGGGAGAAGGAAGTTTACCAGTAGCTAAAGAATAAGGATTTCATTCACGCACCCACTCTTGATCCTATCTTGCTACAAGAAACAGGTATGGATACTGAATTCGATTTGATTTTCCAGATGGTGGGATGGACAAATTTTTGGAACATAACTGAGTTGGGTTTCCGTCTTCTCACCCTTGAATTTCTTTGCACTTTACAATATTATGAGGGGGGAATCGCATTTTGGATGTTCAAACAGGACATTATGTTGTCTTAGAGAGAACTGAGCGACCATCTCGGTTTCTCTTCAAGATGCATCCTGGACATTGACTCCGACTTACCCAATTTTGAGAGACACCAGTTCTGGAGAGAGATATCTAGAGATGAGTTTTATAGCCAAGCCCGAACCAGCGACATGGAACACCCCACTCTTAGGATGTTCCACAAATGGCTTGGGTACAATCTTTTCCATCGTGATGATATTAGAAAAGTAAGAATAGGAGATTTGCAACTTCTATATGCTGCTATAAATAAAGTACCCACTTCACCTGTTACACTTTTGGTTTCTCATTGGCTTAGTATACCTAGTCTTTAGGGACCTGTCGGTTGTACTTCACTCGTCACTCGTCTAGCCTCTAATCTTAATTTGCTAAAAAACTCATCATTGGAATTCATTGACGAGTTACGAATTTATCATGGCTATGACACATTTAGGCAAGCTCGGATGTTGAAAAAAGAGGGGAACATAATGTATATGTTATATGATAATAAAGGCAAGATTCGGTTATCTAACCCGAACCTTGGCCTCTATGTTGTTCAAAACTATTTGATTGAGATTGCAGTGACACCGGTAAACCAGAGAGCTCCACAACGAGTGGCATCTAAAAGGATGACCACCCATCAAGAACGCACCTGGTATGGAGCTGATCCCGGGCCAGAAGAAGCAGCGCACCTGCATTATTGCGACTACAACCCCCGAGTCCTTCGAGACCCATGGGTTCGACATGCTCAACCACAAGAGCCAACACAGGAGACATGGCCGGAGAGCCAAGATCACCAGTGGACAAACTCGCCTTTCCATACGGGCAGGTACTCCACTGATCCATATGGAGCTTCAGGGTCCAGACCTCCGCCCCAATTCGATGCAGGACGATGCTCTGATGCCTCTTATTCTTTCACGAACGACTACTACCAAGAGGCCGGCGCTTTCTTCACCCGTACCGACAACACCCTCCTCGACATCCAGAATACGCAAGCGGAACATGGACGACTCCTGGAATAGCAACAAAAGTGGAACCAGGACCACGCCACTGCAGAACAAGACTGAGACAAGACACCACAACAATGAACGACAACATCACCCCCATGATGCGATTCTGGAACATTGGGTAAGACCGACAACAACATTCAGCTTGGGGGAGTTCCTCCCCACTTTATGAAGTAAGTTTTTATTTGCTCTTCTTATTTATTCTTTTCTGTTTTAGTGTTTTATTTATCTTAAAGAGAAAAACTTAGAAAATCCAATAAATATTTTCTTGCTTTACTTTACTACATTCTATAAACATGAAAACAAAATAAAAAGAGTGTGTAGATAAGTGTGCTTTATTTTTCCTGCTAAGTGTTAATCTCTAGAAAAATAAAAGACAAAAAAAGATGCATGATGGAAATAATGAACAGTTGCTCTGTTTGCTTACTTTCGAGTACCTAGCTTTTGTATTAGAGTTCTTCCAGGAATTACTAAAACAAAAATTTACTATCTATGGGAAGCATGAACCTAAAACTAAAGTCTAAGTAAGAGAAAGGCATGATATAAAGTTTGAGCTATTGTTCCTACTACACTAAGTTCTGGAGATTTATTTTGAAAACTTGCAAATTACATGATGAGTTCCTAGCATGACAAAATTCCTACCACAGCCATACTTGCTATAACATCTTTTGCTACTTATATTCACATTGAGTTTGATCGAGCTGTGTAGACCCTTAGGAGCTTTTCATGTGGTTAAATTAAGATATTCGCTTGCACACATCTACTACACCATCCACCACCATTCATTAAAATTTTATCACTCACTATCCCGAGTGTTGTTATTCTCTCTCTCCAAAAAGATTCAATGCAGAAGAGGCATGGGTTATGAAAAAATATGCGAGGAAATAAAAAGGGGCAAGTGCCCGGAACCTCGAAAAGGAAAGAAAAAGAGTGAGACGAGAGGTAAAAATAGACAAGTGTCCGGAGTAGAATTAGAGGTACAAAGATGCCCACCTGAGCGGAAAAAATGGACAAGTGTCCGACAGTAGAATTAGGGGTATCTACTACCCAACTAAAAAAGAGAAAAAAGAGAGATAGCCCATGTTCTCCCAAAGCAAAGATCAAAGAAGAGGAGAGATAGCAATATGAGGAGCAATGAGAAGTAAGTTTCATCATTACTTATATTTCCACCATTACTATCATTTACTCCACCACACATGCACATCTTGATTTAATTATATGCTGAGTTCCTTTGGATCCATGGCTCGATTAGACAACATATGTATGAGCTGTTTCTCACACCTATGAGCTCCACTTAAATATTCTATTAGCTATAGGTAAGTAACATTTTTGGTAAGGATCCACAAATACCACATATAGAGAGACTTGAGAGAATTATTGCTGGGAACTTTGAGTTATATTTTTGAAAACTTATGCAAAACTCTGGAACAAAGGTGAAGTACAAACAGGAGGAATAGTGCTTGACTTAATTATTTTGTCTTTCAATTACTTAAGACTTAAGCGCAGGTACTAAGCTTCATGACACTTCACTCTAATCTGGAAGAATTTTTATGTGAAAGCATATGTGCCTGTCAGGAAAGAAAACATCGAAGCAACTCCTGATCCATCTGAGTTTAGCTGTTTGCTCAGGGACGAGCAAAGGGTAAGCTTGGGGAGTTTGTTGACGGTCCTTAAGTACTAAATTTAACCATCAACTAAACATGGAAAAGTATCAATATGCACCAAACATCTAGAATTAGGGGTTTATCTGACAGAATTCCACGAGCTTTGGTGTTTGTCTATTTCTGCAGGGGGTTATCAGAAAATATGGAAAGAAGGCCCACATGTCATGTTTACAACGAGATAATTACGTGCCGCGTAATTTTCCTTGATCCAGAAGAGTAGAAGAGTCCAGAAGCCACGGGAACGAACGGGAGACCGGACGGGCTCGGAGGCAGGGCGCCCGCCCTCCCCCCTTGGGCGCCCGCCCTGGCCTCAGGGCCAATCACAATCAACTTCGTGGATTATGCTCCACCGACCTAAAGGATAAAGGAAAATCGTGCGATCAATGTCGGTTTGATCCGACGGCCCAAATTCACTTGAAAGGACTATATAAGCAAGGCCTCTCCACCCTAGGAGGAGAGAGGAGAAATCATTATCAGAGGAAGCCATCAAAGTTAGGGTTTAGAACTTCTCTCCCACAGAGAATTAGAATTAGCTACTCCCTAATCCTTCAAGTTTTAGAGGATTGATTATATAGAATTAGAGAAGTAGAGCCTAGCGCTCTGGATTCGGATCTTCGTTAATAAAGATTGGTATTATTTCATATCTTTCTCTGCTACTTTATTCTAATTGCATTATGTCTCTATTTATTATGATCTTAGTTTGCTCTAGTTTTATATTTGGTATAGTTATGATTGATAATGAGTTTATGTATGAGTTTGCAAAGCGCTTAGCCTTGACGCGCGGGAGTTAAGTGGTAGATCATATGTGGGCGTGGTGCTTAGATGGTCGGGTCGTGTGGTAGTTCGTGATAGTGACAGCTTCGTTGATTCTTATATAGTCCACCCTCCGTTGATAGGACAGGCAGAATTTGTATTGCGGAGTAAGTCTTACGATGTTCTGATTTACTTTAGCAATGTTCCTTATACATGAATGAAGAGTCTTTTATGCTATATATGATCTTGTAGATAACTAGAGTATATTGTGACTTAGTAGATAGTAGATAACTTAGAATCCATTCTCTAGCTAATCCGACGTCACCTTACATATATGAGGAGTAGTCTATTTTCTAATCGCTGTGTTATCTACCCATGAGCTTATATTTCATTATCATTATTATTATGGCTTACCCCCTGTCGAAGTAAGTGACTGTGTGACGAGTTTCTCATTAGTAATCATGTTCTTGCAAGTTTATCTCTAGTTTATGCCTTGGTAGATTTTATTTACCTCCACCGTTCTCTTAAGCAAAATTATAAATAACGATACCTAGAATACTTTTCTTGGTGAAATGCTACAATGAGGTATTTTATATATGCGCTTGCGGATAGAATAGATTATTTTCTAGAGAGCCTTTACATTCATAAATACCTTTGTACACTCTGGCACTATGCTGGGGATGACAACCTAGTATTCAAGTGGTGTTAGCTAGTGTCAACAGTGTTTAGTCTTGCAATTACCTGGAATTGCACCCAATCCTGCGGATTGTTGTGGTAGCCCTAGGGTAGTGACAGCCCTAACGGTCGACGTATTCCACCTCGTTCGGATCGGTGTTTGTAGGACTATAGTCTGAGCTTCCTAGCCCCCTTCTCATCTCTTTCTGTGGTTAGTGTTCTGATGTCCTGAAATAAATAATCTTTGAAGTAATTCTTGATTCTTAGATCAACTAGAGAACTCTCAGGAAACTTCCTCTCTTCCCACCAAAAATAATTATATAGTTATCCTTGGGCGATCTTGAATCTTAATTAGTACACTCACGTTCCCTGTGGAAAATCGATACTCTAGAATACTCCCGGGTGAAAGCTACATCGGTATCCGTGCGCTTGCGGATTTTTTCTGTTTGCGTTTAAAATACCCAACACACTCCCAAGAGGGATCGTAATCACCTTCGTCAGAGTCGAAGTAGCCAAAGAAGTAGTTGCTTGTAGCGAGGAATCGACAGAGAGTCCTTGGGTCACCAAGCCCAGAAAAATCTGCACCAGCCCAAGTGTCGTCCTTCGAGGAGCTAACCACGAGGTATGTGGACGTTGGTGGTGTGGCAATGAGGTCGAGGGTAGACCTCAGGTGGTGGCCAGGAAGATCTGCATACGCACTGAAGGAAGTGCTTGCAGAGGAGGCATAAGTCGTGGCGGCATTCCTCAGTCCATACAGATGTGAGGATGGCATGTTTGCCTGCTCCCTTGGCATCAGGTTCGGTCCCAAACGCGACGATGGTGGGGCTCTAGGCCATGACGTCGACGCTCCCAATGTCCCTTTCCCAAGGTGTGGCGGGTCGAGTCGACTGACTACCAACCGAGGTGGACTGGGAGGTCGTGCTAGGCCCCTTCTAGGACCTAAGGCGGAACTAGTGGCCCCTCGAGGTTTCCCTTTGGCCTACCATGGACTAGGGGTGCCGATCGTCACTCGAGGAGGAACAATAGGGTGTGTTGGAGCGCTCTTAGCCCCAGTGGTGGGGCTAGAGTGCCCGGTCTCTGTCTCGCCCGTCGGGCATGTTGAGAATGATGTCTCGAGCACCTCTCGTGCACTGGCTAGGGGGGAGAGGCTCTGGCTAAGGCTCGGGCTCGGTACATGGTGAGAGGACCATTTCATACCTAGAGCCGAGTGACATGAACTCCAAACTCCCAAACCTCATAATTGTACCGAGACAAAGTGGGTGGAAACCGTCACCCATCTAGGCTTTCCCAAAGGAAAAGGTGTGACACGCAGAAGGCCCCTACCTGGCGCGCCAACTGTCGGTGTCTGGACCTGCGGTCTAGGCACTAACGAGTAATACGAGTATGCATGCCTTGGAACCTAGATGGTGATACAAGAAGAACACAAGAGGTTTATACTGGTTTGGGCTAACGATGCCCTACGTCTAGTGTGAAGGCAGAGACTTGTATTATACTGCACCTGAGGTGCTTGTAGTAGTGGTTACAAGTGAGCTGCGAGAGAGGATACATAGCCCAGGTCTCGGCTGAAGGTGTGGTTATATGTAGGTGTGTCCGAGTGTCTTCATGTGTTCGTGTGAACCGTCGTCCCTTTGTAACGGTCCCTGCCTCCCCTTTTATAGTTACAAGGGGAGGTTGGGTTTACATGTGCAGTGTTATAGTTTATTCCTAGAGTACATGTTGGGGGATGGTGTCGGTGCAGTGGCGGTAGGGTGCCCCATTCTTGGAGTTGTAGCCTCGGCGTGGTCATCCCTGTTGATTATGCCGGACCATCCCTGATACTTTGGACTCGATGTTTGGCCCTGTTTTTGTCTTGCTGAGCCCTTTTTAGTGTCCTGGCCTGCTTTTCTAGGGCCTCTTCCCTGACCCGTTCTTCAAATACAGTGGTGGTCGTCATGGCTGCAGTGCTTAAGACTTGATCTCGCCCATTCCTGTGTCAGTGTCGTACGTACAACGACAGGTGTCAGATGCTGCAGTGATGGGAGTAGGTAGCTAGCACAGCGTGCGCCATCCTCTGCAGTGGTATGGGCAAAGGCGTGCCCCATGTTCCATCCACCGTTTGGTTATCGTGCGCGTGGAATCCAGGAACAGGGGATGTAGCCCAAGACCAGAGCTCGGGCGAGGCGGAGAAATCGCCCGAGGCTAAGGCTCGGATGAGGCCCAAGACCCAGAGTAAGTCTCGGGTGAGTTGAGGAGGAGTCTCCTTCACTCGGGGCCTGTCTTGGGCCAAAAGAGAGTAGCTTTGGCCCAGCCTGGGGACGCTTCGTTGGATGCTTGGGCCTTAAGAAGGCAACTTTGAGTTTTTTATGCTGTTGTTGCATGAAGAAATAGAATGATACATCAGCCTGAACAATTAGATTACATTTGAAGATGATAATGCATGCAGTACATAAATAGGAAATTTGCGACCAGGTGAGCATATATCAGCGGACTTTTTTCAGGTGGGTCTAAGATCAGAAAGTCGAGGTGGGCTTCAAATGTTGTATCATTTTTCTGTTGACCAGCAGCATCCATCCATCTAATCTCTTGCATCATATTTAGCAACCTTTGCCTCTTACACAATGAGGCATAAAAGATGAAGCCATTGTCATATAACAATAAAATATTTTTTTATCTTCATATCCACAAACTCATCCAAACTAATACGATTTTCCATTTTACGAAGTTCTCATCTCAGTACTGTTTGTTGAGCCTCATCAATTCCAAGAATCTATATACTACATTTGTCTTTATTATGCTAGTAACTAGCATAGTACAATCTATATCCATTTGTCCTTATCAGTTAACAGCAGACAATCAATATATAGATTGAGATTATTTGGATTTGCTTGTTTCGCTTGTAATACCAGAAAATAACAGCTTAGTTTGATTTGGTAATCTGTATATAACACCAGCTGACTTACATTTAAGAGAAAGCTTAAAGTGTTTCCCTACTGGGGGTCAAACACAATGGTTAATCTTTTTGCCCTTACTAAAATTGCAATATTTTTAACATGCCTTTTGCAATTGGCACATCGATCTCATAGACTAAAGTGCAGTAGTTAATGTTTTCTTAAGGTACTAGCAGTACTTTTAACATTCCTGGTCCGTTACAAATCTTTGATGGACATCGAGCAGGACTCATGTTGATCTCTTCGCAGCAAGCTCTACCATCCGTCCACGCCGACAATTCATAGGTTGCACCTTTGATGCAGGATCTCCACTGGCTTACATTAAACAGTTAAATTGGCGCTGCGTTAACTTGATATGGGCTCGCCTCTCCACTGGGCAAGCTCCCGCGCAAGTTTTCTAGTGGGAAGGAAGAGGCACTCACGGTTTAATTCATCGAGGTGGAGAGAACTAGAGAAGCTGTAGTCCTTTGGTGATGTGGCTTCACTAAATTTTAGAGAATTCGGCTAGTGAGGTTCTCCTATTTAGGTATAGAAAATTGGCGAATCAATATGAAACTTCATTTATTTCTGTATCGATGTCAGTACATCATGGCACCCTACCGGCTACCACCATGGCCAGTCAGTACCCATTTTGTTGTTAAAGGGATGGAGGGTCTACGTAGACTGCGCACACGATGCGCTGGCAACCTCCAGCAACGCAATGGCCCTGCACGTAGCAAGACGAATGATCCGGGCACCGAGCTCCACCAGCGGTGAAATCTTTCTTAGCATTTTCATGGCAAGTTTTGGGGTCACATGCTTTACCCTGTGGCGGGATCTTCTTAGACGTACAAACTTTCTTGAGCGCGACAGCATCTGTAAAGAACACCAGTGGAAATAATAGAGAACAACATTCAGTATGCTATATATATATATTCGATTCAAGTTGCTGAAACAATGAACTATATATAGGAGAACAAGAAATTAGTGGGCACCGGAAGCCAGCATGAGGAAGCCAACAGCCAGGAGCAGAACCATATTAGCCCTCCTCATCTTATTCTATCTAGATGTGTTGCTCTAATAACTGTGGTTGGCTAGTTAACTTGTGATTATTTGTGATGGAGAATAATAAACGGAATGACAAACATTTATACTATATAATGTGTCGTAACGAGTTGCCCAATAGATTAGTTCTAAAACTGGGCCAGAGGAGTTCAAACCGTATTAATAATAATCATTAAGTGCATTGATTTGTAGATAGATATAAAGACATGGATTGTAGAAGAGTAAGGTTTTGACCAGGATTCTAAACTTACATATCGGAAGATGAACTAGTAAATAATTGTGTCAATTTTAGAATAATAGAATAGAATTGGTAAAAATTAATTGTGTTAATTTTGTGGGGAATCTTTTTTGAGCTTTGTTATAGTGTTGGAAGAGTGTTACTTTCAAATAGTTTTTGCTGACCGTTGATTTCACACAAGCAAATAAAAAAATAAATTTATACAATTAAGAGTATTTTAGAAATTAATACCTCCCACATATTCTTGGCATGTTGCCGACGGCTCACCATATATAGATTTCCAAATGGGCTAGGCACGATGGACCAACATGAGGCTAGCCTAAAAAAGCAAGACACTAGCATGGCACGGCATGATCTAGGGCCGTAGGTTCGGCCCGCAATGTCAGCACGGACACAATACAATTAATGGCCTGACATGATAGTGGTCTGATTATTTTAGATCGTTGGATTGATTTATAGTATTTTTTATTGAGAAATTGAGTTGCAACAAATATGACCATAAAAGCAACTTTCACTCATTTCTTCCCCAACTGCAGAATCCTCTCGAGGCCTCTCCACCTCTCACTCCCTAGCCTACGGTTGTCGGTCCCAGCCCTCCCCCACTCTGTCTTCTCCTCAAGGCACGGCTGGCAGCGGCGCGAGACACAGCTGCAGCTGCACAATGGCGTTCTCACAAGGCATGGCTACCACGACGCGAGAGTGCAACGGGGTCGAGTGGCTCGATAATGGCGCCTTCATCGTGCTGGCAACGAGGCGCGGCGCAACGAGATACGGTGAGTCACCAGCACGGCAATGCTAAGGAGCCATAGTGTCATGCCTGACCTAGAGTTCAACACGGTGGTCCGAGACGGTACGGCACGGTAGAACATTGAGCCGCATATTGCAGTGCACCACTAGTGTCATGTTGCATAGTGCAGTGCACTAATAATGTCGTGTCACATAGTGCTAGGGCCGGGCTAATGCTGGGTGGCTCGTTTGGCCATGTATATTTGGATTTGGATGTCCATAATCATTTGACCTAACAAAATTTACAATTTATTAGGAATTAATTCAAAATCCAAAAATTGCGAACAATTTTGATAAACTTTTTTAAAGTAAAATGCATGGATAGTTCATTAACTTGTGAGGGTGTGTCGATTTTGGTCCATCAACTTTGAAAGTGCATTTTTTGTTACAAAACCTTGATCATCGGTGCATAAAGAGTCCATACCCTTTCATTTTATGTCTATCTCTATTATAATAGAACACTCATTAAAATGTCATCCGCTGAGAGTCTCCTACCCTTATGCATCCAGAAAAATGTACACAAGAAATCATATCCATTAAAGTCAAGGGCTACAAAACATCTTTCCTAGGCATCAACCTAATCATGCGGCCACCATCGCTCCCAGTCTTCAACGCGCGTCCACCTGCAATTCAACGGGGTAGCCCACGATTGAATCCACTAATCTTCGAATAAAAAAACACTGTTAAGATCACTCATGACCACACCCTTCGCGGAGGGGAATCACCGGCGACCATGCCGAAGCCGCGGTGCCTGTTGTCGGCGCCTCGAAGGCGGCCATCGCAAATGCCCGCGTCAACTAGAACAAGACCTCCCCGGTGTGAAGGAGCAGGTCATGTACCGCCGCCGTGCCGATAGCAGGCCAAAACCCTAGCAGCACGAGCGACTGTCGGCCACCGATCGCTCATGCTGATGCCATGTCCCAGGGGTGGATGTACAGTAGTAGCATGGGGGTACAGCTATCTCTCCAAAATTTCTTGAAAAACATCTAGTATATATTACCCTTTAATAACATGTACATGTATGATATATTATAATATATAATTGCCAGTCTGCTCAGCCCATACAATAATCTTAAACTCTACATTCACAACTATTTTATTACTGTTTAGTGATCTAATTATGTTATGTCTATATTAATAAACTATATCGTTTTCATCTATATCCCTATGATTAAAATCGTACATCCGCCACTGCCATGTCCATCGCCCGCATCCGCATCCATCGTGCCGCCACCGCGCCCATCGAGTAAATCTACTGCCCGCTGTGCCATGCTGATCACAAGCCAAGAACCCTACCGGCCATAGCGGCATGACCGTCTGCTGGCCGCGCGGCCATAACCCCGACACCGTGACGAACGCACAGGCAAACAATTCTACGCTTTTCTCTTGCATCGCCTTGCTGAAATTTTGAGTACTCCCGCTACCTTAATTGGGATGATGTTGTGTGTTTCTGATGTGTCTTATTCTAACAGCTAATTTGCCTGCTTGTACCTAGGTTCGCTCATGCATCGAATGGTGAAGGCGAGGATCGACATTTATTTAGTCCTCCAGCGTGGCCCTGAAACATCCATGTATGTTGCCAAGCTTGCTTCAAATAAAATCTCTCTTTCATCAAAAGATAAAATAAAATCTCTCTTGACGTCATGTTTTCGTGAGTACAGTTGCATTTCGGAGTTATTAATAGATATAGTCACTTCTTTTCCCTAACTAATTCTGTTCCTTAGAACTGTTCTATAATTTCATATATGCATATTCTTTTGGGTGCCATACTATTCTTAGCTTCAACTCCATTGTCCTCAGCATCTTACATGTTGCTTTGTTCATGTTAGATTTACCTTTTATTGCTGCTCTCACCTGCTCTTTTCTTTCTATATTATTTTTATGCCAAAAGCTATGCTATTTATTTATAACTCTACAAACTAGGTGAGGTTCTCTAATGGAAGCCATGTCCACGTCACCTGAATTTTTTTTGGTTCTTTGGATTTCCTGATCTTACGGTTCAGGTTAACCCCGCATGATTCGGATTATGTTTGCTTCTGATTCTACTGTTCCAATCGTCTGCTTCCGGCCTACTTCCATTTATCGGTGGCGTGTAAGTATGGATTCTCGACGTTACATACGGTACAACTAGATACACTTCCGAATCTACTTTTTGTCGCCTCCTATCCATTCCCGTTGTTGGGTCTGTCTTCCTCCAGTTCCCCATTCTCCTCGCTGCTTCCGTTCTCACGCAGACTCGCCTCCTCGTCACTGTCGCCTGCCTTTGCTTGCCGCCCTTCATTTTGGCGGCTCTATGTCCACGCCGACCTTTGGTTCCTGTCCTTCCTCCTGATGCCGGCCTCAACGCCCTCCTGCACCAACACGCTTTGCCGCCTTCGGCACCTCCTCGTCTCCTGCGGTCCAACCCTAGCTCGATTTGCCCAGAGCCCTCTTCCTCTCTCATCCCGACTGCCGTAGCTCCAGGTGCTGCGCACGCAGCGTGGTCCTGACGGCGTCCGGCGGGGGTAGCGTGGCCCTTCGATGGCGAGGACCACACCAGGTGGGCCTGTCCCTTCTCTTTTTTTTTAGATAATGCCTGTCCCATCTCTTGCTTCTCTGTTGTGCGAGAGTGATATATGGGTTGCTCTACTTCGAGATTTTCCCTTCGATTTTGGCTTTCTATATTTGATTTGCGATTCACGTTCACAGATCTGATGTATCTACATAGAGATTTGACCATTTAGGCCTTCAGATGTGGAGCGACAAACCCTTATCTACACTTTTTGTCTTCATTTCCTAATCTTACCCCTATTTGATTTGCCCAGGTTTTTCCTGGCTGCGGATGGATGAAACTGATGTCTGATCTTTGCCTTTCTGATTTGATCGTTGGGTCAGTATTTTTTTCTTGTGCACGAACACTTTTTTTCTTGTGCCCATGTTCGTGCTGTACTGTTTCAGTTTGTCAGCTTCCTAATATTTTTCTTCTTTACTCTTGCTAACTGCACTTCTAACTTTTTTTTTGTTGTGCAGGGTATAGACTTAAAGGAAGCTAGGTTCCTCTGTAGAAATTGACCTACGCTCAAAAATCTGGAGCTAGAAGTAATCCATTCATAGTTGCACGGAGTTGACGTTAACAGTTCTTAGTTACAACGTAGGTCACTGTCTTAGTCTACTTTTGTAGAAATTGTGTTTTTGGGTTCAACAAGTTCAAAAAGCTTAGGATTGTTGTTAACCAAATCAGTCTTCATCTATTGCAGGGGTGTGGTGCTTGTGACATGATTAATGCTACAATGATTTTGTGATCCTACCATGTACTCCTGGAGGTAATGGTCCTTCCATTAGTTTGTGATGTTTCATAAGTCAGTTCTCTCATATTTCATAGGTCAGTTCTCCCATGTCTCCTACTGTAATAGGCCTTTCTCCAATTATGAAAATGATGATAGGCTTCGAATCATGTATTTGTTTACTTTATGGAAACAGAAGAGCAGAAACCTATGAAACTTTTGACTTTTATCTTTCTAAATTGCATTTCACCTTGTTGATTAGAGGTGCTAATGCAAGATTCTAACTCCAGAATGCAATTTCATCCAGGCTATTCCAAAAAAGGTGAAAATCCATCCTTGTTGGTCCAGTTTTTCCTTGTCTGCTAGTGCATTTTAGTTTGCTCCTATTAAATCTGATACATTCCTGCCTCATGTTCTAAGGTTGGAAACTATTGCATGATGTGTTTCCACCAAGTGAATGGAATTTAGGATTTTGGTAATTAGATCTCATGCACAATTTCTATCAGTACAAATTGAAGCCGGACCAGCTGGACAAAGATCTTCTGATGGCCAAACCTTCACCCAAGAAACGAGCAGTGGGCCGGCCCAAGAAGCCAATGGAAAAAAAAAAGACTCCCCCCAAAGATCGGCGTGACAGTGGGGATAAAGGGAAACAACCCAAGAAGTAGTCTTCTACTTTTCGCTCTTTTGCTACTTTGGTTATCTAAAGCAGCTTTCTAATCCTTTAGGCTATCATACTTAGTTTTATGGCTGTTAAACACTAGAGAATACTTAGTTGGAATATCAGGGGTATCAACTCAGAGAAAAAGTGGAATGCTATTAGAGATAGAGCTATGGAGACAAATTGTGATGTAATTTGTCTTCAAGAGACAAAACGTGAATCTTTTGATCAGACATATCTTAGATTCTTCTGCCCCCCCCCCCTCTTTTGACTCTTTTGACTTCCTTCCATCAATTGGGGCCTCTGGAGGGTCTATCATCATTTGGAAAAGTTCCATCTTTCATGGACAATGTGTTTTCCAAAATGCATATGCATCCTCTATCATGTTCACCTCTATGATCAATAACTCTTGCTGGATCTTAACTAATATTTATGTGCCTTGCACTGATCCAGGAAAAGCTGAGTTTATTCATTAGTTCAAACACATATCTATGCCTGATATAATTGACTGGATAATAGTAGGAGACTTCAATCTTTACCGTAATCTAGAAGACAGAAATCGAGATGGAGCTAATTATCCTACTATGCTTATGTTTAATGATGCAATCAGCTCTTTAGGTCAAATAGAACTTCCCCTTAAAGGGCAACGCTTTACCTGGTCTAATAAGCAACATCCTCTTCTTCTTGAACATTTAGATTGGTTTTTCACTTCTGTTAGTTGGACTATATCATACCCCAACACCTCAGTCAGCACTCTTACCATGGAAACATCAGATCATGTCCCTTGTCTCATTTCAGTTTCTACTGCCATTCCAAAGGGTTCCATCTTTCGTTTTGAAAATTATTGGCTCAATCATGATGACTTTCTTACCCAAGTTCAACAGGGGTGGTTTACTAATATCCATCATTCCGATGCGGCTAAAAACATTACTGCAAGATTCAAAAACCTAAGAGGTGTTCTTAAATCTTGGAAACAAACCCTCTCTAACCTGAACACTAATATCAGTAATGTCAAACTCCTCCTTTCCCTTCTCAACTTCCTAGAAGAGCATAGGGATCTGAGTATCGTAGAGTGGAATTTCAGGAATTTATTGGAGCAAAAACTCATATCTCTCCTTCAACAGCAAAAAACCTATTGGAAGGAGAGAGGAGCTATAAAGTGGGTCACCCTAGGAGATGCCAACACCAAATTCTTTCATGCCCATGCCACTATCAAATTCAGGAAAAACTATATTTCTTCTCTTCAGGATGACAGTGGTTTGGTTTGGACTGAGCATCAAGACAAGGCTAACCTCATTTGGAATTCCTTTAAAGAAAGATTAGGATCTTCTAATTTAACCTCTATTGGTTTTGACCATTCTGCTTATCTATCTCCTAACCCTCATCTAGAATCTCTATCTTACCCCTTTTCTAAGGAAGAAATTGACTCTGTGGTTAAAGCCCTCCCTTCTGATAAATCCCCAGGTCCAGATGGATTCAATACTGACTTTATTAAAAAATGTTGGCCAATCATTTGAACTGACTTCTATAATCTCTATTCTAATTTTCACTCTAACCCTGAATCAATCTGTTTACAGAGTATTGATGGATCTTACATAACCCTTATTCCTAAGAAAGATGGTGCCTCCAAAGTTAATGACTATAGACCCATCTCTCTTCTAAACTCTTCTATAAAAATCCTCACTAAAATCCTGGCTAACAGACTCCAGAGTGTGTTGCCCTCTCTCCTTCATAAAAATCAATATGGATTCATTAAAAATAGATCAATTCAAGATTGTATAGCCTGGGCCCTTGAATATCTACATTCTTGTCATCAATCAAAAAAATGAACTACTCATCCTCAAACTTGATTTTGAGAAAGCCTTTGATAAAGTTGAACATGAGTTCATGATCCAAATTATGACCCACAAGGGTCTTCCAGCCAAATGGATTCAATGGATGTCATCTATTTTCAATTCTGGTACCTCATCTGTTATCCTCAATGGACTACCTGGGAAAGTCTTTCATTGTAAAAGAGGGGTTAGGCAAGGGGACCCTCTCTCTCCTCTTCTGTTTGTTTTACCTGCTGATTTCTTACAAACTCTTCTCAATCATGCGGTTTCTTCTGATACTCTCTCTTTGCCCATCTCTATTACTGATCATGAGTTCCCTATTCTACAATATGCGGATGACACCCTCATTTTTATTAAAGCCTGTCCCATTGAACTTGCGCAATTAAAAGATATTCTCTCTTCCTTTGCTAAATCTTCAGGCCTTAAAGTAAACTACTACAAATCTATGATGGTACCCCTCAATGTTTCCCCTGCTACATCTCAATCTCTTGCCCAAATTCTAGGTTGCTCCATTGGTGATCTTCCCTTCACCTACTTAGGGCTCCCCCTTTCCCTTTATAAACCTTCAGTAGCTGATTTCTGGCCTTTAACCACTAAGTGTGAGAGGAGGCTTGTTGCTTTTTCATCCTTTCTCAATGAAGCAGGAAGATTACAACTCACTAACTCTATTCTAACTGCCTTGCCTATGTTTGTAATGAGCAGCTATCTCCTTCCTAAAACCATAGTTGAAGAGATTGATAAATTCAGAAGACATTGCCTTTGGAGGGGTTATGACACTAGTAGCAAAAAACCTCCCAAAGCTGCTTGGCCCAAGTGTTGCTTGCCAAAAAAAGAAGGAGGTTTGGGCATCATTAATATCAACAAGCAAAATGAAAGTCTTCTTTTCAAACATCTCCATAAATTCTTTAATAAAGACACTACTCCCTTGGTTCAACTTGTCTGGGACAAGTATTACTCTAGATCCAAACTTCTATCTTCAGATGTCCCCTTCAGAGGATCCTTTTGGTGGTGTGATATTCTAAAATCTTTGGACTCTTTTAAAAATCTTGCCACAATCACGATCAGGAGTGGATCTACCTGTCTCCTTTGGTACGACTCCTAGACTAATGTTCCTTTAAAACAACAATACCCTAAGCTTTTTTCTTTTGCAATTAACCCAAAAATCTCTTTGGCCACTGCTTCCTCCTACGCTAATCTCCACTCCCTTTTCCATCTCCCCCTCTCCTCTGAGGCTTACCTTCAATATCTTAACCTGTCAACAATCCTTCAAAATTTACAGCTCACAAATGAGTGTGACATCTAGTCTTATAACAATGGTCATACAACCTTTTCATCCCATAATGCATATCTCCACCTTGTTGGTCACCATAACCCTCACCCTGTCTTTCACTGGCTTTGGAATTCTTTTAGTCAAAATAAAAGGAAAATCTTCTTCTGGCTTCTTCTTAATGACCGTCTTAATACTAGATCCCTCCTTTGCACAAAGAATATGCACCTCCCTTCCTATTGTTGTGTCCTTTGCCATCTAAATGTTGAAGAAGATCTTACTCACCTTTTTCTTCATTGCCCTTTTTCAATTGCATGCTGGTGGAGTCTTTAGGTAACAGTGCCAAATAGTACTAATGTTTCCAAATTATGGAAAGTATTAAATCTCAGCTTCCTGCACCTTTTTTCATGGATGTAATTATAACAATGTGTTGGGCAATCTGGTCCTCGCGCAATGACAAAATTTTCAGAGGCTTTGACAATTCTATTCGCTGCTGCAAGGAGATCTTTAAGAAAGAGTTTGCTCAGGTTATCCTAAGAGCAAAGATTGATATAAAATCAATGTTGATGACATGGCTACAAGCTTATGTATAATTTATTTTATCTTTTTCTACTCTTTCTTCGTCTCCTAAACGAGGCTTGTAACTCTCTGTACTGTTTATTTATTGTTTTAATAAAATCTAGTAGGGGGTAAAACCCCTCCTGTTCCCTCAAAAAAGAACAGTTTTGGCTCCTAATTACTTCTTTGTTCTTTGGATGGCCCTCGCATGTGCATTGATGATGGCTGTGTTGTCAGTGACTTTGTTGCTCAAGTAAACATGCCCACTGGCTGTTTATTCTAGCTATAGAACCCAAAAGATATGACAATTGGTCTTGTATCACTGAAATTAAGTACACACGATTATGGTTATAGGTACTGAGAGGAAGGATCCCTTGACAGTTTATTGGCGTCGTGGATGTTGGGGTCAGCGGAGAAGGTGACGTTGCCGCCGGCTTCATTGACAAACTGGTGGAAGGTTGTGCCCAACGACTGCATGGTGGACCTGATATATGGCCCGCGTGTGGACACGCGCGCTCATCGGGAGTATGTTGAGGGCTGAGCAGTGACGAAGCTAGAGCAAATTAGAGGGTAGTTTTCTAATAGATATAAAATTTTAAGGTATGACAATGGTGAAATTTTGATTGTAATAGTAGGTTTTTAAATTTTTATAGGTGCATGTGCACCCACAACCATGAACCTAGCTTCGCCACTGGGGCTGAGGTAGTCGTGCTGCGGCGAGGTCGTGCTCGACCTCGATGGCTGGCGGGTGAGTGCGCACTAGAGCGCTTCCTGCTCGGATGGGTCCCGCTGCGTTGACACGTGGAAGAAGATGTCCATTCACGCGCCGCGCGTACACACATTTCATGCTTGGCTTGTAAACGAGCTCGATCGGTTCCATCATGGCCGCCTTTCACGCAGCTAGTCGTGATGCCATCAAGATGTACATATGTGGTGCCTCTAATTCTCTATTGTCTATTCACTAACTATAATATATTGATTTCATACCATGCCTGTAATCCCTCTTTACTGGCTTATGTGTTGATTTCTGCTCATTTCAGGTTCATGCATGCTGCACCCCAGCGGGAACACGGCCTACTTGGCGCGCGTGGCCTGCAGCACGTCGGAGGACCGACAGTCAAAGCAGAAGACTTCTGAGCAACTAGACTTTGGAGAAAAAGACAAGTACAGACACCATTTGATCATTTTGCTCCTATACCTTTAATGTTATTTACTTTCATTGTATGTGTCTAATTAATGCAAACTCTAAGGATCCGACTAGTTTTCATTTATCATTCCTTGAACACCTAGGGTTATGTGTATGGGTAGACTAGGGTATATTAGTTATGCTTAACTGTTGTACTCACCTAGTACACAAGTTTAATAAAGAATAATCTCTACTTAACTTGATGCTTAATACATGCTGGATAATGGTCACTGCGGTGATGGATATGTTGGATGCTTGCGAGCATCATGATGGTGGTTGTGACAGGGGAGCGGGTATTAGTGGTTGGCCTAGTTGCCGGACGTACCCGTCTGCCCTCCATAAGGACTTAGTCATAGAGCGGCCACCTAGGACATACATTGCAACTCCAAGCTATATGGCTCTGGCTTGACTAACTATCAGGACCTCCACTAGTGGAGTGTTACTTTTCGGGTAGGCGTAAGGAAGTAACTTGGGTAATGGATATTAAGTTGTCGGTTGTCCGGCGCGCCATGGCTATGGACACGGCCACCGAGCGCCCCGGCCAAAACTTACGAGTGGCATCCTATTAGTTGGACCCTGTGAAAGGTCTCGTAGTAAAACCCTGCCTGCTCACCTTGGTAGTGTTTTGGAAAATTATGAATCTGGGCAAATGGGAATCACGACTTGAAATAAAAGTGCACACCTCTGGAGAGTATAAAACTGATATATCAGTTGTGCTCACGGTCACGAGCGGCCGAGACTCATATGATGAGCAAATTGGATTCACATAAAACTTGGAGAATGATACTTGGTTGAGGTGGCTACCTCATGTTTGGCAGGATTGCTATCCTGTGTTCTTATTTAGGATTGCTATCCCATGACCTTAATAAGGTTACTATCCTGAGTTACTGTCTGAGGTTGCTACCTCGGTAATAATAATACTGACAATGATTAATAATATTGTTAATTTACTTCCATCTAATTAAGGCTTGGAATGCTTCACCCATAAATAGTAATAGGTTGTTTTAATAAAATATTTGTTACAATAAAAGTTTACCAACTTAAAAGCTCATCCGTAGTCAAATAGTGTCAGCTATTTTCTTGTTTTAAGCTTTGCATGTCATTACTTTCTATCTGTGCTTGCTGAGTTCGACATGAGCTCACCCTTGCTATTTCCCCTCACACCCTCGGTGTGTAGTAAAGTACTGCTCAGAAGAAAGACAAAGATGTCATGGAGTTTTCTAGAAGCATATCAGAAGTGCTTGGCATATGGAGCCCTCAGTCAGTCGTCCCTGAGAAGAATGGAGCCTAAGGAAAAAAGTTCAGTACACATTCCGCGATACTCTGATAATTGTAAGTGTTAATATAAATATGAATTCTGTTATATATTACATTGTTTCTGATATTTCTATTCTTTTATTGTATGTGTGGACTTCCTAGGCACACATATACCAGGGTGTTATAACCACCACTAGGAGGGTCACGCGACCAAGAGAAAAGCTTACAAGTGGCCATGGGCAAGAAGTTGTGTGTGTGTGCGAGAGGAGAGAACATAAAAACATTGGTAGCCACATTTGTTGGGCCAACAGATGTTAGAGCAACTCTAACAGTTTTGTAAATAGGTTAGGCATTCTTGTTTTTTTTGCCAAAACCCTTAAAATCTCCTATCCAATAGTTTGACAATTGGGCTTGGCATATATAGCAAGTTAGCAAATTCTCCTCCTTTCTTGGCATTTATGCACGCCTAGAATAGGCTTGGCATACTACATGCGTGTGTTTTTTTAGCAAGATGACAACCTGATGCTTCTTCATTGATCTCCAAAACCAACAGATATTTTTTGCCAAGTCAAAATTGCCAAACATTTGGAGATGCCCTTTTTGTTATCTCCCCATATCATTTTGGGAGTTGGCAAATAACAACATTTGCCAAACAAAATTTGCAAAACTATTGGAGTTTCTTAGTGGGAGGGAAAATCCAACAAATTTAGGTAGACTGATAGGTAGCCTGCTAGAGTGTATTTTGTGTCATCCACTACCCCAAATATAGGATAAGTAGTCTGTTTAGGTAGTCTATTGGAGATGCTCTTAACAAGGCCCCACTCGTTAGGTCCTTCTCCCACCTCTATCTAACCCATTCCTCTCTAGATGCAGAAGACGCTTGTCTAGGGCTCCACGATCGAGCCTTCCCTCATACCACTGTGATCTCCGCGCATCCTGACCCAACCATGCCCCTCCTTTTCCTTCCTGATGTAGTTTAATGCCCCCTCGCCCACCGCCTTTTCATGGCATGCAACAGAGCTTTGTGATCCTACCCTCTTCTTCCTTGTTGTCCCTATAAAAGCCACCCAGAGCTTCATAGAAGAGCACCACAACCACTTTGCCCCTCCCTGAGCCCTCTCCCTCTCTCCATCGGCTACATTTGCCATGGCCGCCACCATGGCCAAGCACAGCTTGACCTCGTTGATCTCCCCTTACACACCACCTTTCTCCACCTTGTTTCCTTCTTTGGCACTGCAAGGACACTAAGTGTAATACAAACCCCTCAAAGGCACCAAGTTGCACCTACATCGCCATTCTCGAGCTCCATTGCAAGTCTCCATGGTTGTCGAGCCCCGCTGCTCTCCGTAGACCTGCCACCCCGGCTTGCCCAATCGACAAAGAACAACACTACCGACTTTGTCATGGACTCCTCCCCTTTCTTGCCACTCATCGGAGCACCATCCTAGCTACCCAAAGCCAACGACGACGCTACCTTCGGGTGTTCCATCCTAGCCTGTAACGCCCTGATGGATGCAGTCACTCCCTTAGCCATCAGTTCCAAGATGAATGGCTAGGATCGTCTGTTGATCTCAGTCAACCAAGTCAACTCCTTGCACCAAGTTAGCACCTCCAACCAGTCCTAGGCTGCCACATCATCAGTCCATGTCCATCTCAGCAAGTGAAGACCCTAGTCAATAGACTTCTTGCGTTCTTGTCCCTAAGTTAACCGGAATTATTTACTATTATATGAGTCTACACAATCTCTTTTGATCGAGCCTCTGAAAGCTATGTTTAATCCTGGTTTTGGCCCTGGCAGAAAATGAAATGAGCTTGTTTTGTTTAAAAATGTGTTTATTTGTTTCATTTTATTTAAAATGGTTAATAATGTTAGAAAAAATTCTGAAATAATAACATAAGATGGAGCTTGGTTAAAGTTTTTGAGAAGTGCTAGGCGTGTATACCCTAGTCAACCATCCCTATGGTATTTGGAGGCTTCAATTGAAGATTAATGTTAAGTTTCTAATATTCTGGTAAATATCTTGTCTCTATGTAACATTGTTGTTTATTATATACTTCATCTCAAATTATAAGATGTTTGACTTTTTGATCTCAAGTTTGACCACTCATCTTATTTAAAAAAAATTTGTACAAACATAGTCTTAAGTCATTCTTGAAGAACTTTTTATTAATAAACCAAGCCATGATAAAAGAAGTGATAATTTGCACAAATTTTTGAAAAAGATGAATGGTCAAAGTTGATGTCAAAAAAGTCAAACGTCTTATAATTTGTAATGAATTGAGTAATAAATTGTCTCTTGATAATATTGTAATTTGTTGTCTTATCTGTGTGATTGATATGTGGACACATATAAGATATTAAACTTGATTTTATTCTTAGGCTATCCTCAACGGAGGACCTAGTTTCCAATACATGCGTATTTTAGAAATAGTGCAGAAGAGTTTCATCCCTATGAAACTCCCTCTACTCCTATAAATATCTTATCACCTCTCTCTTCATTAATATAATGTCATATCAACATATTTAATATTTATAAAATTCTGATAAAACATCATTGAGACTAGCCTTCAAATCAGTTGTGACAGCTATATTATTATTTAATAATTATTAGATGATGCTATGATCAAATGTGGTGGACCAAATTCGTATAGCCTCATAATTGTCAATTTTTTTTCTTTCCAACAGAAGTACTCCCTCTGTCTCTTATTATATGTCATCAGAGGCTCAGCCCATTTATCAATGAGGAAGGCAAAAGACCATGACCCCTCGTAAATACACTATGCAGTTGGATAGACATACCATCAATGCTACTCACTGTATCATTTTTTATAATAAATAAATTAACACTGACATCACCTTTTTCACAGTTAAACATGCAATACAGATAATAATGTATTTGTCGGCTCTCTGGTGCGGTACAAAGACACAACTAAAGTCTAATGGGTTAATAAGCAACGACAAATATTTTAAGACACGCTACTGTCACCCTGACAACCCATAATATGGGACGGAGGAAGTACAATCAATTAAGTTTGCACACGGCACAGGCAAATTTGGTCGCCACATAGGTGGAATCTGTAAGCCCAGGTAAAAAGTTCCGCAGTTCCGCTCCTGCTGCATCGGTGGAAGCTGGGGCACGCTGAACACGGCATGGACGCAGGAGGTCCGCGCCCTTCCTCCGGCCGCTCCGCGAGGCAAAGCGCGCTGATTCGACCCCAACGTGATTCTTGCACGCCGCTGCGCCGATTCCAGCCGGCTTGAGGGGTGAGGAATCTGACAGGTGGGGTGGGGCGGCAAACTTCTTTGACCCTTTGAGCTTCTCCTCGTTTTTTCCCATTCATCAAAACCCTACCTCACTCACTCCAGTTACTCCCATCGTTTCCTCTTCGCATAACTCCTCCGCCTCTTCGTTTTCTCCTCTCGCATCAACACCGCACCGGCACCGCCTTCTCAGTCCTCACATTGCAGAAACTTTCTTTACTCTCAGTTCCAAAGAAACCAATTTCCTCTCCCTGCGTTTGGGATAGCAGTCGTTTCCGTGTTCTGAGCGAGAGCCGCGGCGGCGGAAGCAGCTTCTCACGCAGGTGACTATGATCTTCCTCTCTTTTTTTTTTCCTTTTTTGTCGACTTCCTTTTTCTCCTGCTGGGAATTTGAAGTCGATCGAAGCGAAAATATTTGTTTCTTTGATCCTCCTCAGCGGGGTTTTCTTACCTTCGTTCGATTACTGTGCGTGGAATTTTTGTTCTCGCTGCGCTCTGTGTTTGGGGTTTTCGTCCCTCTTCCTGCAATAGATAGCTCTTGTGTCGCGAATATGATCGAAGCGAATTTTTTTTGGTTTTTTTTATCTTGCTCGGCGGGGTTTCCTTACCTTCATTCGATTACGGTGTGTGGAATTTTTGTTCTCGCTGCGCTCTGTTTTTGGGGTTTTCCCCCTCTTCCTGCAATGGATAGCTCTTGTCTCAGAATTCAGAAATATTTATGATTGAAACGAAAATATTTGTTTTTTTAATCCTGCTTTGCGGGGTATCCTTACATTCCTTCGATTGTGGTGCGTGGAATTCTTGTTCCGGCTGCCTCTGTTTTGGAGATTTTCGCCCCTCTTCCTGCAAGGATAGCTCATGTTTTGGAAATATTTGTCATTGAAGCGAAAATATTTCTTTTTTATACTGCTCGGCGGGGTTTCCATATTGCCTTGTTGGTTTGGCTGATATGTACTGTTTGTTTGCTGCTGATTTATCGTGAGAGAAAAACACTGCTGAATGCTGCTTGGAATTCTTGCTGTCGCTGCGCTCTGTTTTGGAGCTTTTCGCCCCTCTTCCTGGAATGGATAGGTCTTGTGTCGAAATATTTGTGCTAGAAGAGAAAATATTTGTTTTTTATTTTGCTCCGCAGGGTTTCCTTACCTTCGTTCGATTACTGTGCGTGGAATTGTTGTTCTTACAGCGCTCTATTCTTACTCCTCAGGTTTTGCTGTGGGATGGCAAATGCAAGCAATGTGTACAGGTTTCAGGTCTTGCTGCCAAGTGGCTTGAGCAGTATGCTCACGTTCCATAACCCTGGTTATGAAATATCTGTTTCTGATCTCTTGCTTAAGGTTAAGGGGGAGTTGGGCAATACACAATGGGATGTCAATGGCAAAGTTTATCTAACAGACTTGCTTGACCGAATAATAACAGACAAAATCAAGTTGAGCAACTTTGACACCAAGAGTGTCAATATATTAAAACTCCATGTAAGCCCATAGCCTTTTTTTTTGTTATAACAATGTGTTATGTTTTGATTAATGAGATGGCTCGGCATACTATCGCACACTTTATTTGATAATATATCTGTTTGTTTTACCAGGATGGAAAAGGAGGATCAGCCAGTATATATGAGGTGAGTTATTTATGCAATGCTATTCTGCACTTTAAACTTGATTTACCTATTCTTCATACAAAGTACTGATCAGTATAAACTTCTTTAAGAAATAATGCACACATCTGATCATGCTAAGATACAATTTCTGCATAATCATATCGTCGAGATCCCAAGATCCGTTTTTCTTTTTCAATAAGGCTCAAGATTCTTGTGTTCGTGTTGTGTCACAAATATTCATTATTCAGTTGAGTAGATCAAGCTGTAGCATAGATAATCCATATAATATTTCTTTTGAAAAGTTGTTGCATTGTCTGCAGAATATGTGGGACCTTACCCCTCAGACTGATCTGCTTGAGGAGCTTCCAGCAGAATATAGCACTGAGAGTGCTCTTGCTGATCTTACTGTTAGTTTTCTTATTAGAATCCTATATATTCTGATTTTTGGCTCTTTCTGATGGTGTCCCTTCCATTTGCCTTTCTTATTCCTTTCCCTTACCACAGGATAATGCACTACAAGCTTTGTGGTCAAATGGCCATGGAGAAAGAAAGCTGATCAAGTTAGTACCCATGCATTTGTATATTACCATATTAGGGTCTAAAAGAATAAACCATTGTTTCCTTTATCTCTATCTATATCCTCTTGTAGTTATTAAGCTGCTTTTAGCATGTAATGCTAAAAGAAAAGGCTAATTGATACACCAGCACCACCATCTTAATACAGTTAGAAAGGATGAGTTGAACAGTTAGAAAGAATGAGTTGAACATTATAAAAGCTACTACTGCTGGTAGAAGTAGTGTGCAAGGTTCTCTTACTGTGTTAGGTTAACAGATAAAAAAGTGTTGCTGTGCTGCACTTTGTTTTTAGCTTGTTTTGTTTTTCCATTGAGTACTCAACATGAAGGGAGTGAGTTGAATGTTAGTTTTAATGTTATCCTCAAGTAAAGTTAATAGGGCATGATGCTCTTTGCTGTCAGTGTTTATGGGTAAAGTTTTGTGACTTTACATTATTCAGAGTTTTGTCCTCAAGTTTACATACAGTTACACTACGCATTTTCTCCACCTTGTTTGTGAACTTTATTACTTGCTCTGCAGTGCTATTATTTATTTTCTTGAGCATACATGTCTTTTGGACTGCAGACTTGGTATTGTTACTGAAATTTGAACCTTATTGTAGGATAACTCTTGACAAAGAAAAGATCGTGATTTTTGACACTGGTAGGGGCATGGATGGTTCAGATGGGAACTCTATCTCTAAATGGTAACTTGGGTAGCTCAATCACCATATAATTTGATTGGTATTTTTTCATTTTGTGAACCATGGTGGGAGTTCTAGGGTGGTGTAGTAAGTGTCATTGAATAATATTGGGATACAAGCTCAGACTTCTTAGTAAACGCTCCAATTTTGGATTGGATATCTAGATTACACACTTCTATGATTTTTTCTGCCCAATTGACACGAATAATAGCTAATATACATGAGCACTTCACTCCTTTTCCTTTATTTGCTTCTCAACAGATCTAGATTACACACTTCTGTGATTTTTTCTGCCCAATTGACATGAATAATAGCTAATATACATGAGCGTCACTCCTTTTCCTTTATTTGATTCTCAACAGATCTATGTTTGTTGGAAGTATCCTTGAGAAGAAAAAGATTTTCGTCCATGTTATGGACATTTTTGTAGCATTCTTCCAAGTTCCAATACATGAAATATATGAACCTCACTAGTACTTGCATTTATGTTTATTCATACATTCTCACATATTGTGCAGGGGGACAATGGGTTCTTCAAACCATAGAGTATTTCGGCGAAAAGGTATTGGCCAGAAAGCGCCATACTTAGTGGTGAGAACACTTCACTGATGGCACATTGATTTATTTCAGTTGCATTGCATTGTATATGAAAAAATAAGGCTATTATTGTTTGGATAGCATCCTGGCAGTGCAAATGTGCAGATTTGAAGGTGACCAAATTGGTGGACAGTAGACTTACATCCACATTTGGTTGTTTGGGTTAGGGTTCTGGAAATCGGAATAGGAACAAAACCAGATACTGGCAACCTCACTGTAGAAAGCAGAATGAGGTTGGAGGAATCACCGCACTCCCATTGTGGGGGTTATAGCCTTCTGTTGTACCATCCCTGTACATGGCAATATATATGAAAGGCACCCCCACAATGGCAGTGGTCTCCAATTTCATTCTATTTTCTACATGGTATCAAGATCCCAGGACTAGGTCCCCTCGCCAACCCCAAAGCCTAGCGCCCCCCCCCCCCCCCCCCTTGAGCATGCCCCTCCTCCCTCTTGCCGCCACTGCCAACTATCCTAATACTCACCCCTAGACTATGTTTGAGGCTCTTCTAGAGTTGTAGCATTGATCATATTTTCTTGTTTCTCTGCTAGTGTGAACTCAATTAAAAATCCTTCGTGGTGGCAGTTGATTTGGTGGTGGGTGGTTGTGCCACTAGTGTGTTTGAGGGAGGATACGGTGCTTGGGCAGTGGGTGTTGACACCCCTATAGCTAGCAAACTGAGTCCAAACATGATGCATAATGGGCCGTGAGCTGTGAGAGATACATGGATGAGGAATGCGGACATGGATTTTCATGTGGACACCAGATGGGCATGTTGTTGCCATGTTAGGCAAAACCATGGTGGATTAGCATGATACGCGATGGTTTGGAAATGTGGTTGCCTTTTGGACTTGGTCAGTTGGGCAACAGTTGAAGGTTGAGCATTGAACTTGGTAAAATTGGTGCATGTATGGTACAAACGCTGCTAGTGTGATAAAATATATACTCACATATTAGACGCAAGGGTTAATAGTGTGTTTGTGGGTTAATAGTGTGTTTGTGGCACGTGCGTTATGTGTGGTGGAACTGTTTAAGATGATTTTGGCGACTATAAGACAGACATTATCACGAAGTAGGTGCTCCACAATGTCGATCACCTAAGCCACTAGCGATAGAGCCTCATCACAGAGAATCTGGTGTCACTTCTCGTGAATATAGTTAGCGTCTTCTGTTCTTGAACTTTAATCGTCTATCTAATCATGCCAAGGTAGTTTTTTCACATGAGGATGATTGCTGGTTTACAACATAAATCTTGTTTACTAGTATTAGTTCATAAGCTTGTAGGACTGGAACCATGGTGTTTCTCTGTTTTTGCAGCAAGTACTTTGTTCTTGGCCGATATTATGACTGTATAAGTTTGTATTTGCACTGAATGGTGATCAACAGTTTGTTGTCAGATGCTGGAGTGATAGAATAGGGTATTGATAGGATTGTGGACTTGTGGTCATGGTTTATCGTATGAATATTGCTACTCAATTTTATCAACAAGTAGGCCAGATGGAAATAATATATCTTCTCTGTCCAAAATAGAAGGTTGGAAATTTATAGTGCGAATGTGATAATCTTTTGTAGATTGCAACCATTCTACTATTGTTCAGGTTTTATTTGGGATGTTCATTCTGGTTGGATTATTGTTAATTCTAGCACCTAACTGATGAGTATGTATTTTGCTATATTAGCAATGTTTGGACCTTATATGCATCAATTTACTAAGTTGTACCTATTTGACTGATTTACAAGTTGTTTGACCAGTTGCACCCACCTGTCAAGTTGTTGTATGGTGGATGCAATTTACTCTTTAAATATATCCAAATTATGTCCTGTAGGGAAAAAGAATATTGGTAGTCCAACCTTTTTTAAACAGGGTATAATATACTTGTTCTCTACATTTCATATTATTTGGCTGTTGAAAGATGGATGCATTGCAGTCCTTGTTGATCCTGTTTAGCATTACATATTTCATGGCAACGGCTTGAGTTAAAGAAATTGCTTGGCTCCGTATTTTACAATTTCCTTTTTAATATGCCTTTTCATATGTAAATATACTTAAATCTTTTTAATTTTTGTAGATAAAACTTAATGAATATTTTATAACTTGAAAAAAATGTGATACAGTTAAAGAATCCAATGTGTAGGCTGCTCATGTATTAATTAAACCAGTTATCCTCGTACCTACACCAGGCTTTTAGATCCCCTGATATTTCTTATATTGATGCCTTTTGTATTTTTATATGTTGTTCCTTTTTCTGTCGTATTAATTGCTCATGTTGGGTTTCATCTCTAGTGTAACCAGCTTGCTTGGACTAAATGGCTTTGTTACTGTTGTACTTATGTATTGATTTTGTTACATATTTGCAGCCCTTCTTTGGCATGTTTGGTTATGGTGGAACTATTGCCTCAATGCATCTTGGAAGGTATGCATTTGTCACATAATCTTAGATAGTTTTTCTTTTATGCTTCATGAGCTTGTTCTGTTTCTTCTCTGCAACAGAATTGCTATAGTTTCCTCTAAAACCAAGGAATCAAAAAAAGTGTTTACCTTGCACCTTTCAAAGGAAGCCTTGCTGAAAAACCCATCGTCTAAGAATTCCGAGCACACTTGGAAGGTTTCTGTCTCTCTCCAATTTTTACTTTTTTGCTATTGTACTTGCTGTAAGTTGCAAAGTAGATTAGATCGGTACCCTCTGGATTGCAGACTGCTGGTGGACTTAGGGATCCATCTAAAGAGGAGATCTTGTTGTCACCACATCAAAGTTTTACCCAGGTGAACTACTTTCTGAATTTCTGGTGTCCTCAAACAGTGTCATGCATTGAATATGTTCTCAAAAGAAATTGTTGCGATAATTCAGTCTTAAATAGGAAATTCCAATACCAATTTTCTAAGATATATGTGCTCACTTAATATTTCATGGAGAAGTGTCCTTTCTCTGTGACATTCATCTTCTAGTGAACTCGTTAATTGATATATATTGTGATATACAATATTTAAACACCGTCATGACTGGTTGGTAAAGTATTTTAGAGCGTGTGTGTTGTGTGTGTGTGTGTGATCCTATGATTGTCTCACGCCCTCCTATGTAGTAGAAATGAGTGAACCTTCCCCTACTGTTAGAATACTTTGATATTAATTATTTAAACACTGTCATGACTGGTTGGTAAAGTATTTTACTCAATAGTGTACTAGTCATATATACTTCTCCAAGTGTCTGTTTTGCAACCCGTTTTCACCATTGTGTTCTATATATCAAGTTTCAAGAAATTGTTAGAATGTCTGATTTCCATCATTGGGCTAACCCTAATCAGGGTGGCCATATAGTTAGGGATACATGGGCCTCATAGGCCTAGCCTCATGGGCCTAATACTCATATACTCTAACATCCCCCCGCAGTCTGAACTACCGTCGCAGCGGAGTTTGCAGACTGGACACGAAAGAAAAGAGGTACAACACACGAGCCCCCCACAGACACAACTAGCCACTGGTGATGTTGAGGCTGGAGCGGAACTCGGTGAAGGTCGAGGACGGGAGACCCTTGGTGAAGATGTCGGCGAACTGGGAGGTGGTCGGGACGTGGAGGACCCGAACATCGCCGACAGCGACCCGGTCCCGGACGAAGTGTAGATCGATCTCCACATGCTTGGTCCTCTGGTGCTGCACAGGGTTGGTGGAGAGGTACACCGCACTGACGTTGTCACAGTAGACCAACGCACTCCGGGAGAGAGGGCTGTGGAGCTCGGCGAGGAGCTGCCGGAGCCAGGAAGCCTCAGCCAGGCCGTTGGCGACAGCACGGTACTCCGCCTCGGCACTGGAGCGGGAGACGACCGGCTGGCGCTTGGACGACCAAGACACCAGGTTGCCGCCTAAGAAGATGGCGTAGCCGGAGGTGGAGCGGCGGGTGTCCGGGCACCCGGCCCAGTCGGCGTCGGTGTAGACGACGAGCTCGGTGGAAGACGACCGTCGGTGAAGGAGAAGACCAAAGTCGACTGTGCCGCGGAGGTACCGTAGGATCCGTTTGAGAGCGGTGAGGTGTGGCTCCCTGGGATCATGCATATGGAGGCAGATCTGCTGAACTGCATACGTGATATCTGGCCAGGTGAAGGTGAGGTACTGAAGTGCCCCGGCAAGACTCCGATATGCAGTGGGATCTGTCACTGGTATACCCTCAGCCTCCGAGATCTTGCCCTGGGTGTCAACTGGAGTGGAGCAGGGCTTGCAGTCAGTCATCCCAGCTCTCTCCAAGATGTCAAGAGTGTACTGCCGCTGGTGAAGGAGTAATCCAGCAGGGTGAGGCTCTACAGTGACCCCGAGGAAGTGATGTAGTGCACCC
The DNA here is from genome assembly GCF_000003195.3 of Sorghum bicolor. Lineage (NCBI taxonomy): Eukaryota > Viridiplantae > Streptophyta > Magnoliopsida > Poales > Poaceae > Sorghum > Sorghum bicolor. The sequence goes on along the minus strand of NC_012873.2, from coordinate 19,712,150 downwards.
AGATCCTTCATAGCAAACTCCTGCTGAAGAGAGGCGATGATCCGCCGAAGGAGTGACTCAGTGGAGGCTGTGAGGACAATGTCATCAACATATAGCAGCAGATATGCAGTCTCAGCCCCATAGTGATAGATGAACAAAGAGGTATCTGACTTGGCCTCCACGAACCCCAGAGTCAGGAGAAAAGCAGCAAATCGATGGTTCCACGCCCGGGGGGCCTGCTTGAGGCCGTAGAGAGACTTCTTGAGCCGACACACCATGTCGGGACAAGAGTCAACAAACCCCGCCGGCTGACTGCAGTAGACTGTCTCAGTAAGAACGCCATGTAGGAAGGCATTCTTGACATCCAGCTGATGCACGGGCCACCCGCGCGTGAGAGCCAGCGAGAGCACCGTGCGGACGGTGGCCGGCTTCACCACCGGGCTGAAGGTCTCGTCGTAGTCGACACCGGGCCGCTGAGTGAAGCCCCGGAGAACCCAGCGAGCCTTGTACCGCTCAAGGGTGCCGTCAGCCCGGCGTTTATTGGGTCCAGATCCACTTGCCGGTGACGATGTTGGAGCCCGGCGGTCGTGGCACCAGATCCCATGTCTGGTTGGCGAGGAGGGCCGCGTACTCCTCTTCCATCGCGCGGCGCCAGTGAGGGTCCAGCAAGGCCTCGCGGACGGAAGAGGGTACCGGTGAGACCTGCAAGTCCCCGGGCATCGCCGCAAGAGCCCGGGGCTGCAGGGTCCCAGCCGCGTGTCGCGTCACCATCGGGTGAACATGACGCGGGTGTCGGTGAAGGAGCGGAGGGTGGTACACTGGCGTCACGGCACGAGTAGCTGGGTGCCGCGGTGGCGGGGTCGGTGTCGCCGGCGGTGAAGACATCGCCGGTGGCGCAGGTGACCCCGGCGAAGAGGGGGCCACCGGCGCCAGCGGCGCCAGCCGGGCACGTCGCTGGTAGACGCGCACCGGCTGGGCGAAGCGTACCGGTGGGGCCGGTGTCGAAGGTGCCGACCCGGGACCCGCGTCAGGCGCAGGGGCCGGGCCGGAAGGTGACCCCTCGGGACCCGGGAAGGGTAGAGGCCCCGAGGTGTCACGGGCGACAGGCGACGTAGAAGTACCTGCAGGAAACACCGTCACAGGTGGCTCGACCACCGGGTCAGTAGGAAACACAGAGGAGAGGTCAAGCTCCGAGGTGGAAGCAGGAGTGGTAGTGGTGGAAAAGGGAAAGATCGACTCATCGAACACCACATGGCGAGATATGAGGACTCGACGAGAGGTAAGGTCGTAGCATCGGTACCCCTTGTGATCCGTGGAGTACCCAAGGAAGACACAGAGAGTCGAACGGGGTGCCAGCTTGTGAGGAGCGCTGGCGGTGGTGTTTGGGTAACACGCACACCCAAAGACTCGAAGGTGATCATAGCGAGGAGGGGTACTAAAGAGAGCATGGTGTGGTGTGGGAGCTGGACAAGCAGCGGAAGGAAGGCGGTTAAGGAGGTAAGTGGAGTTGTGCAAGCTCTCGGCCCAGAAGCGAGCAGGAAGAGAGGCCTGGAGCAGGAGAGTGCGCAGGGTGTCGTTGGTGGTGCGAATCATGCGCTCAGCCTTGCCGTTTTGGGAGGAGGTATACGGGCAAGACATGCGCAAATGGACACCGAGAGAGTAAGAAGGCGCGGGAGGTGGAGTTGTCGAACTCCCGACCATTGTCACACTGGACAGCCTTGACAGTGAGGCCAAACTGTGTGGACACTCAAGCGAAAAAGTGGACAAGCGCGGGGAAAGCATCAGACTTTGCACGTAAAGAAAAAGTCCAGGAATAATGAGAATAATCATCCACCACCACAAGATAGTATTTGTATCCAGAAATACTGAGGACTGGAGAGGTCCATAAGTCACAATGTACAAGGTCAAAAATGCGGGCCGCATGAGAAGAACTATGAAAAGGAAGACGAACATGACGGCCCAGTTGGCACGCATGACACAAATGCTCATCGTGAGCCCGAGTACATCGAATATCGGAACTACGACTAAGCTGCATCAAAGCATCACGTCCAGGATGGCCGAGACGCCGGTACCAGGTGGCAAAGGCAGCTGACAAAACTGGCGAAGGAGGCGAGGCAGGTGCCGGAAAGCGAAGAGTGTAAAGGGGCCCCGTGCTGTCACATTGGAGCAGTGGACGCCGGGAAGCCAAATCCTTCACAGTAAGACCAGAAGAGTCAAACTCCACAGAACAAGAATTGTCACCTGTAAAACGACGAATAGAAAGAAGATTGTGAGCTATAGAAGGAGCAACAAGAACATCAGGAAGATGAAAGGAACCATGGGGGTCGGCGGCACCCACAGAGGTGACAGGAAGACAAGACCCATTTGCGACCAAAATGGATGAAGGGAGAGAGGAAGATGGAGGGTGAACAGAAGAAAGTATACCGGGGTTAGGAGTGGTGTGGTAAGTAGCCCCAGAGTCGGCGACCCACTCCGGCCCAACTGGAGGTGTCAGGGCCATGGTGCTGAAGGAGTGCGCCAAGGCCGCCTGGTCCCAGCCGGCCGACCCGGGCAAGGCTGCGGGTGGAGGAGCCCACGAGGACGCGGGAAATGGGGCCGCCCACGGGGTCACTGAGGGGAGCCCCGGGGGAGCACCCGCGAACATGGCCGCCGGCGGGCGAGGCTCGCCACCGGAGGCCTGGAACGGCCACATGGAGATGCGCCCTGACCATGGGTTGTTGTAGGATGGCCAGGGTGCACCTCGTGGAGGTGGCGGCGTCGTGGTGCCCCCACGACCTGCTCCACGTCCCCTGCCACGACGACGGCGGCCGCCACGGCCCCCCCCACCCCTGCTCGGCCCGGGGGGAAGAGGACCCAGAAGTGACGACTGTGGTGGTGTGGCATGACGGGGCGGAGGAGTGGCAGCCAGAGCAGTCGAGGAGGACGAGGACCCCGGAGCGGCGGTGGACCCAGGCTGTAGGCCCTGAGTGAGCTCCTCCATGACTAGATCGTCACGGACCTGCAGGAAGGTGGGGAAGGGCCGCTGCCGGTTGATCCATGTCCGGAGGTAGGAGTAACGATCACTGAGCCCGCGGAGAACGTTGAGGACCAAGATGCGGTCCTCCACGGGCCAGCCGAGGTCGTCGAGGGAGTCCGCCATACCCTTAATCTGGCGGCAGAACTCACTGACGGAGAGGTCGCCCTGGACGCAGGTGCGGAAGCTCGCGTCGAGCCGCAGAGCTCGAGCCTCGGCGTTGCCCAGGAACTGGCCCTCGAGCGCCAGCCAGGCCCCGCGAGCGCTCGGGGTGTTGCGGACGAGGTCGTGGAGGTCCAGGGAGATCGTCCCCAGGATCCAGGAGAGGACGATGCTGTCGAGACGGAGCCATGAAGCGGTCTGGACCGTGGCCACGGCGTCGAGGAGGACGTGGTCGTCGAGGGCGTAGCGGTGGAGGGTGAGGAGGACCAGGTCCCGCCAACGAGCGTAGGAAGGCGACTTCGGCTCGAGTACGACAGGGACCAGGAGCTGGATGTTCTGAACACCCCCAGCCTGGTAGTGAAGCTGGGTCACGAGCGGGTCGGCCAGATCGTGCTAGAGAACCGCCGCGGTGTTAGCCACGCGGTGGCCGGCCGAGCCAGAGGACGTGGCCCCGACGTCGGCCGAGGCAGGAAGGCCTAGGAGCTGCTCCGTTTCGGTGATCTGGCGGGCCAAGGCATCAGCCGCATCTCGCTCGCGCTCCCAGGCGATGGCAGCCTCACGCACGCGGGCCATGCCCTCTTGCGCCGCGGCTCGGGCAGCATCAAGGGCGGCAGCGAGGACGGAGTTTGTGGTGTGGGCAGCTGGAGGAGGGGCAGGGATGACAGGCGGGCGCAGGAGGGCGTTGGTGCCCGCGCCCGGCATCCCCAGCCCAGCAGACATGGCTGCAGCAGCCCCAGCAGCCATGGCCGCGGGCCCCATGGCCGCAGCCAGGGCATCGACTCCGGACAGGGCACCTGGTGCGTCCTCTGCTGCGACCGTGGCGTCCTCTGCCGCCGCAGGATCGGTGGTCCTGCCCACAGCCATGGCGGCTTGGGCAACGGAGGTCTGCAGGCCATGGCTCCCTGCGGGCGCAGGGCAGGGGCGGTCGACCCCGGCGGGCGCAGGCCGACCAGCTCGCTCCCTGCGGCCGCAAGGCAGGGGCGGGCGATCCCTGCGTGCGTCCCCTGCGGGCGCAAGCCGCGCGCGTCCCCTGCAGGTGCCCCCTGCGCGAGCACGCCAGACGGCGGGAGGGGGCCAAGGACGGGCGGCGCCATCCCGCGCGCACCAGCCGCCGGCGGGCGAGGAGCCATGGCGGCGGCGGCGGCAGCGAGCTGCGCCCAGGTTTGGGTGGTAGAGAGAGGTGGAAACTGGTGGAAATAGGAGGGGGGAGGAGGGGGAGGAGGAGGCCGGCCGGCCATGGTGGTCCGGCGGCGGCGCACGCCGGCCAGGCAGTGGCTGGCGGCGGCGGCTGGTGAGGGAGGAGGAAGGGAGAAACCCTAAGCTGATACCATGTTAGAATGTCTGATTTCCATCATTGGGCTAACCCTAATCAGGGTGGCCATATAGTTAGGGATACATGGGCCTCATGGGTCTAGCCTCATGGGCCTAATACTCATATACTCTAACAGAAATAAGTCTGCATTGGAGCCTATGTAGTTTGCTAATGTTTTGTAAAGTTGTTCACATAAACATATTTAGTGGGATTATAGAGAAAATGGATTGATCTCTTGTCTTCGATTCTGCAAACATATAATTCTTCCTGCACTTATGTTTTAATTCACCTTCACAGGTCGAGATCTGTGGGCTCAAAGCACACTTGGAAGAAGCTAGACTTCGTGGTTTTTTGAAGGACATATATTTTCCATACATACAGGTTCTGATGTAAAATCATTCCATATTATAATCTAGTGACTTAATAATATCTTTATTTTATCTTACCAAGGTTAAGTTTGAAGTTTCCATTTTTTCACTATATTTGGGCATGAATAGGTGTGCTTGTTCTTTGAATTTATTATGAACTCAGATTTTCAGGCCAAGTTTTTATGATACCAGCAAGATCTAGATAGTCAACTGTTTAATTGTTTGTAGAGTATTAAAATTAAAGCCAGAGGCACAAAGCTATTGAACCTTTTGAATAGCTTCAGGAAACTAATCTGTTAAATGAGGGCATTGTAATTAAATTGAAACAATAGTACTCATTTGTGCATCTTCCCTGACATAATTTGACTGTGCAAGGACTTGTACAATGTGGCTAATCAATCTTAATTGGTGTGTTTCTCAAGATCCAATTAAAGTAGGTCCAAGATTGAAACTAAGCTTTTGATCAGGTATCCAGTTAATCACCTGTTACCAGCCTTACTGGCTTGGTGGCCCATAACTCTCTTTTCAAAATAATGTTTTCAGAGTTTTTTTTTTTAAAAAACAGTAATATTACCACTGGTCTCAAAATGTGGCTTAGCTGCAAGTTGAATTTCTGAATTCAAGATGCACTTCACTTTTACATGTTTTAAGTGGTTGACTACATCTGTGGAGGGTTTGGTAATATTCTGTTTGCAAATTAGGATTATATCCTAATCAGTGCAGTTATAGTAATGATATATGTTTTTAATTGTTCAGTATGATGAGGATAGTGAATGGAGAAATACAAGGAACCCAGTGGAATTCGAGGTTTGTCTAGCGTTCCTTGATAGTGCTACAAGTCTTAGTATCTGCTGATTAGTTAAATCTGAAAGAGGAAAATGCACTAGTGGTCCTTAAACTTGTTCGGCATTGTCACATGTGTCCCCAAACTATTAGTTTGCAGTTTTAGGTCCATGAACTTTGCTAATTAGGCCTTGTTTAGATCCGAAATTTTTTTGAATTGTGACACTGTAGCACTTTCGTTTTTATTTGACAAAAATTATCCAATCATAGAGTAACTAGGTTTGAAAGATTCATCTCGCGATTTACAAACAAACTGTGTAATTAGATTTTGTTTTCATCTATATTTAAGACAAATTTTGTAATTAGTTTTTGTTTTCATCTATATTTAATACTCCATGTGACGGGGAATCTTGAAAAGTTTTTGGTTTTGGGGGTGAACTAAACAAGGCCTTAGTTCACTCGAGCAGTGGCGGAGCTTGGCCATAAATGGAGGGCCAATATGATGTAAAATACAAGAAGAGAGGATATATTAATATTTGATTAGCAACTAAAGTAGTAAATCTAAGACCTTCATTAAAAATTGATCTAGCTTAGGGGGCCCATGGCCCATTATGGCCCTTACTAAGCTGCTCCAGTGAACTCGAGGTCCAAATCCCCAATAATCTTTTCCCGATATACATGTATTGGGGTAGCCCAATATTATCTTTGCCAATATTGGGGGAGTTGTTGCAGCAGTACCCCAATATATCTCCCTCAATACCCATATGGAAGGTGGGTCCCACAGGAGTGTAAGAGAAAATATGGCTTAAAAGTGGTAGTTGAGATGGTCCCTATGGTATTGGGGGAGTTGTATCTCCCCCTTTGTTTGAGGGGAGATGGGAGAAATTTGGTGGCCACCAAAAAAAAGGAGAGGTATTGGGGAAGTGCTGGAGCAAGAAAAAGGCATAGCTGTCCCCAATATGACAGTTTTATGGTGCTAGGGGAGGTATTGGGGAAGTGCTGGAGATGCTCTATGAATGCTGATGGTGATGGGCCTACATGGTGTTGATGTCACCCAATTTTTTCCATCATCGTTCATATCCTGTTTTGCCGCACATGGCAGAAAATGGAAAATAAAAAACAATGTAGAACCTACATGCAATCCCCTAGAATCATCTTTCTCATTCCTCATATGCACCACAGAGGCATGCATATGCTCATTAAACATTTGGACCTTGTGTGGCGCAATAAATGATGATCTTGGCCACCCAGAAGCCTACCCAATTCTCATCAAATAGTCCACATGAAAAGTTGGCATAGTTGATGTTAGAGTAGTGATGTAGGCCCATGTGGCTAGGCCCATGAGGCCCATGTATGGCAACTAAAATTGCCACCCTGCTTAGGGTTGGTCCAAGTAATGAAAACCTAATTCTAACATGGTATCAGGCTAGCTTCTCTCCCTCCTCCCAGCCGCCTGGACTCTCCCAACACTGCTGCCGGTCGGTGAGCTTCTCTGGGCCGCCGCCGCGGGTGCCATGGCTGGCCGGTCTCCTCCCCCTCCACCTCTCCCAACTTATTTTGCTCAGTTTCCAACTCTCTAGCTGACGCGGGCACAGCTGGCGAGCGCTGCTGCTCTGGCCTAGTCTAGCGCCGCCGCCGGCCATCCACGGGCGGGCGCGGGACGGACTAGCTGTCGGCGGAGCCCGGCCCCCTCCTCCCAGCATGGGTGCGCCCTCCCTCATGGCCCCTCTTCCAGGCATGGGCATGGCCCCTTCTCCAGGCGCCGGCGCGCCCTCCCTCCGGCCCGCAGCTCTGGGAGGCGGCGTGGACAGAGGGGCTCACCCTCCCGGCGCGGCGACCTCCCTCATGGCTGCAGCCCTGGGAGGCGGCGCGGAGCACCAACCCAACCCTCCCTTGCAGCCGGCCGCTGGTGGCCCTCCCCTGCAGCAGAACGCGGTCGCAGGGGGGCAGCTGCGTGCAGGCGTAGGGGGCTCTGAGGACGCTGTAGTGGAGGACACCGTCGTCGACCCCACCTCTAATGCCACTGGCGGCCTGGTCGTGCGCGCCAGGGCTCCTCCCTTGCCCTTCGGCATGCCGTCGTGGACTCCTACACCTAGCACCTTGGTGGTGGGTGCAGGGGCTGGCATCAACCCTTTCCCTACTCCACCACCCCCTCCGCGCACCTCGGTGCGACCCAACTCCGCTCTCGCCACCGCCCTTGTCGCTGCCCAGGCGGAGTACGTGGTAGGGCAGGCCCGTCTGCGGGAGGCCGCCCTCGCTTGGGAGCACGAGCGCGATGCGACCGATGCCCTGGCAAAGCAGAATGTCGACGCGGAGCAGCTCCTCACCTCTCCTGCCTCCCTCGACGCTGTGGGCATGGTCCAGACTGCCTCGTGGCTGCGCCACGACAACATCATCCTCTCCTAGATCCTGGGGACGATCTCCTTGGACCTCCACGACCTCGTCCGCAACACTCTGCACGCTCGCGGGGCCTAGCTGGCACTCGAGGGCCAGTTTCTGGGCAACGCCGAGGCCCGGGCTCTGCGTCTCGATTCGAGCTTCCGGACGTTCGTCCAGGGCAACCTCTCCGTCAACAAGTTCTGCCTCAAGATGAAGGGCATGGCAGACTCTCTCGGCGACCTTGGCTGGCCTGTGGAGGAACATATCCTGGTCCTCAACGTCCTCCGCGGGCTCAACAATCGCTACGATCACCTCCGGTCGTGGATCACCCGTCAGGAGCCCTTCCCCACCTTCCTGCAAGTCTGTGACGACCTCGTCATGGAGCTCCAGCAAGGACTTTAGGTCGCATCGGCCTCCGTGTCGGGGTCTTCGACCTCCTCGACCGCTCTCGCCGCTACACCCCCACCGCTTCCGTCTACTCCGTCGTCGTTGTCTCTTCTTGGTCCTCCTCCCGGGCCGAGCGGGGGTGGGGGGGGGGGACGTGGTGGCCGACGTCGTCGCGGCGGGGGACGTGGTGCAGGCCGTGGGGGCAACACGGTGCCAACACCTCCACGGGTTGCACCCTGGCCATCCTTTCACAACCCATGGTCAGGGCGCATCTCCATGTGGCCGTTCCAGGCTCCCGGTGGTGAGCCTTGCCCGCCGGCGGCCATGCTCGCTGGTGCTCCCCCATGGGTCCCCTCAGCGACCCCGTGGGCGGCACCTCCCGGTTGGGACCAGGCAGCCTTGGCCCAACTTCTTCAGCACCATGGCCCTGACACCACTTGTTGGGCCAGAGTGGGTCACCGACTTTGGGGCTACTTACCACACCACTCCTAACCTCGGTATACTTTTTTTTTGTTCACCCTCCGTCTTTCTCTCTTCCTTCGTCCATTATGGTCGCAAATGGGTCGTGTCTTCGTGTCACATCTGTGGGTGCCGCCGGCCCCATGGCTCTTTTTGTCTTCCTGACGTTTTTGTTACACCTTCTATGGTTCACAACCTTCTTTCAATTTGTCATTTTACAGCTGACAATTCCTGTTCTTTGGAGTTTGACTCTTTTGGTCCTACTATGAAGAATTTGGCTTCCCGGTGTCCTGTGCTCTGATGTGACAACACGAGGCCCCTTTACACTCTTCGCTTTCCGGCATCTGCCTCGCCTTCTTCTCATGTTTTGTCAGCTGCCTTCGCCGCTACTACTTCCTCCACTACTTGGCACCGGCGCCTCAGCCATCTTGGACGTGATGCCCTGATGCAGCTCAGTCGTAGTTCTGATATTCGATGTACTCGGCCTCACGATGAGCATTTGTGTCATGCATGCCAATTGGGCCGTCATGTTCGTCTTCCTTTTCATAGTTCTTCTCATGCGGCCCGCATTTTTGACCTTGTACATTGCGACTTATGGACATATCCTATCATCAGTATTTCTTGATACAAGTACTATCTTGTGGTGGTTGATGATTATTCGCATTATTCCTGGACTTTTCCTTTACGTGCAAAGTCTGATGCTTTCCCCGCGATCCTCCACTTCTTCACTTGGGTGTCCACATAGTTTGGCCTCACCATCAAGGTCGTCTAGTGTGACAATGGTTGGAGTTCGATAACTCTACCTCCCGTACCTTCTTCCTCTCTCACGGTGTCCAGTTGCACATGTCTTGCTCGTATACCTCCTCTCAGAACGGCAAGGTTGAGCGCATGATTCGCACCACCAATGACACCGTGCGCACTCTTCTCCTTCAGGCCTCGCTTCCTGCTCGTTTCTGGGCTGAGGGCTTGCACAACTCCACCTACCTCCTGAATCGCCTTCCTTCCGCTGCCTGTCCAGCTCCCAGGCCACACCACGCTCTTTTCGGCACCCGTCCTCGCTATGATCACCTTTGGGTCTAAGGGTGTGCGTGTTACCCAAACACCACCGCCACCGCTCCCCACAAGTTGGCTCCCCGTTCGACCCTCTGTGTTTTCCTCAGATATTCACCGGATCACAAGGGGTACCGATGCTACGACCTTACCTCTCGTCACATCCTCATCTCTCGCCATGTGGTGTTCGATGAGTCTGTCTTCCTCTTCTCCACCACCACCACTCCTACCTCCACCCCGGACCTTGACCTATCCTCTATGTTTCCCACAGGCCCGGTGATCAAGCCACCTTTGTCGTTGTTTTGTGCAGGTACTGCTACGCCATGCCTCTTGCCGCGGCCGTGCCCAAGCCCGCCGGTCGCCCGTGACACCACGGGGCCTGTACCCAGCCCGGGCCTCGAGGGGTCACCTTTCAGGCCGGTCCCTGCGCATTACACGGGTCCCGGGTCGGTGACACCGACTCTGGCCCCACCGGCACGCTTCGCTCAGCCGGTGCTCGTCTACTAGCGACGTGCCCACGCCGCGGGTCCCGGACAGGCGACTCTGGCCCCACCAGCACGCTTCGCCCAGGCCAGCCGGTGCGCGCTTACCGGCGACGTGCCCGGCTAGCGCCGCTGTCTCTGTCGGCAACGGTGGCCCCCTCTTCACCGGGGTCACCTACGCCATCGGCGGTGTCTTCTCCGCCGGCGACACCGACACCGCCGCCGAGGCCCCCAGCTACCCGTATCGCGACGTCGGTGTACCACCCTCCGCTTCTTCACACGACACCCGCGTCATGTTCACCCGATGGTGACGCGACACGCGGCCAGCCCCGGGCTCTTGCGGCGATGCCCGAGGACTCGCCCTGGTACCCTCTTCCGTCCATGAGGCCTTGCTGCACCCTCACTGGCGCCGCGCGATCGAAGAGGAGTACGAGGCCCTCCTCGCCAACCAGACCTGGGATCTAGTGCCTCGTTCATCGGGCTCCAACGTCGTCACCAGCAAGTGGATCTAGACTCACAAGTGCCGGGCTGACGACACTCTTGAGTGGTACAAGACTCGCTGGGTTCTCCGGGGCTTTACTCAGCGCCTCGGTGTCGACTACGACGAGACTTCCAACCCGTTGGTGAAGCCAGCTACCGTCTGCATGGTGCTCTCGCTGGCTCTCACACGCGTGTGGCCCATGCATCAGCTGGACGTCAAGAATGCCTTCCTGCATGGCGTTCTCACTGAGATAGTCTATTGCAGCCAGCTGGTGTGTCGGCTCAACAAGTCTCTCTACGGCTTCAAGCAGGCCCCCAGGCGTGGAACCATCGGTTTGCTGCTTTCCTACTGACCTTGGGCTTTGTGGAGGCAAAGTCAGATACTTCTCTTTTCATCCATCACCATGGCGCTGAGACTTGCGTACCTGCTGCTCTATGTTGATGACATTGTCCTCATAGCCTCCAGTGAGTCCCTCCTTCGCTGGATCATCGCCTCTCTTCAGCAGGAGTTTGCTATGAAGGAGCTGGGTGCACTCCATCACTTCCTTGGGGTCACTGTTGACCCTCATCCTGGCGGGTTACTCCTTCACCAGTGGCAGTACACTCTTGATATCCTAGAGAGAGCTGGGATGATTGACAATAAGCCCTGCTTCACTCCGGTCGACACACATGGCAAGTTCTCAGAGGCCGGGGGCACCTCAGTGACCGATCCCACTGCATATCGGAGTCTTGACGGTCACTTCAGTACCTCACCTTCACCCGGCCCGACATCACCTATGCAGTTCAACAGATATGCTTACATATGCATGATCCTCGGGAGCCACACCTCACTACTCTCAAGTGGATCCTTCGCTACCTCCGTGGGATTGTTGACTTCGGCCTCCTCCTTCATCGGTGGTCGTCCTCCACCGAGCTCGCCGTCTACACTGACGCCGACTAGGTCGGGCATCAGGACACTCATCGCTCCACCTCCGACTACGCCGTCTTCCTAGGCAGCAACCTGGTGTCCTAGTCGTCCAAGCGCTAGCCGGTCGTCTCCCGCTCCAGTGCCGAGGCGGAGTACTGCGCTGTTGCTAACGGCGTGGCTGAGGCTTCCTAGCCCCGGTAGCTACTCGCCGAGCTCCATAGCTCTCTGAAATGTCCAAATGGCTAGAGGGGGGGGGGTGAATAGCCTATTTAAAATTCTCTACAAACTCCACTAGACAAGTTGATTAGTAAAACAAATGGCGACGCTATTCTAGCACTAGCTCAACTAAACTATGCAAGCCAATTAAACAAGTCTAGCAAGAAGGCTAAACACTAAGTCACAACAACAAAGCACAGCTAAAGTTAACTACACTCCTATGTAAGAAGACTAAGCTACAAAAGCTAGAAGTGCAAGTAAGTAATGGAGTGGAGAGAGATTGCTATACCAACGTTGTAGAGTAGAGATATCCAATCAATCACTCACAATCACAAAGAGAATCCTCGGCAAGAGATGACACAAGATTTTTTACCGAGGTTCACTTGCTTTCCGGCAAGCTAGTCCTCGTTGTGGCGATACACTCACTTGATGGATCACAAGCTAATTGGCAATCCAAAGCCAAACCCTCAGTGGGTGCTGCACATCCACTCACAAGATGGGGATGCTCCTAGCCATCAGCAATCCACTAGAGTAGCCAATTGTGATCTCCCGCGGGGAAGGCTCAAGAACCCCACACAAATCACTTGGTGAGGCTCAAAACAATCTCCAATCTTGAGCTCAACACCTCCGCTGCTCCAAGCCGTCTAGGGCGTCGAGAAACACCCAAGAGTAAGAAGAAATCCACAGCAAACTCAAAGATCAAGTGCCACTAGATGCAACTCTCAATGCAATGCACTTGAATCTCACTTAATCTCACTAGGATTAGCAATCAAACAAGGAGATGAGTGGAGGGAGTATTGTCTAGCTCAAAGTATGTCTCAAGTATGCCAAGTGCAAGAGAGAACCCCCAAAGGCCGGCCACCTTCTATTTATAAGCCCCCTCAACAAATAGAGCCGTTGGCTCCTTTACTGGGCTGAACTTGGGGTCACCGGATGCTCAACAGGGAGCCACCGGACGCACAGACCTTGCGTCTGGTGCCCTGATGACGGCCATGTGTCGTCCTTTTGACTTTCGCGGATCGATCTCTAACGGTCACCTGCAGAGCACCAGACGCGGTCAAGTGAGCACCGGACGCGTCCTGTGCTCACCGCACACGTACGCAGAGAGTTTGTCAAACTCACGACCTCACCGGACACGGGGCACCGGACGCGTCCGGTACACACCGGACCCATACGCAGAGAGGGTTGCAAAACCTTTCACAGACCGGACTCACACCATCGGACGCACCCTGAGCGTTCGGTGCTCTTAGTCAGAGACCCCCTGCTGAAGTCATGGCACACCGGACGCATGAACAGGGAACACCCTGTGTCCGGTGCAGTGCGTCCGGTGCTCAACCCTAACAGAGCCAGACACTGACACACACCGGACGCTAAAGCTAGCGTCTGGTGCCTCCGCGTACTGCGTCCGGAAACACTCTCGCGACTTTTCAAAAATTTTCCACTAACGTAATAGAAAATATACACTTAATCTTCTCAAAAGCGTCGACCCTAGGAACTCTACCTCCTTTGCAAATGTGCTAACACCACCAAGTGTCCAAACCAAAGTGCATGTGTGTTAGCTTTTCACAAACATTTTCATCAAAGGAGTTAGGTTAACACTTTACTAGATCCTAATGCATATGCTCAAGATATGAACCTAATAGCACTTGATTCGAGAGATGACCGTGATTTCCCCTCTTGATAGTCGGCTATCTATCCTAAACCCGGTCAATTACTTCTCTACTTAACTTAGACCGGCAAAAGCAAAACCCTATGTTTATACCTTTGCCTTGATCATTTAATTCTTTGTCCACCACCGTGATCTCTACTCCATGCTTCATCTCTTTGTAATTATGTGGCCACCTTTCCATGCCACCTTGCTCCTTCATCACATGTGTTGCTATGCCTATCTCAATTCACTTAAACACAAAGCATTAGCAACTTGGTGTCATTAATTACCAAAACCAAACTTGGGCCAACATCTTCACCAAGGGTCTCCCGTCCTCGACCTTCACCGAGTTTCGCTCCAGCCTCAACATCACCAGTGGCTAGTTGCATCTGTGGGGGGGCTCGTGTGTTGTACTTCTTTTCGTGTTCAGTCTACAAACTCCGCTGCGCTGCTGCGGGGGGTGTTAGAGTATGAGTTATGAGTGATGCAGGCCCATGTGGCTAGACCCATGAGGCCCATGTATGGCAACTATATTGCCACCCTGGTTAGGGTTGGCCCAAGTAATGAAAACCTAATTCTAACAGTTGCATTGGAATGATCTGCATGGCCACAAAATGTGCTACTTTTATGTACCATTGTATTTTGTTGAGAGATGCCTTTTTGTGGATGTATTCCAGGTTAATGGAGTAAATTTATCAGAGGTACCAGAGGGTGAAGTCACAGTAACTAATATGCACTCTTCAAATGGTCCTGATTTCATTGTGCACATGAAATTTACACAAAAAGCAACAGGTAATTTATCCTCTTCCATTAAAACTAGGATATGATTTTTTTCTATCGCCTTAATTTGTTTTTATGTTGCATCCACAGCTTCTTGTATAGCCCATGCGCGGTTGAGGTGTGTGTATTTTCCAATCATACAGGTATTATAGAATTTGTTATGATCTATGGATATATGTTGTAGTGCATCTATAATAACTTTCTATTCTCCAGGGAAAAGAATCTATAGATTCTATCTTGGAGAAGTTAAGATTTGAAGGCTGTGAAATAAAAGAAAATTTTGATAACTTCTCTCGTGTATCAATCCGGAGGCTTGGACGTTTACTTCCTGATGCTAGATGGGTACACTATTGAATATCCACTCTAATTTAGTCATGAGTTATGATGTGTTCTTTCTGACTCTCATGTTCTGATTTTGCATAGCTAGTTAATAAGCCATGCAAACCATTCTGCTTCATGATGTGCAATCATGTTTTCCCTTGCTAGTATTGCTTTTCCTTCTACTCTTGTAGCATTCTAGCATTTCCTTATTTGTCTTGGTTGAAGCGTAATGGAATCTTACTATTTCTCACAAGCCGCTAGCAGTGAATATCTTACCTTCAATCAGTCTATAATATTTTCATACTGAAACCATCAGTACCAATTTTATTGAACCCTGATTTGGGTTATTCCATATAACTTTTGCACAATTTATCACGTACTGAATTAGGTTATCATGTATGGTCAGCCTGCGTGCTTATTACAGCCCTTGTTGTGGATTGTTTACAACCCATTTGGTTAACTGATTGGCTTGGTGTTATGGCAGCGGCTCAGGTTGAGTGGGAGAGAGGGGGTCGGCCGAGGGCCTTGGCACGGACGAGCAAGAGAGAAGGCTTTTCCTTCTAATTCTTGCTTGATTAGATTGATACATCTCATCAACTTGTATAGAAAGACTTACTTGACCCCTATGCAAGCAATCCTTATCGATAGCCCATGACATAGCCCAATCACCCCTTATTTCTTTCCCAACTCTTGGTAAGCTTCTGTATTAGTACCCGCTAATGGTGCACCCAGGCTTAGGGGGCCCAGATTTGCTGTCCCCCCTCCCCGGCCACCTCGCCCCCCCCCCCCCCGGCCACCTCGACCCCAGCTGCCAGCCCTAGGGGGCCCAGATTTGTGTAGCTGGCTGCCCCATCTCGCAGGAGCCCTAGAGGGAGAGCACTGGGGGTGGGGAGGGAGGGGTCTATGAATGGGAACCCGCTTTTCAAGGCATTGCAGGCTGCCACCGCCACACGCCGGAGGGCGGCAACGTCCTCGTCTTGTGTAGATCCGGGCTTTGTGAACGGGAGGTTGGAGGTTGGCAGTAACACAACGGGGCCTCTATCAGGAGGCCAGAGCTTCTATATTAGTCGAGAAATAAAATTTGCTGCCTCTAACACTCGGTAACTTCAAATCTTGTACAACCCATTTGGTTAACACAATGGCTTGGTAACATAAAATCCGGTACCACGTCAAGAGAGAATTTCTTGCAGAACCTCTCTGTTGCCTGATTTATTCAGTAACTTTTGATAATGCTGTCCAGCCCAAAACGTTCCTCATTTACCAATATCTGATGCTTTCATTACTTGCCAGAGCCTGCTGAACTGATTAAGTTTTGATTTGACTTCAGGGATTTTCTTCTCAAACTCAAGTACTATGTCCTGTTGTTGCAGATCCTAAGGAAGATTCATCTTGGGAAAATTACTAGTGGGAGGAAATTGTTAACATGATAATGCTAAACTCCCTATACTGAAAACTGACTACATTATATTTCCAGCACAATACATACCAATTTAGTCAAATAATTCCTCTTTTATGTTCGGAGAAATTATTTTGTGCGGATGTTGGCAGACTTATTGCAGATGAAACTCAGAGCCCCTCAAACCAGATTACTTTTGCGTAAGAGTACATCATTTTTCTTTTTCATCAATCTCTTGACATCATCATTTATTCACTGTAGGGTTCTCTTCCATTCATGGTACCTAAACAAAAAAAAGGCCAAAAGGCTGAGTTTTTTAGGCGATGCTGCAAGAGGGTGAAATGCTTTGTAGGTAAGCTCAAGATACTGCTTCTACTTGTTACCAGACCAAAAAGTTTCCTGAGGTGAGGTGGTACTTGGATAGTTTTTGAAATTGGTTTTCACTCGCAACCAGTTTTAGCTGAAAAATCAGGAAAAATTGTATTGGATATTTACAAACTTGTGTTTAACTACACATGACCTTCAATGTTTATTGTTTGGTTTTATATATTTAAGTACTTGTATTTTTGCAATCAACAAACTTACCTCCCATGCTGGAAAGCTGTTTTTGGTAGATTCCCATGTTATGTTGTTGCATGCTTGTTTTAGTAGACCCAACGTGGCAGTTTTTTGGCAGTATGGATATTATTGTTTTAAGATCATGATGAACCTCACGCTCATAGTAGTTACAATTATCTGATACGGCGTGGGCGGTGAGGTGAGCACAGAGGAGATTGGAGGAAGAGATGAGACTGAGAATTTGAACGCAGAGGGTAGCGAGGAATCTCGGTGGTGGGAACTTCTCCGATGACGGCGGCTGAATCGCCTGACGCCACCGTCGAAGGGTAAAACCCCACCCCGATAACAGGGAGGTTTATTCCTTCTTCGATACCTATTACAATCTACTAAGGTGCCCCTTTATAGACAGGTGCACTTCCATAACTAAGCCAATCTACTAATCTCCTCCCTGTCCTTCCTTTTCTAAACAACCAGCAACTAGGCCTATTAGCCACGACCTGGGCAGGTGCCCTGTTTGGGCCGACGCCTATACTGGCGACCCACAAACGAGTCCACAACATTTCCCCCCTCCCGGACAAACAGCTCGTCCGCGAGCGGAAACTCAGGATAGCGATCTTTGAAATCTTCTACAGCCTCCCAAGTAGCATCAGCAGAAGTACGGCCAGCCCAGTGAACCAAAACCTGCCAGCTGCCCCGGTTGATGCGGAGTACAGCAGTTGGAGTAGGAACCACCCGGCCATGAAGGATGGAAGGTAATGGAACCAAAACAGTGGGCCCCCACAAATTTCTTCAAGAGAGCAACATGGAACACGTCATGAATGCGTGCCTTAGGAGGAAGCTGCAGGCGATAAGCCACTGTTCCAATGCGCTCAATCACTTGATATGGTCCAAAGAAGCGAGGCCCAAGCTTGGATGATGTAGCAGTAGTGATGCCCACAGCATTGCGGTGATGGAGGCGCAACCAGACCCAATCACCTACTTCAAACTCAACTGACCGGCGCTTCTGGTCTTGATGATCTTTCATCACATCCTGAGCTAACTGCAGCCTTTCGCGTATCTCAGCCAAGAAGACATCTCGATCACGAAGCTGCTGATCCACTGCCGCCACTCTAGAAGATCCAGGAATATAAGACAACAGAGGCGGTGGTGGCCTGCCATAGACAACTTCGAAGGGAGTGGTACGGAGAGCAGACTGGAATGAAGTATTATAACAAAACTCTGCCCAAGATAACCACTGAAGTCAAGAACGCGGTCGATCACCAGCTAAACAGCGCAAGTACAACACGATAATGCGGTTAGTCACCTCAGACTGTCCATCAGTTTGTGGATGAAATGCCGAACTGCGGAGTAACCGGACATTGGCCAATTTGAAGAGCTCTTCCCAAAAATTGCTGGTAAACACTGTGTCACGGTCACTCACAATGGAATAGGGAAACCCGTGAAGGCGCACAATATTGTCGAAGAAGCCACGAGCTACCGAGCTTGCTGAATATGGATGACTTAAGGCAATAAAATGAGCCATCTTGGAAAAACGATCGACCACAGTAAGAATTACTGACTTTCCGCCAACCCGAGGAAATCCCTCCACGAAATCCATGGCAATGTCTTGCCACACATGGTCTGGAATGGGCAAAGGTTGCAGCAACCCAGCCGGATGTAGATGCTCTGTCTTGTTCCTTTGACAAATAGCACAACCCCGAACATATTCTCGGACCAAGCAATGAGCATGAGCATTGTAGAAGGATGCCCGAAACCGATGAAGAGTTTTCTGAGCACCCTCATGGCTGCCATGCGCCTCCTGCAGCAAACGTGGCCAAAGCAATGAGGCATCAGGGACAAAAAGACGCCCCCTGAACTACATGTCGTCCACCAATGTCATCCAATGGGCGCTGTACCCGCTGTCAATTGCACCCGCAACTCCTGAGCCTGTGGATCACTCAATTGCTCCACCCGCAGGTCATCATAGAGTGCGAAAGTTGGGGCTGAAACTGCACGAACAGCAGGCATGTCGGAGTCACGTCAGGACAGAGCATCCGCCACTGTGTTAAGCTTCCCTGGACGGTACTCCACTGTGAGATCATAACCAAAGAGCTTAGTCACCCACGTGTGCTGCGGAATCGTCGTAAGGCGCTGATCAAGGATGTACTTAAGACTCCAATGGTTTGTACGGACTGTGAAGGAACGACCCCATAAATATGGGCGCCAATGACGTACGGCTTTGACCAATCCGATGAGCTCCCTCTCATAAGCTGGTAGCTTAGCATGATGCGCTGCCACTGCTCGACTGAAATAAGCCACTGCGCCATCGCCCTGATGAAGCACTGCACCAAATCCGGCTCCTGAAGCATCACAGTCAACAATAAAACGCTTGCTGAAATCTGGAAGCTGCAGCAGTGGAGCCGACACCAGCGCCTCCTTGAGTTGGAGAAAGGCTGCCTCTGCCTCATTGGACCAAGAAAATGCCTCCCGCTTGAGTAGGGCTGTTAATGGCGCAGCCACACCACCATAACCGGCAATGAATTTGCGATCGTAGCCGGTAAGTCCCAGAAAACCACGAAGAGCCTGTGCTGAACGGGGACGTGGCCAAGCCTCCACCGCAGCCACCTTGTCGCTGTCCATGGAGACCCCATCAGCCGATATGATATGGCCAAGGTAGGCGACCGATGGCTCACCGAAGAAACACTTAGAACGCTTGGCGAAGAGGTGGTGATCACGGAGTTGCTGCAGCACAGTTCGAACATGTTGTAAATGTTCAGCTCACGTGGGACTGAAGATCAATATATCATCAAAGAAAACCAGTACAAAGCGTCGAAGGAAGGACTTCAACACATCATTCATTAAGGCCTGAAATGTCGCCGGTGCATTGGTCAATCCGAATGGCATGACCAAGAACTCGAAGTGGCCACGGTGCGTCCAAAACGCGGTCTTGGCGACATCCTCCGGGTGCATACGTACCTGATGATACCCACTACGAAGATCAATCTTGGTGAAAAAGCGGGCACCCTTGAGCTCGTCGAGAAGCTCATCCACGACCGGAATAGGAAACTTGTCCTTGACAGTGCAATCATTGAGTGCCCGGTAGTCGACACAAAAACGCCATGTGTCGTCCTGCTTGCGAACCAGGAGCACCAGGGAGGAAAAAGGCGAGGTCGACTCCCGAATGATCCCTTGGGTTAGCATACTGTCGCACTGGCGCTCAATTTCGTCTTTGAGCAGTTGTGGATACCGATATGGCCGTACCGCCACTGGAGGAGAGCCTGGCAACAAGTGTATGCGGTGGTCCTGGCGGCGGACTGGAGGCAATCCATGGGGCTCGTCGAAGACGTCCTTGTAGGACAGTAGGAAATCTTCCAAGACAGTGTGGGGACCTGTTACAGCAGTGACAGTCATGCCCCGACTGCCTAAGCCACGCCATTGATGATGTTGGCCATTAAACCAAAAGGCCATCAAAAGGGCGTCAAAGTCCCAAACAATGGGCCCCAAAGTTCGCAGCCACTGAACACCAAGGACGAGATCGAACCCACCCAAGTCGAGAGCAAAGCAGTCAATGGAGAAGCGTAAGTCCTGGATGAGAACGTCCGTGGCGAGGCATACACCTGGGCTGCGCACTTGATCACCGTTGGCTACCATCACGGACAGACCAGCACGCTTGGTGATCGATAATCCCAAACGAGCAGCCACCTCAGAATGAATGAAACTGTGCGTGGAGCCTGTGTCAACCAAAGCTCTGAGCTGAACACCACCAATCACCACCTGTAGCATCATGGAGTTAGCCGAACCCAGGCCAGTTAAAGCGTGCAAGGATATCTCTAGATTGGTGACTTCGTCGCCAAGTGGGTCATCCTCGCCCTCAGCAAGCTCCATGAGGAAAACTCCCTTGGCGGCGCACTTGTGGTCCTTGGAATAAGGCTCCGGACAGAAGTAGCATTGCCCGTTCTGTCGCTTCTCTTGCATCTCCGCTTGTGTCAGGCGGTGAAAGCGAGAGCGCGTCCCCTCCTGCTTGCTGTCTTGCAGAGTAGCACCAGAACCTGCAGCACTGGACGAAGCAGTGGCACGGCGTGTAGAAGAATTTGGTGCTGCGGAACTGTTAACAGTAGAAGCCTCAATTTGTCGCTGCTCGTACTTCCGTGCTAGGCTCATAGCTTGCTGCAGATTGACTGGGTGTTGGATTTCCACATCGGAAGCCAGGGGCTGTCCCAAACCGCTTGTATAAAGATCGATTGCCGTGCGTGTGGACAGGTCATCACACCTCGAGAGCAGGGCGAGGAAGCGTCGCGAATACTCCTCCACGGTGCCGGTGCGGATCAAAGCCTTGATCTCCCCAACGGAGTTGGAGCGAATGGGTGGCCCGAAGCGAAGGTTGATGAACTCCACGAAGCGCGGCCAAGAGACCATCCCAAAATCGCGCTCCATCTGGTAATACCACTCGGCAGCGGTGTCTTCCAGACGCAGGGACGCCTGCCACACCTTCAGATCCTCTGACACCAGATGACCCCAGAAATAATTGTCACACTTGTTAAGCCATGTCAACGGATCAGACTCCCCGTTGAAGGAAGGGAAGGGTATCTTGGGGGGTCGGTGAAGTTCGCGGCGGCCATCCAAGCGGCGGCCGCAGTCGAAGTCGCGGCCTGGACGAGGGAAGTCGTGGCCTCCGTGGGTGAAGTCGCGGCCTCCGCGGTCGAAGTCGCGGCCCCTGCGGTTGAAGTCGCGGTCTGCGCCTCTGCGGTCGAACTCCCAGCCGCCGCAGTCGAAGTCCCGATCTCCGTAATGAAATTCGCGATGATCTGCGGCGCCGCGCGAGACGTAGTCGCGTCCTCCGCGATCGTAGAAGTCTGGCTCGTAACGCGCGGGCCCGCGGCGGACATCGTAGCGCGCACGGTCACGCAGGGCCCGCTCGCGAAATTCAGCCCAGGCGCAGTCGCGATCAGTCTCGTGCGCGCCGTAGGGGTCGCGGTCTTCGTGCGAATCTTCCCCGTCGGCCCGGTTGAAAGCTGCGCCGCCATGAGTAGCGTCCTCGCCTCCAGCCCCACCCTTGCTGGCGTCAGGCTTGCCCGATTCAATCCGCGCAAGCCGAGCGTCATGGGAATTGAGGCGATTGGTGATAGTGGTGAGCTGACCCAAGATGCGATCAAGCTTGGCTTCCACAGGATCGGGAGTGCCGGCTATGGTTGGCGATGCACTCGTAGAGGTCTCCGGCATGGGCGGTGAGGTGAGCGCAGAGGAGATTGGAGGAAGAGATGAGACTGAGAATTGGAACGCAAAGGGTAGCGAGGAATCTCGGTGGTGGGAACTTCTCCGATGACGGCGGCTGAATCGCCTGACGCCACCGTCGAAGGGTAAAACCCCACCCCGATAACAGGGAGGTTTATTCCTTCTTCGATACCTATTACAATCTACTAAGGTGCCCCTTTATAGACAGGTGCACTTCCATAACTAAACCAATCTACTAATCTCCTCCCTGTCCTTCCTTTTCTAAACAACCAGCAACTAGGCCTATTAGCCACGACCTGGGCAGGTGCCCTGTTTGGGCCGACGCCTATACTGGCGACCCACAAACGAGTCCACAACATTATCATGCTGGTTATCTCTAACTAAATAAGTACCTCCTGCTAAACAATAAGGTACATGACATATTGTCTCAAGTTCCACTAAGAGCTGTGCTGGTGAGCCTGGTGTGTTTGCCTGCATTGAAGTAACTTATGTAGGTACAAGTTAGATTGCACAGCGACTCAGTTGGTGACCCACATGTAGAGATGGTAGGAGGGATGGCACATTGATTTAACATGTTGGTACTCTGGTTTGAGTGCCATTTGCCATTGCAGCATCAACATTGCTCATGGTTGCGCGATTAGCTTGATGGCCACTTTTATATATGCGTGTTGTGCTCAGCGTGGAGATTGACGTAGTGGCAACTGGCCAACACAATTTGATGCTATGTGTCACTGGCCTAGCCTGTTTTGCTTTGTGTCAAGTCAACACTCACTGCTGCTACCAGGATTAATGGGCAAGTGCAAGTAGGCAGATCTTGGTGGCAAGTATAAACTTAAAAAGGAATGACAGTCATTCTCATTTGTTATATGTTTGAACGCTACCAAACATAAGGTCATTAAAAGCTGGCTTAATTATCTAGGATCGAACAAGTAATATCTACCTGTTTTGAAAGTATAACCACAAAATTTAAAGGATTTTTTCTCTAAACAGTCTACTTTTTTTCTGAAAACTATTAGTGACCCATCTTTTCCAAACAATTATCAAATTTTATTATTTAATTGCATGCATTATTTATTGTTTTTGGTTTATCTGTTTTTGCAGAAACAGATGCAGGGCTTTATCCAACGCGGTCAAAGGTAAGTTGCCATATTTCAGTCCTTATCTGCTATGTTACACTGTTTCTACTTTCCTTTTCATTTCCTATGTTACCAGGATGTACGAAAGAATTGTTGGCCTTTACTGGAGCTAGGCTATATAAGACGTGTTTTTTCTACACGCGCGTGTAGTTACTCTCATGTCTATGCCTCTAGATTTAAGGTGTATATGACCGGACGAAATGTATATAGACAAAATATATGATCACACTAGACCATCTAGGGTGATATGTATGTTAAGTATACATGCATATATAGAGTATGTGGTTATACTTATTGTGTATAATATAGTAGTGGCATTTTAGTAATATATTAAAAATATGAATTCCTTTGAAATTTTTTTGCGTGGTAAGATCTAGAGTATCTTAATATGAGTATATAAACATACTCAAACCGATAAACAAGTATGAACACAAACACAATGTGGTTTATTGAAGATGAGAGTAACTACACGTACATGTAGAAAGGAATAGAAAGGAATTTTCCTATATATATATATATGGGCACACTAATTTGAAGGTGTTTACTGTTTAGAACAGTGCATGCATACTAAAATAAGCTGTCACTGTAAAAACCTATTTTTTCTACAGTGTTAAATATTTGAGTCAAATATTCTCATTGTCTTTCATACACCCACCCTGATGTTCACAAAGTTATTTGTCAAAGCAGAACTTATTTAACTGCATATGTTGGAGTAGAACATCACATGTTTTACATGAGGTAAAATTACATATTTTGCAAAAGTAGTTTGAACTTTGAACCAAGCAATATAATATAAATATGTGTTCCAAGTGGAGCTTGATGTCTTGTGAAAAGGAAAAAGCCAATCAGCTGTCTGTCTATAAGTGTCAAATTGCTACAATGAAATATTTCCACTGAACTACTGTTTCAGAAAGGAGACAGAATGTATGTGTATTACATTGATATTTAATTATTTATGGTATGCAGTCTACAGTTACCACATTGACTCATATTCCATGAGCTAGGCACTTGTTCCTTAGATAAGCACACAACAATGCTATGTTACTTACTGTGGTTATGTTAAATTTGCAGACTGACTTAGCACAACACGATCCGTTTACGAAGGCACTTCGTAATTGGGGTAGCAATTACTTGAACAGTAGCTCAGGTATGTTTTTTATCGGCCTATCTGATTTACTTCTCCAGTCACCTTCTAACAGTGCATTTAGTTGCTAAATCCACTTTTAGTTATTCTAATATTTGTGGTCTAAATCTTTTGCTAACTAGCTGAGGAGGTTGATATTGAAGCACATGGTAAAGATGGAAAATTACTAAGTCATAAGCAGTTCGAGAAACAGTATTATGATTGGATCACGGAAATGCATGAAAAGTATGATGCGGAAATGGATGGTGGAGATGATGAACCCACCCTTATTATCAATCCAAGTTGCAAGGAGCGACTTGGAATATCCATTGATGGTGAGGGTTATGGATGCAATACCATTGTGCATACTGTGTCCTTATTCAACTAACAAAGCATTAATCCAGTAGCTGCATTATTTCTTATCTTTTATTACGATCCTGCAGTTGAAGTCGTTAGAGTTCATACGTCAATTAGCAGAAGAGGGCAAACGTGGAGGAGAGGAGATCATCTTAAAATACTTAAGGGAGCAATTGGGCAGGTGAAAACTAGTTTCTATACACTGAAAAATTCTTTGTGTACCACTTTGGAGTACATTGTCGTTGAGGGACTGCAAGGAGACATTTGTGGTGAGTTCACTCACGCTCTACTGTGAATCCTGTATCCTAATTATCCAAGAGGTTAGTGTATTTTCCATTTCTAATGTGTAGCCATCTTATTCACAGGTGAAGCCCGCCTTATATGCAGGTCTTTTTTATCCCATTTATTATAGTAAACAATTTGCTTCCCTTTTCCTGTTCTTTTTGTAAAGATAAAGTTTTGTAAAATTTCAGGCCTATTGAGTACCCTGATGGGCAAGGATGCTATATTAGTAAAGCTGAAGACACAAGTCCCGATATCTATATCCAAGAGTCAGTGTCCTTTCCTGTCAGCATTATAGATGATGGAAAGGTAACATTTTTGTAAAATGCATGCAAATGCCTGGGCATTTTCTGTTTGTTTAATTGCTATACATGCAGTGCAAAATAATGGATGATGGTTCTTGGAATCAAATGCTGAAAAAGAGAAAGGAGAAGGCTCCTGCATCAATAGAAGTTATAAGAAATATTCATGGACTAGGAGGGGTCAGTGATTTAATAGACTTGAGCTCATGTCTTTAAACTGCGTTTGTTTACGTGATGTTTTCATTTTGCGTGTACCTACTACTTTGACAGGATCTACCATACGAAGATGTCATGGCTGGTTATCAACAACCACATGAGATCATAGCTGTTTTGCGGCCAGGAAATTATAAGCCTAGCTCCACTAATCTTCCTGACCAGAAGAATATTGTGAAGGATGATGATCTGGAGATGGTAATGGAGGTTAGATATTTGATGAGTAAAGATGGTCCTGCAAAATTAATACATAAAAGGGTGAAGCCCTCATCACATAATGATATAGATGGCCTGTATGTATTTCCATTGAGGGGAGATTCACTTATCTTTAGCAAATCTGGAGTTTACCAGTTTATTTTCTCTGTGGTAAGTATAGTACTGTTTAAATATGGAATTAGCTGCAAAAACATGTGTTTTAAACCTTATGCTGTATGTTCCTTTTGGCAGGATTGCAGAGACTCAAGTGTCATTCATCATAAGAGTACTTTAACAGTTTGTCCAGACACAAACTCTAGGCAATTTATTTTCAGTGTTGCGGACTTTTCCACTGATAAAACTTTTGTGGATATAAGGTTTGCTCCAGGTTGCATATGTACTTGCTTTTTGTCTCATGAACATTAAATCAGATGTTATTCCCTTCCTTATTCTAATTCCTTAATATCGAAGATTAGATACTTAGTGAACTACTCCCTCCGTCCCAAAAAGATTGACACTATAGGAATAGCAGCAGTAGAGGGGGGATCGCTCTCCCAGGGAGGCTCTGATTGGCTAACTCTACTTCTGCTCACCCTTCTTGAGAGCAATTAGCCTCGGAATTAGATAATTGATCAAGGGGGTACAGGGGTACATATATAGGCAAGGATCCCTAAGGGTTTATAGAAACACCCAATCAATGGTGATCCTTGCCTTATCAATCTATCTTAATCCCTACGGTGCTTAACCACACCAGCCCATACAGCCCATTAGGGCGCCTATTGCTAACACTCCCCCGCAGTCCAAACGTCAGCCACTTTGCACGTTTAGACTGGACCTAAACTCCGTGAACACTGAGGCAGGCAGGCCCTTGGTGAAGATATCAGCATACTGCAGGGCAGTAGGAACATGCTGGACTCGTAGATGTGCTTGGTGCGCTGATGTTGCACCGGATTGGAGGTCATGTAGACAGCACTGATGTTGTCGCAGTACACCAGTGTGGCGCGCCGAAGGGGGGCATGTAGCTCCAAGAGAAGCTGACGCAGCCAGGTTGCCTCTGCAACTCCATTCGCTACTGCACGATACTCGGCTTCAGCACTTGACCTTGAAACTGTGTTCTGACGCTTGGAGGACCAGGAAACGAGATTGTCACCGAGGAACACTGCATAACCTGAGGTGGATCGGCGAGTGTCGGGACAACCAACCCAATCAGCATCAGTGTAGACAACAAGATCAGTCGAAGTAGACGGTCGCAGCAGGAGACCAAGATGAAGTGTGCCCTGAACATAGCGAAGAATCCGCTTTAGAGCAGCAAGATGAGGCTCTCGAGGGTCATGCATGTGGAGGCAGATCTGCTGAACAGCATAAGCAATGTCTGGGCGAGTGAATGTCAAGTACTGAAGAGCTCCAGCAAGACTGCGGAAGTCTGTTGCATCAGACACAGGGGTCCCCTCAGCTGCAGCAACCTTGGAGTTGGTGTCAACTGGTGTAGAGCACGGCTTGCACTCAGTCATTCCGGCACGATCTAAGATATCCAGCATGTACTGTCGCTATGAAAGGAGCCGCCCATCGCCTCGTCGCTGAACATGCATACCAAGGAAGTGATGAAGTTCACCAAGATCTTTCATGGCGAACTCCCGCTGAAGCGCTGAGATAATTCGCCGAAGAAAATCTGCGGACGAGGCTGTAAGGACAATATCATCGACATAGAGCAACAGATAAGCTGTGTCGGAACCGCGCTGGTAGATGAAGAGTGAGGTGTCTGACTTGGCTTCAACAAACCCAATAGACAGCAAGTAGGAAGCCATCCGGCTGTACCAAGCACGAGGGGCGGGGCCTGCTTCAGGCCATAGAGCGACTTCTTCAGAAGGCATACAAAATCCGGATGAGCTGAATCTTCGAACCCGGACGGCTGCTGGAAGTAAAATGTCTCAGTCAGGTTGCCATGAAGAAAGGCGTTCTTCACATCTAGCTGGTGAATGGGCCAGTGGCGTGTGAGTGCTAGGGAGAGAACCGTGCGAACAGTAGCGGGCTTCACCACAGGACTGAAGGTCTCATCAAAGTCCACACCAGGCCGTTGGGTAAAACCACGGAGAACCCAACGCGCCTTGTACCGCTCGAGGGAACCATCAGACTGAAGCTTGTGCTTGAAGATCCACTTCCCAGTGACAACATTGGCCCGAGGAGGGCGAGGCACAAGATCCCAGGTGTGATTCTGAAGAAGAGCACTGTGTTCGTCCTCCATAGCGGCTCGCCAATTGGGATCAGCAAGAGCGCTACGGAAGGTCTTCGGCACCGGAGAGAGAGGCACGGCGTGGTAGATAGAGGGCATCCTGTAGCCGCTCTTCGATCGAGTGGCCATGTAGTGCTGGTTGGTCCTCGGAGGGACTGCAACCGCACCCTTGGGCAGCGAGGCTGCTGCAGCAGGGGCGGGGACGACCGGTGCAGGAGGAGGCTGCGAAGTTGCTGCAGCAGGGGCGGGGGCGACCGGTGCAGCAGAGATGGCCGGGGCAGCCGTCAGTGGCTCACGTGGTCGTCGCTCGTAGACGTGCGTGAAGTAGCGAGCCGGCCGGAGAGGAGGGAATCCTGGTGGTGGCCCGCGTGGCGCCTCGGGGGGTGTTGAAGGGGGAGCTGATCCATGACGCAGGGCGTCAGGCAGCTCCAGGGCCGCGCATGGCACAGATGGGCTCCTGGTGGCCGCGCATGGCGCGGAAGTCGGTGGAGATGGTCCTGACACCCACAGCGCAGGAGGACGTAGAGCGCGAGCGTCAGGATGTCCTCAGCATCAACATCCTCAGAGGGCGCCCCAAGCACAGCCTCACATGGACCGGCAGGGGCGCAAGCGACGGCGTCGGAGGTGCTGGGCGAATTTCCTGCAGGCAAAGACTTGTGCGATGGTCCAATAGGAGCAGGCACGACATCAGTAGTATCTGTAAGAAACTCGAGGTCTGCTGGAGTACTAGAACCATAGCGCTCAGCAAAGGGAAAGGCCGTTTCATCGAAGATGACGTGCCGAGAGGTGATGACTCTGTTGGAAGAGAGGTCGAGGCAGCGGTACCCTTTATGATGAGCGGAATAGCCTAGGAAGACACACAGGACAGACCTAGGAGCAAGCTTGTGAATGGCGGTGGCAGATATATTGGGGTAACATTTGCAACCAAAAACTCGCAGATGATCATATGTGGCAGGCTTACCAAATAAGGCAAGATGAGGCGTGGAGAACTCTAGAGTTTTGGTGGGCAATATGTTGAGGAGAACAGTCGCCGTGGAGAGGGTCTCCACCCAGTACTGGGGAGGCATGGACACCTGAAAGAGCAGGGAGCGAACAACATTATTGATGGAGCGAATAATGCGTTCAGCTTTACCATTCTGGGATGAGGTGTAGGGGCAGGACATGCGGAGGTGAATGCCCTGGGAGAGAAGAAAATGGCGGGTGCTGGAGTTGTCAAACTCTTTCCCGTTGTCGCACTGAACGGCTTTGACGCGAGCGCCAAACTGAGTGGAGACATGGGCAATGAATTGAGCGAGCGTGCTGAAAGTGTCAAATTTAAGTCGTAAAGGAAAAGTCCACAAATAATGGGTGCAATCATCAAGAATGACCAAATAGTATTTATAACCAGAGATGCTAACAACTGGAGAGGTCCATAAATCACAATGAATGAGATCATACTTGCTAGTCGCACGAGATGTGGACACATGAAAGGGCAAACGAACATGACGCCCTAGCTGACAAGCATGACATAAATCTGAACAATCCTGAATAGGAGAAGAAACACTAGACGTAGACGCAAGCTTTGACAAGGTCTCATGACCAGGATGCCCAAGACGCCGATGCCACAGTGGAGAGGAGCCCTGAGCGGCAAAGGAGAGTGCTGGTGGAAGGCGAAGCGGGTACAAGGGCCTGGAGCTATTACACCTGACGATCTCTCTCCGAGACGGAAGAACCTTCACAGAACAACCAGCGGGGTCAAACTCAACAGAGCAATTATTGTCGAGAGTAAACTGGCGAACAAAGATTAGATTCTTAATAATTTGTGGCGACACAAGGACATTATTACGACGTAAATTTGAGGCTAACTCTGTGGAACCAGTGGCAGTGACAGGAATAAGAGAGTCATTACCGACAATAATAGATGAAGGAGTAGGGTACCGCGGGAGAAGAACATGTGAAAGAGAGGAGGGTTGAGATGTCATATGTGAAGTAGCACCTGAGTCGAAGTACCACTCGTTGGACGGAGGAGGCGTCAGCGAGGTCGTGCTAAAGGAGGCAGCGAGATCCATCGAGTCCCAGGAGGGCAGGCCGGTCATGGGGTTGTAAAACCCCGGAGCGACCCACGGTGCAGCATGCTGCTGGGGAGCAACAAGTGCCTGCTGCTGCTGCTGCTGAGCGAGCAGGGCCTGCTGCTGTGCCTGTTGCTGCGTGTGCTGCTGTGCCTGGTGCTGCGCCTGGAGGTGAGGAGGCACCGGGATGGGCGCCAGGGGCGGACGAGGACCCCCCGGCCACATTTGGATGGAGCCGGACCAGGGGTTGAAGAAGCTGGGCCAAGGGCGCCCTCCTCCAGGTTGCTGGGCAGCAGTGTGCTGCTGCTGTGCGCCGCCGGCAGGCGGCCGGGAGCCCTGTCCTGAAGCGCTGCTGTTGCCTTGCCCCTTGTTGCCGCCACCGCGCTTGCTACGGCGGTTGTTGGGGGCCTTAGAACCCCCGCCGGAACCTGCAGAAGGTGGAGGCGTCGCGGCGGGAGTAGTGGAGGCGGCGAGGGCAGCTGCTGGAGTTTCCCTACGATCCGTCATGGTGAGTTCCTCAAGAATGAGGTCTTCACGAGCTTCCAGGAACGTGGGGAAGGGCTTGGCGCGGCGAAGGAGGGTGCCGACGTGGGCGAAGCGCTCGTTGAGGCCGTGGATGAGGTTGAGGACGAGGGTGCGGTCGGTGATGACCTCGCCGAGGGCCATGAGATCATCAGCCATCTTCTTCAATCTCCGGCTGTAGTCGGTGATGGAGAGGTCCCCTTGCA
This sequence comes from Sorghum bicolor, assembly GCF_000003195.3. Taxonomy (NCBI): domain Eukaryota; kingdom Viridiplantae; phylum Streptophyta; class Magnoliopsida; order Poales; family Poaceae; genus Sorghum; species Sorghum bicolor. The sequence continues at coordinate 19,681,645 of NC_012873.2, read as the reverse complement.
CGAAGTTGCAAAACTTCGTCTCCAGCTGAATGGAGCGAGCCTCCCGATTGCCGAGGAACTGCGACTCCACCGCGAGCCAGGCGTGCCGGGCTGTGGAGCCCTGGGCGCGGATGATCTCACCCAGATCGTCCGTGAGGGTGGCGAGATCGGGACCGGAGGTTCGTCACGAACGTGATCGTGGAGGGTGAATTTGCCGAGGATGAGGAGGAACTGATCACACCAGCGATTGAAGTTACCGGAGTCGACGTCGAGGACGGTGGTGACGTGGTTCCGGATGTTGCTGACGGCGACAGCCTGGGAGTGAAGTTGAAGCAGGGCCATGGCTTCGTGATGAAGCATGGCGGCGCGGAGATCAGGTGGGGCGCTGTCGTGTGGTGCAGCAGCACCACCGGGTGGAGTCCCAGACGAGGAAGGAGCCTCGGCGGCAGCAGCTGCCGCCCGCTCCAGGGCTGCGCGCGCGAGGGCGTCGGAGGCACGTTTGGCGGCGGCGTCGCGCTCCTGGGCCGCGGCCGCGGCCTCCTGTTCCGCCGCGAGGGCGCGGGCCAAAGCAGCATCGCGGGTCGCGGCGCGTTCGCGCTCTAGCTGCTGGGCGGCGGCGGCGGCGGCGGCGTTGGCCTGCTCCTGGGCGGTTCGCTGGGTGATCTCGTCGTCTTGGACGGAACCGGAGGAGGCAGTGTGGTCCTGCCCGTCGTTGGGAGGGGAGGGCGACATGGCAGGGGTGCGCAGCACAGCAGGGCAGGGCGCGCAGCGAGGGGAAGAGGCGCTGCACGGCGAGAGGCCGGCGCGCGGGATACGGCGTGGCGAGGGGCCGGCGCACGTGATGCAGCGGAAGTTGACCTAACCTAGGCGTGATACCATGATAGCAATTAGCCTCGGGATTAGATAATTGATCAAGGGGGTACAGGGGTACATATATAGGCAAGGATCCCTAAGGGTTTATAGAAACACCCAATCAACGGTGATCCTTGCCTTATCAATCTATCTTAATCCCTACGGTGCTTAACCGCACCGGCCCATACAGCCCATTAGGGCGCCTATTGCTAACACTTCTCAATCAGCTGGCTCTTAGTTATACCCCCCTAATGTCCGGCTGTGCACTAGCATGCACTCACAATCTGCTGACTGAATCTCCTATATATTCCTACTCACAATCTGCTTTCTCAAGTTTAACTAGCTTTATAGAAAATTTGTATCACTAGATAAATTTATTATGACAATATATTTCACAATTTATCTAATGGTACTAATTGTGCATTATAAATATTAATATTCTTTTACATATAATTGGTGGAAATGAGAATGACATTCTTTGGGGGACGGAGGCTCTTGATTGATTTATGTTCAGTCAACTAAATTACTTTGCACATTCTCATATGCTCTCATGTGATTTGACTGTTACCAAGATTTTCTTTACATCTTCATTCGTACAAAAGAAAAATGCTTTATGATGGACTTGAAGTCCTGAATTGCTATCTTGGTGTCCGTACAGCTCCCTTATCCTTAATATATAGACATATAGGGCCAATATTACCATTAGAATATGGAATCAGTAGACTACTCCAGCACTGCCCTCAAAATTGCCCAAAAATTTCGATGGGTGTCAGTCATGTGGAATTCTACACAGAACTTTAATGTTGCTTCATTTGTTATGTCTGTTCTTGGTACAGTTACTCTTTGCCTTTCCAGTTTGATAAGAATAGATATTACAGGGTTGGGTGTCCAATTAGATGTCTTGCTGTTAGAAGCCATGACAAGTATGGGAACAGAATTCCTTTTCTTGATACATCTAGCGTTATTGCAACTATACTCTATGGTGATGATGTTCTTGCACAAGTTGATAATATTGAGGTGGAACTTTCGTCAGATTCATTAACTTTGAATATCATGGTATGCCGAATGAACATTCTTTTTACAATGCTGACAGTATCTGGTAATTTTAATGTTTCGTTGTTAATTATATTTGATGCCACGCTGGGCAGGAAGGATTTTCGGTTCAAAACCAGCAATTTGGATCTGCTACGGCCAAAGTATGAAGCCAAATTGAAGATTTCTTCATCTGCTGATGAGTTTTCTGGTATCTGTCGATGTGAAGGTTAGATAGCAAGCTTGTTTATCTTATCTTTTACATTCATCTTTTACAATTTAATAGTTACATTTATATGTATTTCACGAGGAATTTTTCATATTGTTCATTAAGTACCAAGTCTTGTTCTCACTCAGAGTTAATATGTTTCTGTGCAGTTAAACCAGGCCATCCATCAACCATTAACATCGACATGTCCCTTTTCCCAGAAAAGAATTTAACTCCTGGAAGATTGATTGATAATTTCTTTCTGGAGGTACGTGATTATGATGACAACTTGTACACAACTATTTTACTTAAACTTACATAATTGGTTATGTTGTTGATGACTAGTAAAGGATCCAACATAGCTTACAAATCCTTATAAACCACCATAACTTATTGAGTATTAATAGCGTCTTATTTTAATAGGAAAGTAGGTCTTGACATTGCATTAATGTACCAAAAGATTAATTCTCTTTTCGTCTAAACACAAAAAAAATAGAAGGTAATTTTGTGATGGGCAAGAAAAGTGTTTCAGAGGAACAAACTACACTTAAATGCTTGCTTTTCAGTGGTAGTCACTTTCCAGATCTTTGCTGTCTACTGATTTGTACAATAAAAAAATGTTTACTCTTGAGCTAAAATCTGGAAACATGAATATTGATTTTCAATCTTAGTGTACATCTGAAATTTGGGGGGTGTATGAAGTATAATATTAATTCTGGTTCAGTAACTCCTTACACGGTGTTTGTTTATCTTAGACCTTCAATCCACTTGATGTGGCAGGTGTTCGATCAATTCAGCAATCATGTTGAAGAAGAAACAAAACTCAATGTCCATGTTGATGGAATGTGTTTTCTAGACAAACAATTCTCTGTTCAGAAGGTAATTGTTTGACATAATATGATTATCCAGAAGTACCTAGTGCATGACAACAGGGCCTAAACAGATCTGTTAGTCATCATATTTATGTATGGTTCCTGTTAGAGTAAATAGGAGTAGTACCACATTGTGTACCCATGTGAGGAGTTGGTCCTATGTATTCTATATAAACAACCATGAGGCTCAATGCAATATATCTAATATTCCACCAATTATATTCTCCATCACGGTATCTTTCGCTAGGTTTAGATCCTAACCCTAGTCGTCGCCGCTTCCGCATGGCTCGCCCCTGTTTAGGTGCCTGATCCTATTGATCTGACTGCCATCATGGATCTCCCCTACGTCATTGCTAGGCCATTGCCGCCTTGTCCTTGGGCTCGTTGTTGCCTATCGCCGTCAACACCAGGCCTGACCACACACCCTGACCCTGCACTGCCATGGAGGCAGCAAAATCTGGCGTGTCGATCTACCCATCTCCACCACGTCGATCCGCGTCGTCGCCTTTGACCCTGCGCGTCGATCTGGTTCAATGTTTTCTGGTCGGCTGGTCGATCCTGGTCGACCTGGGACCGACCAGGCGATTAATCGCGATTAATCAGCGACCAGGTCGATTAATCGACCCTGGTCGTCCCTGGTCGTCCAGGCATATCAGCTGGTCGACCTATATATATACCTCTATATATACACTATATTATACACAATAAAGGAAGCATCAAGACTGCATTAGTGTAAACCAACATTCCTCTTCATTTTCAACTTGTGCTGGCGCCTCTAGAACAATCCTTGAACTCTTTTTGATGTAAACCAACATCTCCTTCTTAACTATTTCTGGAGAACTGGGACAACAAACATCTCCATACCCCCCACATATCTGCCCAGTCAAAAAAGACCAAAAAGAACACAAAACCTGGTCGTCCATGTCCTAATCGGATGATTAATCGCGATAAGTGGACGACTAATCGGATGACCAGGTTTCTGGTCGACCTGGTCGGGTCGGACCTCCTAATCGAGCACTCCTGACCGACCAGGACGATTAATCACGATTAATCGTGATTAATCGGACGACCTGAAAACATTGATCTGGTTGCACTGTCATTGTCATGCCATCGAGAGGGGTACATCGATCCCCTGCTGCGGTATCCTTTTGGTTTGCCCGATCACTGATTGGATTGCCTCTTGACCTCGTGCGTACTGCTCTGGCATTAGCATCGACTGGGCCTATCGGCTAGGCCATCGCCTGTGCATTGGCCGTCCCAGCATGGGCGCACGCCTTATCGGCTCATCATCATCACCATCGTTGAGTACTACGCACACCTTCTCTGAGCAACACTCATCGGGCCACAACACCGCTGCACGTGTGTACCGACGACTGTGTTGCGCAATCACTGTCACGTGTGCACCGATGACTGTGTTGCGCAATCCATGCTGCGCCATTCGTTTACACAAGGTCTTTGTCCTGTTGATTGGGTCTTTGTCATCGAGCTACTGCTACCCACGTTGTCGCTGAGACTTGCTCGCTAATGCATCTTCTCCCACATTGCTTCTTCGTCCAGCACAACCACAAGGTTGGGGCCCTCTCCCTTGTACACCTGGTATTGGCAACACCGACGCATTTGTGGATCTGGCAAATTCAGCTACGCCTCGGTGCTCAGGAGGCTTGACTACATTGACTTTGGCATCGACCCCCCTGTTCCTACCTGTCTGCCTCGATTGCGTCATCGTCTTTCTTCTACGTCTATGGCGGCCCTAACTGTAGACTTCATCATCGCCTCCTCCCACGATGACTGCCTCGACGCGTCTTTGTCATTACCATGGCGCTCCTTGTGCACTTGTAGCTTCATCGACATGGCAACCTGACCACAAATACGTCGACCTCAGCCATCTTCAGCCTGGCTTCTTTGGGCTACTGCGCCCTCACGCTCGGCTATCTTGACATTGCCACAAAGGGCTACCGTCTTGCATGAGGACTCATCGCCTTTTTCTCTGGTCACAGCATACGCGGTGCATGAGGCTTAGTACCACATTGTGTACCCACGTGAGGTGTTAGTCTTATGTACTCTATATAGTCAACCAATGAGGCCCAATGCAATATATCCAATATTTTGTAGCCGTAAGCCCTGCTTCCCAGGCACATTTAGTGTATTTAAGTTTTTAGTTAATCTATGTCATTAAGTCCTTGGGTAGCCCAAGAGTTGTGCGGGTACCCAGGCAGCTATTCTGTCTAGTTCTAGTGAGCTGTATGTAATCAATGCTATGTTTGTCTTTCCCTATATATATTGAAGGAGTCGCCTGGGGTCAGTTGCCTCAAGGCTAATCATTTTCTCTGTTACCTCCAACATTTGGTACCAGAGCTAGGTTAGACACCAGAGAGCCACGAGGCCAACTCCTCACCTCCTCCACCCATGTCGACCTCTGCTGAGCGCGTTGCCAGGCTCAAGGCCGCGCGCTTGAAGGCTGCAGAGGAAGCAGCAGCGCTGGCAGTCCAGGCAGCACAGCAGGCGGCGGCTGCTGCAGAGGCGGCAGCAAGGACGGCGCAAGAGCTGCGGGCCGAAATTGCTGCTGAGAAGGGAGAAGAAGAGGAGGAAGAGGAGGAGGACTTGAGGAGCCAGAGGACTCCATCGCGGGACAAGCGCCGTTCGCAGTCACCACTGCGTAACAGAAGGCGTCGTGGCGGTGGCCGCTATGAATCACCGCAAGGCAGGGTGGTTTACCGCGACTCCGGCAGCGGCACATCATGGCCAATGCTGGACAAGACAAATTACTATGAGTGGAGCCAGACGATGAAGCTCAGGATGCAGGCGCGCGATCTCTGGGAAGCTGTCGAAGGAGGCCCAGTGCAGTATCGCGACGACAGGCGAGCCTTGGAGGTAATTGTCGCGTCTGTGCCCAAGGAGTTGGGGCTCCCGCTCCTTGACAAGGCGACAGCAAAGGAGGCATGGGATGCCATCGCTGCGACTCGAATCGGTGTGGACAGGGTCCGCCGAGCGACGTTGCAGCGGCTGCGTCGGGAGTGGGAGAACGTGGATGTCAAGCCTGGCGAGCCGGTGGAGGTTTTTGCCCTGCGGCTGTCAACTCTGCACCAGCAGCTTGTTCTTCATGGTGACAGGGACGTCGACGAGAAGCGTGTTGTGGAGAAGTTTCTGCGCACGGTGCCTGCCAAGTACGTGCAGATTGTCGTCGCCATCGAGCAGTTCCTCGATTTCGAGGCGCTCTCGCTTGAGGAGGTGACAGGAAGGCTCAAGGCGGTGGATGAACGTGAAGCGCAAGCTGTGACAGAGCCGGTGTCCATCAACGGCAAGCTGCTGTACACCGAGGAGCAGTGGCGTGCGCGTTTGAAGAAGGAGAAGCAAGGCGCAGAAGAAGCTGGCGGTTCTGGTTTCAAGAACCAGCATGGCGGTGGCGGCAGAGGTGCTGGCCGTGGTGGCGGACGTGGAGAAGGCAAAGGCGCTGGCCGTGTTGGCCCCAACACGTGCCTCAATTGCCATCAGGAAGGGCATTGGGCGCGTGAATGTCCCCAGCCGCGCCGTGATGGAGCAGAGCGCGGCGGTGTGGGAGGAAACAGAGGTGGACGCGGCGGCGGAAACCGTGGAGGAGGCCGTGGCGGCAGAAACCAAGCTGGGCAGCAAGGAGATCATGAAGGGCGTGTCCAGTTTGCTGCGTATGAGGAGGATGGGGCTCTGTTTCTGTCTCACGGCTCCATTGAGATGAAGCAGAGCACGCCGGAGCTCAACCATACAATGCAGCGCGCTGAGCTCTTTGAGCCGCGTGCGCGTGCTTATCTGGGAGCAGATGATGAAGAGATGGCTGGCGGCTGGTACCTTGATTCAGGCGCAACACACCACATGACTGGGCGGCGTGACCTGTTTTCAGACCTGAACACGGACGTTCAAGGCACGGTTCGGTTCGGGGACGCGTCCAAGGTGGAAATCAAGGGCGTTGGCTCAATTGTTTTTGAAGCAAAGACCGGTGAGCATCGTGTTCTTCATGGAGTTTATTTCATTCCGGCGTTGAAGAACTCGATCATGAGCCTCGGTCAACTTGATGAGAATGGCTCAAAGGTGGTGATTGATGATGGAGTACTGCGGATTTGGGAACACAGCAGCGGCCGCCTACTCGTCAAGGTGAGGCGTGGCGCGAACCGGCTGTATGTACTGCATATGAAGACAGCACAGCCAGTGTGTCTTGCTGCGCACAGGGATGAGGAGGCGTGGCAATGGCATGAGCGTTTTGGGCATCTGAATTTTGAGGCCCTGCGGAGGCTTAGCAAGGAGGAAATGGCAAGAGGGATGCCAAAGATTGATCATGTTGAGCAAGTGTGTGATACTTGTGTCACCACCAAACAAAGAAGGCGATCATTTCTTGCTGCAGCAACATATCGTGCTCAGGATCACCTTGAATTGGTGCATGGTGATCTCTGTGGGCCAGTTACACCAGCAACTTCGGCAGGTAATCGCTATATTCTGCTGCTTGTAGATGATGCCACACGATTCATGTGGGCAGTGCTGCTACCATCTAAGGATGCTGCAGCAGATGCTATCAAGAAGGTGAAAGCTGCTGCAGAGGTGGAGAGTGGGCGTAAACTGAAAGTTCTGCGCACAGATAATGGAGGAGAGTTTACTGTTGCAGAATTTGCTGCTTATTGTGCCAATGAAGGAGTCAAAAGGCATTACAGTGCTCCTCATTTACCACAACAGAATGGCGTAGTGGAGCGTAGAAATCAAACCGTGGTGGCCATGGCACGTGCCTTGCTCAAGCAGCGCCAGATGCCAGCCAAGTTTTGGGGGGAGGCAGTGATGACTGCTGTGCATATTCTGAATCGGTCACCAACCAAGGCTCTAGGTGATGTCACTCCCTATGAAGCATGGCATGGCCGAGCACCCACTGTTGGCCATCTGAAGGTGTTTGGTTGTGTGGCATATACTCGCCGTTTGTCTCAGCTCAGGAAACTTGATGATCGTGGTGAAGCTGGAGTATTTATTGGCTATGCTGAAGGAGCCAAAGCCTATCGAATTTTTGATCCAACATCTCAGCGTGTACGTGTCAGCCGAGATGTGGTTTTTGATGAAGGAAGAGGGTGGGATTGGACCTCACCAGCAGCAGGCACGTCTGGGGCAGCTGGTAGTGATTTTGTGGTGGAGTTTCCTTGGGAGGAAGAGGTCCCTGGAGCTGGAGGTTCAATGCAGTCACACTCATCTCCTCAGCCCCATTCTGCCTCACCTAAAGCTTCCCCAACAGCAGAATCAGTGCTTGATGCAGGAGAAGAGGTGTCTGAGACACCCAGAACGTCTTCACCACCACCAGCTCCAGCCAGCCCACAAGTAGAGCACGTGACTCCCTTGGAAAATGATGAGGAACGGCTGGACGCTTATCACAACGACGAGCAGCTGCGCTATCGTACCATAGATGGCATATTGGGCGGGGAACAGGAAGCTCCGCCGCCGGCACAGCGCTTGCTCGTAGAGCTCCACCTCACTCTGGCGAACCCATTTCTTATGCAGAGGCAAAAGATGATCCTGCATGGCAGGCAGCAATGAAAGAGGAGCTGCGCGCTGTTGAGCGCAATGGCACCTGGGAGCTTGTGTCTCCCCGAGCTAGCCATCGGCCAATTTCTCTAAAATGGGTCTACAAGCTGAAGAAAGATGAGAAAGGAGATGTGATCAAGCACAAGGCTCGGCTTGTTGCTCGTGGGTTTGTGCAGCAAGAGGGTGTTGATTATGAGGATGTGTTCGCTCCTGTTGCGCGCATGGAATCAGTGAGACTGCTACTTGCTCTAGCTGCCCAGGAAGGATGGACTGTTCATCATATGGATGTCAAGTCAGCTTTTCTCAATGGAGAGCTCAAGGAAGAAGTATATGTCCAGCAGCCACCTGGTTTTGCTATTCCTGGGGAAGAAAGCAAGGTATATCGCCTGCACAAAGCTTTGTATGGGCTGAAGCAGGCACCCAGGGCGTGGAACGCTAAGTTGGACTCTACTCTGAAGGAAATGGGGTTCAAACAGAGTAAACATGAAGCAGCAATTTACAGGAAAGGTTCAGAGGGCTCAGTGTTGCTGGTTGGGGTCTATGTTGATGATCTGATCATCACTGGAGCAGTAAAAGATGAAGTAAAGGCTTTCAAGGAAAGGATGAGATCCACCTTTGAGATGAGTGACTTGGGTTTGCTCAGTTTCTATCTTGGCATTGAAGTGCAGCAAGACAAGAATGGGACCACCATGAGGCAGACTCACTATGCCAAGAAAATTCTAGAACTGGGAGGCATGTCTGATTGCAATCCAGCAGCTACACCAATGGAAGAGCGCCTGAAGCTCAGCAAACATAGCACTGCCAAGGAGGTGGATCCAACTCAGTACAGGAGGCTGGTTGGAAGCTTGAGATACCTAGTTCATACCAGGCCTGATTTGGCTTTCTCAGTGGGCTATGTGAGCAGATTCTTGGAGAAACCGACCACTGAGCACCAGCAAGCAGTCAAGAGGGTGCTGAGGTACTTGGCTGGAACATTGGACTATGGTCTGCAGTTCAAAAGAGCCCCAAATTCTGCTAGGTTTGTGGGCTACTGTGATTCAGATCTAGCCGGTGATATTGACTCCAGCAAAAGCACAACAGGTTGTCTGTTCTTCTTTGGCAACAGCTTGGTCAGCTGGCAATCTATCAAGCAGAGGGTGGTGGCTTTGTCTAGTTGTGAGGCTGAATATGTGGCTATGACTTCAGCAGCCACACAAGCCTTGTGGCTGTCAAGATTGTTGGCTGATTTGTTGGGAAGAAAGGTGGAGACTGTGGAACTGAGGGTTGACAACAAGTCTGCAATTGCACTTGCTAAGAATCCTGTCTTCCATGACAGGAGCAAACATATCAGAGTTAAGGAACATTTTATCAGGGCTTGCATTGAAGAAGGCAGCATCAAAACTGAGTACATCCCTACAGCTGATCAATTGGCGGACATTCTCACTAAGGCTTTGGGCAAGGCCAAGCTTGAAGATATGAGAAGCAGAATTGGCATCAAGCAGATCAAGAAGGGTTGAAGCAGGTCTTAGGGGGAGAACTGTAGCCGTAAGCCCTGCTTCCCAGGCACATTTAGTGTATTTAAGTTTTTAGTTAATCTATGTCATTAAGTCTTTGGGTAGCCCAAGAGTTGTGCGGGTACCCAGGCAGCTATTCTGTCTAGTTAAAGCTCTAGTGAGCTGTATGTAATCAATGCTATGTTTGTCTTTCCCTATATATATTGAAGGAGTCGCCTGGGGTCAGTTGCCTCAAGGCTAATCATTTTCTCTGTTACCTCCAACATATTTCACCAATTATATTCTCCCTTAGTTCTGATTCATCTTTCAATTTTTTTAAAGTACAATGATGTTTTCGACTAGTCAACACAATGCGTCGATGCCAAGACTTTAAATTTACAAAATTAAACATTTTAATGCATTCTGACCTTAGATTTACCTTTCTTTTTGACTAACCACATTACTTTTAGTATTGTTTACTGGCCAGCCTGAGCATAACCAGAAGTACTGACCCAGCCAAGCCAGAGAGTTCCAATTCCTATAAAAGCCCAAGCCTTCCTATGCCCACTGACCCATGCAGAAGCCCGCAAAGATAAATTGCAGCTTAGAACTCTGTTTGAACTTCATAGAAATAGGGACATGCAATCCGATAGCTAGTGGCACAGTAGTTGATCTGGTTTTTTGATTTTTTCAACTCAACTGCATTTATGCAGAAGGAACATCTCATTCATCACAAAAAAAGGAAAATCATAATAGTGTGTTGCACAGCACTTGATCCTTAAAGCGCTCAGGTATAGTTAGAAGAAGAAATCCATACCACTGCTGTTACTATTCAGATAGTCAGTTTTGGACCCTAGTTTGAAACATGATAGTTTACTGCCAACCCCATCAAATTGAATTTGAAGGAGAGGAGGCCTGGGTGAAGGAGAAAGTTTGGATCAGTTCGCATATATGCCATGTGGGGATTTTTTCCACAGTTGCAACTAATGTGGTATAAAATGTTGATCACAATTCAATGGTGTTTTTTACTGGATGACACATGAACTTTACTGTATGCTTGAAGGAATTTGATATGTTGTTAGAGATAAAGTTACATTAACTGATCCCCTGTTTCAAACTCACGTTTTGACCAGCATGGAATCCATTATGTTGATTAATAGTTCTGCAGTTATGCATCTGCCAACATTTACACTGAAGTGAGAATTTTCCAGGTAAATAGTACAGGTTTTATTGACCTTTGTGGGAAACTAAGAGTTGTCTGGGGCTTTGGTTCAGAAGGTCAGTTGTTTTGCATATGCTTATGTCAGAATTTTATACCAAGTTTTAATTCAATTTATAGTGTTTATTACTATCATGTACAGCTTGTATAACAATTTTTCACAATGACAAGGAGATCTTCACGAAAATATTTCAAATAGCCACAAGAGAATTAAAAGCAGTAAATGTAAGATACTTTTTTCCCCTCAAATGCTTTTTCTATGATTTTGACCCTTATTTTTTAGGTAGGGTTTGGGGTTTGTGTGTTTATTTATCGTTATTTGATTCGGCAGGTTCCAGAAAGTTGTCGGGCAGGATCCTTCTTGGAGAACATCACATTTGAAGTTTATGATAGTGACGGTCTCATTGATGAATCCATTGATGGACCTCTTCATACACTCAACATCACATCAAATGAGTTAGCACTAGTGGAAGGAGCACAGTATGCTATTAAACATGGAAGGTGTGTTCTTTCTCGTGTGCAGCTTCCTCATGAACAAGGAACAGTCACTATTATGGCATATCACACATATTATCCTGATGATCTGCATATAGAGATTCAGGTATCAATTACTTGTAACATTTCTGGCATTTTTTATTTCAATGTTTCAACTGTACTGCTGAATTGTTTACCTTTATAGCTTCAAGTTCAATCTTTTGATTTGGCGTTGACCACCTTGGAGGATGGATCTGAACCTATTTTGAGCTGTCCAATCTCATTTATAGAATGTTCAAATCTTTCACTTCCTAGTCAACTTGCTCCTGGTCAACCTAGCCATCTTATCACATATGTGAAAGATGTTGTTAAGGTATGAAATTGCCATTCTTAGAAGGACAAAGCACTACACCTTTCTGTGTTGCACTTAATATTATTAGAGAAGGTGAAGCCTGTTTGATTTAAAGTTTAATTCAATAAGTACTTAGCTTGATCAACTTAGAAGCAAGGTTGAAAAGAAAACTCAAGCATGAAGTCGCTTGATCTCAGTCAATTACTATTTCGCGCCTTCTGCAGAAAACTAAAAATAAAGTTGGAGATACCCTCTCGAAGATAAAGTCTACAGAAGAGACACTGAAAAGTCTTTGTTCTCGTAAGGGCTCACTGGAGAAACAAATTGACACTATAAAAGGTGATTTTTCTATGTCCTGAAATATTCCTATTTTCATACTGGCACAGTGTTGGTTATAATCATAACTTGAGCTTGGAGTCCAGCTGCACTGGTCCATCTGTTTTATGGAGTCTGCTTCCATTTTTATGATTACCACAACTGGCTTTTGGTTTCGCTTCTTTATATAACTTCAAAGTTTTTTACCAGATGAGATTCGGTTCATGGTTGGGTCATTCATTGATGCAAAGGAGTTGGTTCGTGATAAAATTAGAGAAAATATTGGCACTGCTGCTTGTGTCGTATGTTCCAGTGGTGATTTTTTTGTGGATGACGTTGTTGGTATTGTTGCCCTACTTGGAACTGTGCCTGATGGCAAAATTAGCAGGTAATTTTTTTTTTCAAAACAAAATAACAGTATGTAAATTTATCTATGGACACTTGTAATGGATGTGTACTTCATCATTTATAGGATGCTTGCTGTGTATCTTGGCAAAGATGACATGCTCTCAGTAGTTTGCAAGACACAGGAAGCTGCTAATTACATTGAGAAATACAACACTGATGGAGGAGTGGATGTTGACTTTGGTATTCACCGTGAAGCATCTGCTTTGGGTGTTCCCATAAAGAGAAGATTTGCTATCATTTGCTTAGAAGATATTGAGTAAGATCCACATTTTCTAGTTCCTGATATAAAGTTGTTTCCATGGTTCTCCATTTGAGTGCTAAGTAATTTTGACCAAGGCAAAGTGTATACACGCGCGCGCGCGTTTTTGTGTGTGTGCACTCCAGAATGCTTTGAAAGAACATACCCAGAAATCTGATATACCTTTTGGGTTTTGCAAATAAAACATACCACACTTCTTGATTATTATTTGCTATGGCTTGGGGAGTATGCGCTAGGATAGTAGCAGTTGGCATCCACCCTCTCAGGGAGCCCCCCTGAGAAGCTGATTAGATGGAGAGTTAGGTTTAATCTTGTTTTATTTCCATGGTGTTCACCTAGTATAGTGCTGGCTTAACACATTTGCCTAACAAAACTGATGCTATTAGCATCATCTAACTAACATAATCTTGACTAAAGATCATTTAACATGATAGCTAGGAACTAAGCTTGACAGTGTGGTTATCTCTAAGCAGTACTAAGCCTTTCGTTGACAGCACCTCTCTTTGACAGGCCCTACAAAGGAGGCGTTTTGCTGAACAGTCCACAAAAGGAATTAAATCTAGCTTGGCCTTCTCCACATGCTAGTAAACCTAAGGGATTCAGAGGATTTGCTGTCAATATGATAAATCTTTCTGATGATAATCTGAACATAACCACAAGTAGAGGGCATGGACTCCGTGAAACTTTATTTTATAGTCTCTTTGGAGAGCTTCAAGTTTATGAAACCCGAAACGATATGCTCCAAGCGATGCCTTATTTGAATGGTGGAGCGATATCATTGGATGGTGGTGTAATGAAAGGAAAAGGGAAACTACTTCTTGGTTACAGGTCAGTATTTTTACTGCCATAATCAACTCTACAGTTATCAGCTTGTTGCAGCATGCAGGCGTCTTTGTGGCCTCGTCAACCTCCATGGTTATCAGTATTTTTCAAGCATTTGCATCATAACCATTCTTTATTTTGATTATGCATTTATTCCATAACTCCATCGTGTTAAATTAGTCTGGTCCTTTTTCAGTGATCCGAAGATAACGTTTCCAGTCGTCTCTGGCTTGCCCAATACCATCACGAGCGAGTCAAACGACCATCTGGATGTCGTCACAAGAACAAGAAATCTTGATAGTAAAATGAAGCTTTTGGAAGTAATCGAGACCAAGATAAGCGAACAGAAAAGGTTGCATGAGGAACTTGTGAAGGAATTCAACAAGAGAAAACGCAAGTTTGAGGAGATAGAAGAGAGAATAACCCAGCCCTGTGGTAATGAGCTTGTGCTGCGCGACCTTCAGCAGGTGAAGGTGGAGGAGCCTGATCCGTAACTCATGTACGCTGCACGCAGCAGACCTATGACATAGTTTAGGACATCTCTTGGTTGTGTGGTTTCCCGCCAAGGGACATGCCTGCCTAACATGGCAAGATATGTAGTAGACCCAGAGCAAAGCATATCTTAATTACTAGTAGCTTATATATGCATGAATTGAATGCTTTTGATCAAAAATTTTCATCGCGTCGAGAGGCTGGTGGCCTATTACTTCCAATAGCTCGTTTACTTCCAAAGCATATCTTAATTATCTGGATGTCGTCACAAGAATAAGAACTGCACGCTGGAGCCGCCCTCCTAGCTGCTGCGTCAACGCCATTCATGCCTTGGCGGCTTAGCCAATTCGCTTGCTAGGACGCCGCGGAACGGAAAAGAATACGATTTGGGATGGGAATGTCATGGCGAGACGGGTCATGTACTTATGTGGCAATTCAGATTCTCTGCAGCTCCGTAGTTCTTCAATAAAAGCACAGGTGACTTTACTTTTCAAAAAAAAAGGCACAGGTGACTTTAGGCATGTCTGACGTCATCCATTCATGATCTACTGCACAGGCCAAAAGTTTTTCCTTTTTTATTTTTCTCTTATCTAGTTTTATTTTGGGCCAGTCCATTAGTATTTCTCCTATCTAGATTATGGGTCAATGGGCTGATTCTATATTCTGCGAGCTTTTCTTTTTCTCTTTTAGAACAGCAGGTTTGTGGGTGATCAAAAGGACGGAGGAATGATTTCACATCTAAAATAACTATAAAACTATTATTTTCATGATTCATATATCTTGTGTTTCATAATAATTTATACGAGGTTAACAATTCAAAAAACTATTAAAAACAAAAACTTTGTCATAATGTCTTAAAAAATTTGAGAAAAATGTGTACGATGCGAAATAGCTAAATATATATAAAAAAATACATCAGCGTTCTTTCTTATGTACAAAGAAGTAATTGCCACAAATATCCGAAAAAAACAAAAAAATGTAAACAGATTAAAAAATACGTGATGTTATAAAATTCATAGTATATTTAAAACTTTGAACTAACATAATATAAACTTTGAAATTTGTAAGATAAAAAACTTACATTCAGAATTTATAAAAAACCTAGCTTTATAATGCTAGGTTGAGAACTTTGAACTCATAATTAATAAACTTTCAACTACCACATTAGAAGCTAGAAATGTAAAAAACTTTGGGCTACGACATTGTAAACTTTTATGATGCTAGGTTATAAAAAGTTTAATCTATCTGTCACACCCATATTTCAAGAATGAAGCAGGATGCATAAAAGACTCATGTACGTCCCAGAAACAGTCGAAACATAAATAGACAAATATCAAATAGTATCATCACAATGTTTATTACATAGCGGAATAATAATCATCAAATAGTCTTATACAATAAAGGTACATATACTAAAGAAAACTCTCGACGGAAGCACCACACAGGGACAACGGTTGACTGGTTGACTCCAAACCTAGTACTCATATCGATAATCCTCATTCCAATCATCGTCATTTGCATAACCTGATGTGTTGAGAAATTGCAAGAGTGAGCACATATCGTACTCAACAAGTATAACCAGGGGTTCACGAGGCTCAATTAGCTGACACTGATTTGACTGCATTTAGCTTTTATATGTAGATAGCATATTCATAATTAGATAGCAAATGTCAAGGTAGCATATATAAAACTCATAACCACATGATCAAATGTAAGCGTAATTAATTCAAAGCATAAATGATAAACAAATGAATATAGTAACTTAATAAGCGTCATCATCTTTAATATAAATGTCCCCAAGGCCGCTCCTGGCCGTGAGCTCGGATAGTATACTAGTTTTTAACATTTTGTATCGGCAAAGTTACAAAGAAATGTCAATAGCTTTACTTAGAATTTTGTATCGGAATGGCGAGGCCGAAGCAGCAAACAAAGCAAGCTTGGATGCAGCGCTTTGATCACTCTGACTACCTGTTAGATATAAAGCCCGTCTCTGCCATGAGTCATGATTTATCCTTTCGCCGAGGCCCGTCGACCTCTTAACCCACTACCAAGGAAGGTCGGCAGGGATCACTATGAAGCCTTTCAAAAGTTCTTCTAACATGTTAGGGCCGCAAGGTTTTTAATTAGGGAGCAGATGTAGAGCTCTCCTTCCAAACGGCACAATGATGCGCAACCTATACACATAAGGACATAAGGACAGAGGCTCGCACTATACCCGTGTCGGCAAGCCCCTCTAGCGCCCTTACGGGTAACCTCTAACAAGCTAGAAAAGGTCTCCAGAATGAGCTAAAGCCATAGTCATTATAGCCCTCATGGCTGCACAGTTATCCCGGATGATCACGTACAATCAAGATCTCATACTAACTATATGTCATCTTTTACGTTCATTGCATAGTCATTAATTACCTTACAGAATCATGGATTACATCAAGCACTAGTAATAACTATCCCAAATGCATATCAAATACGTAACAAGGAATTCAAGGTAACAATCATCTATGATTTTGCTAAGGTTGTCAAGGTGGACACATGCATATGATAAATTGTATTAAATGTGTATAGGTAACAAGGATAGTCTCAAGTTATACTTGCCTTGATCAAAGCTCTCCTGAGACTCCTGGTGGTCAAAGACTTGGTCCTACTCACCAACATACGACTCACCGTCTAAACTCGATCATCAATCAACAACACGCATTCCAATGGGACAGTCATACACAAAGTAAACAGGCTATAATTAAAACAATACACCAACAGTGGTAAAACAAATATAAAAGTTTACAAAACATTCTACGCAGCGCTACGATCACACAAACGTAAAGATCACAAAAATCGGAATTAAAACATAGAAGTTATGAATTTTCTAAGATTTCCTATACAAATATAATTATTAAATAGGACCACGAAAAATAAAAAGTTGTAAACTGGTGAAACAGTACCACTAACATGTAGATCTCGCAAAGATGAATCTAACGAAATTTGAATGGGACAAATCAGAGTTAAAATAAGCATTTTATGAACAAATCAATTTTAGTGGCAAAACTGTAATTACCAGAAAATGTATTTTGATTTAATCCGATAAGAAATACATATTCTAAACTGAAAAGCGGAAACCCGAGATTACGCCAGGGACTGTGGGTTGATTCCTAGAAAAGTCCAGGGACTCTTTAGTAAAACTGCCGGCCGAAGGGTTATGTTCTAATCTGGGCCGTAGATCTCAAATCGGGTGGCTTGGAATTGATCTGGCTGAGCTGACGATGCTGGCGATGCCAGAAGCGCCATGGACGGAGGCCACAAGAGCTCATTGGAGCTTGGGGTTTTGGCGATTCTAGGCACCTTGAGATGAAAGAAAAGCATCGGGGGACAGAAAAACTCACCGCGAACTCGCCTAGTGCCGAGAGGGAGCAGAGAGGGCGTGCAGGGTGGCGGCTCAATTTAGAATTCGGCGAGATCTCAACTAGTGTCGGGGAGCAGCGAGGTTGGCCTCGGTCTCTTGCAGATGGAAAATGGGTTTGAAGGGGGGAGAGCCAAGGGATAAATAGGGCTTGGTTGGGCGACCTACTCGTCAAATCCCAAGAAATTTGGGATTGAGAAGCGCCGGGCTCGGGTCCTGCTCAGTTACAACGGTGGAGAAGGAAGGTGGAGGTCGCTATTATGCGGTGCTGGGTCGTCATTGAGGGAAAAGAGAGGGAGGGCGCACAAGTGCGGCCAAACCAAATCGGAAGCTAGGCCGACTGCGCTGGGCCGAAAGGTGGCTGAGAGAGATAGGTAAGCTCTGTTTCCTTTTTTTCCTATTTCTTTTCCAAAATGTTTCCATTTAGCTTTATCTACCTCTGTATCTCTTTATGACACTATGTGTCCTAACTCTATTCCTTCTCTAACCATAAAATGACACTTCTCACAATTGAGGACTAAGTGTTTTTCTTCACATCTCTGCAAAACCTTATCTAAATTTTCTAGACAATCATCAAAAGTTTTTCTATAAACTGAAAAATTATCCAAAAAAACTTCTATGATTTCTTCTATCATATCAGAAAATATAGACACCATGCATCTTTGAAAAGAAGCGGGTACATTACATATTCCAAAAGACATTCTACGTTAAGTATAAGTTCCATAAGGACATGTAAATGTGGTTTTGCTTTGATAATCAGGGTGGATAGAGATTTGGTGATATCCTGAATAACCATCAAGGAAACAAAAGAAAGAATGATTGGCTAAACACTCTAGCATCTCATCAATAAAAGGTAGAGGAAAATGATCTTTCTTTGTTGGCTTGTTGAGTTTTCTATAATCTATGCACATTTGCCATCTAGTGACAGTTCTTTGGGGTATTAATTCATTTTTATCATTTTGGACAACTATCATTCCTCCCTTTTTAGGTACAACTTACACAGGACTTACCCACTCACTATGCGGTACAGGATATATAATCCCTGCATGCAAAAGCTTTAAGACCTCTTTCTTTACTACCTCTCTCATCGTATTCTGGAGTCTATGCTAAGGCTCTCTTGAAGGTGTAATTTCTGGATTGGTTGGTATATGATGAGTACAAAGAACAGGGCTAATCCCTTTTAGGTCTTGGAGTGAATAAACAAAAGCAGCTCGATGTTTTTCTAAAATAGTTATTAGTTTATAAGTCTCTTCATCTAAGAGTTTACCACTTATAATCATAGGATATTTTTCATCATTATTTAGAAAAATATATTTAAACCGAGAAAGTAGTGGTTTAAGGTCAATAAGAGATTTAAGTGCCTCTAGTAATTCATCAAGAGGTTCAGGATCAATAGGGTCATCTTCCTCTTCATCGATGAAAAACTAGGTATCATCTTCTAAATCTGGTTGAATAAAATTATTGAATTCAGATATCTTAACCTCTTCAATTGGATCTAATTGAGGAAGGGGTTATGTTTTAACTTTTACTGCATGAGTTATAGGCATTGAAAAACTAAATCCTTTCCCAAATTTAATGTTTAATTTACCATTACAACCTTCTGGAAGAAGTTTTATTATGGGTACTCCAATCATTACATCAAAATCCCACGCATCAAATATATAGAAATTTAGCAAAATGCGGAAATCATTATTAATAATAGGAAGTGCACTCAAAACTCCTAAGCTAGGAATAATGTGTCCTGAACAATTCTTTAATAATTTATTTGTAGGAATTAATGGTATTTCTCTCAAAAATTCTTTAGCAAAAGTATACGACATAATGTTGACTCCTACAACTAGGCTGTATAAAGCTTAAAAAGGATATGAATCTAATTGCAACTTTATAGCAACTGAGGGTGAATTAAAGCGAATTACTTCAGGGGATTGCTCAGATTCTATTAACCAATCATCACCCAAAATAAAGATTAATTCTCTTATAATTTCTCTAAGAAATTTTAAATCATAAGGATGTGAGAAATTAGGATTAAAATCCCTAGATTGCTGGGGTTGAATAATCTTACGATAAAATGTAGTATTACCATAATCATTAAACAAATCAATTTCAAGCATCCATTCAGAATTTGGAGTTATCTCTTTCTCATTAGCTAGTTCAACTCTAGATTGAGATGAATCAGGTAAAAGTTTATTTTCAGCTAACAGAGATTCTTCTTCAAACAATTTTTTTTTTCTTCGAGGAGATCATTTAAAATATTAGTGAGAATAGTTTTAGCATGATCAACAGTAATATGCATAAATGCTCCTCCCGAGACCAAATTAAGGTATTTTTTATTTCTATCATTAAGGCCTAAAAAGAAATGTTGTAAAAGCATGGGTTCTGGTAAAGCAAGATTAGGTCCAGAATTTACAAAGCCATCAAAATAATCCCAAGCCTTGCTTAGCGATTCATTGTCTAATTGTTTGCCGAAGTTTAACGACCTTTTCTTCTGGGAAGAATTTAAGGCAAAAGTCTTTTCGTAATATATCCCTGTCTCCTTGACTATTCCCAACATGGCAATTATACCATTTCTTAGTTCGATCCATTAATGAAAATGGAAAGAGTTTTCATCTTAAAGTCTCATTGGCCATACCCTTAATACTCAGACATGAACATGTCTGCTCAAAATCAGCTAAGTGGGAATAGGGGTTTTCGCTAGAATTACTAGAAAAAATATGTTCTTGAACTAATTTGATTAGTCCTAGGCGTAGCTCATAGCCAGATGACGTGATAGGTTTAGAAGATTCCTTTGGCTGGAGGTACGATCCCAATGGTGCTCCGTTGAAAGGTCCTAATATGACTAGAGGGGGTGAATAGCCTATTTAAAAAATCTACAAAGCACTAGAGCAAAGGATTAATATAACAAAAGGCGTAAAGCAATTTTGCTCTAGCTCTACAAGAGTTGCAAGCCACCTATATGATAATTCTAGTTGTTATGATCCCTAGTCACAAGCAATGGCTATGTCGCTACTCTCTACAACTAGTTACAACTAGCTGAAACTATGAACTACTAGTTACAACTAATTTGCAAGAAAGTAAAGAGGTGAGTGATAATTATACCGATATGTAGAGGATGAACCAATCACAATGTATATCAATATATTCACCGAAAGAATACCAATCACAATATTGACACCAATATTTTTCTCCCGAGGTTCACATGCTTGCCGGCACGTTAGTCCCTGTTGTGTGGACCAACCCTTGGTGGTTCGGTGGCTAATAGGTGTTTCACAAACCTAGCCAAACAAATGGGCACCACAAGAACCTACACACAAGTGAGGTAGCTCAATGACATGAGCAATCCACTAGAGTGGCTTTTGGCGCTCCACCGGGGAATAAGCCCAAGAACCCCTCACAAATATCACCTTGATTAGGGGCGGACACAATCACCAAATCTCCTCACCAATCAACAAATCCACAACCGTCTAGGTGACGGCAATCACCAAGAGTAATAAGAAATCCACATTTGCAATCACAACCTAGTGCCACAAATATGAATCACAAATGCATGAACACTAGGGTTTCCTCAACTCCTCTCACCAAAGAGAACCAACCATGGAAATGGAGAGGAGAGGGATGAGATCCTCTTGGAGCTCTCAAATCGATCTCTAGAGCTTGCTCTCTCTTCTTGAATGGAGTACAAATCCTTAGGAGTGAGAGAGGAGAGGGGAGCTTTTGCTTCTGTGTTATTGCCAAAAAGAAAAGGAGAGGGGCATTCTTTTCTGGTTTAGAGAGGGAGAGAGGAAGGGGAGTGCTGGGTCTTAATACAGAAGCCAAGCGGCCAAGCGCTCACACGGACTCACCAACGGGTAGGAGCAACTGCAGCAGCACAGACCACTCACATGCGTGGGCCCCAGCAGACCCTGCTCTCTCCTTTCTACACGCGTGACAACGGTTTGCACATGCATTTTTTTATTTGTCAACGAGTAGCACAGCTACCTCCTATAAAAAGGACATGGACCCCAACAGCACCTGTACCTTCTCACGTGAACACTTGCATGCATGCAAGCAGATGGGCCCCACGCTGGCTCTCTCTCACGAAGTCAAATCGATGCATGCAAATGCCAAAAGCAGGAAGCTTCCGCGAAGCTCACTTCCTGGCCAACAGCACCTGCATGCACTCGCCCAAAAATAGCTCCACGCACACAACAACATGTAAGTGAAATTCCAGTTGGGGCAGCATATAATTCCAAAGACATGCTCTCTATCTAGCACAATAAATATAGCAAGAAGCTGCTCCCAAACAGAGGACGTTCGGCTGGAAATATTTCCGAGTCAACCGGAAATTCAGTCAGCAGCTCACACTTTTATTTTTTCATCCCTATTTAGGTGCTAACTTCACCCATATATATCAAAAATAAGATGGGCAATTAAGTTAGCTTTTCATAAATATTTTTAGGGTTAATTCTCATGCATCTCACCACGTCACTAATAAGCGTATTAGTATATGCAAATGAGACTCACACTTAGTGGCTCTAGATAACAATTGCAATTAAAGATTTCCTCTCTTTATAGTACGGTTATCTATCCTAAATCCACTCACACCCACTTGGTGTTTTGAGTGGCAAAACAAAATGGCCCTATTAAAAATACCTTTGCCTTGAGCCCATTTTATTTTTCTCTTTCTTCCTTTTCAAGTTGGAGCACTTGAATATCATCTTTTGGTCACCTCCATCACCATAACCATCATCTAGCTCTATCACTTGGTGTGTACCAACCTATCTTTGTATTTTACTCATGACAAAGGTTAGTACACATAGATTTCATCAATTATCCAAAACCAAACTAGGGCTTTCAATCTCCCCCTTTTTGGTAATTGATGACAACCTTTTCACAAAGATATTCAATAAAATCTTTTTAGATTCATGTTGCTTGCCCAAGCATTTACCATGTGTAAAGGATATGGACAAGTTTCATAAACCCAAATTGGTAGCATTGGCTCCCCCCTACATATGTGCTAAGAGTTTGGATTTGAAAGCTTGCACATATGCTTAGATAGGAAACATAGGAGACAATGTGATATGACCATGCCACCAAGCAAGATGTCATAAGCTCCAAGTCAAGCTACACCCACTCAAGTTTCACCTATAGCGACACCAGCCCAAGTCATCGATGGACCGATTACACGTAGTTGTGCAAAGAAGCTACAACAAGAGGTCCACGCGCTACTTTGTAAGATTCATCTTAATATTAATGAGAATTATATACTACCTAAGTGTTGTACCTTGATTGTACTCAGGTATATAGAAGAAGAGAAGGAGGAATCAGGCCCTAAAGATGGACTAGCAAATCGGACCACTAGAGTGAAGAACGGACCAGTGCAAGATCGGACCAGTAGAGTCAAGAACGGACCAGTGCAAAGAAATCTTCATAACTTTTTACTCACAAAAGCTATGAAGGTCCATAAGGACTTGTTGGAAAGCTTGTCGAGTCTACATTCCAAGAATCTAGTGGTGACCAGTTTGGATACTCCATATTGCTTGCAGACTAGAATTAGTACAGACTGCTCAGAAGGTCAACAGTCTGTCGTGACAGAATGTTGGTACAACTTGCTAAGTAAAACTGTACCAATCTACAATGTTTCGTGCTGGTTGACATACATTGCTGGAAAGTCCTTTGAGTCTAGTTTCACACCCAAGAAACGGTTCATTATTTGGACTCCCCAATAAGAAGTTATGGTCAGTTTATTTGAAACTGCTCTAAAGGCCAATAGTCACGCGAAGCCAGTTCGGGAATCCATTTCGAGGGGACCTTTCACATTGCCTTCCCTCAGAAACTCTATTTCATTTTCATACCTATCTAGTAGGGCTATTGCTAGTATAAATACCCCCTAAGACTCTTTGTAATGAAAGACTTTTGATAATTGAAATATAGAACCCCTTTTGTTTAGCTGTGTGCTAGCAAATATTCAGAGAGTGATCTCTACCCCTTGCTCTTGTGATTTCCTCGCGGGATTGCAGAAGCGGTGGCTTCATCCGCTCCCAATTGGTGCTCCTACTCCCTTTAAGGTATTCCTTGATTGATTGTAGGCTGTGTTGGTTGGTTCCTTGAGAGTGTGGTTGGGCGAATCCTCGATTCAGGTTCCCGGTTAAAGACGGTGGTTGGCTTCGAGTTTTATTTGCCAGGTTGCACTAGTTATCGTTGCTTGCAGCAAGTTATCCGGCTGTTCTTCAGCTAGTTATCGGTGTTCAGCCTATGTTGTGAAGATCGGGACAACGTGTCGCATCACAATGACTACCAAATGATGCTAAGGTGTAAAGAATGGACTTTTGAAGCGTGATACCAATCGGAGTTGCCATTTGAACACCACCCTTAGCACCATGGTTAGTTAGATAGCACTTGCAAAAATAAACACTAGATACCTCATGAGATCAACATTATAAACAAGGCTCTAGTATCACTTGTAAAAACAAAACATGCAAGGCACATCTAACTACCATCCTATGCATGCTAGTATTTTATTTCAACAAACAATTTTACAACTAGCATAGACCACACAAGCAAGTATCAGAGAAAAAATGTGCTATGCAAGCAAACATATGTAATGCACATCCAAATGCAACACACAAGTTTATGAGCTTGCTCCCCCTACTTGTGTGGTTCAAAATAATTTGATCCCCTTCTTTTTATCAAAACCTATCTTTGTGAATTACTTCTCCCCCTTTGTCATCTATGACCACAAAAGGTGAGCTCAAATTGTAGATAGGTTGCATGAAACCATGTTATGTGAGGAACATTTTCCCAAAATTTGGTTCAATCTAAATTACTTTCCTAAGATATTTAACTCGGTTTGATCCAATGACAAGCTTTTTCACACCTCATTTCAAGGGTTATCTTGACAATGTTGAGTTAAACACTTATAGCTCATTTTCTAGATCAAACACTAGGATTGCAAGTCCACAAACATGTCATATGCTACCACTAGATCATTTCAAACATAGAAGCAATAGTGGTACCATACAAGCATCAAATTCATTTTATTTTCATAAATGAGCCTAGGACATGTGAGGAATGACTAGATGCACTAAACAAATCCTTAGCAAAGGATGGATGACATGTCAATCATTTTTATCTTACTTTGCTCAAAGGAGAGGCATGTCATATAAGTGGGGGTGCATCAACACATATTTGAGAAATCCAATATGTTCAATTCATTCCTTAGCTTGCGAAACCTCTTCTCATCAAGTGGCTTGGTGAATATATCGGCAAGTTGATCTTCGGTGCCCACACTCTCAATACAAATGTCCCCTTTTTGTTGATGATCTCTTATGAAATGATGACGGACATCTATATGCTTTGTTCTTGAATGTTGAACTAGGTTGTTGGTGAGCTTCACGGCACTCTCATTATCACATAGCAATGGCACTTGTTTGAACTTGATTCCAAAATCATTCAAAGTAGCCTTCATCCAAAGTAATTGAGCACAACAACTACTAGCTGAAATATACTCTGCTTTGGCGGTTGAAAGTGCTACACTATTTTGCTTCTTTGATGACCATGACACAAGTGATCTTCCCAATAATTGACATGTGCCCGATGTGCTCTTTCTCTCAACTTTACATCCCGCATAGTCGGAGTCAGAATAACCAATCAACTCAAAATTTGCTCCTTTGGGACACCACAATCCAACATTTTGTGTATGCTTTAAGTACCTCAATGTTCTTTTTGTTGCCTTCAAATATCTTTCTCTTGGAGAGGCTTGAAATCTAGCACACATGCATACACTAAACATCACATCCGGCCTCGATGCAGTCACATGGAGTAGGCTTCCAATCATAGACTAATATAACTTTTGATCCACCATGTTGCCACTAGCATCACTATCCAAGTTTCCATTTGTCCTCATAGGTGTACTAATAGCTTTAGCATCATCCATTCCAAACTTTTTGAGCATATCTTTGATGTACTTGCCATGACTCACAAATGTACCATTCTTCATTTGCTTAATTTGAAGACCAAGGAAGTAACTAAGCTCTCCAATCATGGACATCTCAAACTCATTTGCCATCATATTTTCAAATTCTTTAGAAAATTCTTGATTGGTTGATCCAAATATAATATCATCAACATAGATTTGCAACACAAACAAGTCCTTGCCTATCTTTTTAGTGAAGAGAGTGGTGTCAACCTTACCCATAACAAATCCTTTAGAGAGTAGGAAATCCCTTAATCTCTCATACCATGCTCTAGGTGCTTGTTTCAAACCATACAAAGCTTTCTTTAACTTGTAAACATGGTTGGGCTTCTTGTCATCTTCAAAACTGGGAGGTTGCTCAACATAAACCAACTCATTTATGTACCCATTCAAGAATGCACTCTTCACATCCATTTGATATAACTTTATGTTGTGAGCACAAACATAGGCTAACAAGATCCTAATTGCTTCTAATCTAGCAACCGGGGCATATGTTTCTCCAAAGTCAAGACCTTCAATTTGTGTGTATCCTTGTGCCACCAATTTTGCTTTGTTCCTTATTAATATCCCATCTTGATCTTGCTTGTTTCGAAAGACCCATTTGGTTCCAATCACATTATGATCCTTAGGCCTCTCTACTAACTACCATACTTGATTTCTAGTAAAATTGTTTAGCTCTTCATGCATAGCATTTACCCAATCAACATCTATCAAAGTTTCTTCTATCTTCTTTAGTTCAATGGATGATACAAATGAGAAATGTTCACAAAATGATGCCAATCTTGATCTAGTTTGCACACCTCTTGATATATCACCAATGATATGATCCAATGGATGATGTCTTGCAATATTGGTTGGTTGGAGTATTTGAACTTGATTGCTTACACTTGGTTGGTCATTTGATTGAGATGATGAACTAGTCACTTGTTGATCTTTCACTTGAGCACCACTTGTACTAGCTTGAGATATATCATGAGAACCACTAGCTTGCACATTAGAGTTAGAGAGCACTTGATTTGTCATCTTCAACATAAATCATCTCTCTAGGCCTTATATCACCAACATCCATATTCTTCATAGCATTGACCAATTGAGTACCTCTCACATCATCTAGATTCTCATCTTCATCTTGGGAACCATTTGTTTCATCAAATTCAACATCATGAACTTCCTCAAGAGTACCATTAGCCAAATTCCAAACTCTATAAGCCTTACTAGTAGTGGAGTAACCAAGCAAGAAGCCTTCATCACATTTCTTCTCAAATTTGCTCAATCTAGTGCCTTTCTTCAATATATAGCATTTGCAACCAAAAACCCGAAAGTATGCAATATTGGGTTTTCTACCATTCAAGATCTCATATGGGGTTTTCTCCAACATAGGATGACAATATAGGCAGTTGCTATAGTAGCAAGCCGTGTTGATAGCTTCGGCCCAAAAAGAATGACTAACATTGTATTCACTAAGCATAGACCATGCCATATCAATTAAAGTTCTATTCTTCCTCTCAACAAGGCCATTTGATTGTGGAGTATATTTAGCCGAGAATTAATGCTTAATTCCAAACTCATCACATAACTCATCAATTCTTGTATTCTTAAATTCACTACCATTGTCACTTCTCACTCTCTTGATGGTTGTTTCAAACTCATTATGTACTCTCTTGACAAATGATTTAAATGTTGCAAATACATCACTCTTATCAACAAGAAAGAACACCCATGTATATCTTGTAAAATCATCCACAATCACAAAGACATATTTGTTTCCACCAATACTAGTGTATGTTGTTGGCCCAAATAAATCTATGTGCAATAACTCAAATGCCTTAGATGTGCTCATGATCCTCTTCTTAGGATGAGTGTTACCAACTTGCTTTCCGGCTTGACATGTACTACATAGCTTATCTTTCTCAAATGTGACATCTTTCAAGCCTCTAACTAGATCATGCTTTATCAACTTATTCAATTGTTTCATTCCAACATGACCAAGCCTTCTATGCCATAACCAGCCCATGCTAGATTTAGTGAGCAAACATGTTGATAATTGAGTTTCACTAGCATTGATATCAACCAAGTATAGATTCTCATATCTAAATCCTTTGAATATCAAGTTAGAGACATCTACACTTATGATCTCTACATCATCCACACCAAATATGCACTTGAAGCCAAGATCACAAAGTTGAGCTACTGACAATAGGTTGAAGTTCAAGCTCTCTACTAGTAGCACATTGGAAATGCTCAAATCATTAGATATTGCAATCTTACCAAGCCCTTTGACCTTGCCTTTGCCATTATCACCAAATGTTATACTATGAATTCCATCATTATCAATTGTGTTGATTGAATTGAACATTCTTGAATCACCGGTCATGGGTTGAGTGCACCCACTATCAAGAACCCAATGCCTTCCTCCGGCTTTATAATTCACCTACAAAAGAGAATTAATTCTTTTTAGGTACCCAAACTTTCTTGGGTCCTTGAAGGTTAGTGACTAAGCTCTTTGGTACCCAAATAGCTTTCTTCTTTGAGCCCACAATTGTTGCATGTTGACGGTCCTTAAGTATCAAATATAATCAATAAATAAATAGAGAAAAGGACCCAAATGCAACCGACACCTAGACTTAGGGTTTTATCTGACAGAATTCCACGAATTTTGGTGTTTGTCTATTTGTGCAGGGGGTTATCAGGAAATATGGAGGAACGGTCCACACGGCGGGTTTACATAGAGATAATTATGTGCCGCGCAATTTTCCCTAAACTAGAAGAGTCCAGAAGCCATAGGAACGAGCGGGAGGCCGAGCGGGCCCGGGGACAGGGCGCCCGCCCTCCCCCCTTGGGCGCCCACCCTACTGCCTGGTCCAATGAGGCTCCGTCTCATGGATAATGCTCCACCGACCTAGAGGATTAAGGAAAACCGTGCGATTAAGGTCGGTTTGATCCGACGGCCCATATTCATTTGGAGGGACTATATAAGCAGGCCCCCTGGCCCCTGGAGGAGGCACCTCTGAAACCCTAATTCATTCATTCATCTCAGGAGAAGAAGTCTCTGATCAAGCCCTAGAGCCACCACATCAACTAGATCTCTTGTTTAGCATAGCTACATAGGATTAGAACTAGGAGTCAATCTTCGATTGGTTTCCGGACCTATCAAGAGGATTCTTGGTAATTCCTCTACTGTTCTTCATTTGTTCATCATTGTTCTTCATATTATGAATATGACTTTGTTCTACTTCAATATATTGATTATGACTTTGCTCTACTTGTTTATATTTGCAATTATATCATTCTTAGTTTATCATACTTATATGCTTGGCTTAGTTAGATAGGAATTATATACATGTTTAGGATCGTATAGCGTTTATCCATGTGTACAGTGGGTAAATGATAAGTATTGTGTAGGCGTGGTGCCTATACCATATTTATCTACGATTGTACTCTATATGCCGGATCGCGGGGTAGTTCATGGTGGTGACAGCTCCATTGATTCTTATATAGTCCCCCTCCCGTGTATAGGGCAGGCAGAGCAACATTATTATAGGGGAGTGATTGCTATGTTTCTCATCTTCCTTGATAATATCACTATGCATGGGCGTAGTCCCGTCTCGCAATGATTGCCAAGTATAATTGCACTAACTATGATATGCTAAACTTTATAGTTAAGAATAACTTAGGAAATATTCTTGTACTTCATCCTAATTCCATACTAATGACTTGCTAGAATATCTATTGAGGTGCTTATCATTATTATATGTGGCTAGTTATGCTAATCAGATTAATTATCTTTGTCACCATTCATACTTTATCTATATTTTATGTGACATTTATCCCTATATGAAAGAGATAGATAAATGCTCCCTATTATACATGCAATGATAGATACTCAATTTCATATTTCATTCCATGATCAACATTGATGATTAGCAATCCCTTCCCAGTGGTAAAAATATAAATAACGATACCTGGAATACTTCCCGGTTAAAATGCTACATCGGTATTAATCTGTGCGCTTGTAGATCTCATTTATTATTCATTCAGAAGAGCAATTGCATATTTCATTACCGCGTCTCTCATGTCATGCTGGGGATGACAACTTGGCTTAAGTGGCATGAGGGATAGGTTCGACATTTTTGACGCCGTTATTAAAATTAGAAAACTAAGTCTACTTTTGGTAATGACGTTAAGAATGCCCAACAAGCATTTTTGGTGCCATTGCCGGGGAAGGTTCATTACTAATAAGGAATGAATACGGAATTTTGAGTCATCATTCGCATCACTAATATGATTGAGATTATAAATTCTCTCATAAAGCTTTACCCCTGTATTTTTCTATTTTGATTATTTTATGTAGGGTGATGTATGAATAGAAGACACCTTCCAGAAAATTTTGTTGACGACCCCAAAACATTATTCAGAAAAACTAGAGCCAAGCTCAGATCGTCAACACTTCAGCGCAAAGCTTCGCCCAAACCAGAAGACCGCCGAAGTTTCATCCGGAACTTGTCGACCGAGTTCGAAGCCATGGCGAGCAAGTCGATCCGCGAGTTCTCAGCTCCCACTACGGACAACATCCGCACGGGACCTGCTGTGGAGATCGACCGCAACTTTGAGCTCAAGCCTGGGCTCATCAACATGGTGCAAGCCAACCAGTTCTGTGGGAAGGCACACGAAGACGCTAGTGCTCATCTCCAACACTTCCTGGAGATTTGCAGCACATTCACCATGTCAGAAGTCCCTAGAGATGCTATACTACTTCGCCTCTTCCCATTCTCACTATTGGGGAGAGCGAAGCAGTGGTTCTACGCTACAAAGGAGAAGAACACTATGTGGGCACTCTGCTCGAGAACTTTCTGGCTAAGTTCTTTCCCATGGGCAAGACCAATGCTCTCTGTGGGAAAATTACAAGTTTTCAGCAACAACATGATGAATCTGTTCCAGAAGCATGGGAGCGCTTCTAAGACTACATCCTAGAATGTCCCCATCATGGAATGGAGAGCTGGCTACTGATGCAGACGTTTTATCATGGGCTTGGCAATAGCGCCCGTGAAACCATGGATGCTGCAGCTGGAGGAGCATTCCTGTCACTCACCATACCACAAGCCACAACTCTTGTGGAGAAGATGGCGTCCAACCAAGGCTGGAACGAAGAGAGGACCCAGACACGCAAGAAAGGTGGAGGTATGCACCAGCTCAAGGAGGTAGACATGGTGTCTGCCAAGCTAGACCTGCTCATGAAGAAGCTCAATGATAGAGCTGGAGATAAGAAAGAAGTCATGTACGTCTATCTCACATGACTTGTGAGGAGTGTGGAGATACTGGACACTCAGGCAATCACTGCCTTGAAATGCTTGAGGACGTGAACTACATCAACAACAACAACTACTACTACTACTACCGTTCTCAACAAAATCAAGGTTGGAATGGCCTAACTACTCAGGCAATTATCAAGGTAATAATTCTTATAATAATAATAATTTTCGACCTCTGAGAGAGTTAGTGTCTAATCAAGGAAAGCTAATGGATAACCTATCTAAGAAATTGGCATCTAATGATAAAATGTTAGAAAATATAAATAATAGAATGGATAATTTCTCTACTGCCATCAAAAATCAAATTAGCTTTAATAAAATGATTGAATCTCAGTTAAATCAAATAGCTGTTGTTGTTCCTGCTACTAACCCCGGTATACCATCACAACCGGAAGGATTAGAATCTGCAAATCTTGTAGACATGTTTGATGCAGGTAACTACTGGAGTAACCCCGTTGTGGAAGTAACTACTGACCTTCTGCCGGTCAAGAGAGGCGATCTAGGACGCCTCGTCATCCTGATCTCCATCGGCATGGTGGACTTCCCACAAGCACTCTGTGACTTTGGCTCTAGCGTCAACATTATGCCCAGGGTACTCTACGAAAAATTCTTTACACGTCCTTTATTAGAAACAACCATGTGTTTACAACTTGCAGATCGGACACTGAGTTTCCCAAGGGGAATATTGAAGAACCTCTATGTCCGAGTTTGTACCTTGTACGCCCTAGTAAACTTCGTGGTGATAGAAACCGGTACTGATGAGGGGGCACCCGTCATCCTAGAGAGGCCATTCCTGAACACCTCGGGAGCTGTCATCTATGCTAGTGCTGCCAAGATCATTTTTTACATCAAGGGGATGAAGAAGACATTTTCCTTCAAAAACAAGACTGCACAAATCCCAGAGCAATCCTGACATGAACCAAGGAAGAGGACCAACAGGAGGAACCGGAACAAGCAAGTGTGGACCGAGTCAGCTAAGATGGTCACTGCAGTTCACAGAGGTCAAGATCGTTGACTCAAGTCACCGTTCCTGACCAAGAAGGATGACCTAGGTATGCCAAGCATCCAGTGCTCCATTAATGGATACAACTTCCAGAAGACGCTTTGCGACACCAGGTCGAGCGTCAACATAATGGCCGCAGTCATCTATCAGCTCCTGTTCGGAACCATGCCCCTAAAACCGATATACATTTAGCCCCAGATGGCAGATCAGACATTTCAAAAGGTTGAAGGTATCGTAACTGATGTCCCTGTCAAAATAGACGATCATTTTGCCCATACATATTTTTAGGTTATTGACATGGGAGAAGACGAGTACAATCCACCCATCATCCTTGGGAGACCGTTCCTCAGCACCGTTAAAGCAATCATCTACATTGGAACCGGAGAATCCACATGCACTTCCCCTCTGAGAAGGTACGCCGCTATTTTACTGACCCTAACTATATAGTTGAAGGCTCTAAGCAGGTCAGGACAAGAAGAAGATGACGCAACCGCAACCAGAGGAGAAAAATCATCAAGGACAAATGGGCAGACTACGAAGGAGAAGTGGTAAGGTCTGAAGACATACAGCTTGAACAGAACTGTCCTGAGGAGACCGTAGCACCGAGTCTGGTGTGGAGAGAGAAGATAGTTATACACGAAGAGGAGGCGCCGCCGGAACCACCGACTACGCCATCCAGCGAATCCTTGGACGACTGAGAGAGAGTCCTGTTCGGAGGACTTAAAAACACCGAACGCCTTGCAATAGGTAAACTTGGTAGTTATCCCTTTCCTTTTAAATCATTTACTTTTTCTTAAAAATAGCTAGTTCAGTTAATCAGGTTCATATCATCTTGAAAAGAAAAATAAAAATGTTAAAACCAGTAAGCCCCATATTAGTCTACAACTGGCATAAAACCCATAAGTACATTCACTGTGGTGGCATAAAAAAATAATAAAAATATTCTTCTGCTCTATAAAAATGAAAATATAAAAAATAAAATTGTGATCCTACCAAAGAAAGTAGCATTTATTGAGGAGGCTCAACATGATAAAGGCTAGATATTTATGCTAACACCTAATCAGTTCCACAAAGCTTTGTTGTCTATTTGAGCTCCACAGAATTCAAGGATCAAAAAGACTAGCAGACGGAGGACATTCTAATCGCTGTCAGGGTGCTGCCGACTTTCAAATACACCTCCACCACCTGCTATACATCAGAAGAAATTACGTCAAAATCCAGCTTAGGGGAGAGCACCCCCATTTATCCCGCTAAGTATTTCTATCTACATTTATACTTATACTATACTAAAATAAAAAAATATACATAACCATGAAAAATCAAATAAAGATTTTGTGCTTTTATATATATATATATATATCTT
Source organism: Sorghum bicolor (assembly GCF_000003195.3). Classification (NCBI taxonomy): domain Eukaryota; kingdom Viridiplantae; phylum Streptophyta; class Magnoliopsida; order Poales; family Poaceae; genus Sorghum; species Sorghum bicolor. The sequence continues at coordinate 19,648,346 of NC_012873.2, read as the reverse complement.
TTGCTTAGTGTGCTTAATAAATAAATAAAGTGGCTATGCTAAACTAAATCTTAATAAAACTCTAGCATGGATATGATGAATAGTTGCTCTGCCTAATTTTCAAATTTGAAGTTCTCTCTCTAGTTTAGACATAACTGTTATAATTTAAAGCTTGCTCTAAAACCTGAACTTGTGGGAAGAGAACTTGATCTGAAGTCTAAGTTGTTAACGGATATGATATGGGAAGGTTGAGTTGCTGTTTATCTATTCCTAGAGATAATAGAAATCTGGATGTTGACACCGTTTTTGGAAACGTACCCAGGATCGGTAGAGTGTAGATCGACAAGATAGAGTAACAGTAACTAGTCTGCAGGGGAGTTGCCGATGAGGGTGGTTGCCGATGAAGGGACAGCTGAATGAGACTAAGTCCATGGGTGGTGACGCGTTCATGCCGATGGTCAAGCGTTAGCTTTTGCCGATGGCTACGATGAGGAATCTGCCGATGATTCGGATGGAGGACCTGAAGGTTGCCGATTGGTCCATGGTGGTGTCCCAGTATGTCACGGGAGGATAGTTTTGTGTTTTCCTTAGTTATTTAAATTGTTTTGTATATGGATTCTGTTTAATTTGGAATTCGAGTTCTAGTCGTGTCTGATTGTAGCTCTTTGAGCAGGGTATAAATGTAGACCCTGGGGCCTTCTAAAAATATCTATCAATCAATGTAGCCAGGGTATGTCAATTCAATGATGATGCCCAATTACCAGTCATCGGCAGGACCTATGCCGATGAATGCTAATAGTGGATGGCTTGGGCAGCAAGTCTTTCCACAAATGCCCCAACAGAATCATCAGGTTACAGGGTTTCAACAAGGCCAGATCTACCCTGGATTCCAGAACCAAGGGTGGTCAATCAGCCGATAAATCTTGGCCAGCAGGTTGGTGGTCAGCAGATCGGTGGTCAGTAATTTGGTGGTCAACATCTTGGTGGTCAGCAGGTTGGTGGCCAAATGATTAACCCAATGTTCCATGCAGATCGTGCACCGCACAGACACGTGGAAGCTTACCAGCAGGTGCCAGATCCACAACTGCCTCATCGGCAAGATGCCGATGCTTATTGGGCCGATAAGATTGCTGAAGTAATGAGAGATCAGTTTGGGATAAAACCCAAAGTCAATACTTATTCTTATCGGACACCGTATCCTCCTGCATATGATTTAATCCCGCTTCCAAATTGGTACAAAGTGCCGGATTTTACTAAGTTTTCTGGGCAGGATGATACATTGACCATGGAGCACGTCAACAGGTTCATCATTCAGTGTGGAGAAGCCGATAAGAGGGACGAGTTAAGGGTTCGCTTGTTCTCGTCATCATTATCTGGATCGGCTTTCACTTGGTTTATATCATTACCTCCTAACTCAGTGATTACTTGGGCCAATCTAGAGAAACAATTCCACAAATACTTCTTTTCTGGTGTCCACGTGAAGAAGATCACCGATTTGGTCAAATTGAAGCAACGCAATGATGAATTGGTTGAAAGTTTCGTGCAGAGAATACGGGAAGTCAAGAACAAATGCTATAGCCTGGTTTTGGATGATCGGCAGCTAGCCGATTTGGTTTTCTAGGGTTTGTTGCCACATATCAGGGACAAGTATGCATCTCAAGAGTTTAAAGCTTAAGTCATTTGATGTAGAGAATTTCTGATCAAGATATCAAGCCTTTTGAGCCCAAGAGAGCATGGAAGAAAAAAGTATCATTTGTGGATGAAGCAACAAGCTCGGACTCTGATGAGGAACCAGTCATCGGCTTGGCAGAGTGGGTAAAGAATAAGAAGCCGATGTCTTGTCCTTTTGGGCACAAAGAGCCAGAGAAGTTCGCATTTGACATCACCAAAGCCGATAGGATATTTGACTTTCTACTTCAGGAAGGTCAGATCAAATTGTCACCCAATCATGTAATCCCATCGGTTGAAGAGTTAAAGAAGATGAAGTACTGCAAATGGCACAATGCAACTTCTCACAGCACCAATGAGTGCAAAGTTTTTAGACAACAGTTGCAATCGGCTATAGAGTCTGGGAGGATCAAATTTGACAGCTCCAAAACTCAAAAGCCTATGAAGATTGATCAACATCCTTTCCCAACAAACATGCTGGATGCTAAGGGAAAGGCCAAGGTCTTGACATCAGAAGCAGCTGAAAGAAGTGCATCGGTGGATCCTCAGCATCAGATCACTACTGCCGATGCAAATGGGAAAGGCTTAATCCAGGAAGGAAATAGCTCAGGAAGACCTCCCCGATCTAGTATTGTCATAACTCATAGGAGGCCTCGAGAAACTTGGCAGCAACGTGAGGATCGGTATCGGCGCCAGCAAGAAGACTATCATTGGGAAGAAGAAAGACGCCGACAAGAGTGGAATCGGCATAGGGATCACTGGAATTGTCCATTATTCATTCATTATTGGGAGGAAAATATCAAGCTTCCTACTGTCAGAGACTGCCCGGAATGTAATGCTTATGATCGGTATGATAGATCAAATTGGCAGTATCAGAACAATAACCACCGGTTTGATGGGCCGATTAGGGGAAGAGCATCGGTTCATGATCGGCTGGGGGGCAGGCTCAGCGTGCATGATAGGCTTGGTGACCGTGTTGAATACTTTCCCAGGAACCAAGAAGAACTGGAGGAGATGGCTAATGCACGGGTTTCCGATGAGTTCATCTTCTGCAGGGATGCCAATACTTATCGGATGGAGTCAAGGGAAAATCGTCGCCCATCGGTAAAGCAGCAACAACTTCCTCCATGGTGTCTAGAGGGGTTGACTAGGACACAGAAAAGGAGGCTGCAGCGTGAAAGACGAGAAGAGTTGAATAAGGGCGAGAACTCTGGCCAGTCTGGGGATCAGCAACAATCAGATCCTAAGGGAAAAGGTCCATCGGCAGATATCAACATGGTATTTATGTTGCCGATGGAATTCCTTGCACCGTCCAGTGATGATGAGTTGGATTTTTCTGACCAGATAGCTCAGTTGGCTCTGGATCCGATGACAGCCGTCTTCGAAAAGCCTGTCGATGATGAAAGGCAACATCTTAAGGCTCTGTTTGTCAAAGGAAGAGTGGATGGTCAGCCGATGACTAAGATTTTGATTGATGGTGGAGCTGCTATCAATATCATGCCATATGCAGTGTATCAGAAGCTTGGAAAAGGAGATCAGGATTTGACCAAGACCGATATGATGCTTAAAGACTTTGAAGGGAATGTGTCTCCGGTTAAGGGAGCCATTTTTGTTGAATTGACTATCGGCAGCAAGGCCTTACCGACAACTTTCTTTGTGATTAGTGGAAAAGGTGCTTATAATCTGCTGCTAGGGAGAGATAGGATTCATGCCAATTGTTGCATACCATCAACAATGCACCAGTGCTTGGTCCAGTGGGTAGGTGACAAGATTGAAATTGTCCCGGGAGATTCTTCCTATGTTATTGCATCGGCAGAGGTAGACACCTACGAAAGAACTAGGTGTATTTCAGGAGAAGTTTGGGAAAAGGATTTTCTCAAAGTTGCCGATTACGAAATTCCACCGATCCAAGCAGTTGGTTCTGATGAAGGTTTTTAATGGATAGGTTCGCCGATGATGGAAAATTAGGCCAGAAATTCACATCGGCCGATGATCTAGTAGAAGTAGATATAGGTAGTGGTGATAAACCTAGGTCTACTTTTATTAGTGCTAAGTTAAATTCTGAGTGTAAGCAGCTTTTAACCGATTTGTTAAAGGAATATAAAGATTGCTTTGCTTGGGATTATACTGAGATGCCTGGTTTAGACCGATCAATTGTTGAACATCGGTTACCCATTAAGTCTGGATTTCGGCCACATCAACAGCCAGCTCGCCGATGTAATCCTAATATTCTTCCTGACATCAAGGCCGAAATAACTAAACTTATCGAGGCTAGATTTATTCGGCAGTGTCGGTATGCCGAGTGGATCTCCAATGTTGTTCCAGTCTACAAGAAAAATGGGAAGCTTCGGGTCTGCATTGATTTCAGAAATCTTAATAAAGCTACACCGATGGATGGCTACCCAATGCCGATTGCCGATCTACTAGTTGATGCTGCGGCTGGGCATCGGATCATCAGCTTTATGGATGGCAATGCAGGATACAATTAGATATTCATGGCTGAAGAAGATATTCCAAAAACTGCATTTAGATGTCCTGGTCATGTTGGGTTGTTTGAATGGATAGTTATGACCTTTGGCTTGAAAAATGCTGGTGCTACTTATCAGAGGGCTATGAATTTTATATTTCATGAGTTCATCGGCAAGCTGGTGGAGATTTATATTGATGATGTGGTGGTTAAGTCTGGAGACTTCACAAAGCATCTTGCCGATCTGCGAAAGGTGTTGGAATGCACAAGGAAGCATGGTTTAAAGATGAATCCCAATAAGTGTGCATTTGGTGTATCGACAGGACAATTTCTTGGCTTCATGGTGCATCAAAGGGGAATTGAAATTATTCGGAGATCCATTGATGCTATCAACAAGATAGTTGCCCCTACCAACAAGACTGAGCTCCAATCCTTGATCGGCAAGGTAAATGTTATCAGGAGGTTTATATCTAATTTATCTGGTAAAATTCGTGCTTTCAGTCCTTTACTTAAGTTGAAAGCCGATCAAGAGTTTGTCTGGGGGAAAGAGCAACAATTGGCCTTGGATGAAATCAAGAATTATTTGGTAAATCCTCCAGTTCTGATTCCACCTCAACAAGGGAAGCCCTTCAGATTGTATTTGTCTACCGATGGGATGGTCATCGGTTCGGCTTTAATTCAAGAATTTGAAGAAAAGGAACGTGTGATTTACTATTTAAGCAGGAGATTGGTTGATGCTGAGACTAGGTATTCGGCCATTGAAAAGTTATGTTTGTGTCATTATTTCTCGTGTATTAAGCTGAGACACTATTTGTTATCGGCCGAATGCACTGTCATATGCAAAGATGACGTGGTCCGGTATATGCTGTCTATACCGATTATGAGTGGCAGAATCAGTAAGTGGATTTTGGCCCTGTCGGAGTTTGATTTGCGTTACGAATCGGCTAAAGCGGTTAAGGGACAGATTATGGCCGATTTTGTTACTCAACATTGCGGTACAGTGGAGACTTTGGAAATTATACCTTGGACGCTCTTCTTTGATGGATCCACGTGTGACCGGGGGGCAGGAATCGGCATAGTGTTAATTTCCCCTCGGGGAAGGAAGTATGAATTCTCCTTGCCGATTGTTGCCACGTCAACAAATAATCAAGCTGAGTATCAAGCTTTGATAAAGGGGTTGGAATTACTAAGGGAAGTTCATGCTGATGCTGTTGAAATCTTCGGGGATTCTATGCTAGTTATAAATCAATTGGCTGGAAGCTATGAATGCCGAAGTGAAGTCCTCATAGCTTATTACGAAAGGAGTATGCAACTGTTAAAGGAATTCAAGGATTTCCGATTAGAGCATATTCCTCGATTGCATAATGAAGAGGCCAATCGGTTGGCTCAGCATGCCTCGGGATATCAGCCCATGATAAATGCAATATCGGCAATCGGTGTCGATGATTGGAGAAAAGAAATCATTGATTATTTAAAGGATCCATCCAAGAAAGTTGAGAGACGTGTTCGGTTTCAAGCCACCAAGTATGTGCTCCTCGAAGATGAATTATATTATCGAACTATTGATGGGATTCTTCTCAGGTGCTTAGGTGATGATGAGGCTAGAAGTTTGATGGGGGAAATCCATGAAGGGGTATGTGGAGCACATCAGTCGGCTTTCAAGATGAAGTGGATGATTAGGAGGAATGGGTATTATTGGCTGGCCATACTTGAAGATTGCTTTAGATATTTCAAGGGGTGTCGAGAATGTCAGAAATTTGGCAATGTTCAAAGAGCACCCACATCGACCATGAATCCTATCATCAAACCTTGGCCGTTTCGAGGATGGGATATTGACTTGATCGGCCAGATTTACCCGCCATCCAGCAAAGGACATAAATTCATCTTGGTTGCCACCGATTATTTTACTAAGTGGGTTGAAGCTATTCCTTTGAAGAAAGTTACATCGGCCAATATGATTGATTTCGTGAAAGAACATATTATTTACCGATTTGGAGTTCCTCAAACGATCACTACCGATCAGGGTACTATGTTCACATCGGGGGAGTTTGATGAATTCGCAATGGGTATGGGAATTAAAGTATTAAACTCTTCTCCTAATTATGCTCAAGCTAATGGACAGGCTGGGGCATCTAACAAAGGAATTATCAAGCTTATTAAACGGAAGATTGAAGAAAATCCTAGGAAGTGGCACACGTTGTTAAATGAAGCTTTATGGTCGTATCGGATGGCTTGTCATGGATCGACCAAAGTTTCACCCTATCAGTTGGTGTATGGGCATGATGCAGTGTTACCTTGGGAAATTAAGACTGGGTCTAGGCGACTATCTTTTCAAGATCAATTGGCTGCCGATGATTATGCTACTTTGATGACAGACGAGTCGGATGATCTAGCAGGGCATCGGCTAAGGGCTTTGATGAGTATAGAAGAGAATAAGAATAGAGTTGCCAGATGGTATGATAAGAAAGTGAAGGCTAAGGAGTTTGCTGATGGAGACTTAGTATGGAAACTGATCTTACCGATCGGGACTAAAAGTTCAAAATTTGGGAAGTGGTCTCCCAATTGGGAGGGTCCCTATCGGATAAGTCGATCGGCTTCTGGTAACGCCTTATATTTTGGAAACTCTTGAAGGAGTTGAATTTCCCAGAGCATTAAATAGCAAATATCTAAAGAAGTATTACCCAAGCATATGGGTTGATGCATAAAAGTTTAAATGTCGATAACATTCCTATCGGCTGGATCAAAATGTATATGGGGCCAGACTTAATGTTTTAAAAGGTGCCGATAATAGTCCTATCGGCTAGACCAACACATTAGGAGTGTTCAAAAGAAAGGAGCAAGTATGTTGCCGATGAAGAGTTCACATATTCAACAATGCCAGGATCGCCGATATAGCACGCAGACGGATCTGGTTGGCTTCTTCTATTACTTTCACATCATCATCGGCAGGGCCTTCCACCGGCTTCAGCTTCTTCTTCATCTGCAGTGCCGTGCGGGCTTGGATATTTCGCTCTTGCTCAAGAAGCTTGATTGTCTCAGGCAGTTGGCTTTCTTCTTGTTAGGCTTGGGACAAGGCTTCTTCTACCTGTTTGAGTTCTGCCAACAGAACTTCTCTTCTCGCCGATAGATCAGAAATCTTTTGTTTCAATACATCTCCTGAGGATGTCAGAATGCCGATGCTCTTGTGTTTCTCATCGGCAAGGAGTTTTACCTTCATCATCTCCTCAAAGAGCTGGGCATGAGCAGCTCTATCGGCAAGACGTTGGGCAGCCCTCTGGTACTGCAGCTGACAGCTCTCTAGATGTGCAGCTTGAAAAAGAACTTCTTCGGCATCGGCGGGGATTTGGCCTCTGAGGGTCTTGAACAAAGCCTTGGTCGGATCGAAATCATCAACCAGTTGGGCTGTATCTTGATGAAGGAGGGCTGATAATTCTTCTAACCTTGCCCTCATTTCTGCCGATGTAATTCCAACTGCTCGAGAAGAGCTTGCCTCCTCACCTTCATCTTCGGAGATGTCGATGGCAAAGGAGAACAGACTGTCGGGGGAGTCCTGTTCCTAAAAAGGAAATGGAATAAGTTATTCTATGGTTAAGTATTGATAAATGATACAAATAAAGATTGGATAACTTACTTGTTTCAAGGCAATTTCTCGCCTCTGACTAGATGATGCCAATGGAACTACGGGCTGATCGGCTGAAATTGCCGATGAGACTATGTCAGCTGGAAGGATCACAGAAATACTTATGAGTTGGAAAAATAGGTTCATCGGTAATGGTTTCATGGAGAATATGTTACCTTGAGGAGGTGCAGTGCTTGTCTGGATCGAGGAAACTACCGATGTTATGATCAAGCTTGCCGGATCGGTAGTCTGCTCGCGCACATCAGCCGATGTTTCTTCTGGCCGAGCCTCTTCTGGTTGGAGTTCTTCCACTTGGGGTGCTTCCTGTGGTTGAGAAGGAGGTGGTACCTGCTGTGTCTGGGTTTCTAGAGAAGAAGGAGAAGATTCCACCGAGATTGGAGATACTGGGGGAGGAGAAGGCGTTGCTGTTCTTTGACGCTTTGCTTGTGATCTGGTACTCTTGGCACCTTTTCTCTTCGGCTGACTGGACTGGGGGGCATCGGCACTTGTGCTTCTGGTCCTTGCCGATGCGCCGGTGTGCTGTACCAAGAATGAGAATTCGTGAGTACAAGTGTAACAGATGTAAGAATGGAATCGGTAAAGAAATTTGAAGATTTACCTTGAAGGCTTGCGCCAAAGCAGAGGCAGCTACCGATGGAGATGTTTTTGTCCGCTTGGTAGTGACTTTCTTGAGACGTACACCCTGATGCATTATAGCAGCCAAGGTGGGAGCATTGTTGCCGATCGAAGAGATTGGACCTGATGGAAAAAGCTCGATCGGCTTGCCGCTCCTGCTGACCGATGGGGGGATGTTATCAACCTGTAATGTAACACAGAAAGTGAGTTACCGATGGAAGTAAAAGTGAAAGGATTGAGACATCAGATTGGAAATACTTATAGTATTATTGGGGACTTTGTACTGGCAGTCGATCATGCCACGGTACGTAAGAGCCGATTTGCAGAACAAATGCTCCTTCCATTCTTCCCACCATTGTTTGTACGCCTGAGTGATGAAGAGGGCCGGGACCCACTCTGATAAATCTGCATCGGTATCGGCACTCGGGGGCAGTTGAGCTACCTGGTCCACTCGAGGAGGCTGGTGATGGTTTCCCTGGGTTTTATCACATCGGCATAACAAAGTGCAATCGGCAGCTGACCGAAAGCTATTTGACGGGCTAATGCCGATGGGTTGTAAAATTCATAGGTTTGGTTGGAAGCTTTCCCACTGCCGAAGAAGTTTACTGGTATGGCTCTTGGAGTGATAAGTGCCATCATCACATCATGATCTTTATTAAGAGCGTCGTTGAACGGATGGAAGATCAAAGGAAACATGGTGTCTGGATCTTCATAAGGCATCCATGCTCGCTGTTCTCTGGTCAGGCCTTCGTACAGGGTCTGGAAGAATCGGCTAACCTGGTCTACATTACCACCTGTACCAGGTAGAACTATGGTAGCCTCGCCAAAGTTCAGAGGAGGACGAGTTGCCGATTCTTCTTCATCAAATTCATAATCCTCGGCTATGTCCCTAGGGAAGCGTTGTGCGAAGAGGTTGAACTCAAGATGCTTGTGCATATGGAGGCTAAGCCACATATTGATGAACCACGAGGGGCCCCCTAAATTGCCGATGGACTCGCCGAGCAGAAGTTTCCTAGACACTTGGTGGAGGAGATGATAGGCAGAGCCAAGAAGGTATCGGCCGAGGGGAAATCGGCCACCATTAGCTAATCTCTATGCTGCCGATAGGTAGACAGAGGTTGGTCCCGCCGATCGACCATAGAACACAAATTTGTCCAGCCACATGTTCAGAAAGGTGGTCTGTTCCTTTATGTTGACAGGCCCCATTCTACGGTACTTCTGAATGTACCCAGACCAGCCGCCAATAGAGCGGGTTTCCACTTTAGCACTAGGTGTGGTGTCAAAGATGTGACTACTATCGGCAGTGGATACTCTAAGCCAGTGAGCATGAGCACATCGGCAAGAGTGGGAGAAGCAGGGTCATGGCCGAAAACAAAGGCATTAAGTGTGTCTGACCAAAAATATGATGCAGCAATCAGCAGAGACTCATTCCTATGCATATCGGCATGGGACAATCTGATGCATTGGTCCAGTTTTCGCTCGCCCCACTGAACCTCATTAGAATGGCTGACTCTCAAGAACCAATCCTTCCATCCCTTGGTAGGACTGGGCCAGGAATGGAAGGCGTCTTTCCACAGATCTAGAGAAAAGTTCTCGGCTCTAAACGGGATTCTGTTGGTTTCTGCGTTGATTAGATCGGTAGGATCTGGGTTCCCTAGCGGACCGAGACATTGGAGGTGTGGCTGATCGGTAGGAATGACAATTTTATTGGACAAATCCTAGAGGTTTTTAAGGATAAAAAGAAGAACAAAAGAAGAAGAAGAAGAATGTTCAGTAAAATAAATTGCGAATGAACAAGGGTATGGTAAAAGTACAAGAGGTAGAAACTGACCTCGGGAACAGCAAAGTTGATGGCCATCTCCTCGCGAGGAAGATGATCGAAGACTTTGAGGTTGGTGAAGAAAGGTCTTCGTTGGAGTTCTTGGAGCTCTCGAACAGCGCCACCGCCAGAAAAGTAAAGTTGGGGCTATAGAATGATGCGATGGGGAAGGAGTACCCGAGAAGGAACTATTTATAGGACAAAACGGGCAAGGGCAAATCTGACTTATCTCTTCACCGTATCCGTGAAATCCGAGAGTACTCAGGTGGATATGGTAACTGTTCGCACGGTAATCAAGGGATTGCACAGGTGATTTGACAGGAAGCGGTCATAATCTAAAGATATTTCACTGTGCGGGATTTCCTGGTTGGTCCATCGGCAGCTCCTTCTAACGGTAATATTGCCGATGGGCGAATATGGTGGAGATGTCCAGTTCGGAAGGTTGAGAAATTCGAGGAATCTGCGGAAGAATCAGGCCAGAGTTGTTTGGCTTCAACGGTCGGTTACCAAATTGAGAGGATTAATTGCGGAAAGGCATCATTATTGCAGAGAATTTCGGAGCATTAATGATTTTATACTCTGAAATTGGGGGGCATGTGTTGACACCGTTTTTGGACACGTACCCAGGATCGGTAGAGTGTAGATCGGCAAGATAGGGTAACAGTAACTGGTCTACAGGGGAGTTGCCGATGAGGGTGGTTGCCGATGAAGGGACAGCTGAATGAGACTAAGTCCATGGGTGGTGACGCGTTCATGCCGATGGTCAAGCGTTAGCTTTTGCCGATGGCTACGATGAGGAATCTGCCGATGATTTGGAAGGACCTGAAGGTTGCCGATTGGTCCATGGTGGTGTCCCAGTATGTCACGGGAGGATAGTTTTGTGTTGTCCTTAGTTATTTAAATCGTTTTGTATACGGATTCTGTTTAATTTGGAATTCGAGTTCTAGTTGTGTCTGATTGTAGCTCTTTGAGCAGGGTATAAATGTAGACCCTGGGGCCTTGCAAAAAATATCTATCAATCAATCAAACACAAGTTTTTACTCATATTCCAGCATCTACTTTTTCGACGACTTCGTCATATTTTCCTTTTTACTACGAGTTCTTAGGAGTTCGTCGACTTAAGCTCGGTGTATTCTCAAGTTCCGTGTGAATACCTCTTGGCCGTGGCATCCGGGCGCATCGCTGTTGTTGGGACAAAAGTATTCAAGTTATCACCTTTGCCGATAGTAAGGTCAAATCGGCTGGCACGCCTTAACGTTTGAATCGGGTATTAGCCCTTTGTGTTTGCAGATCAGCTTTTTCATCAACACTGGAGAATTTTATCTTTGAAAATCTTTAAAATATCACATGATGAGTTCCTGTATGATGAGAGTTTAAATTCCTACCACAGCCATACATACATGCTTGCTAGATTTTGAGCCACACATTTACTTTTTACTGCTTATGAGCATTGAGTGTGGTCAAGCTGTGTAGACCCTGAGGAACTTGTCATGTGATTAAAATCAAGATTCACTTGCACGTTCACTCACACATGCTGTTTGTACTCTGGAAGTACGCATCCACATATATCCACTCATTTCCATCTCCAGAGCCACCCAAAAGTATTCTACTCCTAATCCGGGAGAGAAGAGCCAAAAACATTCTCCTATTTCTGTTTTTCCCTGTGAAATAAATGCTCAAGTTATCTTGGTTACCACCATTTGCTGTATTATTTCAGGAGATGAGTGCTCTAAAAAAAAGAAAAAAAAGAGAAAGTATACAAGGAAATAAAAAGGGGCAAGTGCCCGGAACCTCGAAAGAAAAGAAAAAGTGAGGCGAGAGGTAAAAATGGACAAGTGTCTGACAGTAGAATTAGGGGTACAAGATACCCACTTGAGAGGAAAGAAAAAGAAAATGTAGAGCATCTCATTCTCCTCAAAAAGTTTCAAAAGAGCAAGAACGGTATGTATCCCCTCAAAAGAGCAAAAAGTAGAATTAGACTTTCACCATTGTTATCACCATCATCACCATACACCATTCATTCGCCACACATGCACATCTTGATTTGACTTATTGACTTGTTCCTCTGGATCCATGGTTTGACTATGCAATAAATGTCTTGTAAGTATGTATACTCTATCTCCAACCTATAAGCTCCAGATATCAAAAGCCTTATTAAAGTAGGGTGAGAGAGAAGGCAAGGTCACTATGCTTCATACCACAAATACTACATACTTTGAGAGAAGGCATATACCATCACTGCCTTGGTAAGGATCCAGAAATACCACAAAAGAGAGATCTGAGAGAGTCATACAAGGAATCTCTGAGTTTTATTTGAAAATCTGCAAAAACTCCAGAGCTATAGCTGATCAAAAATAAGAGACATGGCGCTTGACTAGACCATTCTATCTTTTAACTGCTCAAGACAGAAGTGACGGTTACAAGTCCCATGGTGAAAGGTAAAATGAGTAAGTTTTAAGTCATGACAATTTACTCTAACTCAGAGATGAGACCTTATTTGAAAGCATGTGTACCGTCAAAACTCAAAGGCATTACAGCAACTTCTGATCCATCACTGAGATTATCCTTGCTCATGGACGAGCAAGAGGTAAGCTTGGGGGAGTTTGTAGACAGTCCTTAAGTATCAAATATAATCAACAAATAAATAGAGAAAAGGACCCAAATACAACCGACACCCAGACTTAGGGTTTTATCTGACAGAATTCCACGAGTTTTGGTGTTTGTCTATTTCTACAGGGGGTTATCAGGAAATATGAAGGAAAGGCCCACACGTCGGGTTTACATAGAGATAATTACATGCCGTGCAATTTTCCCTAACCTAGAAGAGTCCAGAAGCCATGGGAACGAGCGGAAGGCCGAAAGGGCCTGGGGACAGGGCGCCCGCCCTCCCCCCTTCGGCACCCGCCCTGCTGCCTGGGCCAATCAGGCTCCGTCTCGCGGATAATGCTCCACCGACCTAGAGGATTAAGAAAAACCGTGCGATTAAGGTCGGTTTGATCCGACAGCCCATATTCATTTGGAGGGACTATATAAGCAGGCCCCCTGGCCCCTGGAGGAGGAACCTCTGAAACCCTAATTCAATCATTCATCTCGGGAGAAGAAGTCTCTGATCAAGCCCTAGAGCCACCACATCAACTAGATCTCTTGTTTAGCATAGCTACATAGGATTAGAACTAGGAGTCAATCTTCGATTGGTTTCCAGACCTGTCAAGAAGATTCTTGGTAATTCCTCTACTGTTCTTCATTTGTTCATCATTGTTCTTCAATATTATGAATATGACTTTGTTCTACTTCAATATATTGATTATGACTTTACTCTACTTGTTTATATTTGCAATTATATCGTTCTTATTTTATCATAGTTATATGCTTGACTTAGTTAGATTGGAATTATATACATGTTTAGGATCGTATAGCGTTTATCCATGTGTACAATGGGTAAATGATAAGTATTGTGTAGGCGTGGTGCCTATACAGTATTTATCTACGATTGTACCCTATATGCCGGATCGCGGGGTAGTTCGTGGTGGTGACAGCTCCATTGATTCTTATATAGTCCCCCTCCCGTGTATAGGGCAGGCAGAGCAACATTATTATATGAGAGTGATTGCTATGTTTCTCATCTTCCTTGATAATATCACTCATGGGCGTAGTCCTGTCTCGCAATGATTGCCAAGTATAATTGCACTAACTATGATATGTTAAACTTTATAGTTAAGAATAACTTAGGAAATATTCTTGTAGTTCGTCCTAATTCCATACTAATGACTTGCTAGAATATCTATTGAGGTGCTTATCATTATTATATGTGGCTAGTTATGCTAATCAGATTAATTATCTTTGTCACCATTCATACTTTATCTATATTTTATTTGACATTTATCCCTATATAAAAGAGATAGATAAATGCTCCCTATTACACATGCAATGATAGATACTCAATTCTATATTTCATTCCATGATCAACATTGATGATTAGCAATCCCTTCCCAGTGGTAAAAATATAAATAACGATACCTGGAATACTTCCCGGTTAAAATGCTACATAGGTATTAATCTGTGCGCTTGCAGATCTCATTTATTATTCATTCAGAAGAGCAATTGCATATTTCAATACCGCGTCTCTCATGTCATGCTGGAGATGACAACTTGGCTTAAGTGGCATGAGGGATAGATTCGGCATTTTTGGCGCCGTTATCAGAATTAGAAAACTAAGTCTACCTTTGGTAATGACGTTAAGAATGCCCAACAGTGCACCAATGAACTTAGCTTGCACCCCATTAACAACTTTGGTAAGCATATAACAAGAATCAAATTTAATTGAGGATACATTATTTGGTTTGTTCTTGTTCTTGCAATATTGCTCTATGTGCCCAATTTGCTTGCATCTAGTGTAAAACCGACCATTGCCCTTCACAAAGCTAGCTTTATGAGTAGCAAAGGCCGCCTTGCCTTTCTTGGGGTTATAGCCTAATCCCTCTTTGTTGAGAGAAAATCTTTGGCTACCCAAGCACTTTAGCAAGCGGGCCTCACCACCATAGGAATTGCCTAAGGCGTGAGTGAGCTCATTGACCTTCTTGAGGGTCTCATTTTCATTTATTAATGTGGCATCACAAGTGAAACCATCACTAGTAGATGAGGTAGAAGTGGAAGTGCTACAAGAAGAGTTAGTGGAAGCAATAATAATAGGCTCAATGAAAGATTCATTAATTAAATCATATGTAGAGCCCTTGTCACAAGTCACAATAACTTCCTCTTTCTTAGCTTGCTCGAGGAGAGAGGAGTGAGCCTTTTCAATCTTAGAGTGAGCATTGCCAAGCTCCTCATGGTCTTCCTTTGGACTCTCATGAGAAGCTTGGAGCTCATCAAAGGATTGCTTGAGAGCTTTGAGCTCTTTTCGCAATTCATTGCACTCCTTTCTCTTCATCTCAAGACCTGTGTGAGCATTCTCCAACATGTCCATGAGTTCTTCCTTTGACTCTTCATCATCATCATCACTCCTACAATCATCACTTTCACAATCATCATCACTTTCATCATATTGTACCTTAGTGGGTTTAGCCATGAGGCATGTCGACGGAGTGTCGAAGAGAGCAGGCTTGTTGTTGATGGCGATGCTTGCAAGTGCCTTTTTCTTGGATTTCTTATCATCATAACTAGAATCGTCAATGTCTGAAGAAGCATCACTATCCCAAGTCACCACATAGCCACCACCCTTCTTCTTCTTTTGGAATATCATTTTCTTCTCCTTCTTCTCCTTCTTTACTTTCTTTTCCTTTTTCTTTTCATCCTCATCATTGTCACTATTGTAGGGACAATCCGCTACAATGTGATCCTTGCTCTTGCATTTGTAGCATCTTCTCACATATTCTTTGGTCTTATTTTGATCTCTTCTTTTTCTTGCACCATAGCCCTTTTTCTTCATAAATTTGCCAAACTTGCGCACAAAGAGAGCTAGTGCTTCATCATCAATGTTACTAGCTTCCTCATCTTCACTTGATCCTTCTTTCTTTGCTTTGCCCTTGCTCTTGGATGAACTAGCCTTGAATGCCACACTTTTCTTTTTCTTGTCTTCATCCTTCTTCTCATCTTGGTCAACCCCTTCCCTTTCCACATGATATGTCTCTTGTGTCATGACATCACCTAGTACTTGGTTAGGCGTAAGTTCTTTCAATCCTCCACTTATAATAATGATTAATCTTAGTGTCTCAAATCTTGGAGGTAAGCACATCAAGAACCGATGAGATACATCATCATCACTTATCTTCTCAACCAAGGCCTTTAAATCATTCACAATTACTTGCAATCTATGGAACATCTCCAGAATGCTCTCATCATCCTTCATCTTGAAGCTTGTCAATTTATCTTTGAGAATATACAATTTTGCACTCTTAACCGCCGGTGTGCCCTCATATGTTTCCTCTAATCTCTTCCACACTTCACTTGCTCTATCACAATCCATGATTTGCTCAAACACCTTTGAATCAATTGCATTATATATAGTGTTGAGAGCCATAGTATTGCATTGCTTGTTTGCTTTATCTTGGTTGGTGAGATTAGTGGGATCAAGAATCACAAAATCACTCTCGGTCACATCCCACACTTGATCATTGATTGAACCCAAATACATCTTCATTTTTCTCTTCCAATAATCATAGCATGTACCATCAAAGAACAGTGGTTTGCCCCCCACATGGTTGAACATAATTTGAGCCATCTTTTGACACCGAAGGTTGTTAAGCCTTGATTAAATGGTGACCACGGCTCTGATACCACTTGAAAGGTCCTAATATGGCTAGAGGGGGGTGAATAGCCTATTTAAAAAATTTACAAAGCACTAGAGCAAAGGATTAATATAACAAAAGGCGTAAAGCAATTTTGCTCTAGCTCTACAAGAGTTGCAAGCCACCTATATGATAATTCTAGTTGGTATGATCCCTATTCACAAGCAATGATTATGTCGCTAGTCTCTACAACTAGTTACAACTAGCTGAAACTATGAACTACTAGTTACAACTAATTTGCAAGAAAGTAAAGAGGTGAGTGATAATTATACCGATATGTAGAGGATGAACCAATCACAATGTATATCAATATATTCACCGGGAGAATACCAATCACAATATTGACACCAATATTTTTCTCCCGAGGTTCACGTGCTTGCCGACATGCTAGTCCCTGTTGTGCGGACCAACACTTGGTGGTTCGGTGGCTAATAGGTTTTTCACAAACCTAGCCAAACAAATGGGCACCACAAGAACCTACACACAAGTGAGGTAGCTCAATGACACGAGCAATCCACTAGAGTGGCTTTTGGCACTCCACCGGGGAATAAGCCCAAGAACCCCTCACAAATATCACCTTGATTAGGGGCGGACACAATAACCAAATCTCCTCACCAATCAACAAATCCACAACTATCTAGGTGACGGCAATCACCAAGAGTAATAAGAAATCCACAATTGCAATCACAACCTAGTGCCACAAATATGAATCACAAATGCATGAACACTAGGGTTTCCTCAACTCCTCTCACCAAAGAGAACCAACCATGGAAATGGAGAGGAGAGGGATGAGATCCTCTTGGAGCTCTCAAATCGATCTCTAGAGCTTGCTCTCTCACTTGAATGGAGCACAAATCCTTGGGAGTGAGAGTGGAGAGCGGAGCTTTTGCTTCTCTGTTCTTGCCAAGAAGAAAAGGAGAGGGGCGTTCTTTTTCTGGTTTAGAGAGGGAGAGAGGAAGGGGGGTGCTGGGTCTTAATCTAGAAGCCAAGCAGCCAAGCACTCACACGGACTCACCAACAGGCAGCACAGACCACTCACATGTGTGGGCCCTAGCAGACCCCGCTCTCCCCTTTCTACGCGAGTGACAACGGGCAGGAGCATGGCTCCTTCTAGGAAAAGCACAGACGTTGCACATGCATTTTTTTTATTTGTCAACAAGTAGCACAGCTGCCTCCTATAAAAAGGACATGGGCCCCAACAGCTCCTGTACCTTCTTACGTGAACACTTGCATGCATGCAAGCAGATGGGCCCCACGCTGACTCTTGTTGACGGTTCTTAAGTATCAATTTTAATTATCAAATAAACAAGAGAAAGGACCAATATACAAACAACACCTAGAATTAGGGTTTGATCTGACAGAATTCCACGAGTTTTGTTGTTTATCTGTTTCTACAGGGGGTTATCAGGAAATAAGGAAGAAAGGCCCACATGTCGGGACTACATAGAGATATCAATGCACCGTGCAATTTTCTACCATCTAGAAGACTCCAGAAGCCATGGGAAGAAAGCGGAGGCCGAAAGGGGCCAGGCCTAGGGCGCCCGCCCTAAGGACCTGGGCGCCCGCCCTCTGTTGGATGCCAATCAGGACTCTTTTCGCACACGACGTTCCACCGACCTAAAGGATCAAGGATAACCGTCCAATCAATGTCGGTTTGATCCAATGGCTCACGTTCACTTGAGGGGACTATAAAACCAGACCCCCTGGCCCCTGGAGGAGACAAGTTTATCATAGAGTTGAGGGGAGCCCTCGAAGGAAAACCTCTTCTCTAAATAAAATTTCTTTTTAGGCTTAGCAACCAATGTGAGTAGAAATAGATCTTCTAGTTTCTACTAGATTGAGAGAGATAGAGTGTGTTGACACCGTTTTTGGACACGTATCCAGGATCGGTAGAGTATTGGTTGGCAAGATGCGGTGGCAGTACTTGATCTGCGGAAGAAGCTGCCGATGAGGATGGTTTCCGATGAAGGGGTTGCTGAATATGACTAAGTTCATAGGTGGTGATGTGTTTGTGCCGATGGTCGATGTTAGTTGGTGCAGATAGCTGTGATAAGGGGGTCTACCGATGATGCGGAAGAAAAGCCCGGAGGTTGCCGGTCGGCTAGTGGAGGTATCCTAGTTTGTCACGAAAGGATAGTTTTATGATTTCCTTAGTTATTTAAATCGTTTTGTACACGCATTCTGTTTGGAATTCGAGTTCTAGTCATGTCTAGTTGTAGCTCTTTGAGTAGGGTATAAATGTAGACCCTAGGGCATTGTAATACAGACATCTATCAATCAATCAAACACAAGTTTCTACTCATATTCTAGCATCTACTTTTTCGACGACTTCGTCATATTTTCCTTTTTATTACGAGTTCTTAGGAGTTCGTCGACTTAAGCTCGGCGTATTCTCAAGTTCCGCGTGAATACCTCTTGGCCGTGGCATCCGGGCGCATCGCTGTTGTCGGGACCAAAGTATTCAAGTTATCACCTTTGCCGATAGTAAGGTCAAATCGGCTGGCACGCCTTAACGTTTAAATCGGGTATTAGCCCTTTGTGTTTGCAGATCAGCTTTTGCATCAAGACACATCTTTTCGCATGCCCAGTGGGACCAGATTCAAATCAACATGTCGACTACTGAGTTTGATCAGGAGAACGTCATCCCCGTGATGGAAGCCAATCTCAAGGATGAGCAGAAGCAAGCTATTGCTAAAGCCATGGAGGATTACAAGCAGCAATGCCTGAGGTCCTTCAGCATGAACAGGAGCGGCGAAGTGAGCCAGAAGGATGCGCTGCTGATGTCTCGACAGGTTACTTTTGAAGCCAATCCTGGTAAACTTCAAGAGATGGTCGATAGTGCTATCAACCGTGCCTTGATCAACCAAGCTGGTGTGCTATCCAATACAGTCTTCAATGCCGTGGCTAGAACTTTCAAGGAAGGACAATTGCCACCAGATTATGTGGGCCCCTCTCATCATCAACCAGGATCACCGGTGGTCACAGCTCCATCGGCTGCTACAGCCGCTGCGGGTACACAGACTACCGTTGCTCCAAGCACGTTGGGAGTCACTAATGCACAATCTATGCCGATGACAACTAATCCACCGACTTCAGATGAGCAGATTAAGCTCACTACAGATCTATTGGCATCGGCGATGTCAGGACCAGTCCCTCCTCCTAACTGGTGGGGTTTTGGTATGCCCCTGGAATACTTGAAGACACCTGGCACATCTTAGGCAACTGATATGAGAGGCAAGGCTCCTATGGCATCGGCACCTCCAAATATGCCGATGAATCAGAGTCCCCAGTATACTACAACCACCACTGCGAGACCTTACACTGGGAATTCTCAAGCTCCAACTTTCCAGATGCCTAACGTATCGGCAGACTCAATGCTGATGCAACAGAGGCTTATGACTCAGCCAGGGTATGTCAATTCAATGATGATGCCCAATTACCAGTCATTGGCAGGACCTATGCCGATGAATGCTAATAGTGGATGGCTTGGGCAGCAAGTCTTTCCGCAAACGCCCCAACAGAATCATCAGGCTACAGGGTTCCAGCAAGGCCAGATCTACCCTGGGTTCCATAATCAGGGACTACCTAACCAGCCAATGAATCTTGGGCAGCAAATCAGCGGACAACAGATCAGGGCACAGCACTTTGGTGGTCAGTAGGTGGGTGGCCAAATGATTAACCCAATGTTCCATACAGATCGTGTGCCACACAGACACGTGGAAGCTTACCAGCAGGTGCCGGATCCGCAACTGCCTCATCGGCAAGATGCCGATGCTTATTGGGCCGATAAGATTGCTGAAGTGATGAAAGACCAATTTAGGATAAAACCCAAAGTCAACACTTACTCTTATCGGACACCGTATCCTCCCGCATATGATTTGATCCCACTTCCGAATCGGTACAAGGTACCGGATTTTACTAAGTTTTCTGGGTAGGATGACACGTCAACCATGGAGCACGTCAACAGGTTCATTATCCAGTGCGGAGAAGCTGCTAACAGGGACGAGTTAAGGGTTCGCTTATTCTCGTCATCATTATCTGGATCGGCTTTTACTTGGTTTATATCATTACCTCCCAACTCAGTGGTTACTTGGGCCGATCTAGAGAAGCAGTTCCGCAAATATTTCTTTTCTGGTGTCCATAAGAAGAAGATCACCAATTTGGTCCAATTGAGGCAACGCAATGATGAATCGATTGAAAGTTTTGTGCAAAGGATACGGGAGGTCAAGAACAAATGCTATAGCCTGGTTCTGGATGATCGGCAGCTAGCCGATTTGGCTTTCCAGGGTTTATTGCTGCACATAAGGGACAAGTATGCGTCTCAGGAGTTTGAAAGCTTAAGTCATTTAGTGCAGAGAATTTCTGATCAAGATATCAAGCCTTTCGAGCCCAAAAGAGCATGGAATAAAAAGGTATCATTTGTGGATGAAGCTGCAAGCTCGGACTCTGATGAAGAGCGAGTCATCGGCTCGGCAGAATGGGTGAAAAATAAAAAGCTGATGTCTTGTCCTTTTGGACATAAAGAGCCAGAGAAGTTCACGTTTGACATCACTAAGGCCGATAGGATATTTGACTTTCTACTTCAAGAGGGTCAAATCAAATTGTCACCCAATCATGTGATCCCATCGGCCGAGGAATTGAAAAGGATGAAATATTGTAAGTGGCACAATGCAACTTCTCACGACACTAATGAGTGTAAAGTTTTTAGACAGCAGCTGCAATCGGCTATAGAATCTAGAAGGATCAAATTTGACAGCTCCAAAACTCAGAAGCCGATGAAAATTGATCAACATCCCTTCCCAACAAACATGCTGGATGCTAAGGGAAAGGCCAAAGTCTTGACGTCGGAAGCAGCTGAAAGAGGTGCATCGGTAGATCCCCAGCATCAGGTCACTACTGCAGATGCAAAAGGAAAAGGCTTAATCCAGGAAGGAACTAATTTAGGAAGGCCTCCCCGATCTGGTATCGTGATAACTCACAGAAGGCCTCGGGAAACTTTGCAACAACGTGAGGATCGGTATCGGCGCCAGTAGGAAGATTATCGTCAGGAAGAAGAAAGACGCCGACAAGAGTGGAATCGGCATGGGGATCACTGGAATTGTCCGTTCTTCATCCATTGCTGGGAGGAGAATATTAAGCTTCCAACTATCAGAGATTGTCCTGAGTGCAACGGTTATGATCGGTATGACAGATCCGATCTGCGCTATCACGATGGTAATCGGCGATTTGATGGGCCGATTAGGGGGAGAGCGTCCGTTCATGATCGGCTGGGGGGCAGGCTCAGTGTGCACGGCTTGGCAATCGTGTTCAGGATTTTCCCAGGAACCAGGAGGAACTCGAAGAGATGGCTAATGTGCGGGTTCCCAATGAGTTCGTTTTCTGTCGGGACGCCAATACTTATCGGATGGAGTCAAGAGAATATCATCGCCCATCGGTAAGGCAACAGCAACTCCCTCCATGGTGTCCAGAAGGGTTGACCAGGACACAAAAGAGAAGGCTGCAGCGCGAAAGACGAGAAGAGTTAAGCAATGGTGAGAACTCTGGCCAGTCTGGGGATCATCAACAAGCAGATCCTAAGGGGAAAGGGCCATCGGCAGATGTCAACATGGTATTTATGTTGCCGATGGAATTCCTTGCGCCGTCCAGCGATGACGAATTGGAGTTTTCTGATCAGATAGCTCAGTTGGCCCTAGATCCGATGACAGCTATCTTTGAAAAGCCTGCCGATGATGAAAGGCAACATCTTAAGGCTCTGTTTGTCAAAGGAAGAGTGGATGGTCAGCCGATGACCAAAATTTTGATTGATGGTGGAGCTGCTATCAATATCATGCCATATGCAGTGTATCGGAAGCTTGGGAAAGGAGATCAGGATTTAACCAAGACCGATATGATGCTCAAGGACTTTGAAGGCAACGTGTCTCCAGTCAAGGGAGCCGTATGCGTTGAGTTGACCATCGGCAGTAAAACCTTGCCGACAACCTTCTTCGTGATCAGTGGAAAGGGTGCTTATAACTTACTGTTGGGGAGAGATTGGATTCATTCCAATTGTTGCATCCCGTCTACAATGCACCAGTGCTTGGTTCAGTGGGTAGGTGACAAGATTGAAATTGTCCCGGGAGATTCTTCCTATGTTGTTGCATCGGCAGAGGCAGACACCTATGAAAGAACTAGGTGTATTTTAGGAGAGGTCTGGGAGAGAGATTTTCTCAAGGTTGCCGATTATGAAATTCCACCGATCCAAGCAGTCGGCTCTGATGAAGGTTTTTAATGGATAGGTTCGCCGATGATGGAAAGTTAGGCCAGGGGTTCACATCGGCCGATGATTTGGTAGAAGTAGATATAGGTAGTGGTGATAAACCTAGACCTACTTTTATTAGCGCTAAGTTAAGTCCTGAGTGTAAGCAACAGTTAACTGATTTGTTAAAGGAATATAAAGATTGCTTTGCTTGGGATTATACTGAGATGCTTGGTTTAGACCGATCGATTGTTGAACATCGGTTGCCTATCAAGTCTAGATTTCGGCCACATCAGCAGCCAGCTCGTCGATGTAATCCTAATATTCTTCCTGACATCAAGGCCGAAATAACTAAACTTATTGAAGCCAAATTTATTCGGTAGTGTCGGTATGCCGAGTGGATTTCCAATGTTATTCCGGTTTACAAGAAGAACGGGAAGCTTCGGGTCTGCATTGATTTCAGGAATCTTAACAAAGCTACACCGATGGATGGCTACCCAATGCCAGTTGCTGATCTGCTAGTTGACACTG
Source organism: Sorghum bicolor (assembly GCF_000003195.3). Taxonomy (NCBI): domain Eukaryota; kingdom Viridiplantae; phylum Streptophyta; class Magnoliopsida; order Poales; family Poaceae; genus Sorghum; species Sorghum bicolor. The sequence goes on along the minus strand of NC_012873.2, from coordinate 19,625,108 downwards.
CGGCTGGGCATCGGATTATTAGCTTTATGGATGGCAATGCAGGATACAACCAAATATTCATGGCTGAAGAGGATATTCCAAAGACTGCATTTAGATGTCCTCGTCATGTCGGGTTGTTTGAATGGATAGTCATGACCTTTGGCTTGAAGAATGCTGGTGCTACTTATCAGAGGGCCATGAATTTTATATTTCATGAATTCATCGGCAAGCTGGTGGAGATTTATATTGATGATGTAGTGGTTAAGTCTGGAGACTTCACAAAGCATCTTGCCGATCTACGAAAGGTGTTGGAATGCACAAGGAAGCATGGTTTGAAAATGAATCCCAATAAGTGTGCATTTGGTGTATCGGCAGGACAGTTTCTTGGTTTCATGGTGCATCAAAGGGGGATTGAAATTAGTCGAAGATCTATTGATGCCATCAACAAAATAGTTGCCCCTACCAACAAGACTGAGCTCCAGTCCTTGATCGGCAAGGTAAATTTTATCAGAAGATTTATATCTAACTTGTCTGGTAAAATTCGTGCTTTCAGTCCTCTTCTTAAATTAAAGGCCGATCAAGAATTTGTTTGGGGAAAGAACAACAGTTGGCTCTGGATGAAATCAAGAATTATTTAGTGAATCCTCCAGTTCTGATTCCACCTCAGCAAGGGAAGCCCTTCAGATTGTATTTGTCTACCGATGGGGCGGTCATCGGTTCGGCTTTGATTCAAGATTTTGAAGGGAAAGAGCGTGTGATTTATTACTTAAGTAGGAGGTTGATTGATGCTGAGACCAGGTATTCGGCTATTGAGAAACTATGCTTGTGCTTGTATTTCTCTTGTATCAAGTTAAGGCACTATTTGCTATCGGCCGAATGCACTGTTATTTGCAAGGATGATGTGGTCCGGTATATGCTATCTATGCCGATTATGAGTGGCAGGATCGGTAAATGGATTTTGGCGCTGTCGGAATTCGATCTGCATTATGAATCGGCTAAAGCAGTTAAGGGACAGATTATGGCCGAATTTGTAACTCAACATTGCGGTGGAGTGAAGGCTCTAGAAATTGTACCTTGGACGCTCTTCTTTGATGGATCCACGTGTGACAGGGGGCAGGAATCGGCATCGTGTTAATTTCCCCTCGAGGGAAGAAGTATGAATTTTCCTTGCCGATTGTTGTCACATCGACAAATAATCAGGCTGAGTATCAAGCTTTAATAAGGGGATTGGAGTTACTAAGAGAAGTTCGTGCTGATGCGGTTGAGGTCTTCGGGGATTCTATGCTAGTTATAAATCAATTTGCTGGAAGCTATGAATGCCGAAGTGAAGTCCTCATAACTTATTACGAAAGGAGTATGCAACTGTTAAAGGAATTCAAGGATTTTCAATTAGGGCATGTTCCTCGATTGCATAATGAAGAGGCCAATCGGTTGGCTCACCATGCCTCGGGATATCAGCCTATGATTAATGCAATATCGGCAATCAGTGCCGATGATTGGAGGAAAGAAATCATTTATTATTTGAAGGATCCATCTAGGAAAGTTGAGAGACGGGTTCGGTTTGAAGACACCAAGTATGTGCTCCTCGAAGATGAATTGTATTATTGAACTATTGATGGGATTCTTCTCCGATGAGTTTGATGGGAGAAATCTATGAAGGGGTATGTGGAGCACATCAGTCGGCTTTTAAGATGAAGTGGATGGTTAGGAGGAATGGGTATTATTGGCCGACTATACTGGAGGATTGCTTTAAGTATTTCAAAGGGTGTCAAGGATGTCAAAAGTTTGGCAATATTCAAAGAGTGCCTGCATCGGCTATGAATCCTATCATAAATCCTTGGCCGTTCCGGGGGTGGGCTATTGATTTGATTGGCCAGATTTATCCACCATCCAGCAAGGGGCATAAGTTTCTCTTGGTTGCCACCGATTATTTCACTAAGTGGGTTGAAGCTATTCCTTTGAAGAAAGTTACATCGGCCAATATGATTGATTTTGTGAAGGAACACATCATTTACCGATTTGGAATTCCTCAGATGATTACTGTCGATCAGGGCACCATGTTCACATCAGGGGAGTTTGATAAATTTGCAATCGGTATGGGAATTAAAGTATTAAATTCTTCTCCTTACTATGCTCCAGCTAATGGGCAGGCCGAGGCATCTAACAAAGGGATTATCAAGCTTATTAAACGAAAGATTGAAGAAAATCCGAGGAGGTGGCATACATTGTTAAGCGAAGCTCTATGGTCGTATCGGATGGCTTGTCATGGATCTACCAAGGTTTCACCTTATCAGTTGGTATATGGGCATGATGCAGTGTTGCCTTGGGAAGTTAAGACTGGGTCTAGGCGGCTATCTTTTCAGGATCAGTTGACTACCGATGACTATGCTACTTTGATGACAGACGAGTTGGATGATCTAGCAGGGTATCGGCTAAGGGCTTTGATGAGTATAGAAGAGAATAAAAAGAGAGTTGCTAGATGGTATGATAAGAAAGTAAAGGCTAAGGAGTTTGCCGATGGAGACTTGGTATGGAAGTTGATCTTACCGATCGGGACTAAAAGTTCAAAATTTGGGAAGTGGTCTCCCAATTGGGAGGGTCCCTATCGGATAAGTCGATCGGCTCCTTGTAATGCCTATATTCTAGAAACTCTCGAAGGAGTTGAATTTCCCAGAGCATTAAATGGCAAATATCTGAAGAAATACTACCTAAGCATATGGGTCGATGCATAAAAGTTTGAATGTCGATAACACTCCTATCGGCTGGATCAAAATATGTCTGGGGCCGGTCTTAATGTTTTAAAAGATGCCGATAATAGTCCTATCGGCTAGACTAAATATCAGGAAAGCAGAAAGAAGTAGGTATATTGCCGATGAAGGGTTCACATGTTCAGCAACGCCTAGATCGCTGATATAGCACGCAGGCGGATCTGGTTGGCTGCTTCTATCTCTTGGATGTCTTCATCGGCAGAGCCCTCCACTGGCTTCAATTTCTTCTTCAACTGCAGCGCTTTGCGGCCATGGACATTTCGATCTTACTCAAGGAGTTTGATCGCCTCGGGCAGCTGGTTTTCCTCTTGTCGAGCTTGGGACAGGGCTTCTTCCACTTGCTTAAGTTCTGCGAGCAGGGCTTCCCTTTTTGCTGACAGATCAGAGATCTTGTGCTTTAGTGCATCTCCCGAGGACTTCAAGGTGCTGATGTTCTTATGCTTTTCATTGGTAAGAAGCTTTTCTTTCATCATCTCCTCAGAAAGCTGAGTCTGAGTGGCTCTATCGGCAAGGCGCTGGGCAGCCCTCTGGTACTGCAGTTGACGGCTCTCCAAATGTGCTGCTTGGAAGAGAACTTCTTCGGCGTCGGCTGGGATTTGGCCTCTCAGGGTCTTGAATAGAGCCTTAGCTGGATCAGAATCATCAACTAATTGGGCTGTATCTTGGTGGAGGAGAGCCGATAGTTCTTCCAGTTTTGCTCTGACCTCTGCTGATGTGATCCCAACTGCCCGAGAAGAGCTTGCTTCTTCACCTTCATCTTCAGAGATGTCAATGGCGAAAGAGAATAGGCTATCGGGAGAGTCCTGTTCCTGAAGAAGAGTTAAAACGAGTTATTCTATGGTCAGGTATTGATAAATAATGTAGACGGGGACTGGATAACTTACTTGTTTTAGGGCAATCTCTCGCCTCTGGCTAGAAGATGCCGATGGGATCACAGGTTGATCGGCTGAGGCTGCCGATTGAGCTATGTCAGCTGAAAGAATAACAGAAGTAGTTGTAAAACAGAAGAGATGAGTTCATCGGCAATGATTGCACAAGAAGTGTATTACCTTGGGGAGATGCAGCACTTGTTTGGATCGAAGAGACTACCGATGATATGATTAATCCTGATGGATCGGTTGCCTGCTCCCCCATGTCAGCCGATGTATCTTCTGGCTGAGGTACTTCTGGCTGAGGTTCTTCTGGGTGGAGTTCTTCCATTTGAGGTGCTTCTTGCGGCTAAAGGGGAGATGGTACTTGCTGTGTCTGTGTTTCTGGAGAAGAAGGAGAGGATTCCACCGGGATTGGAGATACCAGAGGAGGAGGGGGCGTTGCTACTCTCTGGCGCTTTGTTTGGGCTCTGGCACTCTTGGCACCTTTTCTCTTCTGCTGGCTGGACTGGGGGCATCGACACTTGTGCTTCTGGTTCTTGCTGATGCACCGGTATGCTGATATAGAAAAGAAAATTTGTGAGCACAAGTGTGACAGATGTAAGAGTGGAATCGGTATGAATGAAAAGGGGTTCGAATAATTACCTTGAAGGCTTGTGCTAGGGTGGAAGCAGCTACTGATGGAGATGTCTTTGGGTGTTTGGTGGTGACTTTCTTCAGACGCACACCTCGATGCATTTTGGCAGCTAAAGTGGGAGCGTTGTTTCCGATTGAAGAGATCGGGCCTGGTGGAAAAAGATCAATCGGCTTGCCACTCCTACTAACCGATGGAGGGGTGTTGTCAACCTGCAAAACAATATAGAAGTAAGTTACCGATGGAAATAAAATTGAAAGAATTGAAACATCGGTTCGAAGATACTTACAGTATTATCAGGAATTTCATACTGGGAATCGATCATGCCACGGTACGTAAGGGCCGATCTGCAGAACAAATGCTCCTTACATTCTACCCACCATTGTTTGTACGACTGAGTGATGAAGGCGGCCGGGACCCACTCTGACAAATCTGCATCTGTATCGGCACTTGATGGTAGTTGAGCTACTCAAATCCATTCGAGGAGGTTAGTGATGGCTTCCCTGGGTTTTATTACATCGGCATAACAGAGTGCAATCGGTAGCTGGCCGAAAGCTAATTGACGAGCTAGTGCCGATGGGTTATAGAACTCGTAAGTTTGATTGGAGGTTTTCCCACTACCAAAAAAGTTTACTGGTATAGCTCTAGGAGTGATCAATGCCATCATCACTTCATGATCCTTGTTGAGAGCGTCGTTGAATGGATGGAAGACCAAAGGGAACGTAGTGTCTGGATCATCATAAGGCAACGATGCTCGCTGCTCTCTGGTTAGGCCTTCATATAGGGTTTGGAAGAATCAGCTGATTTGGTCTGCATTACCTCCTGTGCTGAGCAGAACTATGACAGCCTCGCCAAAGTTTAGGGGAGGGCATGTTGCCGATTCTTCTTCCTCCAACTCATGGTCCTCGGTTATATCTCTGGGAAAGCGTTGTGTGAAAAGATCAAACTCGAGGCGCTTGTGCATATGGAGGCTAAGCCACATGTTGATAAACCACCAGGGACCCCCCAAGTTGCCGATGGACTGGCCGAGCAGGAGTTTCTTAGCTACTTGGTGGAGGAGGTGGTAAGCTCCGCCAAGCAGGTATCAGACGAGGGGAAATCGGCCACCATTGGCTAATCTTTCTGCCGCTGCTAGATAGACGGAGGTTGGTCCTGCCGATCGACCACAAAACACAAATTTTTCCAACCACATGTTCAAGAAGCTGGTCTGTTCTTTTATGTTAACAGGGCCTGTTCGTTTGTATTTTTGGATGTACCCTGACCAACCGCCGATGGGACGAGTTTCTACCTTAGCACTGGGTTTGGTGTCGAAAAAATGGGTGCTATCGGCAGAGGATACATCTAGGCCGGTGAGCATGACCACATTGGTAAGTGTTGGGGAAGCAGGGCCATGGCCAAACATAAAGGCATTGAGTGTGTCTAACCAAAAATACGATGCAGCTATCAGCAGTGACTCATTCCTATGCATATCGGCAATAGACAGCCTGATGCATTGGTCCAGTTTTCTCTCACCCCATTGGACTTCATTTGAATGGCTAACTCTCAAGAACCAATCCTTCCATCCCACGGTAGGACTGGGCCAGGAACGGAAGGTGTCCTTCCACAGATCCAAAGAAAAATTCTCGGCTCTAAAAGGGATTCTGTTGGTTTCTGCGTTGATAAGGTCGGTGGGATCTGGATTCCCTAACGGACCGAGACATTGGAGATGTGGTTGATCGGTAGGGATGACGATGTTATTGGACAAATCCTAATGGTTTTGAAGGTAAAAGAAGAACAAAGAAAGAAAAAGAAAAATGTTCAGTAAAATAAATTGCGGATGAACAGGGATGCGGGAAAAATACACAAGGTGGAATGAAGAACTAACCTCAGGGATGATGAAGTTGATGGCCATCTCTTCGCGAGGAGGATGATCGAAGGCTTCGGAGTTGGTGAAGAAGGGGCTTCGTTGAGATCTTGGAGTTCTCGAACAGTGCCGCCGCCGGGAAAGTGAAGTTGGAGCTGTAGAATGGTGTGATGGGGAAGGAGTACCCGAGAAGGAACTATTTATAGGACAAAACAGGCAAGGGCAAATCTGACTTATCTCTTCGCCGTATCCGTGAAATCCGAGGGTATTCAGGTAGATATGGTAATTGTTCTCACGGTAATCAAGGGATTGCGCAGGTGATTTGACAGGAAGCGGTCATTATCCAGAGATATTTCACTGTGCGAGATCTCTCGGTCGGTCCATTGGCAGCGCCTTGTAACGGTAATATTGTCCATGGACGAATAACGTGGAGATGTCCGTTGGAGAGGATAAGGCACGTCGCTGTATGGGATATCCTGGTCAGCCCATCGGCAGCTTTCTGTAACGGTAACATTGCCGATGAACGATTGAAGTGGAGATATCCATTTAGGAAGTTGAGGATTTCGAGGAATATGCGGAGAAATAGGATCAGAGTTGTTCAGATTGAGGTTGTCGGTTACCAAATTGGGAGCATTAATTGGGGAAAGGCATCATTACTATAGAGAATTCCGGAGCATTAATGATTTCATACTCCGAAATTGGGGGGCATGTGTTGACACCGTTTTTGGACACGTATCCAGGATTGGTAGAGTATAGGTCGGCAAGATGCGGTGGCAGTACTTGATCTGCGGAAGAAGCTGCCGACGAGGATGGTTGCCGATGAAGGGGTTGCTGAATATGACTAAGTTCATAGGTGGTGATGTGTTTGTGCCGATGGTCGGTGTTAGTTGGTGTCGATAGCTGTGATAAGGGGGTCTGCCGATGATGCGGAAGAAAAGCGTGGAGGTTGCCGGTCGACTAGTGGAGGTATCCTAGTTTGTCACGAAAGGATTGTTTTATGATTTCCTTAGTTATTTAAATCGCTTTGTACACGGAATCTGTTTGGAATTCGAGTTCTAGTCGTGTCTGGTTGTAGCTCTTTGAGCAGGGTATAAATGAAGACCCTAGGGCATTGTAATACAGACATCTATCAATCAATCAAACACAAGTTTCTACTCATATTCTAGCATCTACTTTTTCGACGACTTCGTCATATTTTCCTTTTTATTACGAGTTCTTAGGAGTTCGTCGACTTAAGCTCGGCGTATTCTCAAGTTTCGCGTGAATACCTCTTGGCCGTGGCATCCGGGCGCATCGCTGTTGTCGGGACCAAAGTATTCAAGTTATCACCTTTGCCGATAGTAAGGTCAAATCGGCTGGCACGCCTTAACGTTTAAATCGGGTATTAGCCCTTTGTGTTTGCAGGTCAGCTTTTGCATCAACAGAGTGGAGGTGTAGATCGGAGGAAGCCCGGCCTGTCGGTGTCTACTCCGAGCTTGTACCTGCGGGATCAAGTTCTCCTAACCTGAGGCTTGCTCCTAGGATTCTTCAGTATTTCGACTTCTAAATTCTAGTAAGTTCTTGTTTTATTGTTCTTTGGTTTATGAGTTTACTTTAATCTCTTCGCGTAGAGTTTAGAGTAATCATCTCTAGCTTAGACGTGGTGTTTGGGCTAGGATACTCATAGATATTCCCTAACTAGCTGGACCGTGGTAGTAGCGAGAAACGTGACATTTGCGAGTTACCTTTGCAGACCATATCTCATTAGCAGGAAGGATAGGGTTTATAGGTGCGGGTTGAACATCCTCTGTGCTGTCTAGATTCCGTTAGCCTCCCCAATAGAACAATAGATCATCCTTACCAAGGTTAGAAGGAGATTACGGTTGTAGTCTTCTCTATTTATCACTCACATCAAGAAACATTCTTTGTTGCCTAAAGGGTTAGTAGTAATAGACTGGGTTAGTCAGATGCACTCTTTCTCCTAGTGGTAAAAAAATAAATACGATACTCTGGATAACCTCCCGGGTGAAGTGCTCACCGATATCCGTGCGCTTGCGGATCAATTCCTTATTGCGTTCCCAAATATCAACAAGCATTTCTAGCGCCGTTGCCGGGGAGAAAGACGGTTTGCTGAGATAACCTTGAGTCTTATTACTAGCTTGTATCTATACTTTTATCTTTTCTTATCTTTTATATTCTGTATTTATTTTCTTTACTCTTACCTTATGGAAAACCAAGATTCTAAATCAATCTACCAATTTGCAACACCTTCGGAAACTGACCTTTTACCATGGGAGTCATCACAGCCTATCCAAACATCCCAGTATAGGTTAAGTTCTAGGTTGATTGCCATGATTCAAAACCTATCTTTTTCGGGAAAGGAAGACGAAAACCCTTACCTTCATATTAGAGATTTTGAGCAGACATGTGATTGTCTTCGCATTGACGGCATTTCTGATAAAACTTTATGTTGGAAGCTTTTTCCTTTTTCCTTAAGGGGAGAAGCTAGACAATGGTATAGTCAGAAGGTAAGTCAACAACGAGGTGAATGGGGAGTTTTAAGAGCCAACTTTTGTCTAGATTTCTATTCCCTCGACCGTATCGGCGACCTTAGACTCGAAGTCCTATCTTTTAAACAAAAAGATAATGAAACTTTGGGAAAATCTTAGAAATGTTTTTTCTGATCTTTTAGAATCTGGTCCAAACCTTAATCTTGAAGACCCTATTCTTTTATTTCACTTTTTTCGAGGTCTTCAGAAAAATCACAAACAAATGCTACACACAATGTCTAGAGGTTCTTTCTTTCGCATCCCTACCGATGAAGCTAGAGTGATCCTAGATAGAATCCTAGAAGTTGAGATGGATAATACCCTTCATGATGAAACCTACGAAGCTGAAGTAGACACTCTACCAAATTCTTCATCTACTTTAGCTATCCCAAGTTCTGAGCCACAAAAGGAAGAAATTCCACCATCGGACTTCATGCGGGATATAGAATCCGATCTTTTTGCCGATTTTGGAAACATTTCAAACTACCATTCTATTGACAAACCCCAAAACGGCCAGTTTAGCATTTATTTACCAAGTAAATATCAATTAAGAGAGCTTATCTCAGTCATGAGTAGCGAGTGGTTGGAGGAATCAGAGCTTTCCTCTGATGTGATCCATTTGAACACACCCTCTACAACTATACACTGTGCTTATAATTCTGATCGATTTGATGCTCCCTATAATCCTGTTGTGGGGATCAACATCATGTCTGAATCTTTTGCACTTAAACTATTTAAAAACTTGTTCTTAACCCCCACAACAAAGGTCATAAAGGAATCGTCGGGACGATTAGTCCCCAGTCTTGGAATTATTAATGTCCTACCTCTTACGGTAGAAGGCTCCATGGTTCATTTGAACTTCTATATCTTTGATACATGGGACTTCGACCTATTGATAGGACAACCTTTTAGAAGACTCCTTTATGAAGGTCATACTAGAAAGCTACACATTTCTTTTGGAAAAGCCTTTAAATTTCCAATAACAATTTCACACTCCTTAAATAATAAGGCCGAGTCATATCTTTTTCCTGATCCTATGGAGGAGGTAAAGGCTGCATCTCTTAAGCTTTTAGATGAATCAGACTTAGAAGATGAAACTCCTTTCTTCATAGAAGAAGAGGCCGAACCTTCTGAACCTGAACCCTTAGATGAGTTTGCAGAAACACCTAGACCTCCCATAGAGCTTAAAACTTTACCACCCGGTCTTATCTAAGCAATCCAGAGTTTCCTGTGATCATTAGTGATAAACTCACTCAGGAGCAAACTCTGCGATTGATGACCATTCTTGAGAAACATCACTTAGTTTTTGGCTACTCACTCCAAGATCATACAGGAATCAGTCCTATGATTTGTACCCATCGTATTCCAACAGATCCTTCTGTTTCACCTTCTCGAGAACCCCAACGTAGACTTAACAACACTATGAGAGAGGTAGTTAAAAAGGAAGTTATCAAGTTGCTGCATGCAGGGATTATATATCCTGTGCCGCATAGTGAGTGGGTGAGCCTAGTTCAAGTTGTGCCTAAAAAGGGAGGCATGACTGTTATTATGAATGAAAAGAACGAGCTAATTCCGCAACGCACCGTCACAGGATGGCGGATGTGCATAGAATATAGAAAACTAAACAAAGCCACGAGAAAGGATCATTTTCCTTTACCTTTCATAGATGAGATGCTAGAGCGGTTAGCAAACCATTCGTTCTTTTGTTTCTTAGATGGATATTCAGGGTATCACCAAATCCCGATCCATCCCGATGATCAAAGCAAAACCACTTTTACATGCCCATATGGAACTTATGCTTACCGAAGAATGTCTTTTGGGTTATGTAATGCACCAGCTTCTTTTCAAAGATGCATGATGTCTATATTTTCTGATATGATTGAAGAGATTATGGAAGTTTTCATGGATGATTTCTCTGTTTATGGAAAAACTTTTTATAGTTGTCTTGAAAACTTAGACAAGGTTTTGCAAAGATGTGAAGAAAAGCACTTAGTCCTTAATTGGGAAAATGTCATTTCATGGTTAGGGAAGGAATAGTGTTGGGACACTTAGCGTCTGAAAGAGGTATTGAGGTAGACAAACCTAAAATTGAAGTAATTGAACAACTACCTGCACCTGTGAATATAAAAGGAATTCGAAGCTTTCTTGGCCATGCTGGTTTTTATCGTAGATTTATAAAAGATTTTTCATTTATTGCTAGACCACTTACTCTTTTGCTAGCCAAGGATGCTCCTTTCGAATTTGATGATGCATGTCTAACATCTTTCAATTTATGAAAGAAAGCACTCATCTCTGCACCAATCATTCAACCCCCTGATTGGTCATTGCCTTTTGAAATTATGTGTGATGCTAGTGATTATGCTGTGGGGGCAGTTTTGGGACAAACTAAAAATAAGAAGCATCATGCAATTGCTTATGCCAGTAAAACTTTGACAGGAGCTCAACTTAACTATGCAACCACTGAAAAAGAGCTTCTGGCTGTTGTCTTTGCCATTGATAAATTTAGATCTTATTTAGTTGGAGCTAAAATAATTGTTTACACTGATCATACTGCACTAAAATATTTGCTCACTAAAAAAGATGCTAAACCTCGCCTGATTCGATGGATCTTATTACTTCAAGAATTTGACTTAGAAATAAAAGATAAAAAGGGAGTAGAAAATTTTGTTGCTGATCACTTGTCTAGAATGTATTTTAACAATCCACAGGAAACCCCCATCAATGATTCACTCCGGGACGACATGCTCTACGGGATTAACAGGTCTGACCCCTGGTATGCAGATATTGTTAATTTTATGGTTTCAGGGTATGTACCGCCAGGAGCAAACAAGAAGAAGCTTATTCAAGAAAGTCGTTCACATATATGGGATGAGCCATACCTCTTTCGAGTATGCTCTGATGGCTTACTCAGAAGATGTGTGACCACTGAGGAAGGATGGAAGATCATCGACAGATGTCATTCATCACCATATGGAGGTCATTACGGAGCATTCCGTACACATTCAAAGATCTGGCAGTGTGGATTCTACTGGCCTACAATGTATGAAGACACGAAGCAATATATCAGAAGATGTGGGCCATGTCAAAGGCACGGAAACATAAATACAAGGGATGCAATGCCACTCACCAACAACCTTCAGATTGAGCTCTTTGATGTCTGGGGAATAGACTATATGGGTCCATTTCCTCCATCAAAGAAGTGTGAGTACATCTTGGTGGCAGTTGACTACGTCTCCAAGTGGGTAGAGGCATTACCTTGCAAGCATGCCGACAACATCAGTTCAAAGAGGATGTTTGAAGAAATTATATTTCCAAGATTTGGAGTCCCAAGAGTAGTGATAAGTGATGGAGGAGCACACTTCATCGATAAACGCTTCAAGCAATATCTATCAAAACATGGAATCCATCATAACATCGCTACCCCCTACCATCCTCAGACAAGTGGCCAAGCAGAGACTTCCAGCAAGCAAATCAAGAATATTCTTTAGAAGACAGTAAATGAAATGGGAACGGCGTGGAAGGACAAGTTACCCGATGCACTCTGGGCATACCGGACAGCATACAAGACCCCAATTGGAATGTCTCCATACCAATTGGTGTACGGGAAGACTTGCCACCTACCTATTGAACTAGAGTTCAAAGCACACTGGGCCATAAAGAGATGGAATATGGACCAAGATGTTGCTGGAGATCATAGAAGAATGCAACTATCAGAATTGGAAGAATGGCAAGAGAAATCATATCACAATTCGAAGATCTACAAAGAAAGAGTCAAAAGGTGGCATGACAAGAGAATCAAGAAGGAGTTCACACCCGGAGATAAGGTGTTACTTTTTAATTCCAGGGTGAAGCTTTTCGGGCATGGAAAACTCCAGAGCAAATGGGAAGGACCATTCAAGGTAATTAATTCATCATCCCACGGAGCTATCACACTTCAAAATGACGAAGGTACGTTATTCAAGGTAAATGGTCAACGTCTTAAATTGTTTTTAGAGCCCAATAAAGAATTAGAAGAAATAGACGTAATCCATTTTTTTCTTCCCATGGAGAATTAGAGCCCGACCTTTTTAGTCTGACGTTTTTGGGTCATATATATATATTCCTAATTAAGTCTGCATCTAGAAACACGCTCGAGGAAGTGGGCCCATAGAAGAGACAGAGAGAGGGCGGGCGCCCTGATCAAGTGGGCTGGTGCCCAGCTCCTGTTCCCCCTCGGTCCCGATTTTCTCTGTTATGGAAAATGCACTTATGGTAATCCGAATAATCCCTCAGAAGGAAAGTTTCTCACGCACATCGACGGGAGCAACCAGAACAACCCCTAAAGGCACTTTTTGACCCCTATATAAACAGACCCCTGACATCAGTTTTCAAACACCAATCCACCAAGCCTTTGAAAGGTCCTAATATGGCTAGAGGGGGGTGAATAGCCTATTTAAAAATTCTACAAACTCACTAGAGCAAGAGGTTAGTAAATAACAAAGCGAAGCTTTTTGCTCTAGCTCTAATGGGGTGTTTGCAAGCCACCTATCCAACAATTCTAGTTGATATAATCACTAGGCACACAAGAGCTATGTCACTACTTACAGTAGAAGGCTACTTAAAGTTTCTATACAAGTAAGTAAGCTACTCTAGTTTGCGGGAATGTAAAAGAGATGGTTTGAACTTTATACCGCCGCGTAGAGGGGATGAACCAATCAATAATATGAAGTCCAATCACCGGGAGAAATCCAATGAACAATCACAATGGAGACACACAATTTTTCTCCTGAGGTTCACGTGCTTGCCGGCACGCTACGTCCCCGTTGTGTCGACCAACACTTGGTGGTTCAATGGCTAAGAGGTGTAGCACGAACCTCGTCCTCACTAGGACACCACAAGAACCTACCCACAAGTGAGGTATCTCAATGACACGAGCAATCCAATAGAGTTACCTTTCGGCTCTCCGCCGGGGAAGGTACAAGACCCCTCACAATCACCGGGAGATGGCCACGAACAATCACCAACTCGTGCCAATCCTCCTCCGCTGCTCCAAGCCATCTAGGTGGCGGCAACCACCAAGAGTAACAAGAAAAACCGTAGCTAGAACGATCCCCAAGTGCCACTAGATGCAATCACTCAAGCAAATGCACTTGGAATCACTCTCAATCTCACAAAGATGTTTAATCTATGAAGGAGATGAGTGGGAGGTGTTTGCTTAGGCTCACAAGGATGTCTAGTAGTCAAGAATGCCAAGAGAGTAAGCCCTAAGCCGACCAACAACTATTTATAGACCCCTCAAACAAATAGAGCCGTTGGCTCTCTCACTGGGTCTAACTCGGGGTCACCGGACGCTCTTAAAGGGGCACCAGATGCTCAACACCTGCGTCCGGTGCTCCAACGTCAGCCACGTGTTAGAATCTAACGGTAACCTACAGAGCACCGGACGCTGAGCAAGATACCACCGGACGCGTCCGGTGCACACCGGACCCATGCGCAGAGAGCTCCGCAAACTCGCACGGTCACCGGACGCAAGCCACCGGACGCACCCTGAGCGTCCGGTGCTCACCGGACTCATGCGTATAGAGGGTTGCAAAACGCCCTCACACCGGACGCTAACCACCGGACGCTCTCAGAGTGCGTCCGGTGCTCAACCCTAGCAGGGTCAAGCACCCCGGACTCTGAGGCCAGCATCCGGTGCCTCCACACTCAGCGTCCCGTGAGAGTTTCTCAGAGAGAAAACACTCCCTCGACTTCTCCAAATTTCCACCGGCGCAATAGAAAATATGCACTTCATTTTCTCAAAAGCGCCGACTTGATAACCGCTTAGCCAAAGAATTCCCCTCTTTAACACATATCCTCTCTCTACCCTTCAAACTCCACCTCCTTCTCAAAGTGTGCCAACACCACAATGTGTATACCAACAAGTGCACGTGTGTTAGCATTTTCACAAACAATTTCTTTGAAGGAGTTAAGTTAGCTCACTAGGTTCTAAATGCATGCACATGAACAATGACACCTAGTGGCACTTGATAACCGCTTAGCCAAAGAATTCCCCTCTTTATAGTACGGCTATCTATCCTAAATGTGATCACACCCTCTATGGTGTCTTGATCACCAAAACCAAAACCCTAAGCAATACCTTTGCCTTGATCTCCATTGGGTTTTGTTTTTCTCTTTCTTCTTTTCCAAGTTGAGAAATTGATCATCTTGTGGTCATCAACAACATCACCATGATCATCACTTGCTCCATCACTTGGCATGTACCAACCTCATTAAGTCTACACACACATAGCATAGAGGTTAGTACTAGGGTTTCATCAATTATCCAAAACCAAACTAGGGCTTTCAGCCTTCTCTTCTTCTTCAATTAGAGCTTGTTTAGTCCCTCGCAGCTCCAATGGCCGAGAAGTTCCACGATGATTGGGAAGTCGTCCCCTTCAACCTCAACATGAAGCCTGTGGAAGACCCCGACGCCCGTGCTCTCATCCCGGCCAACTCAGAGCGACAGCTAGAAGCCATGCCATTACGCCAACGCAGCTCCGCCCAATCCTATCATGCTCAACCAGTTCTCACCGCACCGCCACAACCCCTACTCCTCAAGGGATCATCATCCAAGACGAAGACCACCATCAAGGTGCCAACCGGCACAAGGATCCTTCCACCTAGACCCAATGAGAGGGTCGTTGGAGTCAAGACCAACCGGAGCAGCGAGATCAGCAGCATTCTCGACACTACGAAGGAGGAAAGGCCTTACTTCGATGGGATTAGAGCAGCCAAAGTCCGTTTCATCCCTCCAAAGGCAGCCCCGAAGCATGCTCTCAATGCTTTTGAAAGACCTCCCAAGCGTCGCAAGACTATAGTAGATATTGATGAGGACGTTCGCAGGCTAGACAGAGTCATCATAGACCTCCAGTCCTCAGTTAATTCCCTCACTAGGCAGCTCTCTAACCACAACACTGTTATTAGGCAGGATCTTGCCAGTGCCAATAAGAAGATTAAGGAGTTAGAGCGCCGCTGAGTTATCTAGGTTAGACCTTGAGGCAATGCATCTTAGTTATCTATCTTTAAATTTGGTTTAGGTTTACTATTATCGTCAGTTTGCTACTAGTTATTTGTAATAAATGCCTCAAGATTAATAAAGAGTATTATTATTATTATGTCTTGTGTGTCTCTACTTTATTTTTGTGCAAGAAAGCAGAAAACAAGTATGGGGGAGATCCCTCGACATGCCAAACACACTTCGACTACACCACTCCACGATTCAGGTACACACTCTGCACACTTTACACATACACATATCTTGGATTATGCAGAATATTGTTTCCAACATGATAAAGACTAAAATGTTTCTAAATATGATTAATCTCACTCTGTGATATTTCCTAAAACTCGCAATTATTGAAAATCATTTTAAAACCCTATGTTGCTTAAGTTAGTGTGGAATGTGAGATGGTAGAGTATGAGTTTCTTATTCTTGATATCATTGTTGCTTGGAGAATTTATTTCAAAATCTTCAAAATTCTAGCTACCATCCTCAGTGTTTTATATGCCTACTAAAACTGAAAATATTAATTATGATTATAAAAGCTATCTACTCTGTATTGAGTTTGTTCAAAATGAGTTAGACCCTTGTTGAGAGATTTATCATGCTCCTAAGATCAAGACATTTATTCAGAAAGATTCACTCTTCCGAAGTATGATTGCATTAGAGGCATGGGCTATGCAAAAATAAAGATATTTCGAGGAAATAAAAAGGAGCAAGTGCTCGATAACCTCGCAGAAAAAAAATGGACAAGTGTTCGGCAGTAGAATTAGGGGTACCTCGGTATCCACTTAAAAAAAGAGAGAAAAGAAGAAAATGATAGCCCATGGTCCCTCTAATAAGCAATATGCCAGCAAGAGTTGACAAGTTTTTAATTTTCAAAGTCTTTGATCTAAGAGTATGACATTCCCCTCCTCGGATCCCGTTTTGATCAGGCAATAAATACAAAGTAAGTATGCTTGAGAATTTTTGCAAATTAAAACAGCCTCAGTGAGATATATAAAAGATAATGAGTGATCTGAGAAGACCTATGAGGATAAAAGGTATGCTAACTTTCTTTCAAAAATATACAAAAACTCCAAGTGACATGATTGAGAAGAAAGGATCTCTACTCTTAACCATATACTTCCCTGACTACAGTACACAGTGGATTTTAACACCCTGCAGTTATGAAAAGAAAGTTTTAAAATGTTTTACCCTAGATATTGTTCTTAACCATCCTTTTCTCGAGGACAAGTAAAAGCCTAAGTATGGGGGTATTTGTTGACGGTTTTTAAGTATCAATTTTAATTATCAAATAGATAAGAGAAAGGACCAATATACAAACAACACCTAGAATTAGGGTTTGATCTGACAGAATTCCACGAGTTTTGTTGTTTATCTGTTTCTGTAGGGAGTTATCGGGAAATAAGGAAGAAAGGCCCACATGTCGGGATTACATAGAGATATCAACGCACCGCGCAATTTTCTACCATCTAGAAGACTCGAGAAGCCACGGGAAGAAAGCGAAGGCCGAAAGGGGCCAGGCCCAGGGCGCCCGCCCTAAGGACCTGGGCGCCCGCCCTCTGTTGCATGCCAATCAGGACTCTTTTCGCACACGACGTTCCACCGACCTAAAGGATCAAGGATAACTGTCCAATCAATGTCGGTTTGATCCAATGGCTCACGTTCACTTGAGAGGACTATAAAACCAGACCCCCTGTCCCCTGGAGGAGACAAGTTTATCATAGAGTTGACGGGAGCCCTCGAAGGAAAACCACTTCTCTAAATAAAATTTCTTTTTAGGCTTAGCAACCAATGTGAGTAGAAATAGATCTTCTAGTTTCTACTAGATTGAGAGAGATAGAGTGGAGGTGTAGATCGGAGGAAGCCCGGCCTGTCGGTGTCTACTCCGAGCTTGTACCTGCGGGATCAATTTCTCTTAACCCGAGGCTTGCTCCTAGGATTCTTTAGTATTTTGACTTCTAAATTCTAGTAAGTTCTTGTTTTATTGTTCTTTGGTTTATGAGTTTACTTTAATCTCTTCGCGTAGAGTTTAGAGTAATCATCTCTAGCGTAGACGTGGTGTTTGGGCTAGGATACTCATGGATATTCCCTGACTAGCTGGACCGTGGTAGTAGCGAGGAACGTGACATTTCCGAGTTACCTTTGCAGACCATATCTCGTTAGCAGGAAGGATAGGGTTTATAGGTGCGGGTTGAACATCCTCTGTGCTGTCTAGATTCCGTTAGCCTCCCCAATAGAACAGTAGATCATCCTTACCAAGGTTAGAAGGAGATTACGGTTGTAGTCTTCTCTATGTATCACTCACATCGAGAAACATTCTTTGTTGCCTAAAGGGTTAGTAGTAATAGACCGGGTTAGTCAGGTGCACTCTTTCTTCTAGTGGTAAAAAAAATAAATATGATACTCTAGATAACCTCCCGGGTGAAGTGCTCACCGATATCCGTACGCTTGCGGATCAATTCCTTATTGTGTTTCCAAATATCAACAACTCTCTTTCACGAAGTCAAATGGATGCATGCAAATGCCAAAAGCAGGAAGCTTCCACGATGCTCACTTCCTGGCCAACAGCATCTGCATGCACTCGCCCAAAAATAGCTCCACGCACACAACAACATGTAAGTGAAATTCCAGTTCGAGCAGCATATAATTCCAAGGACATGCTCTCTGTCTAGCACAATAAATATAGCAAGAAGCTGCTCCCAAATAGAGGACGTTCGGCTGGAAATGTTTCCGAGTCAACCGGAAATTCAGTCAGCAGCTCGCACTTTTATTTTTCCATCCCTATTTAGGTGCTAACTTCACCCATATATATGAAAAATAAGATGGGCAATTAAGTTAGCTTTTCATAAATATTTTTAGGGTTAATTCTCATGCATCTCACCACGTCACTAAGCGTATTTAGTATATACAAATGAGACTCACACTTAGTGGCACTAAATAACCATTGCAATTAAAGATTTCCCCTCTTTATAGTACGGTTATCTATCCTAAATCCACTCACACCCACTTGGTGTCTTGAGTGGCAAAACAAAATGGCCCTATTAAAAATACCTTTGCCTTGAGCCTATTTTATTTTTCTCTTTCTTTTATTTCAAGTTGGAGCACTTGAATATCATCTTTTGGTCACCTCCATCACCATAACCATCATCTAGCTCCATCACTTGGTGTGTACCAACCTATCTTTGTATTTTACTCATGACAAAGGTTAGTACACATAGATTTTATCAATTATCCAAAACCAAACTAGGGATTTCATCCATATTGATATAAAAGTTGAGATTCAATTTCCATTATATATATATTATTATAATATTTTTTTAAAAGGATAACTATAGACTAAGATAGACTAATGTCAAAATCAGCGAACCGTTCCCTGGCAACGGTGCCAGAAATACTTGTTGGTATAAATTAACTGCACCCTAATAATGATTATAATCAGATTATCTGCAAGCGCACAGATATATACTGGTCAGCATTTCACCAAGATCAAGTCAGTTTTAATATCGAACCCAAAGGAACAGAAGGTGATTTATGACTTAGTCTATAAGTCTTGATCTAAGGGGGGTACAATCAATCTAGAAAACTATTAAGAATGAGGAAATAGCTAATGTACTCTGGTTCTAATAACCGGTAAACTTTATATAATATCGTCTTATCGGGCAAGTAACCTGAATAGGAGAAGAAACAAAGTAATCTCCTATTAGGCACCTATAAGCCTATCGATCCTATCAACGGGAAGTGGACTACAGAAGAATCAACTTAGCTATAAAGTCATCTACGTGAGCTACCACTGTCCAGCTGATCAGGGGACATTCACAAGCAACCATAGCCCACACACCACGTCTATGCTACGAATCACTACAGCGACCTAGGAGCTACCCAAATCGTATTACTCAATATAGTATGAGTTACAAACCAAAGAACAAATAAAAACAAGTTGCTTACTTGAATTAGAATGGTAAATACAAAATACCTCAAAATGCAGCTCCAGACGAGGGAGCCGAATCCAAACGAATACAGCTTCTGAGGAAGCTCGACAGGCCAGGACTCCTCCGAATCTCTACTCCTCTACTTTATCTCTCTAATCTCTATCTTTATTGCTAGCCTGGATATAGTGGATCTCTATCTAATGCTCTGACTCTTCACCTCTTGATCTAGCCTCCTCTAGGGGTGGTCTAGCCTTATATTTATAGCCTGGTGGGATGGATACGCGTCGTTGGATGAAACCGACTTAACGAGCAGTCGAGATGGCTCCTCAGAGGCAGTGGAGAAAGGTTCTGGAAGGGGGACCAAAACTCTAATAGGGGGCACTGGCCGGCCCCACCTAGCAGCTGCCAGCCCCCCTGTTGTGTCGGGTGTCTTCTGGAGTATTCCTAATCCCTCTGGTGTCATCCTTCCATCGTGGATAAGTTTCGTGGTTGATTAGCACTTAAATCCATCTTTTCAACTCTTTCTGAAATAATCTCTAAAAAACATAGAATATACAAAACTTGTGGAAATTGTCAGTGATAACCCTAATCTAGTAGATATTCATATCTGGTGGAGAAATAAATGCTAACAAATTTTGTAAGTTAACAGGTGTCAACACCAACCTTTTTCTCGGGACGAGTAAAAGCCTAAGTGTGGGGGTAATTATAGACACCTCTTAACTCACAAAATTTGTTAGTATTTATTTCTCCACCAGATATGAATATCTACTAGAATAGGGTTATCACTGACAATTTCCACGAGTTTTGCATATTCTGTGTTTTTCAGGGATTATTTCAGAAAGAGCTGAAAAGAGAGATTAAGTGCAAAATAAACACGAAACTTATCCCGACGCAATAACACCGCTAACGGGACATGGGAAGACTCTAGAAGACACCCGAAGAGCTGGGGGGTATAACACTTCAAAATTTTTAATTTTGGAATGTTATTAGAAAACACTAAATTAAATAAGGATTTAAATTTTTTCTAAAATATTCCAAGATTTATTTAATTATTGAATTCAAAAAGAGAGAAAAATTTGGAATTTTAAAACTTTTATAAAGTAAAGTGAGGAGTGTTGGTTTTTTGTTTTGAGTTTTGTGCCCTAGCTTTCTTTAGCTCGTGTGTGAAAAATAAATTTCTAAACTTCAAGCAACTATAGTTAGGCCCTTTTGGGTTTTTGAAAAAAATAAAACAAAACACTAAAAGTCCTATTTGAAAACTATTTCTGATTTGGGTTTAAAAAACAATTTAAAAAAAGTGTTATTAAGAAAATATGCTTTGTTTCCAAAAGTAGTAAACACAACAATTCCTAAAATAATCTTCAATTAATAAATCAAATTTTGGTTTATAAAGGTGTTGAAAGTTTTGATTTAAACCCTTTTGAATAAAAAGAAAAAAAAGCTTTTCCTTTCATTTGGGCCGTCACTCTTTTCTTTCGGCCCAACCCTGCAGCCCAGCCCCCCACCTTTTCCCCCTCCGCGCGCGCACCGCCCGCGTGGGCCGCGGCCCATCTCGTGCCCCCGCAGCTGGCGTGCAGCCCCGTGGCCCAGCTCCACCCGGCCCCCTTGCGCCCACGCTTTGCCACCGAGAGGCAAGGCCCACCTGTCAGGGGGAGGTCACCCCTAACCTCCCGCCCGACTCGGACGCGGACGACGCCACCACGCTGGTTTCCGTGCGCACGCGAATCGAGGTTCGCCTCCACCTATATAAGGGCACCCTGCAGCCACTGCACGCCTCCCTAGCAACCCTAGTCACCTCTAAACGCCGCTAAGAAGCCCTAGAGCGAGCTTGAAGCCCCGTCGCTCCGTCCTCGAAGCCGGCCGTCGACGAGCTCGCCCCACCGCTGCCTCATCCGCCAAGGTGAGACGCTCTCTGAACTCGTGAAGGTGGGACGAACGCGTTGGTGCTCTCGGATTGATCTCTCTCCCTTCCTTCTGTGCACACGAGCTCGCTGGAGAAGAGCCGCCGCCACCATCACGCACCGCCACGTGGCCCGCGCCGCTCGGCCGCATCTAGCCCCTGCCACCGCACGCAGTGAGCTTGCCGCATCGCGCGCTAAGTGCCCGTACACTCGCCGCGGCGTGTAGTGCCCCGTAGCGCCGCTGCTCCCACCTCGCCGGCGCGGGCCATGGCACCGCGGCCCGCGCGCACCGCGCCGTCGCGGCTGGCCAGGCCCCCAGCGCCGCCGCGCACCAGCCCGGTCCACCGTGGACTGGTGCACCCCCACGCCCGCACTCAGTCCACCATAGACCGGCCAGTCCCGAGCCGCCATGTGGCTGGCCACACCGGCCACCACCCCCCATGCACGCCGCCCCTGGCTATCTTGCCAAAAAGCCCCTGTGGTTTTTCTAAATTAACCCGCAGTCCTGAGTAGTTTAGAAATAA
Source organism: Sorghum bicolor (assembly GCF_000003195.3). Taxonomy (NCBI): domain Eukaryota; kingdom Viridiplantae; phylum Streptophyta; class Magnoliopsida; order Poales; family Poaceae; genus Sorghum; species Sorghum bicolor. Next base: position 19,603,106 of record NC_012873.2, on the reverse strand, counting down.
TTAGATTTAAGTCCTGTTTTTTGCAATCTAGCGCCTGGATCCATTGGTATTTATAGATTAAGTCCAAAATGCTTTTGAAAATCAGTTTTAATTATTTAAAATACAAAAAATAGTTCTGTTAATTCACAGTTTTGCCATTGACCTAGTTTTTCCAAAATGTTTTAACTTCGATCAATCTCGTTCTGGTTGCGTTTGTTTCGTATCGCCGCGCTCTACACAATAGTATAAATATTTATCATGTAACTTATTCTTGGATTTATTGATTTAAATATTGATTAATATTTATTGAATAGCTTTTAAATTAGAAAACAATCTAGGGTTGTAATTCGGTTCTCGTTGCGTTGTGACAATGTCGATGTAATCTACATATTAGCAATGCTATTTTCATTGTCTCGTGCTTATGAGTATAATTAATGTGATTAATGTTTTGAATGCATTTCTGTTTAATTAATTTAAAAACAACTTAGGATTACACTTCGGTATCTTTATAATCAAATGTGAACTTAAATACTTCTTAATTATAATTTGATTATTTAAACATGAAGCACATAAATAATTTAGTAATATTTACTTAAAGTCTTTTTGAATTAAAAGTAAATTATGTTTATAATTTTGATCTTTTATAAATAAATAAATAAAGGCTCACATTATTAATATCAACTTTAATGTTTCTTTATTAATTATAACTTGATTAGTTTAAACATGATATATAATCACTCGATTAGTTGCTTTCATATAATCTATATTTCAAAACTATAAAGGCTTAATTGGCTTCCATGGTATATAATTATTTATCAATAAAATATGACTAAAGTTTAACTTTGACTTTTATGACTCAATATAATTTGGTTAGTCCAACATTAGCATAGTTCTCTGAAATGTCTATCATCTTATTTCATCAAATAAAATACCACAAGTGTATAGTTTGTCTTCTCCGTTATGTTGTAAGCCTCGAAAGTCGTGTTCGATTAACTATAGCTCCGTTCTCAATCGTTCTTGTGTTGTCATGATTGTAGCAATAAACCATGTCATTTATTACGCTCTCTTGTAAAGCTTTTTTTTAATTGTCGTTTGTTCTTAATCATGATTGTTTGTTTGTCTGTTTGTATTGCTTGTTTGCTTTGAGTAGAAGAAGCGTGGTTCATTAGCACCGAAGACCAGGAGCTGAGGACCGACAGTTGCAGTAGAAGCTAAAAATCAGAAGATAGAAGCCAAAGAATTCTGAGCAGATATACACTGGGAGTAAAGGTAAGTGCAGGCACCCTTTGATCATATTGTACCTATGAACTTAAAATGCATTTACTTTTATTGCATGTGTCTTAATACTGCAAACCCTAAACACCTGAGTAGCCTTGTATTGTATTCCTTGTACCCCTAGGTTTTATACATGGGTAGTTTGGTGAACAGTAGATATGCTTAGCTGCTCTACTCATCTAATCTATATAATAATAAAAGTAACAATATTGTATAATGAATTCTTCAATGATGACTAATGCTTCAATGGTGGACAATGGTCACTTCGGTGATGGAGATGTTGCGGTGCTTGCGAGCATCATGGTTTGTTGAGAAAAGGGGGAGCGGGTACTGTTGGTTGGCCCAGTTGCCAGGCATACCCGTGTCTGCTCTCCGTAAGGACTTAGTCATGGAGCGGTCCCCTAGGACATACAGTGCAGCTCCAAGCCATATGGCTCTGGCTTGACTAATTATCAGGACCTCCACTAGTAGGGTGTTACTTTCCGGGTAGGCGTAAGGAAGTAGCTTGGGTATTCATATTAAGAGGTCGGTCAGTTCGGAGTCCCATTGCTATGGGCATGGCTGCCGCGTGCCCTGGCAAAAACTTACGAGTGGCATCCTATTAGTTGGACCCTGTGAAAGGTCTCGTAGTGAAACCCTGCCTGCTCACCTTGGTAGTGTTTTGGGGAGTCGCGACCCTGGGCAAATGGGAATCACGACTTGGAGTGAAAGTGCATACCTCTGTAGAGTGTAAAACTGATATATAAGCCGTGCTCACGGTCACGAGCGCCCCAGACTCTCACATGATGAACAAATTGGAATCACATGGAACTTGGAGGCGGAACTTGGTTGAGGTTGCTACCACATGCTTTGGCAGAATAGCTATTCCGTGTTGGCAGGATTGCTATCCTGTGTTCTTAATTGGGATTGCTATCCCATGACCTTAATGGGGTTGCTACCCCGAGTTACTATCCAAGGTTGTTACCTCGGAGATCTTAATAATAATTATTATAATGGTGACTAATAATATTGTTAATGTACTTTCATCTAATTAAGGGTTGGGATGCTTTACTCATATTTAGTAATAGGTTGTTTAAATAAAAGAGATTATAATAAAAGTTTGTCAACTTAAAAGGCTCACTTGTAGTTAAATTGTGTCAACTTTTCCTTTGATTAAGCCTTGCATGTCATTATACTTTCCGCCTGTACTTGTTGAGTTCGACATGAACTCACCCTTGCTATTCCCCCCACACCCGAGTGTGTAGTAAAGTGCTGCTCAGAAGAAGGATAGAGATGCTATGGAGTTTTCTAGAAGCTTGTCAGAAGTGCTTGGCATACGGAGCCCCCAGTCAGTCGTCTTTGAGAAGAATGAAGCCTAAGAAGTTTAGCTATTGTTTCCACGTACTCTGATAGGTGTAAGTGTTATTATAGATATAGTTTTCGCTATATATATAACATTGTTTCCGATATTTCTATTCTTTTGTTGTATGTGTGGACTTCCTGGGCACACATATGATGACTCTGGTCTTGTTTTTTGAAAACCAAGGTGTGACAGGAATGGTATCAGAGCGATGTTGACAGTAGGACGTATGCCTATATAGCACTGGTCAATTTCAAAAGCTTATTTTGAGATAAAACTATTTTCTCATCCCTTGAGTTCTTTATTCTGACTATTTTTCATCCTTGTCATGTTGTATCCCCTCCTTGAATAGCTTCCTTTGAGCTATTTCTATTTATCTCCTTGGCTCTTGTTTAGTTGTTTTACTTAAGTTTTCAAAACTTGATTTATTCCAAAATTCGATGGCCCTTCATCATCTCAGACTTACCTTTTAGGATGACCACCACTGTTGAAGAAGCATGTGTAGTATCATTGTTGTGATGTGTGTTTGACTTGCTTGGTTTGTGTTTTGTGTGTCGTATCTATTCAAGTGTTTTGAAGGAGGTCTGGAAGAAGTCGTTTAGGGATTAGCTCGATCTCTGTTAAGTGGGGTAGTGATCTCTCTTATCCTATCCATGTCTTTTGTCACTCCTGATCTTCTCCAACTATTTTCTCTCACTTCATGCCATGCTCTTTATCCATAATACTCTAGATCATTCTACTATTACCTAATGTCAGATGATTGACATAAGTGAAGATGTCAAAGGAAAGAAAACCTATCATTAGAGTCAACAAATGCCTTCTACAACACAACTAAGTAGTGAACAGGTGATAGCTTGGCAAGCTCACATCCTAGAGATGGCAGCTCATCATATGGCTAGACTCCAGAAGCTGTTGATAGTACAATCTCTACTTCTCCAAGGTGACATTGAAGAAGCTTACATCAAATGTTAGGAAGACCCAACTATGCTACCCTTGTCCCTAGTAAACAAGGAGAAGCCCTTGTTTACACTAGATCAAGTACTAAGTGGAGTAAGACCACAAAAAGATCCTTAGTTACATTTAGAGAAGAACATGACCGAAACTCGCGAAGAAGCAATGAAGCGACAAGTAGTAGAAGCCTGGAAGAACATGAAAGCTAAGAAAGATGGTATTAATGAGGTACTTGGGATTCAAGAGCCGTGTCACTGTTGTAGACGTTATGGTTTGCCTTGTATTCAGAACAAGTCAGGCGAAGGAAAGATTGAGATACATCAGGATCAACAGACTGAAGGTAACAAGAAAGGGAAGGCAATCTCCCTAGAGCCACTGTTAAGTGTTGAGCCAAATTTGAGTTCTACATCGCAGTTACCGTTAGTCCCAAACTCTCATCATACACATTCATATCTTGAAGAGTTAGATGCCCCTTCAGCTACACTTGCTATGCCAGAGATATGCCTAGATGGATGGACCATCACCTATACAGATTTTCAGCCTCGAAAGAGCAAGCAAACTAACAAGCGAATAAGTGCAGAGACTCCATTGAAGGTGAACCCTCAGAACCAACAAGTTAGTAGCACTTTAGTTACTCCTGGCACATCAATTCAAGGAGCTCAACATCAGGATAGCACCTACGGTAAAATTGTTACCAATGTTTGTTACCAGTGCCACGAAGAGGGACATCACTAGAAGCATTGTCCAAATTAGTACCTAGTTCGTGACTATGTTAATGGTACATTGTGTTGACGGTCCTTAAGTACCAAATATAATCATCAAATAAATAAAGAAAAGGATCCAAATGCAATCAACACCCAGACTTAGGGTTTTATCTGATAGAATTCCACGAGTTTTGGTGTTTGTCTATTTCTGCAGGGGGTTATCAGGAAATACGGAAGAAAGGCCCACATGTTGGTATTACATAGAGATATCAACGCACCGCGCAATTTTCTACCATCTAGAAGACTCCAGAAGCCACGGGAAGGAAGCGGAGGCCGAACGGGGTATAGCTGCAACGGGTTCGGTTCGACCCACTTCTGAAGTCGACCCGCACCTGGAATTAGCCAGTGGACCAAATCGGATCGACCCAGAGCAGAAGAGGAGCAAAAGGGTCGTGACCCTATCGACCCCCGGTGACCCTCGGGTCGACCCTGCGACTCGCCTCATAGCTGCAGCTGCTCACCGCCGCTGCCACCCTCCTCCGCCATTGCCGTCGCTGCCGCCGCCACCCCGTCCTCCTCCTCCTTCTCCACCACTTCCCTTACCCTACCCTGGATGTACCACTCGTCTCTTCTGCCCGTCGCGGATCTGGCGAGTTGCCTTCTCCATCCGTATCGCCAAGGAAGAGGAAGCAGAGGAGCAGCGCCGCCGCCTTGTTCTTGGTGGCCATGTCGTTCGTCGTCGTCTGCTGTGCGGCTGATCAGAGAAAGGCTGGATAGCCGGCCGGGGAGATTTCAGGCCGGGACACCAACGCGCCGCCGTCGGATGCGGACGGAACAGGACTTCTACTTCTACAAGAGGTACTATGGATGGATCGTAGGCTCCTAGATATATGTAGGAGATCCGATGGATAACAATAGATGAATTCAATTGGAGATATTTCTACATAGAATAGACTGCCTCACAAATTGCTTGGGATATAGGAGTAAATGATACGACCGAGACTGATTCAGAGGGTGTGAAAATAAATGTGAAATGCCTATGCATGCCATGCCATTGTAATGAACATGCAGCAAGCAGTGCATGAATGTCAAGTGTCGATGCCTCACTTTTGCATTCCAAAATATAGTATGTTGCTTGTCGAATGTCAAATGCTGATGCCTCACTTTTGCATTCCAGAATATAGTATAGTAGGCTGCTTGTCTTATTAGTTTAAGTTTTATATCTATCCGTATTATTAATTAGGGATATATCTATATATGTATCTGTATTTGTATCAATATCTATATCTATATCTATAATTATATTTGTATCTATATCTATGTCTATGTCTATTCTATATAACTATAAAAGATTTGATGTGTGCCACTCAGTCACTGTAGTTCATTGTCTGTGCATGCATTCTCAAGTTTGATTATTAGGATTCTGCAACCAGCTATTTAATGCAGTTGCAAGTTCAGTGCAATTGCAAGTTTCTTTTGGTTTTCCAATTAACCATTGGCAAATAGGCTTTACAAATCAAAAGATGCAGACTGATTTCTTTTGAAGTTGTTAGACTTTGTTGGCTCATAGTAGCCCTTTTTTTTGGTACACTTGGAACAGATTCTCATGGGTTTGGAATTTTTAATTTTAGGAACAATTGGAGGAGAAACACATGATGCTGATGATCTGTATAAAATTTTAGTAAAGGGAGACCCATTTCACCTGTACTAAATCATATGCCTGAATGGGAAGAAGTGTTCTTGTTTGAATGAGAAGAAGGTGCTAGTCCTTGTGAGTTCCTATCTTATATTGATGCGTGATCCATCCTGTCAAAATGTCCTCAGGTTCTGCTGATGAATGTAGCTTTGGTTTCACTGCCTCGCTAGATTCTTAGGACCACACTGCATTTTTGCATGCTGATGAACTCTGCTGCATTTTTGTCTATAGTGGTTTTCTGAAACTTTCTTGAATTTTCTCTAAACATTATGTTTCTTGTAAATTGCCCTGCTAGTCAAAAGTTCCTGCTCTACCACTATAAGTTAGTCCAAAAGACGAACTCATCAATGTTCTTAGTTTGACTGTCTTTATTTTCACCCTATCTCATGAAGTTTCCTCATTCTCTTACATAACAGAGTAACCTTAAGCGCTTTTTATCTAAAAAAAGATAGCTTCGGTAATACATGTCCACAAGTGCATGGGAACCTGCAACTGAAAGTATAGCATATTCATTTGGTGTTGGCATCTCACTGGACATAACTGATAGCAATTTTCATAAGCAGGTTGTAGATGTCATTTAATATTCTTGGTTTTAGAGTTCAAAATGTTGTATCTTTGAATTTACAAGATAGGTTAATTATAAGTATTTGCAATTTACAGTCTATGTGTTTATCTGCAAATTGTTTGGAGAATGTTAGTTGCGAGTAAATATTATTTACTTAAGGCTTTAGGGTATGCATATGGCTCTTTGTTATTAGATAACTCAGTATCTTTACTTTGCTAAATGATCGACCAGCATTAGTAAACTGCATGTACCAAGTAGGAGGAGGTACTACTATCTCACATGCACACACACGCACACTAGGCAACAAATGGTGCAGCGCTAGCGACAAGCAACTGCGACGGCAACAGGTTCGACCCAAGGATATCCACGGTTCGTTGCACGGACGGAGCGGGTCGACCCCCAAACCTCATTTAGCACAAACGGATCAGCGGGGCAGCTTTAGGAGCGCTCCGCTCCGGCCCCTTTGCAGCTGTAGAACGGGGCCACGCACTGGGCGCCCGCCCAGTTGACCTGGGCGTCCGCCCTGACTTGGAGTTGGATCAGGACTCTTTTCACGGACGATGTTCCACCGACCTAAAGGATCAAGGATAACCGTCCAATCAATGTCGGTTTGATCCAATGGCTCACGTTCACTTGAGGGGACTATAAAACCAGACCCCCTGGCCCCTGGAGGAGACAAGTTTTTCATAGAGTTGAGAGGAGCCCTCGAAGGAATACCTCTCCTCTAAATAAAATTTCTTTTAGGCTTAGCATCCAATGTGAGTAGAGTTAGATCTTCTAGTTTCTACTAGATTGAGAGAGATAGAGTGGAGGTGTAGATCGGAGGAAGCCCAGCCTATCGGTGTCTACTCCGAGTTGTACCTGCGGGATCAAGTCTCCTAACCCGAGGCTTGCTCCTAGGATTCTTCAGTAATTCGACTTCTAATTCTAGTAAGTTCTTGTTTTATTGTTCTTTGGTTTATGAGTTTACTTTAATCTCTTCTGGTTGAGTATTAGAGTAATCATTGCTAGCATAAACAAGGTGTTTAGGCTAGGGTACTCATAGATATCCCCTGACTAGCTGGACCGTGGTAGTAGCGAGGAACGTGACATTTCCGAGTTACCTTTGTAGCCCACATCTCGTTAGCAGGACGGGTAGGTTTATAGGTGCGGGTCGAACATCCTTTGTGGTGTCTAGATTCCGTAAGCTTCCCCAATAGAACAGTAGATCATCCTTACCAAGGTTAGAACGAGACTACGGTTGCAGTCTTCTCACTCACATCGAGAAACATTCTTTGTAGCCCAAAGGGATAGTAGCAATAGATTTGGTTAGTCAGATGCACCCTTTCTCCCAGTGGTAAAAATATAAATACGATAACTCTAGATAACCACCCGGGTGAAATGCACACCGATATCCGTGCGCTTGCGGATCATTTCCTTATTGCGTTACCAAATATCAACATGCATTTCTGGCGCCGTTGCCGGGGAGAAAGACGGTTTGCTGAGATAACTTTAAGTCTTGCTATTATCTTGTTGTCGGCGTTTTCCCCCCGGGGGTCACACCAACGAGTAAATTTGTATGCGTGCTCCCTTTCCCGGATGGTGATGCAAAAAGACACAGAGATTTATCCTGGTTCGGGCAAGAGAAGGCCCTACGTCCAGCGGGGGGGGGAGAGAGTTTGTATTATCTTGCACCTAGGTGCTTGTACAGGGGTGAATACAAGCGTGGTGTGAAGTGTCGTGCTCTATTATGTGTGAGCGTGGTCTTGTTTTTTTTGTTCTATTCCTGAGTTCCTCCTTTTATAGTCCCAAGGAGAGACCCAGGGTACATGTATATGCATCAGAATAGGAGTCGATAGCAGTATGGAGCGCTGACCTACTCGAGGCTTCCGTACCGGCATGGCCTCGAGTCGTCCCGTCTTAATAGCCTGGTGATGATTACGCGTGCCCTTGCATTCCGTTCTGCACGCCGTCCTGGATTGGTTTGCCTGATGTACGCTCGTACGACCCGACGGCTAATCCGGCGGTGTAGTTGGGATGTGGTCAGTCGACGCCCGACTTGTCTCCTGGATGGGTCTCTATCTGGTCGAGGGTCGGACGCCGTACGACGTCCTGATGTTGAAGCGCTGACTTTGGCCATCTCGAGGGGGTCTTGATTAGACACTCCGTCTCTGTTTCCCACGTCTTGACACGCCTTGGGCCGTTTGGTGGGAAAGGCTGCAAAAAGATCGATGGGACAGGTGCCTGTTCTTCTATCACGCCCCTCGTGACCCATGTGTTAGGTGGGGAGGCACCAGGCGCATTTAATGCCCCGGCCCGCGTGCGCGCGTTAGGCGGCGGCAGCGTCCTTGCGCCCAACGCCTCCCTATTTGCGGGAGCCGGTTCCGTATTCGACGTTGACCAGAGCTCGACGCCTGACTGATTCGCTCGACGCTATTTCCGTCTTCGAGGCTACGGTCGTCGATGGTCGTGCGTGTGTGCGGACGGAGCGTCGAATCGAGGTGCTAGTTTTACGTACGGATGGTTTCGTTATTCGCGTTGGTGAGGGTACCCCTTGTTGATACCCTCGACAGTAGCCCCCGAGTCTCCATTCGAGCGCTGGCGCTCGAGTGGAGACTTTTGTCTTTTCAGTCGAGGTTCCGCGGGGGCACGCGAGCGACCCCGCGGGGGTAGCCCCCGAGCCCTCGAGGGAGTATTTAACTCCCTTGGGGGTTATTTTGCCTAATTTGAAGAGACACTGTCGACACCAGTGGTGGAAGGTTCTGATCGGCTTTGCCTTGCGTGGAGGTTTCGACGTACTCTCGATAGAGCGAGCGTCTTCCACTCCAGATCGAGTTCCTAGCGGGTAGTCCAAGTGAGAACCTGTGCCCCTTTCGAGGGGGTCAGCTGTAGCCCGGAGGCGTTCTCATAAAGCTGGGTCGACGTGGTCGGGGATACCGGTCTCATTCGATAGAGTCTAGCGGCTCGATGCCTCCCGTCGGGGGGATTCCTCTCGACTGTCTCGACCCTGCCTTGGACATCGCCAGCGAGTTTTCGAGGCATGCCTCGATTTTCGACCACTCGCTGGGGACCCCTGACTCTTGGTGCTCGAGATCGGCTGTCGAACCCTTTCGACGGGCCAGCCCTCGACCTCTCGAGACTATTGTGGGCGCGTACCTTGGCTTACGAAGCAAGGAAGCTGCCTTGCCGGTTCGTCTTTCCGCCCGTTGGGCGCACCTTTTGAGGTAAGTGACATTGCGACACTGTATCGGCGGGGAATCCAGAGCGTCCGGCCTGTGAGGAGAGAAAGGACCGTTAGACGGCGCATTTATGGGGGGAGTTACCTCATTTATCGGATCCGTCCGTTGGTTGGCCGCTATCTATAAGTACGCCGTGGCGCTGCTCCATTCTTTCTCTCCTCTTCCGTTCTCTCGCCTCCGTCTTCTTGCTGCCTTTGCTCTCTTGCTTCCTTCACACGCGCGTGCACCCCCTCGAGCGGTTAGCGAATCCACCGTATTCCAACCAAGATGCCTGTGAGGCTTGTTGCCGCCGACGACTGGCGTCCGTCGTTGATGACGGACCGCCGCCTGCTAGAGCTCGAGAATGAAGGGCTCTTGCGCCGCCGCACCTTGCAGTCTTCGCCGGAGTGGATCGCGCTGCCGGCGAGTCACAGGGAGCCCCAGCCACCCGAGGGCTATGTTGTGTCATTCGCCAAATTCCACCGCCATGGCCTGGGCGCTCCCCCGAGCCGCTTTATGCGGGCTCTCTGCTTCCACTACGGGGTGGAGCTCCAGCATTTTTCCCCGAACGCCATCACCGTCGCGGCGGTCTTCGCCGTGGTGTGCGAGGGTTATCTGGGGATGATGCCCCATTGGGATCTATGGCTTCACCTCTACAGGGGCGAACTTTTCAACGCCCCCACCAGGACCACCGGTGTGAGGAAACCCGTGCGGGCCGGATGCCTCAACCTGGTGTTGAAGACGAAGAAGACGGAGAGGCCGCGCGAGTACATCCCGGTGGGGCTGTCGTCGAACCATGCTGGGTGGGACTCAAGTGGTTCTATCTGAGGAACGACGACGGTCTCTTCCCCGTCTACACAGGCCGTCTGATCTCGGAGCGCCCAGACAACTGGACATACGGCGTCGTCCAGGAGCACCAGTCACGGCTCGACCCCCTCCTCGACGCTATGAAGAGGCTGCGCTTGGAGGGCCTGTCCGCCGCTCTCGTCCTCTCGGCCGTCCATCGTCGGAGGGTCCTTCCCCTGATGTCTCGGCCATTGAGGATGGACGAAATGGGGCCGGGCGTCTCGTCCCGGGATCTCGAGGCTTGCCGGATGTCCAACGTGGCTCTGGCGGACGATGAGGTCGCCGCCCGGGTCAGGGCGGCCATCGCCGGCGATTTCAAGCCGTCGCACGTTAATGGCTTCCCTATGAGGCCTGATGAAGGCTCGGTCGATCTGGTATGTCTTCTTCCTCGTGGTAGCCTTGACTCTGGGTTCCTTTTCCACCCCTTTTTTCTGATTCTACTTTTACTATGGCAGGGGCGGATCGACGTTCGATCCTCGAGGCCCCCGGTGAAGGAGGACGAAGTCGATCGCGACGCGCGGCGCCGTTCCGCCGAGAAGTCGAAGTCCGTCAAGGACTCTAAGAAGAAAGGGGAGAAGAAGAAAAACCTTGACCGGCAAGCTTTAGAGGCGCGCCGGTCAAAATCCAGGCAGAGGGGAGAGCCTGAGGAAGAGTCCCCCAGCGAGAAAGATGATGACGACGATGAGGATAGTGAGGACTCCGAGGGGATGGCGTCTCGCCTTGACCGGATCCTCGGGGGTCCATCTCAAGGCGAGGCCGACGCTCCTCGGGCGGAAGCTTCGTCGGAGGGCCCAGGCGGATCCCTCCGTCCTCGCGCCGATACCCCTCCCGCGCCCAAGGTTGGTCAAGTTGCGCCGCGCCCTCCCCCGGCACCCAGGGAGAGTGGTCATGCTAGGCCCCAGGCGACGGGGCCACTGACCCGCGGTCGTGCCGCGGCCTCCGAGAAAGGAGAGGCCGGCCGCAGGAGTGCCAGTCCCGGCGCCCGCCATGCGGGAACTGATGCGCCTAGGCCCGTGCCTGCCCTCGAGGGGCCTAGAACCCTGACGCGGGGAGGCTCGAGGCCCGCCGGTCGGGGCGGCGGGAGGCGAGCTATTCTTCCTGTAGGGGAAGCCCTTTCGATGCTGTGGCCTTTGTCTTCCTGCTCCTCTGTGTTTGCTCATATGCCGATCTTTTCTCAGGCTAAAGCGGACCCTCGAGCGGGCCCAGCCGTCCATGGCAAAGAGGCTCAAAACAGGAACCGCCTCCAAGGAACCAGGTTTATAGCTTGTTTATGGGCCCTGTGATGTTCTCGCGTCGGTTATTACAGCGTCTAACCTTTATCCCTTGTTTTGTAGGCTCCTCCGACTCCCAACCTCCAGCCGGTGTCGAGAGGAGTCCGCCTCATCCCGTGCCTGCCTCGTCGCCGCCGACTTGTGGCGAGGCGTCCCAGACGCAAGCGTTAGAGGGAGCCCCCGAGCCCCCTCGATTGGGGGTCGAGGGGGAACCCATCACCATCAGCGACACGTCTGATGGTGACAGAGCGTCTGGGGGTGCCTGCCCTATGGAGGAGGAAACGTCGAGCCCTCGTGTTGCGGGGTCAACTCCCTGGCCCGCCGGCCTCCGTACCCTCGAGGAGCAGAAAAAGAAGAGGGAGGAGGATGAACAGCGGGAGCGCGAGGCGGCGCGGCAGCCGCAGGAGCACGAGGCACAGCAGCAGCAGCAGCAACAACAACAACAACCGCAGCAGCAGCAACAGCAGCAACAACAACAGCAGCAGCAGCAACAGCAGCAGCAGCAACAGCAAACACCGCAGCAGCAACAGCAACAGCAGCAACAACCGCAGCAGCAACAGCAGCAGCAGCAGGGGGGCCAAGAGGAGGGACTGCTCGAGCCTCCGCCCCAAGGTCTGGCCCAGCCAGTACCATCGAAGCCGCAAGAGCCCGGCGAGTAGGAGGAGAATCTGCCGGCGTACGGCCCCCCAACTCCGGCGTGGCTCCTCCCGGGGGCGCCTGCCGCGATCCGGGCGGAGCCGGGGCGAGCGGATGGAGTGGTGGCGCTTGCGTGCCTGAAGCGCACCCCCCCCCGACCCCGAGTCCGAGATCAAGAGGACAATTTACGGCATGGATGGGATCGCCCCAGGGTTCCTCCGGGAACGTCGGGCGTGGGAGGACCTCTTTCCTTCCGAAGAGGACGAAATCGGGACATCAGGGACCAAGGACGGGACCTGGAAGACGGTGGACGACGACGGGCGGTTCCCATGCCTCGTCAACCTATTCCTGCGCCATGGGGGCTCTCTCGAGACCGTCGAGGGCCTCATCCGCGGCGTTAAGGCGCGGGCCGACCGGGAGATAGAGCACTGGTGCCCCGATCGCATCCGTATCCGGGCCTCCCACGACCCGTCTGAGCCCGATATCTTCCTCGACGATCGGAAGGAGGCGGAGAAGTGGGAACACGTCGAGGAGCTCCGCCTTTGGATGAAGCATGTGGTGGGGCTCCTCTCAGACGTTGTTAACAACGGGCTCGGCCCGGCTTATTTCGTAAGTGTTTCTCGAACTTCAATTCCCACGGTGCTTTCTGGTTTCTGTGTTCTAATCCGTACACCCCTTGATTCGCAGGATATGAAAGAGACCTCCCGCATCAAGTCCAGCTTCATACACGCCACGAGGGGTGGTTGGGAGCAGCTCCCCCTCCTCAAGGACCAGCTCCTCGAGTCGCAGGAAAAGCTCCTGAAAGCTTATAAAGATCTCATAGCGCTTGAGGAGGAGAAAAAGGTAAGGGAGGCTGCTTTGGCCGAGGCTCGAGAGGCCTCGAAGAAGTCGGAGGAGGAGACAGTGCTGCTGCGGGAGCGCGCCCTTACGGTCGAGGAGGCCGCGTCTAAGGCCAGGGAGGAGGTCCTGTCCTACAAGAACGTCATCGCGGATTTGGACAAGGAGAAGGGCCTCCTTAAATCCGACCTGGACTCTCTCCGAGAGTCTTTCCAAAAGATGAAGGTGGAGCATGTGAACGGCGAAGTCGCCAGGGGCGCCGCAGAGGAAGCCAGGAAGAAGGCCCTCGAAGATCTCGAGGCGGAGCGGGCTCAATCCCGCAGTCTCTCTAACGACGTCGAGCGTCTGAAGGGAGAATTGCTGGAGAAGAGTGGGGCCATTGTTCAGGCTGGCAAGGTGATCGAAGATCTCCGCGTCGCCAATACTGAGCTGGCGCGCTCCAACAGGGAGATCGAGCGTGCCAACACCAGACTGGTCGGCGAGAACACGGCCCTGGAGGAGAGCGTTCGTGGTATGTTCCTGTCGCTAGATTTCTTCTTCAAGGCGTGTTTGGTTTTTGCTAAAGTGCCTTGTATTGCCCTTTACAGGGCTCAAGGACGAACTCCTGGCCGCCCAAGCCGAGGCTCGCAACGCCAAGGCTCAGCTCGAAGCGGAGGTTGCTTTGAACCGTCGAGTGCGGACGGCGATAAGTGATCTCTCGACCTCTTGGGAGGTCGAGCCTATGGATGAGTCGAGGGAGGGCGCTCGAGGCGACGCCCTGGTCGACCAGTTGTGCTACATAGGCGCGACGCTGCGAGATCGGGTGCGGGACGCCCTCCACATCGGGGTGAAGCGGGCGATGGCGGTTGTCTGCTCGGGCTTCTCCTACGACATGGAGGTGGTGTCCCATGGCTTCGTCACCGACATCTCCAAGACCGACGCGGAGAACGAGGAGAGGCACCATGCCTTGATCGACGACGCGGAGGCTCCTGGGGAAAGGTTGGCCAAGCTTTTCGAGCCTGAGGTGCTCCCTCCTGAGGCTAGCTCGGGCGGAGGCGAGGGCGGTGAGGATCGTGCCGCGGACTGAGGCCTGCGAGCCTGCTCAGGGCGCCTGAGGCCCCTTGTACGATACTTTGTTAATTCTGTGGGTAACTGATGCTGTATCACTTTCGTAATTGTTAAATGCTTATTTTGTCTTTCCGCTTGATGCTTTCGTTTCTCTTTGCGCCTACGTTTGTATCCCTTACTCGATTTTTCATAAAAGACCACCTCGATCACTTCAATGGTGGGGAAGTGAGTAGAGTTTCCATAGCCCGGGGGCGTAGGAGTTCTCCAGCTCGTTGTCCCTCGGCCTTTGAGGGGCTCGAGGCGCCTTAGCTACTTGAACCGTGCAAGGTTTGCTACGTAAGAAAATAAAACTTCTTGGTTTTTTCGATACTCGGGGGGGGGGGTCGTCCCCCTGGTAGCCCCCGAGGGGGTGCTGACTATGATGGGTCATAGTCGGTGCCCCCTTTTAACGTCGAGATCGTGACTTATTAATCTTCTCGGCACAAAGAAAGAAGAATTGTTTCGAGGGAAGGACTTTATTTATTCATTCATTCGTTTACAAAGTCTTGGTACAAAACATAAGCAGGAACATAAGTTTAGAACTTCTAGGGGTAGAATCGACGTAGCTGTTCGATGTTCCATGCGTTGGTGAAGATTGCCCCGTTTTCGTCCGCCAGCTTGTACGTTCCCGGCTTCAGGACCTCGGCCACCACGTACGGACCTTCCCAAGGCGGAGTCAGCTTGTGGCGTCCCTGATTGCTTTGCCGGCATCGTAGGACTAGGTCGCCCACGTTGAGGTCCCTCTTGCGCACATGCTTGTCGTGGTAGCGTCGAAGCCTTTGCTGATATCTGGCAGAGTTGAGGAGGGCCATGTCTCTAGCCTCCTCATGTTGGTCGACCGCGTTTTCTTGAGTCTCTTTGTTCGATTGCTCGTTGTAGGCCTTGAGTCGAGGTGACCCATACTCGAGGTCTGTGGGGAGGATAGCCTCAGAGCCATAGATCATGAAGAACGGGGTGTATTTTGTGGCCCTGCTTGGTGTTGTCCTAAGGCTCCATAGGACTGAGGAAAGCTCCTCGACCCATTTCTTGCCGAATTTCTTCAATCGATTGTAGATCCTTGGCTTGAGTCCTTGCAAAATCATGCCGTTGGCACGCTCGACTTGGCCGTTAGTTCGAGGGTGGGCTACTGCAGACCAGTTCACACGGATGCGATGCCGATCGCAGAAGTCCAAGAACTTTTTGCCGGTGAACTGGGTGCCGTTGTCGGTGATGATGACATTGGGGATCCCAAACCGATGGATGATGTCGGTGAAGAAAAGGACGGCCTGCTCGGAGCGGATGTTGGTGATGGGTCGAGCCTCGATCCATTTGGAGAACTTGTCAATGGCCACCAGCAAATGGGTGAATCCTCCTTTCGCCTTTTGTAGAGGTCCTACTAAATCGAGCCCCCACACCGCAAACGACCAGGTAATGGGGATCATCTGAAGAGCGTGGGCAGGCAGATGCGTCTGCTTGGCGTAGAACTGACACCCGTGACATGATCGTACGAGCTCGATGGCGTCCGCCACGGCCGTTGGCCAGTAGAAGCCTTGTCGAAAAGCATTCCCTACAAGGGTCCGTGGAGCGGCGTGGTGACCGCAAGCCCCCGAGTGCAGGTCATCGAGGAGTTTTCGGCCTTCTTCCACGGTGATGCAACGTTGTAAGACCCCCGTCGGGCTCCGTCGATATAGCTCGTTGTCTTCGCCATAGATCACATATGATTTGGCCCGTCGAGCGATACGACGAGCTTCTGACCTGTCTTCTAGCAACTCGCCGCGGATAAGGCAGTCGAGGAACGGTGTGCGCCAATCGAATGGTCGACCTGGTCGTCGTTCAACCTCCATCATCTCTTCCACCATCAAGAGCGTATCGACAGCATTGGTTGGTTGGGCGGTGGTGGCGTCGACGCCAGCCCCCATGCCTAGGTCGACGGATGGCTCGTGAAGATCTTTTGAGAATGCATCAGGCGGCACCGTGCCTCTGGTCGATGCGATCTTGGCGAGTTCGTCGGCTGCCTCGTTGTAGCGTCGAGCGATATGGACAAGCTCGAGACCGTGGAACCTGTCCTCGAGTCGACGGACCTCTTTGCAGTACGCTTCCATTTTTGGGTCGTGGCAGCTCGAGGTTTTCATTACTTGGTCGATGACGAGTTGGGAGTCACCTCGGACGTCGAGGCGTCGGACTCCTAACTCGATAGCGATCTTGAGACCGTTGACGAGGGCCTCATATTCTGCGACATTGTTAGATGCGGCAAAATGAATCCTGATTACGTACCTCATGTGGACGCCCAAGGGTGAGATGAACAGCAGGCCGGCTCCGGCTCCAGTTTTCATGAGTGACCCATCGAAATACATCGTCCATAGTTCCGCCTGGACCTGGGTCGGGGGGAGCTGGGTGTCCGTCCATTCTGCGATGAAGTCTACCAGGGCCTGCGATTTGATGGCCTTGCGAGGCGCATAAGTGAGAGTCTCACTCATGAGCTCGACCGACCATTTTGCTATTCTTCCCGTGGCTTCTTTGCTCTGGATTATTTCGCCTAAAGGAAAAGACGAGACCACCGTGATGGGGTGGCCAAGGAAGTAATGCTGCAGCTTGCGACGGGCAAGGATTACGGCATAAATCAGCTTCTGGATTTGGGGATAACGTGCTTTGGTCTCCGAAAGCACCTCGCTGATGAAATATACTGGCCTCTGAACTGGTAGCGCATGTCCCTCCTCCTGCCTCTCGACCACCACCGCCTCGCTGACGACCTGGGTCATCGACGCGACGTAGAGGAGCAGCGGCTCTGCAGGTTCAGGTGGAACCAGGACTAGTGCCGAGGTCAGCGTCTTCTTCAGCCTTTCGAGTGCTTCCTCGGCCTCGGGGGTCCAAGAAAAGCGCTCGACCTTCTTTAGGAGTCGATATAATGGTAATGCCTTTTCTCCTAGTCTCGAGATGAAACGGCTCAGAGCCGCCAGGCACCCCGTGACTCTCTGTACACCCTTGATGTCTCGGATCGGCCCCATTTTCGTGATAGCCGAGACTTTCTCGGGGTTGGCCTCGATGCCGCGCTGCGAAACGATGTATCCTAGGAGCATGCCTCGAGGCACACCGAAAACGCACTTCTCGGGATTGAGCTTGATCCGGCTGGTGCGTAGACAGCTAAAGGCAATCTCGAGGTCCTGGATCAGGTCTCCTCGTCGCTTTGACTTGACGACAATGTCGTCGACGTAGGCCTCGACCGTTGACCCTATATGTTCGCCAAATACGTGGAGCATGCAACGTTGTTACGTGGCTCCCACGTTTCGAAGCCCAAATGGCATGGTCACGTAGCAATACATCCCAAAAGGCGTGATGAAAGAGGTCGCGAGCTGGTCGGACTCCTTCATTTTTATTTGGTGGTAACCAGAATATGCATCAAGGAAAGAAAGGGTTTCACATCCCGCGGTAGAATCGACAATCTGATCAATGCGTGGCAATGGAAAGGGAACTTTTGGACATGCTTTATTCAGACTAGTATAATCGACACACATCCTCATTTTCCCATTCTTTTTCTTAACTAATACAGGGTTTGCTAACCAGTCAGGATGATGAACCTCCTTGATGAATCCGGCCGTCAAAAGCTTGTGGACTTCCTCGCCAATGATCTTGCGCTTCTCCACATCGAATCGGCGCAACCGCTGTTTCACTGGCTTGGAACCGGCTCGAATCTCCAAGGAGTGCTCGGCGACTTCCCTCGGTATGCCTGGCATGTCCGAGGGACTCCATGCAAACATATCAGCATTTGCACGGAGAAAGTCGACGAGCACGGCTTCCTATTTGGGGTCGAGGTCGGTGCTGATCGTCAGCACTTTGCCGTCGGAGTTGTTGGGGTCGAGCGGGATCTTCTTGGTTCCTTCCGCCGCCTCGAAGCTGCCCGCATGACGCTTAGGCTCTGGAGCCTCAGCGGCCATGGCCTCGAGCTTTGCAACGAGCTCGGTGGAGCTCTCGACCGCCTCCCCGTACTCGACGCACTCGACGTCGCACTCGTACGCGTGCTCGAAGGAGGAACTGACAGTGATGACGCCTTTGGGACCGGGCATCTTCAGCTTCAAGTAGGTGTAGTTGGGTATAGCCATGAACTTGGCGTAGCCCGGGCGCCCGATGATGGCGTGGTACGTGCCTCGGAACCCAACCACCTCAAAGGTGAGGGTCTCCTTCCTGAAGTTGGCCGCTGTGCCGAAGCAGACCGGTAGGTCAATTCGACCTACTGGCAGTGCCTTTTTCCCTGGCATGACGCCATGGAAACTGCCGGCGCTTGGCTGGAGGCGTCCTCTATCGATGCCGAGGAGGTCGAGGGTCTCGAGGTAGATGATGTTGAGGCTGCTGCCACCATCCATCAGCACTTTCGAGAGTCGGGTGTTGACGATGATGGGGTCGACGACGAGCGGGTAGACGCCTGGTGCGACTACCTTGTCGGGGTGGTCCTCTCGGTCGAAAGTGATAGGAGTGCTTGACCAGCTAAGGTACTGGGGCACCGCCATTCTTGCCGCAAAGACTTCGCGACGCTCCCTTTTGCGCTGCCTCATGGTTAATTGAGTCGAGGGCCCGCCATAGATCATGTAGCAGTCGTGGACGGCGCGGAAGCCGTCGTCATCTTTGTTGTCCTCCTTGCTGCCACCCTTCTCTTTCTTGGAGTCATCACGCGTATCTTTTTTGAACCCCAGACCGTCGAAATGCTTTCTCAACATACGACAGTCCTTGAGCTTGTGGTTGGCGCCTCCCTTATGGTAACGGCACGGCTCCTCCAACATCTTGTCAAAGATGCCTCCATCCGGAGGGCCTCGAGGCTTCTTTCGATCCATGGCGGCGACAAGGTTGTCATCGGAATCTTCCCGGTGGAACTGCCGCACTTTCTGCTTCTTTTTATTTTTCTTGAGGCCTCGACTGGGGGTCCCATCTTCGTCGACGGGCTGCTTGCCTTTTCTTCCTTCTGAGCTAAAGAAGGCGCCGACTGCCTCCTCCCCTGCCGCATAGTTGGCTACTACGTCCATCAGCTCGTCGACGGTCTGAGGTCGATTGCGACCTAATTCCCGCACCAAGTCTCGACTGGTGGTGCCCGAGACAAACGCCAAGATGACGTCGTGGTCAGGGATGTGCGGCAGCTCAGTGCGCTGCTTCGAGAAGCGTCGAGCATACTCCCGAAGAGTTTCTCCTGACTTCTGCTTGCACTTGCTGAGGTCCCACGAGTTCCCTGGCCGTATGTAGGTCCCTTTGAAGTTACCCTCGAAGACTCTGACCAGATCAACCCAGTTGTGGATCTGATTGGCAGGGAGTTCCTCGAGCCATCGATGGGCGGTGTCGGAGAGGAAAAGGGGTAGCTGTCTGATGATGGCTCGATCATCACCTCGAGCGCCACCTAGCTGACAGGCCAGCCTGAAGTCGGCCAGCCACAACTCTGGTTTGGTCTCTCCATTGTACTTCGCGATGCTGGTCGGGGGTCGAAATGGATTGGGCAGGGGCGTGCTGCGGATCGCCCTGCTGAACACCCGTGGGCCTGGTGGCTCGGGGGCCACCCGGTCCTCGTCGCTGTCGTATCTCCCACCGCGATGCGCGCTGTAACCGCGCTCTTCCGCGTCTCCGTGCCGGCGGCGTCGATTTTCTTTGATGTCGTGCCGCGCGTCGTGTCGACGTTGATTGTCGACGGGGAGGATGAGAGCGGTCTTTCTACCTCGAGGGGGAGGTTGTTGATGGACCGACACCTCCTCTTCGTTTAGAGGCTGTTCGTCGCGCTTCTCTGTGGCAGCTCCTCGTCGTCGAGATGCCGAACTTTCGGCTTGTTGAACCGCCGCCACCTGGAGCAATGTCTGTACCTCATCTCGAATGCGTCGGGCCTGGGAATTCGATGGCTCTGGCATGTTACGTAGCAGCATCGTCGCTGCTACTACATTCTGGCCTGCTCGAGGGAAACGGTTGACAGGTTGCTCTGGCTCTGCGTCGCCGACGATCTGTCGATGTACCTCTCGAGCGCGTCTGCGGACACTTCCGCCCGGCGGGTAGGGCAGGTCTTGCTCGAGGATTTGCTCGAGCAGGACGAGGCGCTCGTGGTCTTCGTCGAGCTTCATCTTGAGCTCCCGCAGCTGCGCGAGCTGCGCGGTTCTGTCTTCCTGAGGAGGGGGGTCGACCTGTCCGTCGTTCCCAGGCGTCCTGGGGTCTTCTCGCGTCGCGGGGGCTCGACCACCCGTAGTAGCATCCCGTGTCTCGTCAGTAGTTTCTACCGCCCCATCGATGTGATAGCATTCCCTCGTAGGGTCATAGCTATCTGTCTCGGAGTCGGAGTCCGGTTTGGCGGCGTAGAAACACCCACGTCCTTCCTCCAGCAATCGTTGCCTGAGGGAGGTGATCGAGTATCGTCCGGGGCCTCGACGACGGAGGCCTCGTACTCGGGAAAGGTCCGGCAGCTCGGACGCCGGCCGCCGCGCTTCAGAGCTACGTGGGAGGACCATTGGTCTTTCTACGTACGTCTGGGCGTTTGGGCATATCGCCCTGGCGAGCGACGCCGCGACGTTGTCCAATCCAAACGGCAGTGCCGCTCTTGGAGTGAACAACCCGTGTGGAAGTAGCCTAGCAGCGGTGGGGGAGAGCGCGCGAGACGCGTCCCCTCCCGTCGTCGCGCGGTGCTGAGTCGTCGCGTTTGTTGCTCCGTCACACGGTGCTGCCGACTTGTGGCCTACGTCCTGCCTCGCACGAGTTGTTGGTCGTGCTGAAGCAGAGGGGCCGCGGTGGTGCTGTCCGCGCCTCTTCTTAGGCGGGGAGGCGTGGTGGTGAGGGCGTCTCGGGGCCTTCAACCGTGCTGGCGTAACGCGGGCTCCTCCTGGTCCTTTGACTGAGAGCAAGATCATGTCGTAGTCGGAGCCCGTAGACATGAACTCGAGACTCCCAAACCAAATCACCGTGGAGCGCGGAAACGGCGAGGCAAGAGTAGCCATCCGGAAAGGAGTGGGAAATCGATGAAAAACACGCAGGACCCCTACCTGGCGCGCCAACTGTCGGCGTTTTCCCCCGGGGGGTCACACCAACGAGTAAATTTGTATGCGTGCTCCCTTTCTCGGATGGTGATGCAAGAAGACACAGAGATTTATCCTGGTTCGGGCAAGAGAAGGCCCTACGTCCAGCGGGGGGGAGAGAGTTTGTATTATCTTGCACCTAGGTGCTTGTACAGGGGTGAATACAAGCGTGGTGTGAAGTGTCGTGCTCTACTATGTGTGAGCGTGGTCTTGTTTTTTTTGTTCTATTCCTGAGTTCCTCCTTTTATAGTCCCAAGGAGAGACCCAGGGTACATGTATAGGCATCAGAATAGGAGTCGATAGCAGTATGGAGCGCTGACCTACTCGAGGCTTCCGTACCGTCATGGCCTCGAGTCGTCCCGTCTTAATAGCCTGGTGATGATTACGCGTGCCCTTGCATTCCGTTCTGCACGCCGTCCTGGATTCGTTTGCCTGATGTACGCTCGTACGACCCGACGGCAAATCCGGCGGTGTAGTTGGGATGTGGTCAGTCGACGCCCGACTTGTCTCCTGGATGGGTCTCTATCTGGTCGAGGGTCGGACGCCGTACGACGTCCTGATGTTGAAGCGCTGACTTTGGCCATCTCGAGGGGGTCTTGATTAGACACTCCGTCTCTGTTTCCCACGTCTTGACACGCCTTGGGCCGTTTGGTGGGGAAGGCTGCAAAAAGATCGATGGGACAAGTGCCTGTTCTTCTATCACGCCCCCCGTGACCCATGTGTTAGGTGGGGAGGCACCAGGCGCATTTAATGCCCCGGCCCGCGTGCGCGCGTTAGGCGGCGGCAGCGTCCTTGCGCCCAACGCCTCCCGATTTGCGAGAGCCGGTTCCGTATTCGACGTTGACCAGAGCTCGACGCCTGACTGATTCGCTCGACGCTATTTCCGTCTTCAAGGCTACGGTCATCGATGGTCGTGCGTGTGTGCGGACGGAGCGTCGAATCGAGGCGCTAGTTTTACGTACGGATGGTTTCGTTATTCGCGTTGGTGAGGGTACCCCTTGTTGATACCCTCGACACTTGTATTATACTTTTATACTTTTATTCTTTTATCTTTTTATTTTTATCTTTATGGATAACTTAAATTCCATACCTATTATTGAATTCTTTGCACCTTCGGAGACCAGCCATAGACCATGGGAGTCAAGAAGTCCTGCACCTAATTATGATCTGTGTCTGGAGTTGATTGCAATAGGTCAAAACCAACCCTTTTCTATAGCCGAGGTCCTATCTTTTAATAAAGAAGATAATACACTTTTAACTACACCTAGAGAATCTGTTAATCTTTCTATAAATTCTGGTTTAAACCTAGCCCTACAAGACCATGTTTTTTCTCGATATTTTCATATTGGTTTTAATCATATAACCTTTGGTATAGTCTTTCTTTCTTTATCTATTAGTAAAGGAAGGTATGTCTTCATTTGTGGACATCCTTCTTGTACTAGTCTTCATAGAAAAATCTTAGAGATAGAGAAGGAATCATCTCCCAGACAAGAAAAGGAAGTTTCAATAGCCGATTTCCAAACATTTCAACTCCATGATTCGGCTATCCAACCCATCCTTGAGCTTAATAATTTCTACTATGCTCTTTCTCTTGAACCTCCAGATGATCCTATGAATCTCTCTAGACATGCCATGCATAAGAGTCACCAAGACCACAAGGAGGATCGAGAAGAGCAATATCAATGGCTAGAGGGCATTTAAAATCCATGTGCTATCACCATTAAATGGATGGATAAAACAAACTTGAGAGACAATCCTAGAGGAATTTTAAGCATTCATGAAGAATCATCCTTGGAGTTTGAGAATGAGAGAAACAACAGTGAGCATGGAAGTTATTTCATAAATACCTCTCCCAATCCTTGCCCATATAAAACATCTTCCGAATCTATTGGTCTCTCCAACATCACCACATTTAAGATCTCCAACCCCCTCTTTATTTCTATTTATAAAAACTTTAAAAGGGTGGTTGTCGATGCATATGTCTATAATAAATATTGCAGATCTCGTCGAGTTGATCTTGATATAGGTCAGCATCGGAGGAGAAACCACTTTGCTGATATAAATTGATGGTTTCCCAAGGACAAGCTTAGTGTCCTAAAACAAGCACTGATCAGATCGTAACATGAACTTCTAATTATTTGCAACATTGCCTTGTGTATTGAGCATATAAAGATAATTGTAGAAATATTCTTTCGGGTATTCTTGTCACTAACCTTTCTAGGATTGGAGCAAGAAGATCCGAGGAATGACAAGCACAAGGTATGTCCAACCAACCATCACACAACATTGAATTAAATTCATCCAACATTGAATTTTGCAAAATTCAAGCTTGGGGGAGTACTTTACATAAAAACATCATTTGCCATATTGCTATGCTCGTTGTCCCTACCTTTGAGACATGCTCAATTTATTAAATACTAATTACACTACTTCACCTCCACTTGAGTAGATCTCTATAAATGCTCTCATGCTACCTTTATTTGCTTTAGTATATGTCTAGGTTTGGAGTAGTTTCATTTATCTCTTAAATCAAGCATGGTGCTTAGTTTAGGAATGATGATCTTACTTCCAAAGGATTTTTAAATTAAGCATGGTGCTTAGGTTAAAATGCCCTCCTAAATCAAATTAGACATGGTGTCTAGGTTGATTTTTGAGCCGATAGTATGCTATAGTAGATACGGGATATTTTGTTGGACTAATCCCTGCAGGAAAACTTTCAATATTAACCTGGGAAGTCCTAAGCTACAAGCTCATTGGAGATAAAGGAGACACATGAAGTTTAACAATTTGTACAAGAAA
Organism: Sorghum bicolor; assembly: GCF_000003195.3. Classification (NCBI taxonomy): domain Eukaryota; kingdom Viridiplantae; phylum Streptophyta; class Magnoliopsida; order Poales; family Poaceae; genus Sorghum; species Sorghum bicolor. The sequence goes on along the minus strand of NC_012873.2, from coordinate 19,578,921 downwards.
GACATAGCTCATTCAGATGATCTATGGAGGGTGCCACAAACATGATGCACAACCGCTAAGAAAGGAAAGCTTCCACAAGGTGATACTATATCATCACTCTTCAATTAAGGTAACACCTTAAGGTACTTAACTATCACTTTTATAAGCATCTCTTTGGTTCTGGCATACACATAAATAAAGAGACAAACATGTATGATTTATAACTCCAGATTAACCAACTCAATTAATTAAACATGTTTAGTCCTTTAATCTTTGTTCTTAGTACTACCTTCGTGATCCCACACTCCTAATCATATAAGCTAAAATGTTGCACATTCAATCTTTGGGAAGATATAAAGAAAAAGACATATACATAGATAGATTATCTTTCCATTAGGTTGAGCCAGCTGATCTGACAAATATTCCAAATGCTACACTCATGATCCATCAACTTTATCTTGCTCACTATGCTTAAGGTTAGAGAAGAACAAATACACTTTTGGTTCTGTTGGTGTTTTCCACCAACAGGGCCCATGCACTTGATCTCTGCCTTGTCTCTATGAACAGGTACACTTCAAGCAAAACATGAAGGAGTTTTACAACTCCCAGACTCCACCAAGTGAAGGACCTGAATCTACGAGCACAAACAAACTGAGCAGGATGTTGCCAACACCACACTTCGAACTGCTAGGCAAACGAAGAACATGGGTGACACTGTGTCAAGAGGTGCAGACGTCAAGGTCCACAACTAATCAAATGATGCACCTAAAGGATGAACACGGTGAGAAGTCTTGTCTAAAAGACTTAGAACATTGGATCCTTGCCGGAAGAGGTCAAGATCGTCGACTCAAGTCACATTTCCTCATCAAGAAGGACGACCCTGGTGTTCCAAGCATCGAGTGCACAATCAATGGATACTCTTTTCAGAAGATACTCTACGACACCGGATCTAACGACAACATAATGGCCGCAGTCACTTATCAGCTCCTGCATGGAACCATGCCCCTACAACCAATATACATTCAGCTCCAGATGATTTTCAGGTCATTGACATGGGAGAAGACGAGTATGATCCACCCACCATCCTTGGAAGACCGTTCCTCAGCACCGTTAAAGCCATCATCTACATTGGAACCGGAAAAGACCACATCCACTTCCCCTCTAAGAAGGTATGCCACTGTTTTACTGACCCTAACTATATAGTTGAAAACTCTAAGCAGGTCAGGACAAGAAGAAGACAACGCAACCGCAACCAGCGGAGGCAAATCATCAAGGACGGATGGGTAGACTACGAAGGAGATGTAATAAGGTCCAAAGATATACATCTTGAACAAAACTGTCCTGAGGAGACCGTAGCACCGAGTCAGGTGTGGAGAGAGAAGATAGTTATACACGAAGAGGAGGCGCCGCCGGAACCACTGACTACTCCATCCAGCGAATCCCAGGACGACTAAGAAAACAAAGAGTCCTGTTCGGAGGACTTAAAAACACCGAACGTCGTGCCAAGAGGTAAACTTGGTAGTTATCCTTTTTCCTTTCAGCTATTTAAAATAGTTTGCTTAGTTAATCAAGTTCATATCATCTCGAAAAGAAAATAAAAATGTTAAAAATAGTAAGCCCCATGTGAGTATGCTCATGGCATAAAACCCATAGGTACATTCACTGTGGTGGCATAAAATAAATATGTTTTCATCTTACAATAAAGATATAAAAATAATAAGTGCATGATCCTGCTAAATAAATAACATTTATTGAGGAGGCTCGACATGATAAAGGCTAGATATTTATGCTAACACTTAACCCGATTCACAAAGCTTTGTTGTCTATTTGAGCTCCACAGAATTAAAGGATCAAAGAAGACTAGCAGACGGAGGACATCCTAATTGTTGTCTGGGTGCTGCCGACTTTCGAATACACCTCCACCACCTGCTAGCTACATCAGAAGAAATTACGTCAAAATCCAGCTTGGGGGAGAGCACCCCCATTTATCGAGCTAAGTGTTTCTACTCGCGTTTATACTTTACTCAAATAATAAAAAGATGCATAATCATAAAAAAACCCAAATAAAAATTTTGTGCTTTTATATATCTTTGCTTAGTTTGCTAAATAAATAAATAAACAAAGTTTGCTATGAAACCTCATGATAAGCTCTCACATAGAAATGATAAATAGTTGCTTTGCCATGTACCTAGTTTTCAAGTTTGAGCTCTATCTCAAGTTTAGGCATAACTTTTATAATTTAAACCTACTCTAAACCTAAACTTGTGGGAAGAGTACTTGATCTAAAGTCTAAGTCGTTAACGGATATGATATGGGAAGGTTGAGCTGCTGTTTTTCTATTCCTAGAGATGCTAGAATTCTGGAAAATTTTATCTTTGAAAAATCTTTAAAATGACACATGATGAGTTCCTGTATGATGAGAGTTTAAATTCCTACCACAGCCATATATACATGCTTGCTAGACTTTAAGCCACATATTTACTTTTTACTGCTTATGAGCATTGAGTGTGGTCAAGCTGTATAGACCCTTAGGAGCTTGTCATGCGGTTAAAATCAAGATTCACTTGCACGTTCACTCACACATGCTGCTTCTACTCCGGAAGTACGCATCCACATACATCCACTCATTTCCATCTCCAGATTCACCCAAAATTATTCTACTCCTATCCAGGAGAGAATAGCCAAAACCATTATCCTATCCCTGTTATTCCCCATGAAATAAATGCTCAAGATATTTTGGTTACGACCATTTGCCACATTATTTCAGGTGATGAGTGCTCTAAAAAACAAGAAAAAGAATATGAGGAAATAAAAAGGGGCAAGTGCCCGGAACCTCGAAGAAAAGAAAAAGTGAGACGAGAGGTAAAAATGGACAAGTGTCCGACAGTAGAATTAGGGGTACAAAGCTACCCACCTGAAAAAAAATATAGAGCATCTCATTCTCCTCAAAAAGCTTCAAAGTGCAACAAAGGTATGTATCCCCTAGACTTTCACCATTGATTTCACAATTATCACCATCATCACCATACACCATTCACTCGCCACACATGCACATCTTGATTTGACTTATTGGCTTGTTCTTCTGGATCCATGGTTTGACTATGCAATAAATGTCTTGTAAGTATGTATTAGCTGTCTCCCACCTATGAGCTCCAGATATCAAAACCTTATTAGAGTAAGGTGAGAGAGAAGGCAATATCACTATGCATTATACCAAAAATACCACATACTTTGAGAGAAGGCATATACCATTACTGCCTTGGTAAGGATCTAGAAATACCACAAAAGAGAGATTTGACAAAATCATACAAGGAATCTCTGAGTTTTATTTGAAAATCTGCAAAAACTCCAGAGCTATAGCTGATCAAGAATAAGAGACATGGCGCTTGATTTGACCGTTCTATCTTTTAACTGCTCAAGACACAAGTGACGGTTACAAGCCCCATAGTGAAAGGTAAAATGAGTAAGTTTTAAGTTTTAACAGTTTATTCTAACTCAGAGATGAGATCTTGCTTGAATGCGTGTGTACTTTTAAGGCATGAAACCACTGCAGACGAGCAAGAGGTAAGCTTGGGGGAGTTGTTGACGGTCCTTAAGTACCAAATATAATCATCAAATAAATAAAGAAAAGGATCCAAATGCAACCAACACCCAGACTTAGGGTTTTATCTCACAGAATTCCACGAGTTTTGGTGTTTGTCTATTTCTGTAGGGGGTTATCAGGAAATACGGAAGAAAGGCCCACATGTCGGGATTACATAGAGATATCAACGCACCGCGCAATTTTCTACCATCTAGAAGACTCCAGAAGCCACGGGAAGGAAGCGGAGGCCGAACGGGGCCAGGTACTGGGCGCCCGCCCAGTTGACCTGGGCGCCCGCCCTGACTTGGAGTTGGATCAGGACTCTTTTCGCGAACGATGTTCCACCGACCTAAAGGATCAAGGATAACCGTCCAATCAATGTCGGTTTGATCCAATGGCTCACGTTCACTTGAGGGGACTATAAAACCAGACCCCCTGGCCCCTGGAGGAGACAAGTTTTTCATAGAGTTGAGAGGAGCCGTCGAAGGAATACCTCTCCTCTAAATAAAATTTCTTTTAGGCTTAGCATCCAATGTGAGTAGAGTTAGATCTTCTAGTTTCTACTAGATTGAGAGAGATAGAGTGGAGGTGTAGATCGGAGGAAGCCCGGCCTGTCGGTGTCTACTCCGAGTTGTACCTGCGGGATCAAGTCTCCTAACCCGAGGCTTGCTCCTAGGATTCTTCAGTAATTCGACTTCTAATTCTAGTAAGTTCTTGTTTTATTGTTCTTTGGTTTATGAGTTTACTTTAATCTCTTCCGGTTGAGTATTAGAGTAATCATTGCTAGCATAAACGAGGTGTTTAGGCTAGGGTACTCATAGATATCCCCTGACTAGCTGGACCGTGGTAGTAGCGAGGAACGTGACAATTCCGAGTTACCTTTGTAGCCCACATCTCGTTAGCAGGACGGGTAGGTTTATAGGTGCGGGTCGAACATCCTTTGTGGTGTCTAGATTCCGTAAGCTTCCCCAATAGAACAGTAGATCATCCTTACCAAGGTTAGAACGAGACTACGGTTGCAGTCTTCTCTATACATCACTCACATCGAGAAACATTCTTTGTAGCCTAAAGGGATAGTACCAATAGATTTGGTTAGTCAGATGCACCCTTTCTCCTAGTGGTAAAAATATAAATACGATAACTCTGGATAACCTCCTGGGTGAAATGCTCACCGATATCCATGTGCTTGCGGATCATTTCCTTATTGCGTTACCAAATATCAACACATTGAACCATGTGGATTCGTGTACTGCTCGCGAAGCACAAAATGTGGTGTTTGGATCGATTTTAGTCAACTCAACTCCTACCACTATTTAGTTTGACTCTAGTTCTTCACATTCTTTCATCTCAAACAAATGTGTTGCCGATCATAAGATGCTTATGTTTGAAATGAAGAAACCCATACTGGTCAAATCACCAAGAGGGAAGATAAAAGCAACACACATGTGCCCAAAAGTTAGTCTTGGTATAAAAGGTGTAAATCTTGAGGTAAATCTTATAGTCCTAGAATCATTGGATATTGATGTCGTTCTTGCAAGAGGATGGTTAACTGCTTGGAAAGAGTGATTCTACCCAACACTCAGTATCCCTAACCACCCCATCAGGAGACAGGTTTGTGTATGAAGGCACTTAACCTCACCCCAAGGAATAAAGGAGTAATGAGGATTGTACTGACAACGAGGCAGTTTGAAAGAAATGTGGACCTTATACAGAGGCGATATATTCTCAACATCTGATGTGAAGCAAGTTATATTAAGGGACCTAGATGGATTTGAGCTAGTTAATAATGGTCTATGAAATCTGAAGTCAGTTATGCCTTTTAGCTTAATGTTTTTCATTCAATCCGCTTGTAATCTTCTTTGTGAAAAGAGATGTATTTTTCATTGGACTTTATCATTCTTAATCTCCTAGTACGAGTTATGGGTTGTTTGACAAGATGTTTACCGAAGGAATCTTAAGCAAAGCGCCTAGTGTTGTCCCAACATCAAGTGGTAGTGATTGCCAGTGAAGCAGTTTTAAGTATTTCATATAGAATGACTCAAGATCCTTTGTGTAGTTCTCCCTCACAATATTTTCCAAACACTTCAAGTAGGAGAAATATTCTTAGAATTCACCTATGGAGACCACAAAGAAGCACTAAGTGACCTAGGAAGTATGATGCTAGTTAACCTTGTCAAAGCAAGGTATAAGTTACAAAAGTCCCAAGATAAGATGTATTTTTCACTCTGGAATGTTTGATGGATTATCACGTGACAAAATGCAGAACCCGAAGGTCAGATGTACAACCATACCATTAATGGCCAATTTCACCACACGCCTTGGATTGCTTTTTTGGGTAGTGCCTGAGAGCTTTATCCTGAATACACTCTTCATCTTTTGGCTTAGTCGCACACCATCACCAAGGAAATTAAGATAATCTTAATCTATCCTTTCCCATCATGATGTTGTTTCTCTCCCTGTTTCTCGGAAATCCCAAGAAGTGCAGTGTGATTGGACTGGTAATTTCTGAAGGAAATCTCTAAAGATCGTTCTGATCTGGCAAGATGAAGTTCTTAAATAGGAGTTTTGAAGATAAGATAACACTTGGTTTAAGTAGGGTAGCGGCAGTTACGATCATCACTCTCGAGGATCTCAAAACAGAAGATATGAAGAACTTCAGACTGATCCCTATCTTGCGATGAACCCTTATCAATTTTTCTACCATGTGATCTTTGATCCTATGTCTCATAGGATTACAAATGATTAAGCGTGAAAACTAAAAAAATATATAATTTTTTGTCAACTTTTGCCCTTTCTTTATATAAGCACCACGCCCACATGTGATCTACCACTTAACTCCCGCGCGTCAAGAGCTAAGCGCTTTGCAAACTTATACATAAACTCATTATCAATCATAACTATATCAAATATAGAACAAAAGCAAACTAAGAACATAATAAATAGAGACATAATGCAATTAGAATAAAGTAGTAGAGAAAGATATGAAATAATACCAATCTTTATTAACGAAGATCCGAAATCCAGAGCGCTAGGCTCTACTTCTCTAATTCTATCTAATCAATCCTATAGAACTTGAAGGAATTGGGAGTAGCTAATTCTAATTCTCTGTGGGAGAGAAGGTCTAAACCCTAACTTTGATGGCTTCCTCTGATAATGATTTCTCCTCCTCCCCTGGGGTGGAGAGGCCTTGTCTATATAGCCCCCTCAAGTGAATGTGGGCCGTCAGATCAAACCGACATAAATCGCACGGTTATTCTTAAAGATTAGAGGCGGTGGAGCACAATCCACGAGACCTGCTCTGATTGGCCACCAGAGCAGGGCGGGTGCACTGCCCCCGGGCCCGATCGACCTCCTGTTCGTTCCCGTGGCTTCTGGACTCTTCTAGATTAAGGAAAATTGCGCGGCACGTAATTATCTCGTTGTAAACCTGACATGTGGGCCTTCTCTCCATATTTTCTGATAACCCCATACAGAAATAGACAAACACCAAAGCTCGTGGAATTCTGTCAGATAAAACCCGAATTCTACGTGTTTGGTGCATATTGATCCTTTTCCATGTTTAGTTGACGGTTAAATTTAGTACTTAAGGACCGTCAACAAACTCCCCCAAGCTTACCCTTTGCTCGTCCCTAAGCAAACAGCTAAACTCAAATGGATCAGGAGTTGCCTCGATGTTTTCTTTCCTGACAGGCACACATGCTTTCATATAAAATTTTCCCAGATTAGAGTGAAGTGTCAAGGGGCTTAGTACCTACACTTAAGTCTTAAGTAATTGAAAGACAAAATAATTAAGTCAAGCACTATTCCTCCTATTTATACTTCACCTTTGTTCCGGAGTTTTGCATAAGTTTTTCAAAAATAAAACTCAGAGTTCCTAGCAATGATTATCTCAAGTCTCTCTATATATGGTATTTGTGGATCCTCACCAAAAATGTCACTTACCTATAACTAAGAGAATGTTTAGAGCTCATAGGAGTGAAAAACAGCTCATACATATGTTGTCTAATCGAGCCATGGATCCAAAGGAACTCAGCATATAATTAAATCAAGATGTGCATGTGTGGTGGAGTAAATGATAGTAATGGTGGAAATATAAGTAATGATAAAGCTTACTTCTCATTGCTCCTCATATTGCTATCTCTCCTCTTTGATCTTTGCTTTGGGAGAACATGGGCTATCTTTTTCTTTTCTCTCTTTTTTTCAGGTGGGTAGTAGATACCCCTAATTCTACTATTGGACACTTGTCCATTTTTTTCGCTCAAGTGGGCATCTTTGTACCCCCAATTCTACTCCGAACACTTGTCCATTTTTACCTCTCATCTCACTCTTTTTTTTCTTTATTTTTTGAGGTTCCGGGCACTTGCCCCTTTTTATTTCCTCGCACATTTTTGCATAACCCATGCCTCTTCTGCATTGAATCTTTTTGGAGAGAGAGAATAACAATACTTGGGACAGTGAGTGATAATATTTTTGACAATTTTAATGAATGGTGGTGGATGGTGTAGTAGATGTGTGCAGGTGAATATCTTAATTTAACCACATGAAAAGCTCCTAAGGGTCTACACAGCTCGATCAAACTCAATGTGAATATAAGTAGCAAAAGATGTTATAGCAAGTATGGCTATGGTAGGAATTTTGTCATGCTAGGAAATCATCAAGTGATTTGCAAGTTTTCAAAATAAATCTCCAGAACTCAGTGTTGTAAGAACAAGATAAACAGTAGCTCAAACTTTATATCATGCCTTTCTCTTACCTAGACTTTAGTTTTAGGCTCATGCTTCCTATAGATAGTAAATTTCAGTTTTAGTAATTCCTGGAAGAACTCTAATATAAAAGCTAGGTACTTGAAAGTAAGCAAACAGAGCAACTGTTCATCATTTTCATCATGCATCTTTTTGGTCTTTTATTTTTCTACAGATTAACACTTAGTAGGGAAAATAAAGCACACTTATCTACACACTTTTTATTTTGTTTTCATGTTATAGAATGCGGTAAATTAAAGCAAGAAAATATTTATTGGGTTTTCTAAGTTTTTCTCTTTAGGATAAATAAAACACTAAAACTGAAAAGAATAAATAAGAAGAGCAAAATAAAACTTACTTGATAAAATGGGGAGGAACTCCTCCAAGCTGGATGTGGTTGTCGGTCTTACCCAATGTTCCAGAATCTCATCATGGTGGTGATGTTGTCATTCATTGTCGTGGTGTCTTGCCTCAGTTCTTGTACTATAGTGGTGTGGTCCTGGTTCCATTTTTGTTGCTGTTCCAGGAGTCGTCCATGTTCTGCTTGCGTATTCTAGATGTCGAGGAGGGTGTTGTCGGTACGGGTGAAGAAAGCGCTGGCCTCTTGGTAGTAGTCGTTCGTGAAAGCATAAGAGTCGTCGGAGTACCGTCCTGCATCGAATTGGGGCTGGGATCTAGACCCTGAAGCTCCATATGGATCAGTGGAGTACCTACCCGTATGGAAAGGCGGGTTTGTCCACTGGTGATCTTGGCCCTCCGGGCATGTATCCTGTGTTGGCTCTTGTGGTTGAGCATGTCGAACCCATGGGTCCCGAAGGACTCGGGGGTTGTAGTCGCAATAATGCAGGTGCGCTGCTTCTTCCGGCCCGGGATCAGCTCCATACCAGGTGCGTTCTTGATGGGTGGTCATCCTTTCAGATGCCACTCGTTGTGGAGCTCTCTGGTTTACCGGTGTCACTGCAATCTCAATCAAATAATTTTGAATGACATAGAGACCAAGGTTCGGGTTAGGTAACCGAATCTTGCCTTTATTATCGTATAAAATATACATTATGTTCCCCTCTTTTTTTCAACATCCGAGCTTGCCTAAATGTGTCATAGCCATGATAAATTCGTAACTCGTCAACGAATTCAAATGATGAGTTTTCTAGCAAATTAAGATTAGAGGCTAGACGAGTGACGAGTGAAGTACAACAGACAGGTCCTTGAAGACTAGGTATACTAAGCCAATAAGAAACCAAAAGAGTAACAGGTGAAGTGGGTATTTTATTTATAGCAGCATATAGAAGTTTTAAATCTCCTACTCTTACTTTTCTAATATCATCACGATGGAAAAGATTGTACCCGAGCCATTTGTGGAACATCCTAAGAGTGGGGTGTTCCATGTCGCTAGTACGGGGTTGACTATAAAACTCATCTCTAGATATCTCTCTCCAGAACTGGTGTCTCTCAAAATTGGGCAAGTCGGAGTCAATGTCCAGGATGCATCTTGAAGAGAAACCGAGATGGTCACTCAGTTCTCTCCAAGACAACATAATGTCCTGTTTGAACATCCAAAAAGCGATTCCCCCCTCATAATATTGCAAAGTGCAAAGAAATTCAATGGTGAGGAGATGGGAACCCAGCTCAGTTATGTCCCAAAAATTTGTCCATCCCACCATCTGGAAAATCAAGTCAAATTCAGTATCCATACCTGCTTCTTGTAGCAGGATAGGATCAAGAGTGGGGGTGTGAATGAAATTCTTGTTCTTTAGCTGCTGGAAAACTTCCTTCTCCCTGCGGGTCTTCAGTCCAAGGTCTCCTGTCTTAAGGAGGACCTTGACTTGCGGATCAGATGAAGATGTCGAAGCTTGCGGGGGCGTCGGGTCGACGCTCATCTCTGACTGGTGCGAGGAGTGTCGGGACGAGCTCCTCGTACTAATGTTCTTGACGGCCTTCCCTACGTTCTTTACCTTCTTGAACATCCTATAGACAAAAGTTGACACAAACACAACTAGTCGAAAATGTGAGAGAGAAAAATGTTAGTGGTCAGCTGTCTGAAATGTCAGCAGTCCAGGGGTTAGTCGTTTAAGACAAGTTTTTTATTTTGGTAGCACCTCCCCCTAAACAACTTTCAATTCCGCTTTGGACAGCGGGATCACTACTTACTAATGAACCTTACTCTCTTACTCTAGGGCTACCAAACTCTCTTTCACTCTTCTCTTCCCCTCTACTCTCCTTCTCACTTCACTACAAGAGCTCCTTCTCTAGAAACTGAAACTTGCGTGGTTTTCTGGAATGCTTGTGTGAAGAAGTTGGAGGCAGGAGGTGGCTTTTTATAGGCTGATGGAGGGACAGGGCGGGCGCCCTCTGTAGGTGGGCGGGCGCCCACCTTTGGTGGCCATCCTGGCTGCCTTTTCTCCACTCCCTCCGTTGCTTAGCTCTTACGCAGAATAATGTTGAGTGGTTGGTGGTTGGACGGTAGAAAAATGCTGGTGAGTGGAAACATGTTGGTGGATTCACAAAATGTGGTGTACGACATGTGGGACCCAAGGAGTGTGGGTCATGCTTCTAGAAGGTTGCTATAATTAACTATAATGCAGGAAAATCTATGAGAATTGAAACTTATTGAAATGATAATGAAAATTATTTTTTTTGTGCCTCCACAATAATTAATAAATATGGGTTGTCACACACCATAAATATTATTTATATGGGGCTTTTGATTATTGTAATAATGCTATGAATAAATATGGATAATGCAGGAATTAACTATGAGAGAATTAATGATGCAGATAAATACCGATTTAGCTCCCGGCGAGGGTTTGGGATTTTTAGGTCCCCCAAGCTGGACCTCCAAATCTTTTAATCTTCCGAATTACCTTCCTCCAGAGATGGTGTCTCTAGTGGTTCTTCTTCATGAACTTCCTTTACTGTAGAGTCTCTCTCTGGTCTGGGCTTGAATGTGAAGTGTTCTTCTTGTCCGTTTATGTTGAACTTGATTTCTCCCTTTCCAACATTGATGTGGGCATTGGCAGTGCTCAGAATTGGCCTTCCAAGGATGATAGACACTTTTGAGTCGGGATTCATGTCTAGTACCACGAAGTCTACTGGCACGAGGAAATCTCTGATCTTGACTGGGATGTTTTTAGCGATGCCTATCGGGTGTCGAACTGATTGATCTGCTAGTTGCAGGCACATTGATGTTGGTTCTAGGGTCATATGCTCAAGCTTCTCAAAGACTGATGCTGGCATCACACTGACACTTGCTCCAAGATCACAAAGTGCATTGTTGAAGTGTTGTTTTTCGATCGAGCAATCAATGGTGGGACATCCGGGATCCTTCTTCTTCCTTAGTGGTTTGTTGAGGATGGCCGCACTGCATTCTTCTGTCAGCTTGATAACCTCAGTGGTGGGCAGTGGTCTCTTCTTGTTAAGAATATCTCTGATGTACTTTGCATATGTGGGTACCTGTATGGCATCAAGCAGAGGTATGTTGTCATATAATTTCTGAATGACCTCTACAAACTTACCAAACTGCTCATCCGACTGCAGTCCTCTATTTCTTCAGGGAAATGGCAAATAGTTGGTGTCGTAAAAATCTTTCCTCATTTCTCCAGTACTTGGTGGTTGTAGCAGATCTTGTGCTTCAACTGGGCTTTCTTCTTCTATCACTGCTGGTTGCACTGGTGCGGATGTTCTCTGTTTCTCTTTTGGGTATGGGGGGTCCCTGGTGGCTTTGCCCCCTCTAGTAGTTATGTTCTTTACCTGCTCAATGTTAGTGGCAACACGCAATGCAGCAGCTAGCTTTATTAATTTAAGCTCTACCCTTTTATTGAGAGTGTTCTGCTCATCAAAGGCAGTTAATAGAAAATCCATTTTATTGTGTATACCTTTTAGAGATGATTCATTTGTATCTAGCCTTTGTTTAACTTCATCATTAGTTTTGGTTTGTTGAGCAATTATCTCTTTTAATGACAGTTGCTTTAAAGTGTTACCTGAATTCGTACCTTTGCTATTGGGCTGACTCGAAGTAGGTTGATATTTGTATGGTGTCTCAATGGCCCTCTGATCTTCTTTGAACTTGGCCCTCTGGTCAATCCAATGGAGCAAATTTTCCATCTTGGTTGATAATGCATTTACTTCTTCTAGTATTTCTTCAGTTTGATGACATTGTTGAGCTTTATCTTGGAACCAGCTTTGGTTTTCTGCTATCTTATCTAAAAGTATCTCTGCTTTTCCAATTGTAAGCTCCAAGAATGATCCTTTAGCAGATGCATCTAGGCACTCATGAGCCTTCTGGGTTAATCCATGGTAGAAGGTCTACATAAGTAACCATCTGGCCATTCCCAGGTGAGGACAATCTGATATGTATCCTTGAAAACACTCCCATACTTCTAGAATGGTTTCTGTCTTCTGTTGTTGGAAACTGACAATATTTCCTCTTAAGGTAGTTGTTTTGCCTATAGGGAAAAACTTTGATAGAAAGGCGTCTGACAAGTTCGTCCAGTTGTTGATGTTATCTTGATGAGTGTAGAACCACTTCCTTGCTTTCGCTTCTAGTGAGAATGGAAAGAGGCGAAGCAGTATGACGTCTTTGTCCAGTCCGTTGATGCAGATTGTACTTCCAATCTCTATGAAATTCTGCAAGTGTGCACTAGCATCTTCATGTGCCTTTCCACTGAATTGTGTAGCTTGTACCAAATTGATGAGGCTTGACTTGAGCTCAAACTCGGGTACTCCTTCTTCTACTGCAAATCTTGGACCAGTTGGAATGTTCTCAAGACTTGGAGCAGAGAATTATTGCAAGGTCTTTTGTGCCATAGCTTCAGCAATTGGTAGGTAGCTTCTTCTTTCTTTCTTGATTGCTTTGGTTCTGATGATGAAGAGTTGAATGTACCAAAGTCAATCCTGATATACCCTGTATAAAAATATAAACATAGAAAAACAACAGGGTGAACCTGCCAAAGCAGAGGTGCCTTGTTATCATTTCTCACTTAGTAGTTGTTTTATGCAATTATTTCTCCATAGTCTAGTCTAATATTTTATGTGAAGACTGACTTCCTGACTTTCCTTACCGTTCCCCAGCAACGGCGCCAGAAATGCTTGTTGACACTAGCTAACACTACTTGAATACTAGGTTGTCATCCCCAGCATGGTGCCAGAGTGTACAAAGGTATTTATAAATGTAAAGGCTCTCTAGAAAATAATATATTCTATCCACAAGCGCACAGATCAAATACCTCATTGTAGCATTTCACCAGGAAAGTATTCCGGGTATCGTTATTTATAATTTTGCTTAAGAGAACGGTGGAGGTAAATAAAACCTATCAAGGCATAGACTAGAGATAAACTTGCAAGAACATGATTACTAATGAGAAACTCATCACACAATCACTTACTTTGGCAGGGGGTAAGCCATAATAATAATGATAATGAAATATAAGCTCATGGGTAAATAACACAGCGATCAGAAAATAGACTACTCCTCATATATGTAAGGTGACGTCGGATTAGCTAGAGAATGGATTCTGAGTTATCTACTATCTACTAAGTCACAATCTACTCTAGTTATCTATAAGATCATATATAGCATAAAAGACTCTTCATTCATGTATAAGGAACATTGCTAAAGTAAATCAGAACATCACAAGACTTACTCCGCAATACAAATTCTGCCTGTCCTATCAACGGAGGGTGGACTATATAAGAATCAACGAAGCTGTCACCATCACGAACTACCACAAGACCCGGCCAATAGGATACATTTGCAGGTAAATAACATCTAAGCACCACGCCCACATGTGATCTACCACTTAACTCCCGCGCGTCAAGAGCTAAGCGCTTTGCAAACTTATACATAAACTCATTATCAATCATAACTACATCAAATATAGAACTAGAGCAAACTAAGAACATAATAAATAGAGACATAATGCAATTAGAATAAAGTAGTAGAGAAATATATGAAATAATACCAATCTTTATTAACGAAGATCCGAAACCCAGAGCGCTAGGCTCTACTTCTCTAATTCTATCTAATCAATCCTATAGAACTTGAAGGAATTGGGAGTAGCTAATTCTAATTCTCTGTGAGAGAGAAGTTCTAAACCCTAACTTTGATGGCTTCCTCTGATAATGATTTCTCCTCCTCCCGTGGGGTGGAGAGGCCTTGTTTATATAGCCCCCTCAAGTGAATGTGGGCCGTCGGATCAAACCGACATAAATGGCACGGTTATTCTTGAAGATTAGAGGCGGTGGAGCACGATCCGCAAGACCTACTCTGATTGGCCACCAGAGCAGGGCGGGCGCCCAAGGGGGGAGGGCGGGCGCCCTGCCCCTGGGCCCGATCGACCTCCAGTTCGTTCCCGTGGCTTCTGGACTCTTCTAGATTAAGGAAAATTGCGCGTCACGTAATTATCTCGTTGTAAACCAGACATGTGGGTCTTCTCTACATATTTTCTGATAACCCCCTGCAAAAATAGACAAACACCAAAGCTCGTGGAATTCTATCAGATAAAACCCTAATTCTAGGTGTTTGGTGCATATTGATCCTTTTCCATGTTTAGTTGACGGTTAAATTTAGTACTTAAGGACCGTCAACATTGGTTTTGTTGTTTTGAGTTTTGTGCCCTAGCTTTGTTTAGCATGTGTGTGAAAAATAAATTTCTAAAATTCAAGCAACTATAATTAGACCCTTTTCGGTTTTTGAAAAAAAATAAAATAAAACACTAAAAGTCCTATTTGAAAACTATTTCTGATTTGGGTTTAAAAAAACAACTCAAAAAAGTGTTATTAAGAACATATGCTTTGTTTCCAAAAGTAGTAAACACAACAATTCCTAAAATAATCTTAAATTCATAAATCAAATTTTGGTTTATAAAGGTGTTGAAAATTTTGATTTAAACCCTTTTGAATAAAAAGAAAAAAGCTTTTCCTTTCATTTGGGCCGTCACCCTTTTCTTTCAGCCCAACCCTGCAGCAGCAGCAGCCTAGCCCCCATCCTTTTCCCCCTCCGCGCGCGCACCACCCGCGTGGGCCGTGGCCCATCTCGTGCCCCCACAGCTGGCCTACAGCCCCACGGCCCAGCTCCACCCGCCCCCCTTGCGCCCGCGCTTTGCCACCGATAGGCAAGGCCTACCCGTCACGGGGGGTCACCCCTAACCTCCCGCCCGACTCGGACGCGGACGACGCCACCGCCTCGGTTTCCATGCGCACGCGAATTGAGGTTCGCCTCCACGTATATAAGGGCACCCTGCAGCCGCCGCACACCTCCCTAGGAAACCTAGTCGCCTCCAAACGCCACCAAGAAGCCCTAGAGCGAGCTTGAAGCCCCATCGCTCTGTCCCCGAAGCCGGCCGTAGACGAGCTCGCCCCATCGCTGCCTCATCCGCCAAGGTGACACGCTCTCTGAACTCGCGAAGGTGTGACGAACGCGTAGGTGCTCTCGGATTGATCTCTCTCCCTCCCTTATGTGCACACGGGCTCGCTGGAGAAGAGCCGCCGCCTCTATCAAACACCGCCACGTGGCCCGCGCCGCTCAATCGCATCTAGCCCCTGCCACCGCACGCACTGAGCTCGCCGCATCGAGCGCTACGCGCCCGTGCACTCGCCACGGCCTGTAGTGCCCCGTAGCGCCGCCGCTCCCACCTCGCCGGTGCCGGCCATGGCGCCGTTGCTCGTGCGCACCGCGCCGCCGCGCACCGGCCCGGTCCAAAGTGGATTGGTGCACCCCCACGCCCGCACCCGGTCCACCGTAGACCGGCCAGTCCCGAGCCGCCACGTGCCCGGCCACACCGGCCACCACCCCCCACACGCGCCGCCCCTAGCCATCTTGTGAAAAAGCCCCTGCGGTTTTTCTAAATTAACCCGCAGTCCTGAGTAGTTCAGAAATAATTAGATTTAAGTCCTATTTTTAGCAATCTAGCCCCTGGATCCATTGGTATTTATAGATTAAGTCCAAAATGCTTTTGAAAATCATTTTTAATTATTTAAAATACGAAAATAGTTCTGTTAATTCATAGTTTTGCCATTGACGTAGTTTTGGCCATAGAATCCACGTTTTAACTCCGATCGATCCTGTTCTGGTTGCGTTATTTTCGTATCGCCGTGCTCTACACAGTAGTATAAATATTTATCATGTAACTTATTCTTAGATTTATTGATTTAAATATAATTTTATTAATATTTATTGAATAGCTTTTAAATTAGAAAATAATCTAGGGTTGTAATTCGGTTCTTGTTGCGTTCTGACTATGTCGATGTAATCTACATATTAGCAATGCTATTTTCATTGTCTCGTGTTTATAAGTATAATTAATCTGATTAATGTTTTGAATGCATTTCTATTGAATTAATTTAAAAACAACTTAGGATTACACTTCGGTATCTTTATAATCAAATGTGAACTTAAATACTTCTTAATTATAATTTGATTATTTAAACATGAAGCACATAAATAATTTAGTAATATTTATCTAAAGTCTTTTTGAATTAAAAGTAAATTATGTTTATAATTTTGATCTTTTATAAATAAATAAAGACTCACGTAATTAATATCAACTTTAATGTTTCTTTATTAATTATAACTTGATTAGTTTAAACATGATATATAATCACTCGATTAGTTGCTTTCATATAATCTATATTTCAAAACTACAAAGGCTTAATTGGCTTCCGTGGTATATAATTATTTATAAATAAAATATGACTAAAGTTTAACTTTGACTTTTATGACTTAACATAATTTGGTTAATCCTACTTTAGCATAGTTCTCCGAAATGTCTATCATCTTATTTCATCAAATAAAATACCATAAGTGTATAGTTTGTCTTCTCCGTTATGTTGTAAGCCTCGAAAGTCGTGTTCGATTAACTATAGCTCTGTTCTCAATCGTTCTTGCGTTGTCACGATCGTAGCAATAAGCCATGTCGTTTATTGCGCTCTCTTTTAAAGCTTTTCTTTTGAATTATCGTTTGTTCTTAGTCATGATTGTTTGTTTGTCTGTTTGTGTTGTTTGTTTGCTTTGAGTAGAAGAAGCGTGGTTCGTTAGCACCGAAGACCAGGAGCTGAGGACCGATAGTTGCAGTAGAAGCTAAAGATGAGAAGATAGAAGCCAAAGAATTCTGAGTAGATATACACTGGGAATAAAGGCAAGTGCAGGCACCTTTTGATCATATTGTACCTATGAACTTAAAACGCATTTACTTTTATTGCATGTGTCTTAATACTGCAAACCCCAAAGACCTGACTAGCCTTCTATTGTATTCCTTGTACCCCTAGGTTTTATACATGGGTAGTTTAGTGAACAGTATACATGCTTAGCTGCTCGACTCATCTAATCTATATAATAATAAAAGTAATAATCTTGCCTAATGAATTCTTCAATGATGACTAATGCTTCAATGGTGGACAATGGTCACTTCGGTGATGGAGATGTTGTGGTGCTTGCGAGCATCATGGTTTGTTGAGGAAAGGGGGAGCGGGTACTGTTGGTTGGCCCAGTTGCCGGGCATACCCGTCTCTGCTCTCCGTAAGGACTTAGTCATGGAGCGGCTCCCTGGGACATACAGTGCAGCTCCAAGCCCTATGGCTCTAGCTTGACTAATTATGAGGACCTCCACTAGTAGGGTGTTACTTTCCGGGTAGGCGTAAGAAAGTAGCTTGGGTATTCATATTAAGAGGTCGGTCAGTTCGAGGTCCCATTACTATGGGCATGGCTGTCGCGTGCCCCGGCAAAAATGTAGGAGTGGCATCCTATTAGTTGGACCCTGTGAAAGGTCTCGTAGTGAAACCCTGCCTGCTCACCTTGGTAGTGTTTTGGGGAGTCTCAACCCCGGGCAAATGGGAATCATGACTTGGAGTGAAAGTGCACACCTCTGCAGAATGTAAAACTGATATATCAGCCGTGCTCACGGTCACAAGCGGCCCAGACTCTCACATGATGAGCAAATTGGAATCACATGGAACTTGGAGGTGGAACTTGGTTGAGGTTGCTACATTGTGCTTTGGAGGAATGGCTATTCCGTGTTGACAGGATTGCTATCTTGTGTTCTTAATTGGGATTGCTATCCCATGACCTTAATGAGGTTGCTACCCCGAGTTATTATCAAAGGTTGCTACCTCAGATATCTTAATAATAATAATAATGTTGACTAATAATATTGTTAATGTACTTTCATCTAATTAAGGGTTGGGATGCTTTACTCATATTTAGTAATAGGTTGTTTAAATAAAAGAGATTATAATAAAAGTTTGTCAACTTAAAAGGCTCACCTGCAGTTAAACCGTGTTAGCTTTTCCTTTGATTAAGCCTTGCATGTCATTATACTTTCCGCCTGTACTTGTTGAGTTTGACATGAACTCACCCTTGTTATTCCCCCCCCCCACACCCTAGTGTGTAGTAAAGTGCTGCTCAGAAGAAGGATAGAGATGATGTGGAGTTTTCTAGAAGCTTATCAGAAGTGCTTGGCGTACAGAGCCCCTAGTGAGCCGTCCCTTAGAAGAATGGAGCCTAAAAAGTTTAGCTATTGTTTCTGCATACTCTGATAGTTGTAAGTGTTATTATATATATATTCTGCTATATATATAATATTGTTTCTAATATTTCTATTCTTTTGTTGTATGTGTGGACTTCCTGAGCACACATATGACGACTCTGGTCTTGTTTTTTTAAAACTAGGGTGTGACAGGGGGAGAGGCGGACAGGTGGGGCCAGCCAGCCCCACCCTAGCATCGGCCAGCGCACCCCTTGTTAGGGTTTTGGCCCCCCTTCTGGAACCATCCTCCATCGCCTCTGAGGAGCCATCTTGGCCGCTTGTTAAGTCGGTTTGATCCAACGGCACATATCCATCCCACCGGGCTATAAATAGAAGGCTAGACCCCTTAGAGGAGGGCATATCAAGAGATGAAGAGTCAGAGCATTAGATAGAGATCCACTAGATCTAGGCTAGCAATCAAGATAGAGATTAGAGAGATAGAGTAGAAGTGTAGAGATTTGAAGGAGTCCCGGCCTGTCGGAGCTTTCTCAGGAGCTGTATCTGCCTGGATTCGGTTCCCTCGCCCAGAGCTGCGTTCTGATGTACTTTTGTATTTACCATTCTGATTCAAGTAAGCAACTTGTTTTTATTCGTTCTTTGGTTTGCAACTCATATTATATTGAGTACTTCGATTTGGGTAGCTCCTAAGTCGGAGTAGTGATTCGTAGCATAGACATGGTGTCTAGGCTATGGTTGCTTGTAGATATCCCTTGATCAGCCGGATAGTGGTAGCTCGCGTAGGTGACTTTATAGCTATGTTGAACTCTCTGTAGTCCACTTCCCGTTGATAGGACCGATAGGCTTATAGGTGCCTGATAGGAGATTACTCTGTTTCTTCTCCTATTCGGGTTATTTAATTACCCGATAAGACGATATTATACAAAGTTTACCGGTTATTAGAACCAGAGTATATTAGCTATTTCTTCATTCTCAATAGTTTTCTAAATTGATTGTACCTCTCTTACATTAAGAATTATAGACTAGGTTATAAATCATCTACTCTTCCTTTGGAATCGATATTAAAACTGGGTTGATCTTGGTGAAGTACTGATCAGTATATATCTGTGCGCTTGCGGATAATCTGATTATAATCAATATTTAGGGTGCAGTTAATTTATACAAACAATAAACAAGTGGTGCATGGAGGCGTCTAATAGAGGAGGTAATTGGATTTCTGTTCGTATTCGACAACATCACTACTTTTGTGGAGATGACCTCATATACGCCCAGTTAGAAGAATTACACCAATTATGTCACCTCGACGCTCTCGACAAATCTCTCGTCAGCTGCTTTTGTCTGTAAGTATTTTTTTATTTTTTATTAAACTTCTACCTTCTTTAATTATATGTATATAATCCTTACACACTTAAGATTTGTATGTATATATGCAGACACCAAATGAGAGGGCTTAGAATAAAAAATGACAATAGTATTGGGTTTGTTGACCCTTATATTGTTTTCAAGGCTCCACAGGTAGTGTGGACAGCATCTTATAAGACAGAAGTCTGCACCAATCTTATGAGGTTCTTCGTGAACCAAAAAGAAAAACAAAAAATACTCTTCCCCTACAACTTCGAGTGAGTTATATAGTTATTAAGTGCATGCACATTTTATTTTACTTAATATTACTCGATTCGGGTTTTATATAGTTATAGGCCTAACTATATATATGTGTGTAATAAACAGCTTTCACTGGATACTATGGTCATTGAAATTCCCAAGAACCGGTTGACAATCTATGACTCACTAAGAAAACCGCAAGAAAATTACCAACAAATGGTAAACATTATTCAAAGGTACGTAATGTCGATCTCAGCTAAAAGAATATCATGATATGACTCTGCAATTATTAGTTGATGATCCACAATTGCTGTGTGTAGGGTTTGGGTAAGATTTATTGACCGTGAACATCTCATTGTTTGTAAAGCGCCACTTAATATAATTCATCCACAAGTAAGTTGTACTAGCTAGCAAACTTTTGCTAACTTTTAGCTTTCTTATTGTCGTGGTCGTGAATCTTTTTTATATATCGTATAGTGGTGTCTAAGACAAGAAGGGGGAACAACTCATGTGGATATTACGTCTGCAAATTCTTGATGGTACACGTCAATCAAACACCCACAGAGACCCTTAGAGTACGTTACATGTCTCTTTTCATTATCTCCTGAATTAAATTCAATAACTTAGATAACTAATACCTTTTTATTTTATTTCAAATTGAAGACGGAATGGTTGAGGGAAAAGTGAAAGGTCCTTGTTTGGTTTTTGTAATTGAGTGACAACTTAGGTGGACTAATAGTGTTTATGTGAGATACACAGGAGATTAGTCCATAGGTGATTATGTGATGATGGAGGAACTCATTTCATATGAGATATGACATGGAGTCATGTGACCAAGGTGGAGAAGATCAAGATGAGGCTTGGCTCGATGGACCGGTTGCAAGAGTGAAGGACAAGTCGGAGGCTTTGAAGCGAGGGACCGCGTGCGACGGTGAAGCACGAGCAAGACTTGGCGCCGATGGACCGAGGCAACGGTGAAGACCAAGTGAGGTCCAGATCGACGAACCAATATGGTCACGTGATGATATGAAGTGAATCATATCATTTGGTGATTGGTTGGTGCATGTGTTGCATCAACATTGGAGGAGAAGGAATGGAAAGCGCAAGGCAAAGGTATAACCCAGTGCATTTCCATTTCACCGGTCACAGGTGTGTAGAGAAGTTTATGACCGGATTTAGAATAGATGGCCGTACTATCAAGAGGGGCAAACTAGTTTGCATATCGGTCATCTAGTGCCACTTGAGTGATCTAACCCTGCATACGTGATAGGATCGAGTGGCGTGGCAAGTTGAGAGGCTAACTCCTTTGGGAAAATGTTTGTGAAAATTCTAACACACTTGCACATGGTGGTGTACACTTGCTGGTGTTGGCACATTTGCAAAGGAGGTGGAGTTCCTAGGGTAGAGAGGGGTTTGGGACCTCTCTCCCTCCCGCCGAGCTTGCAAGGCAGGATTCGACGCTTTTGAGAAAATGAAGTGCTTATTTTCTATTGTGCTGGTGGGAAGTTTGGAGAAGTCACGAGAGTGAGAAACACTCACTGGACACTGGTGTTGGTAGCACCGGACGCTGGACCAGAGCAACCGGTGCACTGTCTGCTGCTGGTGTAGGCGTAGAGTGCGCACCGGATGCTGGCACCGGACGCGGACACCACACTGTTCGCGCGTCTGGTGCTGCGTGATGTCAATGAGTGTTTCTGACTGGAGAGCATTGGACGCTCAGGGTGCGTATGGTGGCTCGTGTCTGGTGACCCTGTGAGTTTGTGGTACTCTCTGCGCACGGGTCCAGTGTGCACCGGACGCGTCCGGTGTGAAGCTGTCGAGCGTCCGGTGTGGCTGTTGTTGGTGCGCGCGTGTGGTAGCCGTTGGTGGCAACGGTCGAGTTCAAACGGCTAGTGACATATGGTTGTCACCTGAGCACCGAACGCTGGGGTTGAGCGTCCGGTGGCTCCCTACAGTGAGTCTGGTGCCCCCCGACTTTTGCCCAGTGAAGGGGCAACGGCTAGTTTAGCCCTTGGGGCTATAAATAGAAGTGGTGGCCAGCCTTGGCTGGCGCTGAGCACCCTTGGGACTTAGTGTCCATGCTTGGGGAGTGCTAGGAAAGCCTCTAACTCACTTGTGCTTGCAAGAGTGCGAATCAATAGCGAGTGAGTGATTCTAGTGCGTTGCATTGAGAGATTGCATCGAGTGGCACTAGGTGTTCGTGTTGCAAGCCGGTGGTGCTTGTTACTCTTGGAGGTTGCCACCTCCTAGACGGCTTGGTGGCTTGGGACTCCATCGAAGCATGCTAGGAGATTGTGCGGTGCTCCAGAGAAGAGATTGTGAGAGGTACGGTGCTCACCCCGTGGGGATCGCGAAGTGCAACTCTATTGGATCGTGTGTGTCATTGAGCTAGCTCACTTGTGGGTAGGTTCTTGCGGTGTCCTAGTGGGGACGAGGTTCATGTAACACCTCTTAGCCGCCGAACCACCAAGTGTTGGTCGACACAACGGGGACGTAGCTTGGTGGCAACCAAGTGAACCTCTAGAGAAAATCATCGTGTCAACTTTGTTCTTCCCGTTGGTTTGCAAGTCCCTAACACAAGCTTGTTATTACATTCATATATTGTGCTTGTGTAGTTGCTCTTGTAATTTGTTAGCTTGTGTAGCTTGCTAGTTACCTTCTTGCTTGTGTAGCTAGAAGTAGCTCCCCATGCATAACTAATTTGGTCAAGTGTTAGAGCTTTTGGTAAGCACTCTATGTGACCTATGGGTCACCACTAGCAAGAGGACCGGATCAACCTTGCAGCTTATCTCAATGAGGACATAGCTTAGCGCCAACCAAGTGAACCTCGGTAAAAAATCACTATGTCAAAATTATCTACTCTTCTCGGTGGTTTGCATTCGCCATACACAAGCTTGTATTTACATTCTATATACTTGTGCTTGTGTAGTTGCTCCGATAACTAGTTTTACTTGTGTAGCTTACTAGTTACCTTCTTGCTTGTATAGCTAGAAGTAGCTCCCTTGTGTGGCTAATTTGGTTTGTGTAACCTTGTTAGTCACAATGCTTAGTTTGTGTAGCTAAGTAATTTGCGCTCTCTAATTTGGCATTGGTTGCCTTGTTATTGAGCATTGCTAGTGAGCCTAGGAGCTTTGTGCTTTTGCTTACTAGTTGTGTAGGAGCTCCCCGGTTTGCAAAAGTACTAGTGGCATAGGTTTGTGACCTTGCTTCTAGAATTGGTTAGGTGAGCTCTTGCTATGGTAGCACCTTGTTTGCTTCTTTAGGATCTTTTATAAGGTACTTGAGAACTTAGATAGAGGGGTATAGTCTTGGCTAGACCGATAGTTTTAATTCTACACTTAATTTGGTTAGCCGATGCTTTAAGTTTTAGAAAGGACTATTCACCCCCCTCTAGTCCGCCATCTCGACCCTTCAAGTGGTATCAGAGCGATGTCTCTCATTTGTGGTCTTCACCGACCTGAGAGGATGGCGGCTTATGGGCTAGATGTTGAGTGTCCATACATTTTTGATGTCACACACTTTGCACAATAGAGAAATTGGATGACATGCAATTTTAAGTTTATTTCTCCTCAAATATGGTGGATGGTAGATGTAGGCTTTTCTCATGTGTTGGATGAAGAGAATCTAACTCAAGCACAAGAGAAATGTCTACATCTTGACTACCAAGCTACTAACATCTTCTATTCATCCATGAAAGATAACATATTTGGTGAGATCATGGATATGAAGTCTGCTCATGAGATTTGGAGTTATCTCAATGAGAAATATGGGGTGATCACCAAAGAAGATGATGTGCACCAAAGGTGGATGCACGTGAGGATGTTGAGCATGACCACAACATGGCGGTTGTGGAGGATTGCTCCACCTCATGGTCAAGTGAGGATGAAGATGATGGCTATGAAAGTGATGCTTCTACAAGCTCATCCACTTCATCACATTCCTCCATGTCTCACGGTGACGGCAAGGTATCTATTGGAGGTGTGATTGTTGACTGTGATGATCCAAATTTTGAGCTTGTATGTAGACTCACCAAAGCTTTAAGAAATGAGATGGCTAAAACAAGTAAATTGAAAAATGAAAACTCATTTCTAAAGACCACATGTGAACAACAAAAGCATCTACTTTATGTTACTACTTGTTCACATGAGGAGCTAAAATTGGTTCATGAGAAACTTTGTGTTACTCATGATAACTTGGTAAAAGATCATGCTTTACTTACTAATAAGCTTTCTAATGAAGAAACTAAAACTAGTGAGAGCTCATCATTTAGGTCAAATGATCAATCATGTGATATTACTAACCCTTGTGATGTAGGAAAGAAGCATGTGTCCACCTCTTTTGATGATTTATTATCTATGTCATGTTCTACTTCCATGTCTTGCGAGACTAACCTTTTGAAGGAGAACAATAAGCTCAATGAACAAGTGAATAATTTGAGCAACAAGCTAGAGAGGTGCTATAATTCAAAAGTCACCTTTGAGCACATATTGAAAACTCAAAGAAACCTTGGTGATAAGTGTGGCCTTGGCTTCAAGAAGAATATGAAAGAATAAGAGAGGCTCAAGCATGGCAAATGCTTCAAGTGTCACACTTGGGGTCATCTTACCTCAATGTGCCCAACCAATCAATTGGTGAAGCATCAAGTGAAGCCTCAACCAAAGCCACAAGTTGAGCAAGAGAAGTCACCCCAAGCTCAAGTCAAGATCAACCATCATGATGATGACTTGATAATGAACAAAAACAAAACAAGAAGGGGTGGAAGAGCAAGGCATCCAATGCAAATCCAATATGCCAAGATGATGAGCAAGAATGAAGACAAAAAGAAAGGTTATGCTCACATCATGTGCTTTGAGTGCAAGAATGATGGACACTTTGCCTCGAAGTGTCCTACCAAGCTTGAGAATAAGGCTCAAGCAACTCTCAAGAGGCAAGGCAATGAGAAGCAACACATGAGCAAGGAAGAAAAGGCTCAATCAAAGAGAAGTTGCTACTTATGCCGGGAAAGGGGACACATGGCTCATTCATGTCCCCTAGGTAATAATTCTAAGCCTATTTCAATTGACAATCATAATATGCTTAGAAAGTATGGTGATGGTACCTCTATGGTTACTATTGCAAAACATCCCGCTACTCATACTAAGGCATCGCCTAAGTATGTTGCTCCTAACTTGAGAGGACCCAAACTAGTTTGGGTACGATCAAAAAGTGGATGAATATGTGTAGGTACCATCAGCATTGGAGGCTTGATTCAATTGATCCTACATTGTTCATCATATGATTGAGTCAAGTAATGAAGCCTAGTGCACATCCAAACCCAATGCCATGACAAGATAGTGAAGTCCAAATGTGCTACAACACACAAGTGTCATATTCAAGTTGTGGTGATTTATTGGATTATTTGATGGCTTGCAAATACATGAGTTGAAGCTTGCAAATTGGATGATCATGAGCTAATCAAGGTATATCTTTGTTGATCACATTCATTGGGGTGCATATGACTTGATTGAATTGGATATATATGCAATGTTGCTTGCTATAAGATGATTGAATGGATTAAATGCTTAGTAATCAAGTTTGAATTAATTTGAGTTGGATAAGTTCATAGGATGACTTTTAGTAAGTGGATTGAATGGATTTATGTCTTGTGAAAGTATTCAATCAAGTTGATTTCAAGTTTGGTTCAATTTGAACAAGTATAGCTCAATTACTTGAAATCTGCCAAATATTGAAAACCTGAGCTAGCTAAGATCAAGTCTGAGTTTGAGTGATAAAATCTAATTGGAATGGTTTGAAATTTAGTATGCATGCTGTACACTTATCATAGAAGAGGCTGTAGAAATTTCATGAAAAGGATACTTCGGTTTTAGAGTGGATCTTATCAGCTATAGTGCAGCAGTTTTCAGCATATAGCAGTGGTGGAAGAATTAAAATCTAGTAGGAATCTAGAAGTGAAATGAAGCTCAAATTTTTACAGCTGCTAGATGACTTAGTGAAGCACATGTCCACCAAATTTCGTGCTATTTGGATCTGTACATCATGAGATATGTATTTATCTTTGAAAGGTCCAGAATCTGCCATAAAAGTGACAAATATTAGTTTGATCTAGAGTCACTTCAATTGAAAGGTCCTTAAGTTGGAAACATGATTATAAGTATTTGAGGCACTAAGTTTGGCTTTGAATTGATCTAGAAGCATGACAAGTATTGAGTACAAGGCTATTTGATTGTGGAGTGTACTTGGTGTACACATTTGGTACTCTAGTTGAAAATCAAGATCAAACTCAAGATGAAGGTAATGTTTAAGTTATAGTGACTATTGGAAAATATTTGGTAGAAAGAAAAGGACTTAAACAAGTAGAAAGAAAAGGACATAAAGAAGGATTCACGGTTACTCATCATATTAAGTCCATCACTTGAATCAATCAATCAAAGGCAATTCAAGTAAGTGTCAAGAATAGTTCTTTGGAGAGAGGTCACTTCTCCCTATGTGAGGAGCTTGCCGCCTGAGGAGTGGGTAAACCAAGTGTAGTGCTTGGAAGGCTAACATGGAAGTGGTGATTCTAAGGACACTTCAGATGCTTAGTTGAAGCAATCAAAAGGATTGATCAAGAGAGCAAGCAACACCCAAAAGAGAGCTAGTCATGATGTTCAAGTAGTATTCTTATTAGCTCTCTCATGCAAGCAATGATGATGAAGCAAGACAACCACAACAAGATAGTGCACTTGATCATAAGTGGTTCTCAATTCATATGGGTGAAGATTTGATCTATCAATTGGCATTTATAATTTGTCTACACCAAGCTTATAATTGGACTTCACATTGCTATTTGGAGCTACATTGGAATCTCATGCTATCCTCTTCTCCAACATAGCAAAGGTATCATTGTAATGTGCATGATCATTTCATCCCTTACTAGTATGCAGATAGTGCATATAGTACATGCTTAATAGGATCATGCATGACAAATAAAAAGTTTTAAATTCATAACCTACCACTATTGCTTGAATGTTTAGTTGATCTAGTGGTATGTATATGAGTTTGTTCATGAGCTAGTGAACCCATGTACCTGATCTATTTTGGATTGTTAACAAATGACAAGTACAGCATTGGCAAGATAACCCTTAATGTGAGGTGTGAAAAAGCTTGTCATTGGTTCAAACCGGACTTGGAAGCTTTAGCAAATCAACTTAGTTCAAGTCAACAATTAGAAGCTCATAGTGATTAGAGTACAAGAACAAGACAACAATGCAAGTGGATATCTAGATTTAAATGTTTCTTCAATTGGTATCCAACAAATGGTACTCATGATGATGATAGCAAATGTTCAAGATAGCAAACAAGTGGTTCCATACTAGAGACTTAATTGGTAGAAGAATCCCATATGGTATCAGACAAGATATTTAAAATATCACATTTATACATATGGTATCTATCATACAAGGAGGTGGTTCCACAAGTGATCCTCAACTTTAAGTGATCATCAAGCAAAGAAAGTTCCCTCACCAATAATATTGACAAGAGAATGACCCATGCTATGACATAGGGGGAGTGCCCCACCAAATGATATCAAGGTCAAAGATCCTATGTGGTATCTCAAGAGCAATTCAAGTAATGTCATTCCAACACATATGGTGATGTCCATCAAAAATGCAAGATTCAAGCCTCAACCATCTATCCCATATGCGATCCTTTGTCACAATGAGATGCACACTTTTTCAAATTGGTATCAAGTGATTTAATTGGTATGACATACCTTTTATGGAAATTGATGACAAAGGGGGAGAAATTGGAACAAAGATATGATTGGGATAAGTTGGACAACAAAAGATATATTTCAAGAGGGAGATATCAAAGATGGACATAGACAGAGGGAGCAACATTAAGATGGATCAAGAAGGATCAAGATTCTTGAACAAGACAAGCACACAAGTAGGGGGAGCAAGCTCATGAACCTTGTTTGTTTGCATTTGATATGTGCATATTCATGTGCTTGCTTGCATTGCATAAGTTTTTAAATTCAATATGCATGCTTGTGTGGTGTATGCTAGTTATAGAACTTGATTGATGATATGATAACTAGCATGCATAGGTTGGTAGCTAGACTTGTGTTCTTCAAGTAAAGACTAGACCCTTGCTTATAATGTTGATCTCATGGGGTTTCTAGTATTTTTGTTGTCTAGCTGCTCATGGTGCTAAGGATGGTGTACATTGAATACTTCAAATGATATCGAATTTGGTATCAAGCTACAAAGGTTTATTCTATACACCTTAGCACTTAGTAGGGTTTCATGGTCCTTATCCAAATCTTGACATAGAGCTTAAATGTTGGATAAGTAGCATAAAATCCAAAATAAGTTAGCAATTTATACTTGTGTGAAGTGCTAGCTTGAAAAAGCTTAATTTCCACATCTTTGTAGAGTTGTCATCAATTACCAAAAAGGGGGTGATTGAAAGGTCCTTGTTTGGTTTTGGTAATTGAGTGACAACTTAGGTGGACTAATAGTGTTTATGTGAGATACATAGGAGATTAGTCCACAGGTGATTATGTGATGATGGAGGAGCTCATTGCATATGAGACATGACATGGAGTCATGTGACCAAGGTGGAGAAGATCAATATGAGGCTTGGCTCGATGGACCGGTTGCAAAACTGAAGGGCAAGTTGGAGGCTTTGAAGCGAGAGACCATGTGCGACGGTGAAGCTCGAGCAAGACTGGCGCCGATGGACCGAGGCAACGGTGAAGAGCAAGTGAGGTCAAGATCGATGAACCAATACGGTCACGTGATGATATGAAGTGGATCATATCATTTGGTGATTGGTTGGTCATGTGTTGCATCAACATTGGAGGAGATGGAATGGAAAGCGCAAGGCAAAGGTATAACCTAGGGCATTTCCATTTCACCGGTCATAGGTGTGTAGAGAAGTTTATGACCGGATTCAGGATAGATGGCCGTACTATCAAGAGGGGCAAACTTGTTTGCATCTCGGCCATCTAGTGCCACTTGAGTGATCTAACCCTGCATACGTGTTAGGATAGAGTGGCGTTGCAAGTTGAGAGGCTAACTCCTTTGGGAAAATGTTTATGAAAATACTAACACACTTGCACATGGTGGTGTACACTTGGTGGTGTTGGCACATTTGCAAAGGAGGTGGAGTTCCTAGGGTAGAGAGGGGTTTGGGACCTCTCTCCCTCCCGCCGAGCTTGCGAGGCAGGATTCGGCACTTTTGAGAAAATTAAGTGCTTATTTTCTATTACACCGGTGGGAAGTTTGGAGAAGTCACGAGCACCGGACGCTGGTGTTGGTAGCACCAGACGCTGGACCAAAGCGTCCGGTGCATTGTCTGCTCTTAGTGTAGGCGTAGAGTGCGCACCGGACGCTGGCACCGGACGCGGACAGGACACTATTCGCGCGTCCGGTGCTGCGTGACGACAGTGAGTGTTTCTGACTGGAGAGCACCGGACGCTCAGGGTGCGTCTCGTGGTTTGCGTCCGGTGACCCTGCGAGTTTGCGGTACTCTCTGCGCATGGGTCCGGTGTGCACCGGACGCGTCTGGTGTGAAGCCGCCGAGCGTCCGGTGTGGCTGCTGCAGGCGCGCGCGCATGGTAGCCGTTAGCGGCAACGGTCGAGTTCAAACGGCTAGTGACATGTGGCTGTCGCCTGAGCACCGGACGCTGGGGTTGAGCATCCGATGGCTCCCTGCAGTGAGTCCGGTGCCCCCCGACTTTTGCCTAGTGATGGGGCAACGGCTAGTTTAGCCCTTGGGGCTATAAATAGAAGTGGTGGCCGGCCATGGCTGGCGCTGAGCACCCTTGGGACTTAGTGTCCATGCTTAGGGAGTGCTAGGATAGCCTCTGACTCACTTGTGCTTGCAAGAGTGTGAATCAATATCGAGTGAGTGATTCTAGTGCGTTGCATTGAGAGATTGCTTCGAGTGGCACTAGGTGTTCGTGTTGCAAGCCTGTGGTGCTTGTTACTCTTGGAGGTTGCCACCTCCTAGACGGCTTGGTGGCTTGGGACTCTGTCAAAGCACGCTAGGAGATTGTGCGGCGCTCCGGAGAAGAGATTGTGAGAGGTACGGTGCTCACATCGCGGGGATCGCGAAGAGCAACTCTATTGGATCGTGCATGTCATTGAGCTACCTCACTTGTGGGTAGATTCTTGCGGTGTCCTAGTGGGTACAAGGTTTGTGTAACACCTCTTAGCCGTCGAACCACCAAGTGTTGGTCGACACAACGGGGACGTAGCTTGGTGGCAACCAAGTGAACCTCGGGAGAAAATCATCGTGTCAACTTTGTTTTTCCCGTTGGTTTGCAAGTCCCTAACACAAGCTTGTTATTACATTCATATACTTGCGCTTGTGTAGTTGCTTTTGTAATTAGTTAGCTTGTGTAGCTTGCTAGTTACCTTCTTGCTTGTGTAGCTATAAGTAGTTCCCCTTGCATGACTAATTTGGTTTGTGTAAGCTTGTTAGTCACATTGCTTAGTTTGTGGTAGCTAAGTAATTTGTGCTCTCTAATTTGGCATTGGTTGCTTTGTTATTGAGCATTGCTAGTGAGCCTAGGAGCTTTGTGCTTTTGCTTACTAGTTGTGTAGGAGCTCCCCAGTTTGCAAAAGTACTAGTAGCATAGGTTTGTGACCTTCCTTCTAGAATTGGTTAGGTGAGCTCTTGCTAAGGTAGTACCTTGTTTGCTTGTTTAGGATCTTTTACAAGGTACTAGAGAACTTAGATAGAGGGGTACAGTCTTGGCTAGACCGATAGTTTTCATTCCGCACTTAATTCGGTTACCCGACGCTTTAAGTTTTAGAAAGAACTATTCACCCCCCTCTAGTCCGCCATCTCAACCCTTCAAAAAGGTCATGCAAGAAGACCGCATCAAACCTATTCAAGAGACGATATCAGGATTCCTCCGCGAGCAAGTGATCAATCCAAACGGCGAGTTTCACTTCAACGGCAACGAAACTCTTATTCCAAACAACGATGATCATTTGTATCGACTGTAGAGATTCGGAGAAAAAAATTCTATGTATATATATGTTAGAAATGTTCTACTTATAAAACTATATATAAAGCTTG
Organism: Sorghum bicolor; assembly: GCF_000003195.3. Lineage (NCBI taxonomy): Eukaryota > Viridiplantae > Streptophyta > Magnoliopsida > Poales > Poaceae > Sorghum > Sorghum bicolor. Next base: position 19,547,464 of record NC_012873.2, on the reverse strand, counting down.
TTACATATTCATCTATTTAATTATTAATGTGGCCTATTGTAATACCCGATTTTAAGAACAAAACCAGATATGCACCATATGTGAGTTTTAGGAGTCAAATCTCACATATAGCTACAAATGAGGGATAATATCAAAAGACAATGCTTAAATTATATAACGTACATAATAAATTAGAGATAACCTTAAGCAGCAAACAACGGAAGATAACTCCAACTTCGGGTATTAACTCCACTCTACAGGATCCAACTAACTGGTTGATCACAAGCCTAAACTTCTCCTGAGGTTTGGGGGAAATAGCAAGAATGAGTCCATGTCGAACTCCACAAGTATAGCAACTAGATTGTATAGCTCCCACAATCTCATGATCAATGTGACATAAATAATGTAGAGCATTAAATAATAAATAATGGGCATATTTAACACACAAGAATCATCATCGTCGATGCAAGAATCCCCAAGGCCGCTCGTGACCGTGAGCACGGCTAGTATACCAGTTTTACACTCTGCAGAGGTTGTACATCTTTACCCATGAGTCATGATTTACCCTTCCGCCCGAGGTGTTCAGCCTTTTAACCCACTTCTAAGGAAGGTCGACAGGGATCACTATGAAGCCTTTCAAAGGTTTTGTCTAACAAGTTAGGGCCATTAGATTCACTCGGCAGGCAGATATAGAGCCCCGCTTCCATGGCACATAACCCGCAGCATATACACACGTACAGAGGCCACACTATATCCAACGTGTCTAGCCATTCTTACGCCATTTAAGGTAACCGCTAACAAGCTAGAAAAAGGTCCTCATACTGGGCTAAAGCCAGAGCCATTATAGCCCTCATAGTTGCATTGTTGTCCCGGTTATCACTTACAGATAAATCATCAAGTGGCTAAAAAGTCATTTTTATTGTTTATTACTTAACATTAATCTAGTCACAGGATCACGGGTCACAGAAATAAAATCCAGATGCTATACTTGCCTTGATCCAAATGCTCTTGCTTATCCTTTTGGTTCTGCTGGTCTTTACTTGTTGCCAAAGCTCTTATCTTGATCACCAAAAACTGCTCTCCATCTAAACTCGATCATCGATCACCAACACACAACAATCGGAACCAAACATACACGAAGCAAACAAAGATACAATTAGAACAGTACACCAAACATGTAAAAACAGTATGAAAAGTTTATAAAATGATTCTACGCATTGCTACGATCTCACAGACGTAAAGATCATGAAAATCGGAGTTAAAACGCAGAAAATATGAATTTTCTAAGATTTTATATAAAAAAGAAATTAATTAATTAAGTCACGAAAATAAAAAGTTTCAAACTGAGTAAACAATATTATTAACATGTAGACATTTCAAAGACGAGTCCAACGCAATTTGAATGGGTCAAAACGGAATTAAAATGAATATTTTATAAGCATTTTAAAATCAGTGTCAGACCTGTGAATACTGGAAAGCGTATTCTGACTAAACCGATGGAGAATACGTTTTCAAATTCGGAAAACGTAAAACCTCGAAGGCGCAAAGGATGGCGGGTTAATATATAAAAACCTATAGGGACTCTTAAGCAAAAATTACCCTGAAGGGTTACCTTCTAATCGGGGCCATCGATCTCCAATCCAACGGTTGAAGACATCTGGGCGTGATCCGGCCACACTGTTTGACACCGGCGGCGAGCCTCCACGGCGGTGCGCCATTGCTGGGAGGCCGAGGTCGCCGGAGTTCATGGCCTCGGCGATTTAGGGCACCATCTTGCGAACCGAGAGCATGGGAATGACGCGGGGCTCCTTGCGAACTCACTAGTGTTCCTTTCGCGACCCGAGGAGGCTTGGAAGAGGGTCGGCCGCGCGAGTTTGGCGAGGGAGAAACTCAGCGAGATTTAAATCAGCTTCAAAGGCGGCTAGGGCTTCTCCAACATCGCTAGACAGGGAAAAGGGGTGCGGGGATGATCCTCGGGGTTTAAAAGGGCTCGGTTTAGCGAATTTTGGTAGGGAATCCCAGGCAAATCGGGATTTGACACCCGGTCGAGAGTCCTGCTCGGCTCCGACTTGGGGGTTGAAGAAGGCCGGCTGTCGGGTGGGGTCACCTTGTCAGCGAGGACCAGGGGAAAGGGGAGGCGCGGGGCAGGCCAGGAACTGGGCCGGTTGCGCGTATTGGGCCGAAGAGGGGAGCGGGCCGCGGGGGAAAAGAAGGGGGAGAGGAGGGTTTGGGCCTTCGAGCCAGAACGAGGGGGGGAAAGGTTTTTTTTTTCTATTTTCCTTTCTTTTATTCCAAAGCCATTTTCCAATTCATTTTAAAATCACTTTGAAATATTTTTGAACTTTAGCACAATAAAATTAATTCTCCTGCATGAATGCACAAACAAGTTGCTAAGCTCTATGATAAATTTTATTTTAATGAAAAATATTATTTTTCTATATTCTCAAGAGCATAAAAATTCATAATTAAATCATTTTAGCTCTATTTCCCAGAAAACACATTTTAGGGTGTTACAAATCTTGTAATACCCGATTTTAAGGACAAAATCAGATATGCACCATATGTGAGTTTTAGAAGCCAAGACTCACAAATAGCTACAAATAAGGGGTAATATCAAAAGACAATGCATAAATATATAACGTACTTAGTATAAAAGAGATAACCTTTAATAGCAAACAGCGGATCGACAGCTCCAAACTTCGGGTATTAAGTTCTCTCTACAAGATCCAACTGACTCGTTGATCACAAGCCCAAAACTTCTCCTGAGGTGTGGGAGAAATTGCAAGAGTGAGTCCATGTCGAACTCCACAAGTATAGCAACTAGATTGTAAAGCTCCCACAATCTCATGATCAATGTGACATAAATAATGTAGAGCATTAAATAATAAATAATGGGCATATTTAACACACAAGAATCATCATCGTCGATGCAAGAATTCCCAAGGCCGCTCTTGACCATGAGCACGGCTAGTATATCAGTTTTTAACACTCTGCAAAGGTTGTACATCTTTACCCATGAGTCATGATTTATCCTTTCGCCCGAGGTGATCAGCCTCTTAACCCACTACTAAGGAAGGTCGGCAGGGATTACTATGAAGCCTTTCAAAAGTTCGTCTAACATGTTAGGGCCGCAAGGTTTCCTTTGCGCGCAGATATAGAGCCACCTTCCGATGGCACAATGACTCGCAGCCTATACACATACAGACAGAGGCGACACTATACCCAAAACGGTTCAGCCCCTCCGCCCTTTCGGGTAACCTCTAACAAGCTAGAAAAGGTCTTCATACTGGGCTAAAGCCAGAGCCATTATAGCCCTCATGATTGCACTGTTGTCCCGGTTATCACTTACAGATAAATCATCAAGTGGCTAAAAAGTCATTTTTATTGTTTATTACTTAACATTAATCTAGTCACAGGATCACGGGTCACAGAAATAAAATCCAGATGCTATACTTGCCTTGATCCAAATGCTCTGGCTTATCCTTTTGGTTCTGCTGGTCTTTACTTGTTGCCAAAGCTCTTATCTTGATCACCAAAAATTGCTCTCCATCTAAACTCGATCATCGATCACCAACACACAACAATCGGAACCAAACATACACGAAGCAAACAAAGCTACAATTAGAACAGTACACCAAACATGTAAAAACAGTATGAAAAGTTTATAAAATGATCCTACGTATTGCTACGATCTCACAGACGTAAAGATCACGAAAATCGGAGTTAAAACAGAGAAAATATAAATTTTCTAAGATTTTATATAAAAAGAAATTAATTAATTAAGTCACGAAAATAAAAAGTTTCAAACTGAGTAAACAATATTATTAACATGTAGACATTTCAAAGACGAGTCCAACGCAATTTGAATGGGTCAAAACGGAATTAAAATGAATATTTTATAAGCATTTTAAAATCAGTGGCAGACTTGTGAATATTGGAAAGCGTATTCTGACTAAACCGATGGAGAATACGTTTTCAAATTCGGAAAACGTAAAACCTCGGAGGCGCAAAGGATGGCGGGTTAATATATAAAAACCTATAGGGACTCTTAAGCAAAAGTTACCCCGAAGGGTTACCTTCTAATCGGGGCCATCGATCTCCAATCCAACGGTTGAAGACATCTGGGCGTGATCCGGCCAAACTGTTTGACACCGGCGGCAAGCCTCCACGGCGGCGCGCCATTGCTGGGAGGCCGAGGTTGCCGGAGTTCATGGCCTCGGCGATTTAGGGCACCATCTTGCGAACCGAGAGCATGGGAATGACGCGGGGCTCCTTGCGAACTCACTACTGTTTCTTTCGGGACCCGAGGAGGCTTGGAAGAGGGTCGGCCGCGTGAGTTTGGCGAGGGAGAAACTCGGCGAGATTTAAATCGGCTTCAAAGGCGGCTAGGGCTTCTCCAACATCGCTAGACGAGGAAAAGGGGTGCGGGGATGATCCTCGGGGTTTAAAAGGGCTCGGTTTAGCGAATTTTGGTAGGGAATCCCGGGCAAATCGGGATTTGACACCCGGTCGAGAGTCCTGCTCGGCTCCGACTTGGGGGTTGAAGAAGGCCGGCTGTCGGGTGGGTTCACCTTGTCAACGAGGACCAGGGGAAAGGGGAGGCGCGGGGCAGGCCAGGAACTGGGCCGGTTGCGCATACTAGGCCGAAGAGGGGAGCGGGCCGCGGGCGAAAAGAAGGGGGAGAGGAGGGTTTGGGCCTTCGGGCCAGAATGAGGGGGGGGAAAGGTTTTGTTTTTTTTCTATTTTCCTTTCTTGTATTCCAAAGCCATTTTCCAATTCATTTTAAAATCACTTTGAAATATTTTTGAACTTTAGCACAATAAAATTAATTCTCCTACATGAATGCACAAACAAGTTGCTAAGCTCTATGATAAATTTTATTTTAATGAAAAATATTATTTTTCTATATTCTCATGAGCACAAAAATTCATAATTAAATTATTTTAGCTCTATTTCCCACAAAACACATTTTAGGGTGTTACACCTATTCATTTTATTATAGGCAAAGCTTAATTATAAAGCTAAGCCTATAATAATATTTATGCTTAATATGCGTGTAATATATATATGATTATATCAGCATAAAATACGTATTGACAAACCTATTATTATTATATATAAACAATAAACAAAAACAAATAAATGAACCGAAAAAAGGAAAAAAAAAGGAGCCCTTTAACACCGGTTGGTTATACCAGGCTTTAGCCCCGGTGCCCTGAACTGGGACTAAAGGGTGGGCCATTAGTGATGAGACCATACTAGGACAATCAACATTCAAGCATCCACTCAAGGTGAAAGCTTTTAAGATGCAACAAATACTTGGTGCTTATGGTTTCAATCAATTCATGTTGTCAGCATGTTCGTACCATCCACTTAAAGATAGAAATCTTGTGCAAAGCAAAGCCTATACACTGAAAAGTTGTTCATCCACACCTTGGAGCATTGAGTTTAAAAATTATACTTCTAAACCCTTCAATAAATTTTGCTGCCACAATAATTTTTGGAATAACATTAGTTCTCAACATCCATTTAATGAAAAGTTTGATCTTCTAAAGATAAAACATGACAACATGAATCAAATGATTGGATTGGAAGAAATTTTTGTGCTACCATCCTCTAAACTGTTTGCAGGTGCACCAAAGTTGAGAGAATGTTTTTTACAGGGAAAAGGAAATAATGCAAAAATAATTCAAAATGAAACAAATGAACAGAACAAAAGGAATGATTATTGGAATTATCAAGTACGTCCACCCTCTATTTTGTCTAAGCTGTTTTCAGGTAAACAAAAGTCGTGGATGACTTTTCTTGAAGAGAGGGAGGATGATGAGACCATACTAGGACAATCAACATTCAAGCATCCACTCAAGGTGAAAGCTAAACTTAATTCCAAATCATTTAGGTTTCCACATACAAGGCTACTACTTGGTTTATATGACTATAGATTCAAACACCTTTCTATCATGGAACAAGAAGATTGCGATGTTATCACAACATTACAAACCGATGGCCTAGCACAACTCTTTGGATCAGAAGAGTTAGAGTCGAGGACGACTCCTTTTCAAGAGGGGGAGGATGATATGATCATGCCAACAAGTAAGATGTCACAAGCTCCAAGTCAAGCTACAACCACTCAAGTTTTACCTACACCGACACCAGCCCAAGTCATCGATGGACCGGTTACACGTAGTCGTGTAAAGAAGCTACAACAAGAGGTCCACACGCTACTTTGTGAGATTCATTTTAACATCAATGAGAATTATATACTACCTAAGTGTTCTACCTTGATTTTACTTAGGTATATAGAAGAAGAGAGGGATGATTCGGACCCTGAAGAACGAACCAGTGCAAGTTCCAGAAGACACTACAAAACGGATCAGAGAGTCAAAAACGGACCAGTGGAAGTCAAAAACAGACCAGTGCAAAGAAATCCTCATAACTTTTTAATCACAAAAGCTATGAAGGCCCATGAGGACTTGTTGGAAAGCATGTCGAGTCTACTTTCCAATGGATCTAGTGGCGACCAGTTTGGATACTCCATATTACCTGCAGACTAAAATTAGTACAGACTGCTCAGAAGATCAATGGTCTGTCGTGACAGAAAGTTGGTACAACTTGCCGTGCAAAACCGTATCAATCTCCAACGTTTCGTGGTACATGGCATACATTGCTGGAAAGCTCTTGGAGTCTAGTTTCACACCCAAGAAACGGTTCGTCATTTGGACTTCCCAATAAAAAGTTATGGTCAGTTTATTGGAAACTGCTCTGGAGGCCAACAGTCACGCGAAGCCAGTTCGGGAATCCATCCCGAGGGGTCCTTTCACATTGCCTTCCCTCAGAAACTCTATTTCGTTTTCATACCTATCTAGGAGGGTTGTTCCTAGTATAAATATCCCCTACCTGTAAGCTATCAGCAACCTTTGATGATTTGATAAACTATGATATTGCAGCCGTGCTGCTGAGTGCCTTACTCAACCTTTGTTCTTCCTTGTTCTTCTTGGACTTGTGAAGTGAATCCTCTGGGTTCCCCTACTTCGTGCTCTACGGCTTCCGTTCGGCTGCGCCATATTGTGTGGATTAGTTCCGGATTGTGGTTCTGCGGTCGTTTGGAGATCGAGTCGAAGTCTTCGTGGTTTCGGTGCCTCTCTCCCCGTCGCTTGGTCGCATCCAACCTTTGTCAGGTATAAAGCTAGTTACCCGCTGTTCGCAGCAAGTTATGCTTGTTCTTTTGATCTACAGTCGTGAAGATCGGGCCACCCTCGTACCGATTCATATCGGTAACCTATCAATTAGTCCCGGAAGGGCAGCACCGACTTAGGAACCGGGGCAACAGGCCCTTCCCGCCCGGTGCTAATGCCCAAACATGCAGCAGTGCGTGACTAGTAGGACTAAACTATTTGAGCTCCGTTTTAGTCGGTGTACTTAGAAGTTTAACTACTAAAGTGACTAAAGTTTAACTAGTTAAAATTTAGCAAGTGGAACCAAAAAGGCCCTAGGTGTCCTAATCAACAATTAGCTCAACACACATGTTTCTACGGTGGAAAAATCTTTTTTTTCTCCCCCAACTTTGACAAAAATATATTTTTCCGTCCCAACTTCAAAACCGGACAAACTACCCCCTCAAGTTTTCAAACCGTGCATTTTACCTCCCTGAAGCAGTTTTGAAGGTGGTTTTGCTACAGTGAATGGCAGTTTGCTACAGCGACAATGGTTTTGTCTTTTTATTTTTTATTTATTTTGGCTAAACTTTTAAAAATCATAGTGAATCACAAGAAAATCATAAAATATAAAATTCAATTTTGTTAGACTCCACATGCGTTGATATGCATAGTGAATATATAATATGATATGCCTTAGTCCAACAAAAAAATTATAGAAGTTACAGCTATGAAGTATTTCAATTAATTATAGAAAAACATATATCTAAAACTATAAAAAAATTATAGTACCATATTATATTTACCTCTACAAACGCAAGATGCTTCCTCCATAGAGAAGCCATACACGTCAGCCGAAATTCTACCATTGGTCCATCTCGGTGCCTCCTCGCCTCCTCCTCTTCCCGTTGGTCCACCTCAGCCTGATTTGTCATGTGTTAGTTCCCTTTCCTTCCTCCAGAAGCATCGAAGCAAACGCGTCTGTCCACTACCTTCCTTCGTCGGGACTTGTTTAGTTCTAAAAAAACACTTTAATATATGACAAATATTGTCTAATTATAGACTAATTAGGTTTAAAAGATTCGTCTCGTAAATTACAGATAAGCTGTACAATTAGTTTTTGTTTTTGTCTATATTTAATGCTTTATGCATATGTCTAAAGATTCAATGTGACAGAACTTAAAAATAATTTTGAGTTTTGAGAAAGAACTAAACAAGGCCCCAGAAGCATCGAGGCAGATCCCTCGACCTCGACGCCTCTGCCACGGTCAAGTTAGTCGCCCCTTCTGTGCTATCCGCGAACTTTTTTCGTGCCTTCCATACCATTCCGTCAGGTTTTGGTACTAATGGTAGTTAACGGCTGTTTCAAATAACCTGCCTGCCCTTTGTGTATATTAGCATAATGAAATTTATTTCTTTCCTCTATACCATTTCGTGGTTACTATTAGGCCAGCCTCAATGGACAGTATCACTGCACGGTTTCAGATACCAACACGTCATCGAGATTGAAATGAAACTATCTATGAAATAATACTAGCAATGGAGCATTTCACTTTGTTGTTTCCAAGGCTAAGCAAAGCATTTAATTACTGCAAAATGATTGGATCACATGCAAGATGGTGAAACGATTTGGTCCTCAGTGGGGATTTCATCCCGTTTCACCGCGTGGGAAACAACGCTCGTGGAGTTTCACCATGGTGAAACTACTTCCTTCTCTCTCCTCTTCGTTTCATGCAAAAAGTGCAGTTTTGCTAACATGACGCACTAATAAATGTGCATGACATTCTAGTGAAACCTCCACTGAGACTGGCCTTATTAAGTTGAGGGTAAAGACCAGGCTGTTGGCGCCAAATACCATCCTGTTGGCGCCATGCTGCTGCTGCGCCTGCCACGGCCACCATCACGCAATAACGCTAAGTGCTTGTTTAGTTTCAAAAAAAATTACAAAATTCTTCAGATTCTCTGTACATCGAGTCTTTAGACGAATGCATAGAGTACTAAATATAGACGAAAATAAAAACTAATTGCACAGTTTGATATATAAAAAATATTAATATTTATAGTACATAATTAGTATCATTGGAAAGATTTTTAAGTCTAGTTTTTTAACAAATTTATTTAAAGATACAAATATTGCACGTATTATCTATGAATCGAGTTAAACTTATACCACGTTTAAAACGACACTTTTTTTTAGAACGGAGAGAGTAGAGTATGCACAACATCCACATAAAACATCAAACACATAGACCGGTACGAAGCTCGATGCCTACGATCATGAGGAAGCATCGGAGCAGCAAATGGCGTTGCAGATGTAAGTGCTCCTCTCACGAACTCTATTCTCTCCCTATTACGGCATATGCATGGCATCACTCTCAGTTGCATATGAACAGGACACACCATTGAAAGGTCCAAATGGCTAGAGGGGGGTGAATAGCCTATTTAAAAATTCTACAAACTTCAACTAGACAAGTTGATTAGTAAAGTAAGTGGCGAAGCTATTCTAGCACTAGCACAACTAAGCTATGCAAGCCACCTACACAAGTCTAGCAAGAAGGCTAAACACTAAACCACAACAACTAGGCTAAACAAGCTAAACTAACAAGGTATGGGCAGTATGTAAAGAGAAGAGAGTGATTGTTATACCGACGTTGTAGAGATGAGATATATCCCATCCATCACGTGCACAATCACAAGACTCGGCAAGAGATGACACAAGATTTTTTACCAAGGT